>NC_142687.1:87153076-87758461 GCF_056320005.1 Nelumbo lutea | reverse complement strand
TCAAAGCGGTCACGCCCAAAGTTGAGACAGGCGGTGCGAACAGCAATCCAATCCCTGGTAAAATCAAATCCTTCCTCAACGAACTCTGTCACATCAATGGACAGGCCCTGGATGATTTTATCCTCATCCCTCCTCCGATGATCGAAATAATTCTGTTGAACCAACCGCTCCATGAACTCAATCCATTCAGGCCAAGGATGAACTAACTCAACTTCTTTATTGAACAGGTTATCCTTCTTCTTGACCTCCACTTCCGTATCTAAAGCCGGGCTCGATTCAACAGCACCTGGGCCCCTTAACCCCGAAGCCTCCTCTTCGGATTTTTTCTTCTTTGCTTCCCTCCAGGCGCGAATCCTTTGCAAAGCCTCGTCCTTGTTGCTTCTCTCCTTCTCAATGGCGTCTATTTGATCAAATACGAAGCGCATACGATCTGAGAGGCTTGTTCTGGGGTCTGAAACCTTAGGGGGGTCTGTTTCCGTTTGCAGGAGAGAGGACCGAGCTATTGAGAAGGGCACAAGGTTGCCACAGCGAGAGAACCAGAAAGGTCTACTAGTTCTGATGAGAGAGTTAATTCTAGAATGAGATACACTAGGGTTTATGGAGGATAAATTCCGAAGGAGAAGAAAAGAGATTGGAGTTAAAGCCATGGGGAAGGGGAAGAGGGAATACTACCGTTCCCTAAAACCCTTCCATTTGATCCACCCTGAAAAGCCGAAAAACGATGGTAATTGGCAAGAGCTTAAACCCTACCCTTACGGCAGAAATGTTGACAGACTAAAAGAATTACAGTAAGCAACGAAGGCAAAACGAAAATTAGGTCCCACCGAGATTTGAACTCGGGTTACTGGATTCAGAGTCCAATGTCCTAACCACTAGACCATGGGACCACTTGACAACATTATTATTACTAAATGTATGATTAATAAATAAAACTAAAAAAAGTTTTTTGAAAAAAAGAGCGCTAGAAGAAGGGCTTGAACCTTCGACCTTGCCACGCGCTCTAACCAATTGAGCTACTCCAACAAGATAAAACATAATTATTAGATAAAATAATTGAACTCTACACCATTTGTTCAACTGCATTTTGCATCACCTAAGAATGGAAACTGGACAGATCGAGAGTTTGGATCTGTTAAGCATGACACATTGCTGGCCACTCTACACATCGGAAACATTGGTTGTACTTTACATCACCAATATTCCTAATTTCTCCAAACCCATACTGGTTGTACTTTAACCAGTATGGTGGTTTTGGTTTTTGATCGGTTCAGTTCTTTATTTTTTATATTTATAATATATATTATATAAATATATTTATAATATTATATTATAAATAATAAATGATATATAATATATTTATAAATAAATTATTATAAATATAATATATGTATATATTTATATATAATAGATAGGAAACATGTTACATATATTTAAAATATATAAATTATACATATAAATATATATACTGGTCGGTTTGGTTAACTATTAGTTTTTTCTAGTGCAATCGAAAACTAAACTAGACTTTCGGTTTTTTAAAATACCAAATCGAAACCGAACTGATCGGTTCGATTAATCGCATTTTTCGATTCTGTTTTCTCAATTCAGTTTTTCATGGACACCCCTACTAGTAGGTCAGTTCCGAAGTGGAACCTAACTGGCATTTCAGTTAGGCCATTTTCATAAACCGAACCAAATTTAGATCAGTTAATTTGGTTAGTTAAAATATCAATGTATTTTATATATATTCATGTTAATAATTATTAGTAAAACATATTAATATTTATAATTAAAATACATATCATATAGTATTATTGATATAAATAGCAATGTTAATATTAATATTAATATTAATAACTAAAAAGTCTAAAATATAAATATATGTATTTATTTTGGTTAATTCAGTTTTAAATTTGATTTGATTCGGTTGAATTTTTCTCAAACCGGACAAAAAAAAACGAAAACCAAATTCTTTAAAACCATAAAACCGAAACAAAAACTAGAGACGGATTTTGGTTTGACTTGATTCAATTTTCGATTTGCTAACCGAATTTGAACACCCCCATCCCCTACCTGATTCCCATCGGGGATAAAAGTTATCCTCCATCTCCAATCCCCGATGGAGATGGATTCCCCACAGGAACACGAATCCCCAAAAATTGTTAATCAAAAGTATTTTTGAAAAATAATTTTACTTAAAATAAAAGAAAATTTTAAAATATAAATAATATTGTAAGTATATATATATATAAAGTTTAGGATAAAGACTTAAATATACTAAAAGTTTCATTTAGATTATATGTAATGTTATCTCACCAGTTTAAAATTTAAAAGAAAAATCCTATTTTGCCCTTTTTTCTTGATATGAAGCGAATCATTTGTACATCGACATTTATTCTTGAATTGAAAAATACTAAAAGTTGTACATCGACAAGGGATAAGAAATGTCAAAGCTTGCTTGGGTCTATATCTGGCTAATTCAGATTGGAGAGTGATATACCCTCATGCAACAACTATTCATTTGCCAAAAACTTCCTCTGATCACTGTCCTTTGTTTGTTGATTTAACCGGTACGTTTCCAAACCACAATCCTCCTTTTCGTATTGAGCACGCATGGTTTACAAATGATTCCTTTAAGGAGGTGATGAAGGAGGCTTGGCAAGTACCTTCATCGTCTTCAACTATTTCTCTGGTTTGTAATGCTTCTAAAGCTTTGTCATCTCTCACTAAGTCTTGGAATATGAATGTTTTTGGTAATGTTTTCAGAAGGAAAAGACATAGTTTGAAAAGAATTGAGGGAATCCAAAAATTTTTGGAAACAAGGCCTTCTCGTTTCCTCAATGATCTTCAATTTTCTCTCCATAAGGAAGACTTCAACATCCTCAAACAGGAGGAAATTCTATGGAGCCAAAAAGCCAAATTTAATTGGCTAAAAAATGGTCATTCAAACACTAGATTCTTTCATACTATGGCTCTTAAGAGGGGTCAGTCAAAAAAGATTTTGGCCCTTAAAGAAAATAATGTGTTGATTATTGATGATGATGAGATAAAAAATATGTGCAGAAATCACTTTATTAGTTTATACTCATCATCTTCAGTCAATCGAAATCATAACCTTGATCCTTGTTTTGGCGATGTTCATAACAATATTGATCAATGGTTCACCCCAGTCACAGAACAATAAATTAGAAGCATTGTTTGGAGTTTGCCAAACAATAAAAGCCTGGGTCCTGATGGCATTACTTCTGAATTTATCAAAAATCATTGGGACATTGTGGGCCCATCTTTTACTAATGCAATCTTTGAATGCATTGACAACTTTGAAAGTCCAACTATTTTAACCAATCCCACATTGTTTTAATTCCAAAAGTGAAATGCCCTGAAACAATGAATCAATTCCGTCCTATTGGTCTTTGTAACACTATTTACAAGGTAATTGTGAAGCTTATTGTGGCTAGACTCAAACCTCTCTTGCCAAAATTCATTTCCCCAAACTAGTCTAGCTTTGTCCCCGACCGACATTTAAAGGATAATGTGATCATTTTACAATAAGTTCTCCATTCTTTCAAAAGGAAAAGTGGTAAGGAATGTTTTGTTGGAATTAAATTTGACATTGAAAAAGCTTATGATAAGCTTGATTGGTCATTTATTATAAAGTCTCTTGATTTCATTAAAATTCCTAAGAAATGGGTTAATTGATCAAGAGTTGTATTACCACCCCTAATTTTGGCATTAACAGTTAAATTCTTGAACCATTTAAACCAACAAGGGGACCCCCTCTCTCCCTACATTTTCCTAATTTGTCTAGAAACTCTTTTGGGTATGCTTAATAAAGTTGTGGCTAATGGTGAGATAAAGTCATTTAAATTCTCTAGAACAGACCCCGAGTTATCTCATATCTTCTATGTAGATGACTTGATTATTTTTCTAAAGGCCTCCATTACTCAGCTTAATTGTGTGAGAAATATCTTGGATAATTTTTGTAATGCTTCTGGAGAAACAATTAACTATAATAAATCTATCTTATTCACATCAAGGAATGTTCCCCATAAACACACTTGAATGCTGGCAAAAAATATTAGGGTTAGGGCTTCTAACAACCTTGATAAATATTTTGGGCTCCCCGTTTTTAGTGGCAAGGTTACTAAACATACCTTCCATTATGTGGTCGACCATGTTCAAACCAAATTAGCAGGATGGAAGGCAAATACTCTTAGTCTTGCTGGTAGATAACCCTTCTCCAATCTACTTTATCCTCAATTCCCCTCCATGCCATGCAAATTTTTTGTTTACCCTCAAGCACCTGCCAAGATGTAGACAAAGCTAGAAGAATTTTTTCTGTTTGGAAGTTCTCTTGATCATAGGAAATTGCATCTCATTAAATGTGAGAAGATTCTAACTCCTATGCATGTTGGAGGGCTTGGAATTAAGGACCTTCACTCCTTAAATCTTGCTCTTCTCACTAAATTAGCGTGGCACCTCTACTGTAACCAAGATAGTTTGTAGTCCAAAGTCCTAATTAGTAAATATGGTAGGGGAACTGATGTTCTGGTCATGACTCTTGGATTTGGAAGGGAATAGCTAAAGGTTGTAAATTTCTTAGGGAGGGACTCATACGTGCCATTGGGAATGGAGAGGACACTAAATTTCTTGAGGAGTGTTAAAGACTGTATAACTGCTTCTGGTGATTGGGACATCAACCTGATTTGTTATCTCTTGCCAAGTGATATGGTTGAAAAAATCATGACAATCCCTTTAAATTTAGGTTCACAAAAAGAATGATCATTGGATATGGCCCGACACTAGAGATGATAATGTTTCAACTAAATCAGCTTGTACAATTATTAGAAAAGAAAATGATCTCCCTAAAGCTCAATCTTTTAATCTGGTTTGGAAAGCTCCATTTCAACTAAGGGTGAAAACTCCTCACTCGCGATGCTCTAATAAAGAGAAATATTCAGGTTCCTAGTCAATGACCCTTGTGTAATGAAAGCATGGAAACGATTGATCATTTGTTTATGGATTGTAGGTTCTGTAAGGAAGTTTGGAATTTATATGATAATCATCCCACACCCACTAGTGCACTAAATTTTAAGAGTTGGGTTGAAAGTAATATTGAGACTAGTAATGCTCTCAAGGTGACTTATTTTAGCTATTTAAATTGGCTAATTTGGAGGGCTCGAAATAAAAAAGTGTTCAACAATATTAGTTACACTCCCACTTATATTACAAATCTTGCAAAATCCTATGTTGACAGTTTCCTATGTGCCCAACATAATGCTCCTGCCAAGAATCAACCTAATTGCAGAGTCTGGAGAGACATCAAAAGGGAAGTTCCAAGTGATCAATGGATTAAAATCAATATAGATGGAGTTGTCAAGGGCCAGAATGGTGGTGCTGCAGCTGGGGGTCTTCTCCAAGATCAACTTTGACAATAGAAAGGAGGCTTCACCACTTACATCGAAAGTTTCTCTATCGACTTGGTAAAATTGTAGGCTGTTAAATGTGGGTTGTCTTGGTGTGGAACTCAAGCTACCGCAAAATCATTTCAGAGTCAGATTCGCGTTCCACCATTCAAATTCTTAAGGGTGGTAAGGATGACCATTGGCGTCTTTTTACAATAAGTGAGGAGATCAAAGCTCTTCTGAATAGAGATTGGGAAGTTTGTATCAATCACTACTACAGGGAGGCCAATAAATGTGCTGATTTTATGGCTAATTTAGTTTTGAGCACTAAGATTCGATATAGGGAATTCCTTATACCTCCTAGAGAGCTTAGCTTTCTTCTAATTGCTGATGTTATGGGGGGTAGTCACACCTCGTTTAATTTTGGTTTCTGTGCTATGCTTTTTAGGCTCTGCCAGATGAATAAAAAAAATAATGCTCCAATGTTGGTATGTTTTATACATAAAATGATAGTTTGTGTATATCCTAATCTAATAAAAAAGAAAATAAAAATGCCTCATTTCCGATGACTCCTGAGGATGGATGGCGGACCCACGGATTCTGATCGGTGTTACTTTGAAATTTCACTTAGAAGGCAAAGCAACCATCATTTATTCATGGTTTTATTCAACCAGCATTTATTCATGGTTTTATTCATTTGGTCTTTGGAAGTAAGAAGTTTAAAGGCTTTGAGTTGAGCAAAACGCTGAAAAAGTGTTAGAAGTCCAAGCTAATTCTTCTTTATATTAGAAATCTATGGTCTATGTTTGTAGGCATCACCCTTCCACCATGAATAAAAATAGGGTTTCTTTTGCAAAGGAGTTAATCTACACTAGATGGGCTAAAATTCTGTTTGTACTTCAATGCCCAACTATAATACCAAAAGAAAATTAATCTATGGTCTATGTTATCCCACTAACTTATTACCTTATTTTCTATCATATCCTTTGAACCTTCGACCTTGTGGTTAACAGACACACGCTCTAACCAACTGAGCTACTCCAACAAGTTGGTATTGTAGTGCTAAATAATATAATTGATTTTTTTTTTTGCAACATTTGCTCAACCAAATTTTCTGTCATCATCATCACCAAGCCTTATCCCAGCTACACGAATCTTGTTTTACCAATTAATTTTCTTTTGTGCCAAGTCCATTATTGTTAAGGTTGTTCAACCAATTTAATCAAAAGAAAATAAAGGAAAATGTCAAATTTGCCCTAGGTTCTTTTTAGAAGGTTGATATGAGAGTAGGGTTGTCAACGTGTCACATTCAAGTAGAACTAATCCTAAACCAGTTATTAATCAAGAAAATATCACAGACCCAAAATCATCCCAATTAATAGTCGGGTCTATTAGGTTTGGAATAGTTTTTTGGCGTTGGGTTGGGGCACGCTAGGGTTGATCTAGGGCCAATCGAGCTCTCAACCAAAGCCCAAACCATGTTTAGTCTAGGCCAAGTTTTTTGGTCCCCAAGCCCAACTTGTAGCCTGAAAATGTAGGCCCAACTAGGAATGGCAACAGTGCGGGGCACCCACTCCCCATCGGGGAATGGGAATCTCCAAAATTTTCCACCCTGGAGCAACCATCTTAAAATAATCTAATTCTTGGGTATTTTGCAAATAGGATTATGAGAATTTGGGAGTAATTTAGGAATTGAATTATGACAAATTGGTGGTATTTTACAAATTGAATTATGGGATCATATGATTTTAAAAATTTGGGAAAACTTAGGGATATTTTAAAAATCAATATTAAATCTATAGATATTTTATTAATTTACCATTAGGTTGGGGGCGGGATTGGGGAATTATATGCAAACCTTGTCCCGAATTCGGGGCAAAAATATTTTTTCCGTCCCTACCTAGTCCCCGTTTAAGATTAGGGAAAACTTGCCCTTTTCGGGGTAGGGCAATGGGTCTGGTTTTATGGGGGAAATTGTCATCCCTAGGTTCAACTCACGCAAAAACTCAGGATTAGGTTAGGGTGGACTTAGGTTAGGCCTACCCAAGTTGCATCCCAGCCATAACTATTCAAAGTGGTAGTAGATTATTGTACTTGTACGTAGAGGTGTCAATTGGACTGGGTTTGGTCTAACCCAATCCAATCCAATGTGAGTTCATTTACAAATGAATTGGACCCAATCCAGTCCAAATTCAATACAAACCAAATCCAATCCAATCCATTAAAATGTAAATGGATTGGATTGGATTGAATCCAAGCCGAATGAAATATCAAAAATTTATATAAAAGCACTTTATTGAAAGTACTTCATAAAAGTGCTTTTGCAAAAGCACTCTTAGAAAAATACTTCCATAGACTTTTATAACAGTACTTTTGTAGAAATAGAAATGCTTTTGTGAAAGTACTTTTAAAAGTACTTTCAAAGTACTTTCGTAAAAGTGCTTTCATAAAAGTATTTCCATAAAAGTGCTTTTGTAAAAATATTTTCGTAAAAGTACTTTAATAAAAGTTCTTTTGTAAAAGTTCTTTCAAGTGCTTCCATAAAAGTGCTTTCATAAAAGTATTTTTGTAAAAATGCTTTTATTAAAGTGCTTTCATAAAAGTACTTATGTAAAAGTGCTTTCGTAAAAGTATCTTTATAAAAGTGCTTTCTTAAAATTATTTTTCATAAAATTACTTTTATAAAGTGTTTTCGTAAAAGTACTTTCATAAAAGTGATTTATGCTAGCTTTAGTTTTGACTGATTTCAAATTGGTCAAGGTTTCGCCTCATGATCGGGTTACCGGTTATTGGATCTTTGGTTTAGGTCCAATTCAAACCAATAAAAATATGGACTAATTTATTTTGGATTAGCCCAATCCAATAATTATAATGGACTGTCCAAATTCGATTTGATAAGGTTTGGATTAGATTGGATCCAAACCAAAACCGGTCGGTTGACACCCCTATTTGTGTGCTCATAGTTATTTGTATAGAACTTTCTTATTCTCATTAATTTGATCCAGTCTTCTTGTAATTGACCCATATGGTCAGACCATTCGGCCCCAAAAAACAACCAAGATATTGGTTCCATTTCAACCCCAAAACCATTTTTTGCAAAAAAACATTGAATTGGTCAGTGACCCACCGGCTGAATGATCAAACCTCTAACTTGTTTGGCCTGGACAACAGTTTTCTAGATTATTTTTATTTTAATTAATTTTTTAGTTTTAAAACTTTTAAATTATCACAAATTGATCCATTCGGATTGGATGGTCAAACCGTTGACCAACTAGTGGCCAAAGCGATTCTAGTTCCCGATCAGTTTTTAAAACATTGCTAACAAAGGGAGGTCATCATTGCTCACCATTGAGAGGGGCTATAAGCTTTCTTTTTATGTTATTTTTCGAGTGCACATATGATACTGGTAAACTTGTAATCAATCAATCGGTATTGTAAAAGTGGTAAAAAAAAAAAAAACTTGACAATGGATCAGGTATCATGTATTCAATGATTAGATCCATTAATATTTTCTTGAACCAGGTAAGATTATGCGCGATTGTATGGCAAAAGAAGAGTGAGATGACCAAAGACCTAAAGTTGTCTCCTTTAGGCTGTTTTATTTTGTTTTTAGAAAACTACTACTCTGTGTGATGCACGGGATTTTTTTAGTCAAATTGCAAATAAGAGTTAATGGGAATTTAAAGAGCCCTAAATAACTATAAACACCTTACCACAAAATTTCAACACAAATATCCCCCATTTAACCCTTCATCATACTAAGATTTCAATATGGGTTTTGATCAATCAAATTTCACCCATGAATTTGATGAATAACACATGATTGGCTACCACCTTTTTTATTCCAGCTGAATGGTCAAAATATTATAGATATCATATCTTTTCCATATCATAGTCGAACCCATTAATCATCTTCCTCCAACGCAGCAATGAACAACGGTCACAGGTTCCCTTCTTTTTTTTTTTCCCTCTCCTTCCACTGCAACCCAAACCAAAGCAACACCCCCTCTCTTTTCCCTCCTCCTCCTCCTCCTTCTTCTTCTATTGATGCAACACCACCATCACCACCGGCCATGCTTCTCCTCTTCTTCGGGTTTCAGTCTAATGTAAACATATATACGGTTTTTTTTTTCTTGACATGTTAGATTGACCCTTAAGCAAATGATTGATTTGGGTCACCTATGACCTGATTTTGCCTCCTTCAACAAGGACCTAAAAGAAGAGTTAAGTAGGGACTTCAAAATGTTTAGTAATGGCATTCAGTTTCTAGATTGTTTATGCACATTGAAAGAGCTATGTAGGGATGAAACCATGTGTTTGCTTACCAAAAACAAAGATATGCAGGCAAAATTCAATCTGGAAGAAGTTATGTGATGGAATAGAAAGCATCAAGCAGGAAGAGAAAATAGAACGGTTGAAGACTGGAAAGAAATCTCTACACATCAAGGAAAGAATGGCCCATTCTAGTGAGACAGAAAGGAAGGAATGTATAGAAGTGCAATTTAAGAGGGCCCATACCAACTTAGTTTGCAATTTTACATGAGCTAGGGTTGGATTTTCATTCCTTGAGTTAGGCTTGGGCCAAAAAGTTTGGGCTTTGTAATTTTTTGGACAGGGCTTTGTCCTAGCTCTTAGGTAGCACAAACCACCCCAAGCCCAACCCGAGCAACTCGATTGTATATATCAATTTTTAGTGTGGACTGATTGACCAACTCAAGCCAGGTCTATGCCCAAGCCCAACCTTAGTGCATTAAATTTTAGTGTGGGCTGGACTCAAATTCTGATGGTTCAATCTCTACCTTAGGTTCAAGTTGGACTTGGGCTTTAGGCCCAATTCTTAGGATTGGGCTTGCATTGAGATAAAACCCGGTCTAATCACCCCCCATGTTTTCAACTCGCCATTGACCTGGTTGATTGAACAGTTCAAATCGTCACCCGGCCTTGATTCAGAGTTTGGTTCTGTTGAAACCCGTTGTTTAGTAAAAAATGTTGACTTGGTCAAAAACTTTTTGACCAAGGTGGTTCAACTATTGATCCGTTTGACCTGGTCACCAGGTTGTAGGTTGCACATTCAATATATGTGCAAACTGCTGACCCGAGCAGTCGAATTGTTTGAATCGTTCAGCAGTTTTGGTCGTTTTTATTTTTTATATTTTTTGTCAGAACGGGCCATCCGTTCGATTAAAATGGTCGGACCGTTCGACCCGGGAACCAGTTCATTGTCAAGTTCGTTTTTAAAAACCTTGGTTCAATCCCAATACAGTTACTTCGTATCATTTCCTTCCCATCCAATATTTATGGTAAGGAGGTCTTGTAAAAATGAGAACATGTTCATACTTAACTGTTTATTTGCAATGCAAATCTTGCATCCATTTGTTTGGAATTATGATTTGAACTCCTATCTCGTTTTCTAATTAGAATTTCTGAAACACAATAAAGATTTATTGGTATGGGGAAGGTCATGAATATCATTAGAATTTCTGACATTTTCTATCTCGTTTTCTAATTAGAATTTCTGAAACACAATAAAGATTTATTGGTATGGGGAAGGTCATGAATATCATTAGAATTTCAGACATTTTCTATCTCGTTTTCTAATTAGAACTCCTATCTCGTTTTCAAAAGCCATGGGGAAGGTCATGAATATCAACATTTTCTAATTAGAATTTCTGAAACACAATAAAGATTTATTGGTATATAATTTAATACAAAGATCTCAGTGCAGAATAGATCCAACTTAAAAGGAAAATAGGAAAAGGAAGAGTTCTCTATATTATTATTGGCCTTGTTCAATCTTCATATATCTCATTCTGCTTCTTGGTTCCCTGTTTCCAATTCAAGTACACAAAACTCCAACCTCTTATTTAGCTTTACTGTTACTGAAATAATTCTGTAAATCATGCTATGTGGTTTTATCATTCTCTCTTTTCAATGCTCCAACCTCCAAGTTAGTGTTGCTTTCCCCATTTCCTGTCCAACACAGACAAGAATTCCATCAGGTTTGACATTGTTGTATGCTTTCTCCATTTATTACTTTATCCTATGCCGATCACTAAATTAGAAATATGCAGTTCTATGATACATAAATATGTATGATAGTACCAGTACAACGAGTGCACCATATGGCTGCAGATTTGCATACAGGCTATGCAACACTTACAGATTATAGTGCTTTTGCAGTACTAATTGATGAAATATGTTTCTGTTATGTAGAATTTGCAATTAGTAGTATACCAGAACATCTTTTGTCAGTGCATTCTCTTGCAGTTCACCTGCATACATAGATAACTCTTGTTCCACAACCTGTCAAGGACAAAACAAATCACCAGATTCTATAAACACATCAATCCAGACATTCTGATTGTACATGATGGTGTATAGCATTCACCAATACAATCAGCAAAGAAAATGATGCCTAATAACTGAATAACCTTTAGTAGCTTTTGTTTACTGCTAGAATGTAAGTAGCAGGAAGCTCTGTTTGTCTCCTGTTTCAAGCACTCATCCACCTAGGAATTATTCCAGTTACAAAGCCAAAAGATCATTAATCTTGACACCCCACACAGTAAACTGACTTCAAACCAAGAAATATCAACTCGAGTGTACACATAAGAAGGAAGCAAGGAAGAATTACCTTGAGCATGTAGTCATTATAAGAATTGATTGCAATCCACTGAGAGGCCTTTGTGGAATAATACTCAGCAGTCGCTTTAAGCATGTCTACTTCGAAGTCCTCATAATACTTCATAGAATCCATTCCCATCTCCACATATATATCCAAAACATCCTTCAACAATGCCTGGTTAATATTCCCTCCTTTGCGCTCCTGATCAATCTAGGGGACAAGATAACTGTTACTCATGAGCCTGATTAGGAAGTGAAGATTGCTAACATGTTGACATAGTTTGTTTTCATTTATCAACATACCATAGACATTACAGCATCCCTTAGTTGTTCATTCACTTCATTGTAGACCTAAAGATCATATAAGAATTGGATATAGTCTGAAACAAGTCAAATAATGTTCTGAGATTTGGGAAATGGAATAAAAAGTCCACTTAACCTGTGGAATTTGACCTACAGAAGTAATAAAATAGCAAGTCCCAAGTTCCATTACCAGATCAGGGAATAACATGAGAGCAGTTCTGTCAAGTGAGGGAAGCTAGCTTCCACCCTCCCCGATGGGGCGGATTTTTTTTTTGCTTAAATGATGGGTTTTGGGGCAGGTACGGGCCCGTACAAGGTAGGGTACGATATTAGGTTAAACCCGACCCTCATATTGTTGGAAAACATATAAACTTTATGTAATAGGTCACTAGGTGTTGAATTTAATAATATTTTGAATCTTGTGTGAAGGATAATTGCTAGTTTATGTGTTTTTTACATGTCTTAATCAAATAATTAGAAATCTTGATGTTCATTTGTGTTATTTTAATTATTTATTGCTTATATATGACAAGAATTAATAGAAAATTAGATGTGGGTTTTAAACTCAACTTGCTCCTACCCTTGAATGCGGGGAGGGTAGGGTCGGGGAGGATTTTGCACTTTCATGTTTGGGGAGGGTTAGGATTCTCAAAATCCAACCCGCTATGGGTTTTAGGGCGGGTACATATTGGGAGGTTTAGGGAGGCGTGTAGGGTCTAGAATTTACAAAACCCTTATCGAACCCACTCCGTTGCCTTCCCTAGACCTGGTCATCGGGTCGAATCGGTTAGGTTAAATGGTTCTTGATCAAGACAACGGTTTTTGGGTCTTGACTAACCGAACCCAAAATCTTTGTTGGGTGACGTTTCGAATGATTCGACCGACAGGGTCAATAGCAGGTTGAAAACATTGATCTCCACCATTCATTTTTTACCCAAAATCATTATTGCCCAATGGATTTGACCATTTTAAATCCAAATTACCAAATTACCCTCAAATTACAAAAATGCCCATCAACTTCTCAAAAACTAGTTGCAACAACAATTTTGAATAAGATTATTTAGGATTCGGTTAGTCAAATCGTGAGCTTTTTTTTTACGGAAAAGTACGGATAGGCCTAAAGCATATTTCTGATTTCCACTACAAATTTATAAACATTCAAAAGGTCAAAAAAACACACTCTATGCACCCATGCCTGCTCATGAATTGATATCAATTCCGACCTGGCACCTACCCCAATTGTACTTTGTGCCTATAAATTCTTACCTTGGGCTAAACCATCATTCTCCCTTTTTTTTTAAACCAAAGCACTGGTTTTTGAAAAACTGGTACTAAACCGATCGGTTAACTGATCAGTTCAGTTAACCGTTGGTTTTTCAATTTTTAATTTCATAATATTATACATAATAAATAGAAAATATTATATTATCAAAAATAAAATAATACATTATATATTATAATTATACATATTTATAATATATAATGCATATATATTCATTTATGATATATCTATTTTTTTTATAAAGGAATATATATGCACTATATATTATATATGTATAATTATAATATACACATTATATATTTGTTTTTTTGAAAATACCAAGCCAAAACCGAACCGATCTGTTCGGTTTTTCATGATTACCCTAGATTTGAAATTATCCCTCTTTCCCGGATATCCATCTTCCATCTCCCCTCCCCCCTGTTTTTCGGTCTAAGATTTCATCGATGATGAAGGATTTTATCCCATTTGTACCTTGGGTTGGATATGGTTAGAAACCCCACCTACATCAATCGACTGGCAGAAGATCCATCGGCATAGGAAGATCCTGAAATTGTTCGAACACAGCATCCACCATTGTTTTTCTTTTACATTCCAGAAAATCGCCGGTTTCAGGCCACATTGCAAAAAAGTCCCCAATCAGGTGAGGTATTCCTTCCCCGTATGTTTTTATCAGCTCTTAGTGAGTCCCAACCCCCACCTCTTAGTGAGTCCCAACCCCCATCTCTCCGGAAATAAATGAATAAAAGTAGAAGCAAAATAGTTTAATACAATAATAAGATAATATGTATTTACATATAAAAGAATAAGGTGGACAATGATATATACATCCAAAAGGAAAAATAAAAGTGAAATGAGAAATTGATGAAAATGATATTAGAGTGGAAATTATGTAATATAATATGTGGAAAGATAGAAAAATAGAAGTAGTAATAAAAATAAAATAAACGCAAAAAAAATGAAAATAAGAAAAATTACATTAAATATATAAGTAATAAAAATATAAATAAATGAAGATGTGTAATAAAATAAAAGATAACAAAAAAATGTGCAAAAGATAAATAAAGAAAAAATGACAATAAAAAGTAAGAAAAGCAAAGGAAAAGTTTTTCTCTTATGATAATTTGTTTTTGGCTTGTTCCTTTGTTGTTGATAGTGTTTTCAACCTGCCGTTAACACGACCGGTTGAGCCATTTGAACCTTCACTTGGTCAAGATTCTAGGTCTGGTTCGAGTAAAACCCAAAGAAATGCCAAAAATCATTTGACCTGGACAGTTGGACTGTTGACCCAGCCGATCCGGTGATCGGCTCGTGAGTTGCAGAATAACAATTTATGCAAACTTCGGGAGGCCATAGCTTTGCACCCCGATGTCCGATTGAGGTGATTTTTTTTATTTATTTTGGATAACTTTTTGAGGTCTATGTTTCCCAATAATACATAAGCACCTTGCCTTGACATTTTCGTGAAAAAACCCCTTTTTGGCCTCAAATTGTAATTTTTAATATTTTTGTAAATAAACAATTAAAAACTGAATTAAAAAACAAAAATTAAATATAAAATAATACATATATAATCTCTAAATCATAGTTATACATTATTTATTGATAAAATATGTATCTGTACATATATACACATGTATTTATTGATAAAATATGCTGATGTGGCATAGTCTGAACCGTTCAGCCCAGTTGGTCGAATTGGTGACCCATGACCTGGAGACAAAAACGGTTTGACCTTTAGGTCGGCTTCTAAAACACTGGTTGTTGCTTAATAAATGCGTAGATGAGTTCTAATAGTGTTTGACTATTTCCAACTGGTTGGACTTCTCCCAGGAAATACTTATCCATGTTCTTTTTTTGTTTAACTTACCTGGGTAATTGAGATTCCTTACTTTCCAATGTTATTTTGCAACACTCACTTTCTTTTGTAAGTTATTATTTTTTTCACCTCTTGCCAATTTTACCCTTTGTGTTAGTAACCCCCCAAAGAAACTGGTTTTTGCTTACTCCTTGCCTTAGCACAACCAGTGACGAAGGCAAAGCAAGGTCTAGAAATGCATCCTTTCCTATTTAACATATAACATATTTTTTTTTCACCCTTTCCTGCTTAACATATAAGAAATTATATATATCAGTTCAGGCATGCAGTTGAAAGTGTGTTTTCTTATGTCTTATTGCCAATTGAGCTATAGAATGTGTTATTGATGTGTCTAAGATTTTCTCGACCATATCCTTGTGTATCTTAATTATTGCACAATACCCTAGCATTTCCCAAGCATATCCTAATATTTCTCTTTTCAAATATTGGTTTCGAGACTCTTGTTAACCACCTCTATCTATCCATCAGATTGGGGGTGGTAGCTAGTTGACTTGAAGAGTTTAATCCCGTGTAGGCGAAAAAGCTCAGCCAAAAAATGGCTCATAAAAATAGGGTCCATGTCTGATACAATTGAGCTGGGGAGCTCGTGTAGGTGCACAATTTCCCGGAGGAACAATTCAGCAACTGTGACTGTTGTAAATGGGTGTGATAGAGGAAGGAAATGATTGTATTTCGTCAATCTATCCACTAAGGATAACTGTTTTGCTAGCAGAAATGGGCACTCCTATGATGAAATCCATTGATATATCATCCCGGACTTGGGTTGGTATTGGGAGTGGTTGCAAGAGGCCTGTTGGTGTTGTAGTGGCCGACTTGTTTTGTTGGCATACTGCACACCCGACTATTAAGTTCTGGATAGATGTACGCATGGAATAATTACAGGAGCTTCCTGAGATGAGCATAATCTGTCGGAATTTCCAGGCGTCCTTTGAAGAAGAGTAGATCATTCTTAATGTGTACCTGGGGTACAGTGAGGGATTTGCCAATACTTGGGCCTTCAACTGCTGTAACTCCCTATGGGACTGGGCTTCTTTTTGAAGTAGATCTAGGAGTGGAGAAGTTGGGGAAGATACTAGTAATTGAAATGATTGTGGGTGCCGTGAGAGGGCATCAACAACTCGGTTAGCAACCCCTGCTTTGTACTCAATTATGTAGTCGTACCCCAGTAACTTGGATATCCATCGTTGTTGTTCCAGGGATAGGACTGATTGATCCAATAAGAACTTCAAACTTTGATGGTCGGTCCAAATTATGAACCATCTACCGAGCAAGTAGGATTGCCAATGTTGGACTGCTAAGACCACTGCTATTAGTTCTCATTCATAAATTGATTTGGCCCACTTTTGTGATGTTAAGGCCTTGTAGAAAAAGGCTAGTGGTCGCCCCTCTTGCATGAGAACAGTCCCAACACCTTGACCGAATCACACTCAATGATGAAGTCATTTATGAAATCGGGCAATGCTAATGTTGGAGGGCTCGCAACTGCTTGTCTCAATTGCTCAAAAGCTTGTTGGGCTTGGGTTGACCAGTGAAAAGCATATTGTTTCAGCAATTGGGTCAACAGGGTAGCTATTAGGCCGTAGTTTTTTATGAAGCAGCGGTAGTACCCAGTCAGACCCAAGAAGTCTCTCAACTCTTTCACACTTTTGGGTTGCGGCCAACCCATTATAATAGAGATTTTATCTGGGTTGGCCGCTACAGTTCCGTTCTCTACAACATGCCCTAAGTAGTGAACTTGGTTTTATCCAAATGAGCACTTGGACTCTTTAGCGAACAATTGGTGGGCCTCAAGTGTTGCAAGGTTGACCTGTAGATGATTCAGATGTTCCTCCCAATTGGGTCTATAGATCAATATGTCATCAAAGAAAACAAGGATGAACTTACGTAAATATGGCCGAAATATGTCGTTCATTAATGCTTGAAATGTGGCTGGAGCATTGGTCAACCCAAATGGCATGACCAGGAACTCATAGTGGCCATCACGTGTCCTGAAAGCCGTTTTGAGTTCATCAAGCAGCTCATCAATGATCGGTATTGAAATCGGTCTTTAATGGTGATATTGTTAAGGGCTCTGTAATCAATACAAAATTGCTACACCCCATCCTTCTTTTTGACTAATAATACCGATGAAGAGAATGGGCTGTATTATCCCTTGCTTAAGCATATCTTGAACCTTCTTCTCGATTTCAAATTTTTGAAAGTAAGGGTATCGGTAGGGTCTTACATTGGTTGGGGCAGCTCCTGGCATGAGGGGGATGCGGTGGTCATGCTTTCGGCGGGGTGGAAGTTCTTGGGGTTCTTCGAACACGCTGCCATATTGCTGAAGGAGTTGTTGTAGGCGGCTTTGGAAGTCTCTAGGCCCATTTGGGATGCTATTAGCTAAAAATGGGCTGGTCCAATTTGAGTCCATGTGCATGAATATGGGCTGATCCGGATCTCCCATTTGCTTTGTTAATGTTGCAAGACTGATGGGCCTTGGACCCTTGCATGTTTGCCCTTGTAGATGGACTGTAGAGTTCCCTGATGTGAAGTCCATAGTGAAATGGGCCCAGTCACAAATCACGGGCCCTAGCTGTCTTAACCATTGAATGCCTAGCACCACGTCCGCTCCACTGAGATGAAGAGGATATAGGTTCACTACAAACTGGTGACCCTGAACCTTTAGTGGTAAGCACATGCAAATGCTATTATAGGATAGGCTATTACCGTTGGCCACATAAACTGTAAAAGTTGTTGTTGGTTGAACTGGGAGTCCCATTTTATCCACCAAGACTTGAGTTATGAAGTTAAGGGAATTGCCACTGTCTATGACACTTGGCGTCCCTGGATTAGCCCCGCAACTCTCATTGTTTTAGGGGACGCAAGTCCCATAAGGGCTTGTAGAGATATTTCAGGTGTGCCATTGAGTTGTATTTCCCACCCTGGGTTAGATTTTCCACAACCGGTGAGGTCGTCTTCCTCTTTGACATCTGTTTGGAGGAGAAATGCTTGTTGTTTCTTGCACCGATGGCCCGACCCAAATTTCTCTTTGTAGTTGTAACAGAGTCCTTTGTCTCTACGGGCTTGCATCTTTGCCTAGGTCATCCGTTTGAAAGGAACCAATGGCCCTGGGCCTAGTATTCCTTCCTCCTTGTCTGGTGCTGTTGTCCTAGTTCTTGGACCCCATGGTCGTTGCACCTTTCTTGCTCGAGTGAACTTATCCTCATACAATCTTGCTAGTGCTGCCGCATTTATGACCGAAGTGGGCTGCATCGCCTTCACTTTCAGTCGCAGTTCTTCTTTTAGGCCGCCGATGAAGCTTCCCACCAGCGCCTTCTCCGTCCACCCTTGGACACTCACGGCCAATTTTTCAAACTCCATCTGGTAATCTTTAACTGATCCCACCTGCTGTAGCTTTGCCAAACTCTCATCATGATCTTCGAACCTAGATGATCCAAAATGGATAGTCATGGCATCAGTGAAGTCTACCCAAGTTTGACGAGGGTGCCCCCATCGGTACCATTGAAACTAGAGGATAGCTTCCCCTTCAAGATGCACAAAAGCCAGAGCTACCCTGTCTTGCCCAGGTGTCTCATGGTAATCGAAGTATCATTCGGCTCTGAGAATCCAGGGAGTTGGGTCACCGTCTGAGAAGATGGGGAAATCGATTTTGGCTACTCTCGTTGCCACCGACCCTGTTCTGCGGTTGTTTCATTGCTGCGCTCTTCTTGGCTTCCTCTGTCGTTGTTCGTTGCACCTGCTCCAGCCGATTGAGGAGAGCAGTGAAACCTTCCTTCATTTCTTTGAGATCTGAAGACACTCGATGGATCTCTACCTCCATCTGATCCGCTCGGGTGTCTACTACCGTGTTTCTTGTGTTGGTCTTGCTGACTCTGGTACCAACTTGTTAGGAACCTGCCTAACTCAGGGCTCTTCGAGGGAGCCAACCTCCTGAATTCATTGGAAGGAGAGAGAGAGAGAGAGAGAGAGAGAGAGAGAGAGAGAGAGAGAGAGAGAGAGAGAGAGAGAGAGTATTAATGCCGAAAGAATTACTATCTTATTTCTCTTTGTGCTTCACTACTTATACTGTTTACAATCTTTGATTTCTTTCTATTACAACTATTGCAGGTGGACGATTAGTTGTGCTGACGTGACCTCCTCTTGTAAAACTGATTAACTGCTTTTTATTGGTCTGTTCCAGTAGTCTTTACAACTTCATCCCTCTTTTCACTTGAACATGGTATGACCTGATAGAAGAGCCACCAAATATGAACATGGAAGTCTCTAGGCCCATTTGGGATGCTATTAGCTAAAGATGGGCTGGTCCAATTTGAGTCCATGTGCATGAATATGGGCTGATCCGGAACTCCCATTTGCTTTGTTAATGTTGCAAGACTGATGGGCCTTGGACCCTTGCATGTTTGCCTTTGTAGATGAACTGTAGAGTTCCCTGATGTGAAGTCCATAGTGAAATGGGCCCAGTCACAAATCACGGGCCCTAGCTGTCTTAACCATTGAATGCCTAGCACTACATCAACTCCATTGAGATGAAGAGGATATAGGTTCACTACAAACTGGTGACCTTGAACCTTTAGTGGTAAGCACATGCAAATTCTATTGTAGGATAGGCTATTACCGTTGGCCACATGAACTGTAAAAGCTATTGTTGGTTGAACCGGGAGTCCCATTTTATCCACCAAGACTTGAGTTATGAAGTTAAGGGAATTGCCACTGTCTATGAGGATTGACACTTGGCGTCCCTGGATTAGCCCCGCAACTCTCATTGTTTGAGGGGACGCAAGTCCCGTAAGGGCTTGTAGAGATATTTCAGGTGTGCCGCTGAGTTGTATTTCCCACCTTGGGTTAGATTTCCTGCAACTGATGAGGTCATATTCCTCTTTGACATCTGTTTGGAGGAGAAATGCTTGTTGTTTCTTGCACCGATGGCCCAACCCAAATTTCTCTTTGTAGTTGTAATAGAGTCCTTTGTCTCTACGGGCTTGCATCTTTGCCTAGGTCATCCGTTTGAAAGGAACCTATGGGCTTGGGCCCAGTATTCCTTCCTCCTTGTCTGATGTTGTTGTCCTAGTTCTTGGACCCATGGCCGTTGCACCTTTCTTGCTCGAGCAAACTTATCCTCATACAATCTTGCTAGTGCTGCCGCATTTATGACCGAAGTGGGTTGCATCGCCTTCACTTTCAGTTGCAGTTCTTCTTTCAGGCCGCCGACGAAGCTTCCCACCAGTGCCTTCTCCGTCCACCCTTGGACACTCATGGCCAATTTTTCGAACTCCATTTGGTAATCTTTAACTGATCCCACTTGCTGTAGCTTTGCCAAACTCTCATCATGATCTTCGAGCCCAGATGATTCAAAACGGATAGTCATGGCATCAGTGAAGTCTGTCCAAGTTTGACGAGGGTGCCCCCATTGGTACCATTGAAACCAGAGGATAGTCTTGCCCAGGTGTCTCATGGTAATCGAATTATCGTTCGGCTCTGAGAATCTAGGGAGTTGGGTCGCCGCCTGAGAAGATGGGGAAATCAATTTTGGCTACTCTCGTTGCCGCCGACCCTATTCTGCGGTTGTTTCATTGCTGCGCTCTTCTTGGCTTCCTCTGTCGTTGTTCGTTGCCACCTGCTCCAGTCGATTGAGGAGTGCAGTGAAACCTTCCTTCATTGCTTTGAGATCTGAAGACATTCGATGGATCTCTACCTCCATCTGATCCATTCGGGTGTCTACTGCCGTGTTCATTGTGTTGGTCTTGCTGACTTTGATACCAACTTGTTAGGAACCTGCCTAACTTAGGGCTCTTCGAGGGAGACAACCTCCTGAATTCGTTGGAGAGAGAGAGAGAGAGAGAGAGAGAGAGAGAGAGAGAGAGAGAGAGAGAGTTAATGCCGAAAGAATTACTGTCTTATTTCTCTTTGTGCTTCACTACTTATACTGTTTACAATCTTTGATTTCTTTCTATTACAACTGTTGCAAGTGGACGATTAGTTGTGCTGACGTGACCTCCTCTTGTAAAACTGATTAAATGCTTTTTATTGGTCTGTTCCAGTAGTCTTTACAACTTCATCCCTCTTTTCACTTGAACATGGTATGACCTGATAGGAGAGCCACCAAATATGAAACATTAAGAAGGAAACGAATTAATGAGGTATATGTTTCTGAAAAAATTCTGTTTGTTGTGAGTAAGCATATGTTGCGGTCCACTAGAAGTAGAAAACTACTGTATTCAGTGAACTCAATCAACTGGAATGCTCTAGGTGAAGTACTAAATACAACTTTCCAAATGTTAGGGTCGGTTTGGTTTGCAATTGGAATCAGAATTGGAATCAAAATCCTTAAGAAACGGAATCAGAATAATCTATTCCCATATATTCTGTTTGGTTCAGAGAGGAATAGGATTGAAAATTAGAATCAGCTGGAATGGGATTTCATTCCCAAGGGAGGGGGAAGGAATGGTCATTCCCTCAAATGGGAGAATGCCATTCCACCAGGAATGCGAATGGGGTTCTGATTCTGCCCCAACCAAACAGTTGGGATCAGAATGACCTTTTTCCGGTTCCAGACCTCTATTCCCATAAACCAAACGGTCCCTTATTTCAATAATTGTCAAAATGACCATTATTTATATCAAATTCATGGGGCTAGGCTACTAACGTTAGAGGATGAAGAATATCCATCAGCTTTGAAGGTCTTAGGACAAATTCATAAATCTCATGTTTCATTTTTACTATCTAACCACTTGGTGCTTTCCCTGTGGAAACATTACTTCTTATCAAATGGTATTCCTCTATGGAAGAAAGAAGAAAAAACAAAAAACAGAGATGTCACAGACCTTGGAATTGAGATATTCTTTGAATGTCTCTTTGAATTTGTCATACATTTGCTGAGAATAGTTAGGTGGTTTTCAAGAGCCGTAAACAGTTCTGCCCAGGTGAGCTAAAGGCATACAAATCCACACATGATACTTAATCTCATTGAAATTATGCTAAAAAAGATACAGAGATGCAAACTAATCACAGGTGCTAGGTTAAGAAAATACTCAGACGATTCGTAAAACTAGAAAAACCCGTAACAGTTAACAGCATTAGGATACTTGTAATATAGCATATAATCTTCACCGGAGATATCCTGATCAGAAATTCCCTCTAGTCTGTTGGTGATCCTGTCACAAGCCTCTTGTAAGATCACCCGATATTGTTCGAAAGTGAGAGGAGCCTCGGATTGTTCTGCGGCCATGTCGACGCCTCCGAAGCTCTGCTACAATATCAACGAAAATGGAAAATCAGAATCAAACAGAGTCGAATTCCTTCGATTTGAAAAGGAGAGAAACATTTCCGCCGTGAGATTACAATATGGGCTGCGGAATTTGGTTCAGGAATTGCAGAAAAGCTGCAGAGAAACAGAAGCAGTAACAGAGATGGAAGCATTGTACTAGGCTAGCAATCTTCGATGCAAACCGGTAGAAAGAAGAAAATGAAATGAGAGTTGTGTGGTGTGAACGCGTGCTAGAACTCGGAAGTTTTCGGCCTTTTTTTTTATTCAATATCTGCTGCATGCGTCACTTGTGCTCCACTGACATCGAATGGATGCTATGCATCTGAACTGAGATCTGGGAGATGGGGCCCACGGCCTAGCCCAAAAGCTGCATCAAGGAAAAGTGCGTTGAATATTGTTATGCAGGCTGATGCATCGAATATCTGACCATCAATTAAAACCGTAAAAGATTTGACTTGACTTGATGACGAATTGACATTTGATGTAAACATCTTGCTGACTTCATAACTTTCAGATTGGGGTGGGGGTGAGGTTGGGTTGGGTTGGGGGCACTCGCAATTGGTGAATTGAAGACACACATATCTACTATGAATTAGAGTGGATAGGAAAAATGAGTTGGAAATTAGGCTATGAATGGGGGAGGGTTGAGTACCACCCATTTGATCATCTAATTCAATTATTCAAATCAGTCCTTTTTTTCCTTACCTTTTCTCTATTCTAATTGCATAAAAATTGAACTATAAAAAATAAAAAATTTCAAATAAAAAAAATGCATAAAAACACAACAAATGGCAACACATAATATATATATATATATATATAGCATGGTACGACCGAGCGGGCCGATACGGCCCAGCTCGCAGCCTGGCCCAACACGACCCATATATATTTATATAATATTATATAAATTATAAATATATAATAATATATAGAATATAATATATTAATAAAAGAAATATATTTTTTAATTTCATTATACTAATTTATTTAATTATTGTATATATAAGCAATTTTATACACAAAATTCATATAAAATTAAAATTTTAAGTTTTTTGTCAATTTCTTTTAAATAAATAGCTTTGGCTCAATACATGGCCCGTCCTAGGCCAAGGCTCGACCCACGAGCCAGCCTGGCCCGTGACACGGGCCTGGGCCGTGGGCCATGCTGGGCTGACCCCCCAAAATCTCACCGGGGAGGGCGGCACGACCCATGACGGCCCGCAAGCCAACACGTTTCGGCCCGACACAACCCATTTTATACCTCTAAAAACAGTCATTGTTTAACTTACCTATGAAACAAAAGAACATGTGTAATTGCACTTATCAAAATAAATGAAAAACCAATGAGACCTTACATGGAAGTGTAAAATGACGGTTTATTTGATCAAAGTAATTAAAACAAAAGAAATAATTGAAATGACATTTTGAAATAAAAAAAAGTAAAATAAGGCAGTACAAAATAGGGTATGAGACCATTTTGTAGAAATTTAACAAAAATAATAAAAAGTAGGAAGTTGTAGAATACATGTCAAGCTGGTTGATATGTTGAGGAATCGTCGACAATCTTCTTGAGCCTGAGCATTCTCTAACTGAAAATGAAGGAACTCCCATATCGACCTTCATCTTTGTGGTGTTCCGCTCCAAAGTGATGGCTCGATGAAATAGAGCTTGGCCCATGAAGTTCACCTGCAGGAAAAGATAATTAGCATGAAATAGATGCACAAGCGAGCTTTCGAAGTATGAAAGCACTTACCGATAGTGCATGATAGAACATCATTGCACCAAGCTCGTTGGTATCCTGGTGGCTGTAACACCTGGCATCTTTGGGGAGAAGAATATCACCACTCACTCCGAGCACGCCACGAGGATCCCATACTCGATCTGTAGTAGTGACCTTCCAGTTCGGGATTTAGATGGGGCCATGCGAACTAGAGCCCTTAGGGACGGAGCTGGGGTATGTTAGAAGTTCTTGGCAGAGCGAACTAGTCCAACCTGGTTTGAGAAGTGGGGTTAGTGAACTTAGGATTTACGCTTTCGTCATCCATGTCCACTATGTCGGGCTCCCTTGCCGCCGACATCCTCTCCACCATCTCTTTCTCTGTCTTTGACGCGTGCAAAGACTTGATTGCCCTTCTCTTCTTCTTAGGAACCCTTCTCGCTACAGCCAGAATGGACATCAGAGTGGACATGTCTGTCCAAAAACAGAGGGGAGGCTTAGTTAAATCAAGCATATCAAATCGGATGAACAAAATGCAATAAGGGCACTACCTATTGGACTCAGACGCCTGATCAAGCATCGGTTTGGCCAAAAATTCGTCGGCCAGGGATTGTCGTGCTATGACGAATCTGGCCTTCTCTACCACCGCCTCAGGACCTTCCTTAGTTTGGTTCTCCTGATAGAGTTCGGTGAATCTGTCTTAGGGAGATGTCATAATTTGTGAGCACCTCGCAAATAAAAGGGTGAAGCGAGAAGCAAAGTCCGACGATCAGTGCCTCTTCGAAGACATAGACTTCCGTTCGCCAATGGCTTTAAGGGTATTGACCCTCACCGGGCTAGATATAACCACAAGTATTGGGAATCTGGAAAGTCATCACTAAGGTAGCAATTTCCTTCCCACTCAGTTCGTTGGGCCCAAACTCCGACCTCATCCTTGGATGCTGATGAGAGGTCAATGTCCCTCTTTGAGACCCTCATCACTCTTGAGCAAAGGTCCCTACCTCATCTTGAGCGACCTAGTAATACTCCCTCTCCGACTCGCTTATGGACACAACTTAAATATAAATGAAGGGACTCATCGAAGGATGGGTGTTATGGACATGACACCCGGCAATACGTTGCATCACAACCGCAGGCAGTAGCGTGCACAGCAGTGCGCCACGGTATAGGCTGCCAGCCGCACGCCGAGCGGCACACACCGCCCGGCAGCAGCACGCACCGCACGACAGCAGCACCCGGCAGCAGCACGCACCACACGGCAGCGGCACACATCACACGGCAGCAGCACGCACCTCACAATAGCAGCAAGGTGAGACGCACGGGCCAACGGTAGAATGGGCCCACATGATAGCTCATCCGGGTGGGCCCACACTTATCTGGCCACAGCAACCCTGCGCGCCAATGCCAGTTGTACCTTTCCCTTATCCCCTATTTTTGTGTTCCCCTTAGAAGTAGGAGTTTGAGTTTCGATAGAAGTTTAAGTTGTGATAAGAGAGGGACTACCTTAGCCGAATACAAGAAGGAAACCCTCTTGTAATCTCCTATTTAAGGAGCTGATTTTATTCAATAAAGGCATCGAATTTTCAGTCAAGAAAGAGAGCAAGGAGAGTTAGGTGATCTCTTGAACAAATCACCCCTCAATCTGCCACCATAGGGTCAACTCGCAAAGGCAAGGGCAAGGAAAGGCAAGGAGTTTTCCCCACAGACCACCCCGTGACGAGATCCTATTCTCGGGCCCATAACATTTTGGTATCAGAGCCAAGCATCATGGGCGACATGGAGCAACTATCGTCCAAGGTTCACGAGCTGGAACACCGTCTCGTGGAAAATCACGTGGAGGTAAGAGAAGTTAAGGAGGACGTTAGGGAACTTCGGCGTCTACTGAAGTTATACTTCTCCACCAGGGAAGGGAGCCCTGAAGGGGCAGCCACTAACCACAACCGCCACCCAGATTGGACAGAGGACTCCGGTGAGTGACAGAACGACACACTGACAGCAGCAATCATACCCAAATACAGTCTTCTAGAGTTCCCCTCATACAGCGGCAGCGATGACCCACTTGGATGGTTGTACCGCTGTGAGCAATTCTTCCGCAATCAGCGCACGGAAGAGAAGGACAAGGTCAGCCTGACAACATTTCACTTGACCGATGAAGCACAGCTCTGGTTCTACTGTGTGGAGCAGGAAGAACCAGGCCTTAGTTGGGGCTAATTCAAGTCGTATTGCCTCCTGCGGTTTGGGCCCCCATTAATGAGCAACCCCTTGGGGAGCTCATTAACCTCAAACAAACCGGGACCATCGCGGAGTAACAGCGGCAGTTTTAGACTCTTCTCACCAGAGCCTCTTCGGTTCAGCCAGACCAGCAGGTGGATGTGTTCACAGCCGGCCTATTTGAACCCCTGAGAGTTGATGTGGAGATGTAGAGCCCACCCAACTTGGTCACAACAATGAATCTGGCCCGAGCCTTCGAGCATAAGCTGCAGATCAGCCGAGGGCCATCCAGCATGGGGCGTCCCGCAACGACTTGGGCAAACCCAAGGTCTACCACTGGAGGGCCTTCGATGGCTGCCAATAGGGAACAACGCCGTTTCACCAACAACACTACCCGAGCTGCTGAAGGGATAGGATATCCATCACATGAACGCCCAAAGATTGTGGAATAAGGGAGCGAATTTCAAAAATTTTTCTCTCCATTCAACAGGGAATCGTATTCCCTATTTAGAAAATCATATTTTCAAGGATCATTCTTGAACCATAAACTGTACCAGATCTGAACCAAAAGGAGTAGGAGGGGATTATACTTGATACGGAGAAACAATATCTCCCAATGGAGGTGTTCACGCCCAAGGAAGGATCCAAAATCTGCTCCCACTGAAAATGGTGCAGTGCAGGATGGAGCAGAATCAACAGTGTTCTTCCAAAAAACTTGACCCTTCACAAGAATCAACAGGATGGCTTGTGAATACAACTCCAATCAATATTTTCTCCAAAAGATTATTATCAAGATCAAATCTTGATTACTCCTGTAGAATAGGAGATTGAATTGCTGGAGGCGGCGGCTGCAAGAAGGAGGCGGCAAGAGAGTATTCGCAGGAAGCAAAATTCTCTCTTCTTGTGATTTCAGCTCTGAAGACAGGAATTGTGTATTGCATGTCCAAAGGCTGCCGCCCCCTCCTCCTTTTATAATCTTAAAGGGATCAACTCCTAATCCCATTAAGAGTTGCTAATCCAAATCATATTTGGATAAGAAGTCCCTTTAAGTGATAAGGATAACCCTTATCTTATCTGTAGATCAGATCATCCATCTCCCAATCTAATTAAGAGGCTTCTAAATTTAAATCTTATTTAGATCTTGGACTCTCTAAGTGGATAGGGTCTAGGCCCAATCCTATCAGCTGATCCATTTCATAATTCGCCCATTTAATTGACTGATCAAATCAGCCCAGTTCGAATGGGCTTAAGGCCCATTTAAAGTTATATATTCACTTATCCTTCCAAACCGCTGTCCAGTTGGGCTTCCTTGTATGGTGTGGGACCCTAACATTGATCTATACATCAGCCACATGGGTTCGGCCCAGCCTTTGTTACAAGGCTTGGCCGAATACATTGTTATGGACAGTGCACCCCCTGAAACCCATCTCATGGGCTCTATGGGCCCAACACTTACCCTAAGTGGTCCCTAGGCCAAGCCGCCTTGTAACACCCAGGGACTATGGGCAGATGCAAGATTAGCCCATCAGGTATTATCCTCAATGGTCTTACACTTAACCTCTCAGCCCATAATGATCATACACTGCCTGACAAGAGAGGACTTATCCCTTGGCTGCAAGGAACAATGTAGCATTCTCTACTTATATGGATCCCGGGTATTAAAATCTTTTGCAAATCATTTTGAAACCATAATATATATACTTTTATATCTCATATAAAATATTTTGCAAAAATAAATCTCAACGATTGAAATCGGTTGCCAGCAGTCTTGGTTTCCATCAGTGAGGGTGCATCCCTGATCATTACCTTTGTCCGACAAATGGGCTGATCCTGTCACTATGATCACCCACTCAGATGAATTCTCAAACTGTCCCAACATACTCAGGTTTTGACCCCCGCTAAGGATCTCACTGAATGGTATATCAAAGACAGCCCAATCCGACACCTAGTGCAGTATCATAATCGAGTCTAGGGGTCGGGTGTAACTTTCCAGTTATGCCCATCAATCTCCAAGGTCCAGGGCAATACTGGAAATCTGGTCCAATTCATAGATTCAATTAATCCTACACTATATGTGCCTAGGGTCTCACCCTGGCAGCTGAGACAGGCCACCCCAACCGACTTGGTGGCACCACAGTGTTAGCCTTGTCAGGATAGGTCTCCCAGACCGACCCATTGGCTATGAACATTCGAAACTAACACGAGTCTCATTAAGTGTCCAGTTTAAGGGTATTACATAGAAACATACTAAGGGAACATGATTGAAATATGCACTTTTATTCATTTACAATAAACTCATAAAATATATCATTTTGATTGAAGCTAAGGGCATACAAAGCTGTCTAACAGCTCCCACTTGCACTTAGGTATAATCAGGTACTAGCCGGAGTCTCATGCTTTCTACGTGTTTCTCAAACACTTTCTGTGATAGTGGCTTTGTCAATGGGTCTGCTACATTTTCCGCTGACGCTACCTTTTGAATCAGGAAGTCCCCTCTACCAACAATCTCCCACAGTATGTGGTACTTCCTCTCGATGTGCTTCGACTTCGAGTGGGCTCGTGGCTCCTTAGCCTGAGCAATGGCTCCATTGTTGTCACACAACAATGGGATGGGTGGTGTGCTGGATGGAGCTATTCCCAACTCGTGAACGAACTTCTTCATCCACACAGCTTCTTTGGCAGCCTCACTTGCAGCAATGTACTCGGCATCGGTCGTGGAGTTTGTAATGGACCCTTGTTTGCTGTTTTTCTAGCAAACAGCACACGATCCTATCGTGAAAATATATCCAGATGTAGAATTTCTATCATCTAGATCCGACTGGAAATCTGCATCTGTATACCCTTGGATCTGTAGTGAGCTACCATCGAATACTAGATAAAACTCTTTTGTCCTTCGAAGGTACTTAAGTATGCTTTTCATAGCAATCTAGTGCTCCTGTCCTGGGTTGGCCTAAAATCTGCTTACTACACTCACTGCCTGTGCAATGCCAGGACGAGTGCACAGCATGGCATACATGATGCTTCCTACGGTAGAGGCATAGGGAAAGTCTTTCATGCCATCAATCTCCTGAGAAGTCTTGGGAGACATCTTCTTGGAGAGAGTGACTATGTGCCTGAAAGGAACATTTCCTTTCTTGGAGTTCTCCATGCTATATCTTTTGACTATTTTGTCAATGTAAGCAGATTGGGATAATCCTATTATCCGCTTTGATCTATCTCTGTAGAGTTGAAGACCCAGTATATAGGAGACTTCTCCAAGATCTTTCATGGAGAATTGCTGTGAAAGCCATACTTTCACGGTAGTTAACATTCCTACATCATTCACAATGAGTAGAATGTCATCTACATACTGAACCAAGAAGATAACCTTACACAAGGTTCATCCAAATTCTGCTCGAAGTCAAACGATTTGACGACAGAGTCAAAACGGATGTTCTAACTTCTAGAAGCTTGCTTAAGTCCATAAATGGATCTATTAAGTTTACATACCAAGTTTTCCTGACCTGCAGCAATGAAGCCTTGTGGCTGCTGCATATAGATATCTTCAGTAAGATCTCCATTCAGGAATGCAGTTTTGACACCCATCTGCCAAATCTCATAATCATGGTATGCTGCTACAGCTAGCAGGATCCTAATGGATTTAAGCATGGCCACAAGCGAAAATGTTTCCTCATAGTCGATGCCCTCTTTCTGAGTGTACCCTTTCGCTACCAGACGAGCTTTGAAGGGCTCAATCCTACCATCGGGGCCCTTCTTCCTCTTGTAAATCCATTTGCAACCGATTGCTTTTACTCCGGAGGGTGGATCTACTAGAGTCCTGACTCCATTGGTCTCCATTGACTCCATCTCTGCTCTCATGGCCTCCACCCACTTCTGAGAATCTATGTCCAACATAGCTTCCATGTAAGTCACGGGATCCTCCTCACTAGTCAAGGTTTCCACCAGGTAACTATCCTGGTCATAACCATAACGCATTGGTGGCCTGGATACCCGAGTGGATCTTCTAGGTTGGTCACTACCTGGAACTTGTGGGACATCTCCCACCGCTCCTGAGCTCTCCTCATCAAGAACAACTTCCTGACGATGGGTGTCCAAGATGAAATCGGTTTCCAAGAATTGTGCATTTCGACTGCAGAACACTTTCTGCTCACTTGGGTCATAGAATAGGTAACCTACAGAGCCTTTTGGGTAGCCTACAAATAGGCAGCGACTGGTCTTGGATTCCAACTTGTCCGTACTCGTTCTTTTAACATGTGTTGGACAATCCCAAATCTTCAAGTGTCTGACACTTGGTTTCTTTCTGGTCCAAAGTTCATAAAGAGTATTCGGAACTGATTTGGTTGGAATCCGATTTAGCACGTAAATCACAGTCTCTAATGAGTAACCCCAAAAGGATGTGGGTAACTCTGAGTGTATGAGAAGCAACTAGACCATATCCAATAAGGTCCTATTCCTCATCTCTGAAACACCGTTAAGTTGTGGTGTAGCAGGAGGAGTTAGTTGTGATACTATCCCATTGTCCTTTAAGTAGTCCCTGAATTCGTCAGAGAGATACTCGCCACCTCGATCTGATCGAAGGGTTTTAATTTCTCTCCCTAACTGTTTCTTGACCTCTTGTCTAAACTCTTTGAACTTTTCAAAGGATTCAGACTTGTGTCTCATTAGGTACATGTAACCATATCCTGAGAAATCATCTGTGAAAGTGATGAAGGGATAGGATATCCATCACATGGACGCCTAAAGATTGCGGAATAAGGGGGCGAATTTCAATAATTTTTCTCTCCCTTCAACTAGGAATCGTATTCCCTATTTAGAAAATCATATTTTTAAGGATCATTCTTGAACCATAAACTGTACCAGATCTGAACCAAAAGGAGTAGGAAGGGATTATACCTGATACGGAGAAACAATATCTCCTAATGGAGGTGTTCACGCCCAAGGAAGGATCCAAAATCTGCTCCCACTAAAAATGGCGCAGTGTAGGATAGAGTAGAATCAACAGTGTTATTCCAAAAGAACTTGACCCTTCGCAAGAATCAACAAGATGGCTTGTGAATATAGCTCCAATCAATATTTTTTCCAAAAGATTATTATCAAGATCAAATCTTGATTACTCCTGCAGAATAGGAGATTGAACTACTGGAGGCGGCGGCTGCAGGAAGGAGGCGGCAAGAGAGTATTCGCAGGGAGCAAAATTCTCTCTTCTTGTGATTTCAGCTCTGAAGACAGGAATTGTGTATTGCATGTCCAAAGGCTGCCGCCCCCTCCTCCTTTTATAATCTTAAAGGGATCAACTCCTAATCCCATTAGGAGTTGCTAATCCAAATCATATTTGGATAAGAAGTCCCTTTAAGTGATATGGGATAACCCTTATCTTATCTGTAGATCAGATCAGCCCTCTCCTAATCTAATTAGGAGGCTTCCAGATTTAAATCTTATTTAGATCTTGGACTCTCTAAGTGGATAAGGTCTAGGCCCAATCCTATCAGCTGATCCATTTCATAATTCGCCCCTTTAATTGACTGATCAAATCAGCCCAGTTCGAATATGTATTCACTTAGCCTCTAAACTGTTGTCTAGTTGGGCTTCCTTGTATGGTGTGGGACCCTAACATTGATCTATACATCAACCACATGGGTTCGGCCCAGCCTTTGTTACAAGGCTTGGCCGAATACATTGTTATGGACAGTGCAACCCCTGAAACCCATCTCATAGGATCTATGGGCCCAACACTTACCCTAAGAGGTCCCTGGGCCAAGCCACCTTGTAACACCCAGGGATTGTGGGCAGATGCAAGATTAGCCCATCTAATGGGCTATATGGATCCCAGGAATTAAAACCTTTTGCAAATCATTTCGAAACCATAATATATATACTTTTATATCTCATATAAAATATTTTGCAAAAACAAATCTCAATGATTGAAATCGGCTGCCTGCAGTCTTGGTTTCCATCAATAAGAGTGCATCCCTGATCATTACCTTTGTCCGACAAAGGGGCTGATCCTATCACTATGATCACCCACTCAGATGAATTCTCAAACTGTCCCAACATACTCAGGTTTTGACCCCCACTAAGGAACTCACTGAATGGTATATCAAAGACAGCCCAATCCGACACCTAGTGCAGTATCATAATCGAGTCTAGGGGTCGGGTGTAACTTTCCAGTTTTCCCCATCAATCTCCAAGGTCCAGGGCAATACTGGAAATCTGGTCCAGTTCATAGATTCAATTAGTCCTACACTATATGTGCCTAGGGTCTCACCCTGGCAGTTGAGACAGGCCACCCCAACCGACTTGGTAGCACCACAGTGTCAGCCTTGTCAGGATAGGTCTCCCCATACCGACCCACTGGCTGTGAACATTCTAAACTAACACGAGTCTCATTAAGTATCCAATTTAAGGGTATTACATAGAAACATACCAAAGGAACATGAATCAAATTTGCACTTTTATTCATTTACAATCAACTCATAAAGTACATCATTTTGATTGAAGCTAAGGGCATACAAAACTGTCTAACAACTGCAACTAGCATGGGCAACAGCACGACAACACCTCCCATCAGATGCTTATCCAGGACTGAGATGGCAGAGCGCCGAGCCAAGGGCCAGTGCTTCAACTATGACGAGTTGTACTCAGCAGGCCACCGTTGCAAGCGGTTATTCTGCCTCCTGGTAGACGAGCTGGAGGAGGAAGAAGAGGGATAGGCGGCACTAGAACCCGAGATCTCCCTCCATGCCATCACTGGAGTCCAAAACTCCCAAACCATGCATCTGCAAGCCCAAGTGGCAGGAAAATAGGTACGGATTCTGGTTGACTCGGGGAGCACCCACAACTTTATCAGCAACCAGGTTACGCTCCAACTGAAGCTACCAATTGAAAACAGGCCGCGGCTCGAGGTGGCTGTAGCAAATGGGGAGAGAGTTCATAGTCTAGGGATCTGCCGAAGCGTCAAAATCCATGTGGATTCTGAACCATTCCTCGCAGATCTATTTGTACTGACCCTAGACATGTTTGACATAGTGTTGGGGATTAAGTGGCTCATCACCCTCGGCCCATCCTATGGGATTTCAGTGCCTTGACCATGACGTTTGACTTACTTGGGAAATGGGTCACCTGGAAAGGGACCAAGATGAGAGCAAGAAAACCACAGGTGCATACTCTCCATGGCAACGACTTTCACACCGCAGAGATGGAGATGCTTCTTGCCAATTTTTTAGACGTGTTCTCAGAGCCGAAGGGCCTTCCACCTGGCCGGTCGTGTAACCATTGGATCCCCTTAATACCAGGGGCAGGACCCATTGTCGTGAGGCCGTACCGCTACCCGAACCTACAGAAGGACGAGATAGAGAGGTAGTGTACAGAGATGCTGGAGCAGGGAATCATACGTCCCAACTGCTCTCCATTCTCTTCACCAGTCTTGTTGGTGCCAAAGCAAGACGGCACTTGGAGATTTTGTGTAGACTACAGGGAGCTCAACATTAGAACCGTCAAGGACAAGTTCCCGATCCCGGTGGAAGACGAATTGCTAGATGAGCTCCACGAATCTTAGTACTTTTCTATGCTGGATCTCAGGTCAGGTTACTTCCATTCCGAATGGCCCCTAAAGATGTGGAGAAAACAACCTTCCGAACGCATCACGGGAACTTTGAATTCCTGGTCCTGCCTTTTGGTCTCATCACTGCCCCATCTACATTCCAGGCCTTGATGAACGAGGTATTTCAGCCCCACCTCCCCAGATTCGTCCTAGTATTTTTTGATGACATCTTAATATACAATACTTCATGGTTGGAGCACGTTTGTCACTTAAGGACAGTTCTGGAGCTGCTACGACAGCACAAGCTCTTTCTAAGACGAACCAAGTGCTCCTTTGGAGAGCCGCATGTCCTTTACCTAGGCCATATAGTCTGCAGGGAAGGAGTCTCGATAGATAACTCCAAGATTCAAGCCATCCGGGAGTGGCCCGAGCCTCAGACCATTAGGGCTCTCCGCGGGTTCTTGGGGCTCACGGGATACTACCGCAAGTTTGTAAGGGACTATGGACTCCTGGCGGCCCCATTGACCAGGATGTTGAAGAAGAATGCATTTCATTGGGAGGAAGCAGCTAACACCGCCTTCACAAACCTAAGGGACGCACTCTCCACTACCCCCGTGCTACAACTACGAAACTTTGACCAAGAATTTACGGTGGAGTGTGATGCGTCTGGCATAGGCATCGGCGCAATACTGCAATAGAAAGAGCACCCATAGCCTTCTTCAGCCGCAAACTAGCAGATCAGCACCTCAAGCTACCGACGTACGAGCGCGAATTGATCGGACTGGCCAAGGCCGTCCAGCATTGGAGGCCGTATTTGTGGGGCAGGCCCTTCGTTGTCAAGACAGATCACTACAGCCTCAAATATCTTCTAGTGCAGCGGCTCACTACTCCACCCCAACAGCACTAGGCAAGCAAACTGCTAGGGTTTGACTTCCGCGTAGACCACAAGGCGGGAGCCTCTAACCGGGCCGCTGATGCGCTGTACAGGTGTGAAGAGGACATGACACACTTCTACGCGGTCTCCCCGCCCCGCGTGACCCTACTGGAGGACCTAAGAAACGTGTTGCCCCAATCACCAACGTGGAGAGACCTGGTGCAAGAATTGCAGTCTGGCACGACCAAACCAAACAGGACCATCCACGAGGGAATTGTGCTGTACAAAGGAAGGGTATATCTCCCAACAGATTGTCCCTTATTTTCCAGCTATCCTCGCCAGCATCTACAACGCCACCCATGAAGGGGTGCAGAAGACGTTACACCGCGTCCATGTAGAATTTCATTGGCATGGTATGCGAGGCTCGGTTAGGGATTTCATCCAGAACTGCTCCGTATGTCAGCAACAAAAGTGGGAGAACTTACACCTAGCAGGACTCCTGTAGCCCCTTTCACTCCCGATGCAGATCTGGGCCGATATCTCTATGGACTTCGTTGAAGGCTTGCCTAAAGTTGGTGGGAAATCCATCTTATTTGTAGTGGTGGACCGCTTCTCCAAATATGCTCATTTCATTCCGTTGTCCCACCCCTACAGCGCAGTTTTTTTGGCCCATGCCTTTTTCACACACATCTTCCGCCTACATGGGCTGCCTGAGTCCATCGTCAGTGACAGGGATGCAGTCTTCACCAGCACCTTCTGGAAGGAGTTGTTCAGATTACAAGGCATGACCCTAGCCTTTTCCTCCGCCTATCATCCATAGACGGACGGGCAAACGGAGCTTGTCAATCGCACCATAGAAATGTACCTCCGTTGCTTTGTAGGGGACCAACCACGACGATGGGTGGACTGACTCCCTTGGGCCGAATACTGCTATAACACATCCTACCACTCGTCCCTTGGCATGACTCCCTTCTGCGTGGTGTATGGGCGAGACCCTCATCGTCTCCTCTCCTACGAACCAGGATCAACACGGTTGGAAGAAGTAGACCACAACCTCCAAGATCGTGATGCCCTATTGGCTGAAGTCTCCTTACGTTTGAAGTAAGCACAGGCATGCATGAAGATAACCTACAATCAGCACCACTGCGAGGTCACCTTCCAGCCAGGATAGTTTGTTTGGCTAAAGCTCCAGCCCTACCGGCAGCTCTCCCTCAGGCAACGGAGCCCCCAAAAGCTGACCCCAAGGTTCTACGGGCCCTTCAAGGTTCTTTGACAGATCGGGAAGGTTGCCTATCAACTTGAACTGCTAGAGCACAGCAAAATCCATGACGTCTTCCATGTGTCCCTACTCAAGCCTTTTACAGGAACTCCTCCAATGCAAGTGCCTCCTCTACCTCCTCTCAAGGACGGCAGACCCATCCTCCAACCTAGAGCTCTTGTCCTGTCATGCATCAATCAGGGCATCTTTGAGGTTCTAGTAGACTGGGACGGACTACTATCAGCGGAGGCCACTTGGATCTCTTGGACCGACCTGCACAACACCTACCCCGACCTCGAGCTTGAGGACAAGCTCGTTGTCCAGGAGGGGTGTAATGTTATGGACACGACACCCGGCAACACGCTGCGTCGCAACCGCAGGCAGCAGCGCGCCTAAAGGCACGCACCACCCGGTAGCGCTCCAGGTATAGGCTGTAGCGCGCCTAGCGGCATGCACCACTTGGCAGCACGCCGCGGTATAGGCTGCCAGCCACACGCCGAGTGGCACGCACCGCCCGGCAGCAGCACGCACCGCACGGCAACAACACACACCACATGACAGCAGCAAGGTGAGACGCATGCGCCAGCGGTAGAACGGGCCCACACGACAGCTCATCCGGGTGGGCCCACACTTATCCGGCCATAGCAGCCCTACGCGCCGCCGCCAGCTGTGCCTTTCCCTTATCCCCTGTTTTTGTGTTCCCTTTAGAAGTATGAGTTTGAGTTTCGATAAAAGTTTAAGTTGTGATAAGAGAGGGACTACCTTAGCCGAATACAAGAAGGAGACCTTCTTGTAATCTCCTATTTAAGGAGCTGATTTTATTCAATAAAGGCATCGAATTTTCAGTCAAGAAAGAGAACAAGGAGAGTTAGGTGATCTCTTGAACAAATCACCCCTCAATCCGCCACCATAGGGTCAACTCGCAAGGGCAAGGGCAAGGGAAGGCAAGGAGTTTTCCCCACAGACTGCCCCATGACGAGATCATATGCCCGGGCCCATAACAATTGGTGGGTTCGGGGCGAGGATCATATTCCCCATCCCTGACCCTGATTTTGAAATTAACCCCATCCTCGTCCTTGATCCCCATCGGGTATAAAATTTGTCCTCCTTCCCCGATCCCCAACGGGGATGGGTTCCCCACAGGGAACCGAATCCACAAAATGTTTTTCAAATAACAATATTTAAAAAAAAATAAATTTACTTAAAATAATTTTTTTTTAATTATAAATAATATTTTTTAAATGTTTTGATATATATATATAGGGTCGGGCAGGGCTGGGACCTCAATCCCCATCCCCAACCTCGACCCCCACTAGGGATTCCTATTGATCCCCGTCCCATCTCCGTCCCACCAAAACAATCCCCATCCCTGGCCTCATCAAGTCGGGGAAGTTGGGTCCCCGTTAGGGATGGGGAAAATTTCCATCCTTAATGGGAAAAGGAAGATCGACCTCGCCTAAAGGTTGACCGACCTTGCTTGATTCTTCTTAAGCTACTCAACCTCTTACTCTACAGCCCTTCAAAAAAATCCAACATAGTGCAAATGGGACCCGTTAAGGGGCCCCCTACTTATATAGAGAAGGGATGCACATAACCGATGAACGAGATGCACTTAATCCAACAAGCCATAGGGAGCTTGCCATTTCAACTTCCAAGAGCGAATTCAATTTTCAAATTCGTGCACTTTATTTGAAATTCAAATCTATTGCACATGCTAGCATGCTCTTTAGACCGGAACGGGAGAGCAGGTCGAGCTGACAACAGACAAACGAAACCAATAATTCCGGGTTAAAGATTCACAACGAACTACTCCCTTCTCTTAATCAATCTCAACTTGGGAGTGGGGGGCAATTGATGAGTGGTGATTTGGCCCTCTAGCGACATCACAACATGTGGCATCAAAAAATCATCATATGACACCTCGATGCCACATAAGCATTGACTTCGGGAGCACTTCGGACCTCCTTGACCCACCTTGACAAGTCAACCTACGAACGCCCCGAAAGGTGTCAGGTCAACGTAAGAGGCGACCTGCCTCTGCCGACCTAACAGAGGCCCGGTTGGCCACCTACACGACATGACAGGTGACCTCCCTCACAACTCACAAGTGGGTTATCATATCTGATTCCTCCGGGATCACATCACCACATTGACAGAATTGACTCTCGTCTCGCCCGCTTTGGAGGCAACCATATAAGTGTTATTGCTTTTATGCGGAGTTTGTCTTCAAGCGTGAAACCACCTTCGAATGAGACAGGCCGGTGATCTTTCACGTACTATGTGAAGTCCACGACAACATGTTCCTATTCGAAAGTGACCCATTCCTTAGAAAAGGTACGTGCAATATACCACTCACAACTCTCTTGCATTCTTGCTTTCTAAGCATCCAAAACTCTTCATTGACTTATTTATCGAAATACCCACCCCGGGTAAAGCAATTCGAGTACTCTAATACGATTTTCTAGCAGGGAGCAATAGATCGTGCAACATCAGAAGTTGTATTAAAATCCAATACTTTAGGTTTAATATCCAACATGCAACATGTATCAATGCCATTTTCAAACTCTATAAATCGCTAGTCTTTGTTCTATGTATGCTTTTTCTTCTTTGTTTTCCCACCAATACCAATTGCATCTCACTTTCTTATTTTACCTATTTATACCAATGACATTAGCATGGATTTGTCACTAGTGCAATACCTCGTCAAATTAAAATGGGTTGGGTCAGTTTTGGTCCTTTCGTCATTTGATCATTTGACAACATTTCAAAATGTTTCTTCTCGCTGATCGGGTCAAACCGTCAAGGTGTGTGTATATGTGTATAAATATATATATTTTAGTAATAAATAATGTATAAATATATTTTAGATATTATATATATATTATTTTATATTTAATTTATATTTTTTAATTCTGGATAAAATACAAAAGCCTCCCTTATAGTTTCACTTTAACAAAAACCTTCCTGCTATTTAAAAAAATGACAAAAACCTCTCTTCCATCAATAATCATGACGGAAAACATTAAAGAAATTATCATTTTTTTCAAAATACCTATTTTACCCTTTTACGAACTAATATGTATCAAACACTGTTCATCTTCTTCTTCAACTGATTCGCCATTAAAAGGTTGGGCTTTGCCCTTCTTGGATGGACGTAAATTTGTTGTGCCCGCAGCCTCATCCTCAGGGATTCATGCAACAGTAGGCACGAAAGCTGCCAAATGTCTCTCTGTGTACTTCTTTTATCTCCCAACCTTCGAAGCTTTTTTCTCTCTTTTTATAGTTTGAAGTTTGAACTTTGAACTCCTGATAATACACTTTCTCTTTTTAATTATTATATTTGCCACATACTCTCTCTTTCTTCCTCTTTGTATTTCTCACTCTTTAATCTCGGAGACCTCATTCGGGAGTTCAAATTCTTCTTATCTCTGCAAATGTCCACTTTCTTTTAGTTCTTTGAAGATCTTGTTGATCGAAATGTGCTTGGTTTCAAGTGAATCTTCTTTTCTTTTCTCGTCTTCTTTGGTTCTCTTCTGTGAATCTACGGATGTGATGATTTGATTGACTTCTTTTTTACTCTTGACCATGTTTTTGCTTTATTGTAATTTTCAGATGCCTTCAAGTAGTTCATTGTCTACTAAATTTCTTATGTACCTTTGGACGTGCATTTGCTCCAGAAGGCCTCTTTGCGATCTGCGTGGGTGATGAGATTCAAGTATATTTGGATTTTTGTGCTTTTCTGAGCTTCTGTTCCGGTCTTCTAGAGAAATGTGTGCTTTTAATATGTTCAGTTGCACAATTGCTCTAACCACTTTGTTCGGGAAGACGTTGCTTGTGGGATATTAGAACGTTATCGGCATCTGCAACAGGTTGCTTGGCGGGTTCGTGGCTGTCAGCACTTGATTTTTGCTCGGTCCCCTCTCTAATTCATTTCTTACACTCCAAATGCCCAATAAAACCTTACAATTCTCTCCAGAACATGCCAAAACCTTAAAGACCAAAATTTGACTAAAACACTCTCAAATCCCCTATTAAAACTACATATTCCCTTTTAACGGCCACGACTATACCCCATCACCACACCTATCACACAATTAGACCCCATCATTTGAAACAAAACCTATAAACATCCAATTACAACAAATTTCCACCATAAATTCATTGATTTCACCATTCACCTATCAAAGATTCAATTTTGACGAACCAGATACTACGACCAAAACCCACAATCGAGATACCCTGGACATGATCAAAACTTTCATCAACCTTCCAATCGACCATCCATCAAATTTCAAATCTCAAAATGACCATTTCGTCGTTCATAAAATCCAACATCTCCATACCCGTCAAAACCTCCATCAACCCCCTGATCACCTATCCGTTGAATTTTAGTTAAAAATCCCCATTCTACCCCTTTCATAAAAAAGATTCCAATTTGAGCAATTTCATCATTTGCTGCTTCCAAAATAAAAAATCTACATGATGACACTTTTTTCAAGGCCCCCAAATCTTACCAAAAGCTTCCTTAACCTTCTTATCACCAACCCATCGAATTTCAGACCTAAAACTCCCATTCCACCTATCTTACAGAAAAGATTTCATTTTAAGCCTTTTCATTAGTCGAAACACCTGTACTTCAAATTCCCTCAATCCGAACACATTTGAATTGATCAAATCTTATCAATTCATCAAAGACATTCAAAAATCTGATCCTACAAAATTTTAACTCAAAATTCCTTGATGTGCCCATCCATCGAACGAAGATTCTATTTTGGGCTTATTGCTCGTATCGCAAATTCTCTTAATCTGAACACATTTGAACCAATCAAAGCTCGCCAATTTGTCCAAGCCCATTAGGAACACCATCATGTCAAATTTAAGCTCAAAATTCATCCATTTAGTAAAGATTCCATTTTGAACGTCTTCATCGGTTAGATCACCTGTTTCATCGGTTAGATCACCTGTACCTTTGATTCCCCCAATTTGAGCACATCTAAACCAATCAAACCCTGCAAATTCATCTAATCCCCTCAAAAACCTCATATTGTTAAATTTCAACTTAAAATTCCTCAGTTTACTCCTCCATCGAACAAATATTCTATTTTAAGCTTCTTCATCAATTGGAATGCTCTTACCTCAAGTTCCCTTGATGCAAGCACCCAATCTGACCCCACAAATTGATCTCAGTAATTGATGTTAAATGCCCAAAAACCCTATCATGTCAAATTGCATTGAAGTATCCCCATTTACCCCTTTTCCTAATGGAATCGACCAAAATGTCCTTAAATTTAACAAAATGATCCCTTTCCTTTTTCTCTAAACGGTGTCCATTCTTTTATAATAAAATTTTTCCTTCTCGATGCTAAGTTTCATGAATAATTATCTTTTTATCATGTTAATTTTATAGCTCTTTTCTCTTAGGAACGAATAAATTTCTTACTCGGTATCATAGGATCCCAATTTCAACTTGCTTCCTTATTTTGATTAGATCATTTTCAGTTTAGTTTACCATGTGTACAACATTTTGGTTCATGCATCACTTAGTTAATTGAGGTAGCTTTATCTTGTTTCTTATTACTTCAGTCTTATTACATTGCATTTCTGCATGACTTTAAACTCAACTCGCCCCTACCCTTGAATGCTGGGAGGGTGGGGTCAGGTAGGATTTAGCACTTTCATGTTCTGGGAGGGTTAGGATTCTTAAAATCCAACCTGCTATGGGTTTTGGGGTGGGTACAGGTTGGGAGGTTTAGGGAGGCGGATAGGGTCTAAAATTTACAAAACCCTCCTTGAATCCACCTTGTTGCCATCCCTAGACCCAATCACCAGGTCGAATGGGCCAACGGTCGAATCGGCTAGGTCAAATGATTCTTAACCAAGACAACAGTTTATAACCATTTGTCAAGTCTTGATTGACTAGACCCAAAATCTTGGTTGAGTGACGGTTCAAATGATTCAACTGGCTGGATCAATAGCAGGTTGAAAACATTGATCTCCACCATTCATTTTTTACCCAAAATCATCATTGCCCAATGGATTTTGGTTTTTTGAAAATACCAAGTCAAAACCGAACCGATCTGTTCGATTTTTCATGATTACCCTAGAATCTAGATTTGAACGTATCCCTCTTTTCCCGATATCCTTCTTCCATCTCCCCTCCCCCTGTTTTTCGGTCTGAGATTTCATCGATGACGAAGGATTTTATCCCATTTGTACCTTGGGGTGAATCTGGTTAGAAATCCCACCTACATCAGTTGACTGGCAGGAGATCCATCGATATAAGAAGATCTTGAAATTGTTTGACCTACATCAGGCCACATTGCAAATAAGTCCCCAGTTAGGTGAGATATTCCTTCCCCGTATGTTTTTATCAGTTCCATTGGTATATGGTATGTATTTTGTTTTTGCTAGTGTGATAGGTTCAAATGAACTCGATCTATGTGTGTTTTCACGGAATAGAAAATTTGTTATATATATAAATTTCTGATGAGAAGAAGAAGAGTTTCAGTAAACGGTGGTTAACCAAATCGGGTTCCTTCTTAGTGAGTTTAGTGGCAATTATGTAATATGATATGTGGAAAGGTAGAAAAATAGAAGTAGTAATAAAATAAAATAAAAACAGAAAAATGAAAATAAGAAAAATGGAAAAAATATATAAGTAATAAAAAATATAAATAAATGAAGATATATAATCAAATAAAAGATAACCAAAAAATGTGCAGTGTTTTCAACCTACTGTTGACCCGACTGGTTGAACCATTCAAACTGTCACTTGGTCAAGATTCCGGGGCAGGTTCAAGTAAAACCCAAAGAAATGCCAAAAATCATCCAACCTGGACAGTTGGACTGTTGACCTAGTCGACTCGGTGACCGGGTCGTGGTTTGCATATGTAACTATTTATGCAAACTTCGGGAGGCCATAACTTTGCACCTCGATGTCTGATTGTGGTGATTTTTTTTATTTTTATTTTGGGTAACTTTTCGAGATTTATGCGTCCCAACAATCTATAGGCACCTTGCCTCGCCATTCTCGTGAAAAAACCCCTTTTTTGGCATCAAATTGTAATTTTTAATATTTTTATAAATAAACAATTAAAAATTAAATTAAAAAATATAAATTAATACATATATAATATCTAAAACATAGTTATACATTATTTATTGATAAAATATGCATTTGTACATATATATACATATATACACATGTATTTATTGATATAATATGCTGATGTGGCACGGTCTGAACCATTCAGCCTAGTAGGTCGAATTGGTGACCCATGACCTGGAGACAAAAACGGTTTGGCCTTCGGGTCAGTTTTTAAAACACTGGTTGTTGCTTAATATTGGTGTTTCTTTGATATTCCATTTGGGCCCCACCTATCGGACCCAGGAGTGGGGTTGGGGTGCCTAACCCCTCCCCTCTCCCGCCCGTGTCTTAACCGAACTGGTTTAGCCAGTTCCTTGGGTTTGTAGTCAATATTAAATGAGAGATGACTTTTTGACATAATTCCCAGAGGCTCCATCACATCCATTTCATTTGATTAATGGGTGGCGACTCCAAATCAGCCCAAGTGAGCCGTTATCTAATGCCCACAATGAAAAAAATTATGATATAACTTATATAATATAAAATATTATATGTGTAAGATTTAGATTTGTTCAGGTGTGATTAGCTATGAATTCTTAATCTGTAGCTTAGAATTTCCTTTCATGTTTATTTTGCTTTTTCTTCTTTTAATATGGAGGAAATGACACCTTAAAACCCATAAACCAAATTGCAACTTAAATCAATGACATTTAGATTTTCACAAATTTTTATAAAAAAAAATATAGCTGAAAGGATGTGGGTCCATTTAGGTTGGTCTTGGCCAGGTTGAACCCCATAGGGATAGTGCGGGCTCAGAAATTGCATGGTTACTGAGTTAGGGAGGAACCACCAGGGTATCCAGACCACCAGTCCGATATGGTTATGACTAGGATAGTTACCTGGTGGAAACCTTGACTAGTGAAGAGGATCCCGTGACTTACGCGGAAGCTATGTTAGACATAGACTCCCAGAAGTGGGTGGAGGCCATGAGAGCTGAAATGGACTCAATGGAGACCAATGGAGTCTGGACTCTAGTGGATCCGCCCCCCGGGGTAAAAGCAATTGGTTGCAAATGGATCTACAAGAGGAAGAAGGGCCCCGATGGCAGGATTGAGACCTTTAAAACTCGCTTGGTGGCGAAAGGGTATACTCAGAAAGAAGGCATCGACTATGAGGAAACCTTTTCGCCCGTAGCCATGCTTAAATCCATTAGGATCCTGCTATCTGTAGCAGCGTACCATGACTATGAGATTTGGCAAATGGATGTCAAAACCGCGTTCCTGAATGGAGATCTTAGTGAAGATATCTACATGCAACAGCCGCAAGGCTTCATTGCTGCTGGTCAGGAACACATGGTATGTAAACTTAATAGATCCATATATGGACTTAAGCAGGCCTCTAGGAGTTGGAACATCCGTTTTGATTCTGCAGTCAAAACGTTTGACTTTGAGCAGAATCCGGATGAGCCCTGTGTTTACAGGAAGTCCAGTGGGGATAAGATCACCTTTTTGGTGTTGTACGTGGACGATATCCTACTCATTGGGAATGATGTAGGAATGTTGACTTCGGTCAAGGTATGGCTATCACAGCAGTTCTCCATGAAAGATCTTGGAGAAGCTTCATACATACTGGGTCTTCGACTCTATAGAGATAGATCGAAGCGGATAATTGGATTATCCCAAGCTGCTTACATTGACAAAATTGTCAAGAGGTACAGCATGGAGAACTCCAAGAAAGGAAATGTTCCTTTCAGGCACGGAGTCACTCTCTCCAAGAAGATGTCTCCCAAGACTTCTGAGGAGATTGAGAGCATGAGAGACGTTCCCTATGCCTCAGCCGTAGGGAGCGTCATGTATGTCATGCTGTGCACTCGCCCTGACATTGCTCAGGCGGTGAGTGTAGTAAGCAGATTCCAGGCAAACCCAGGGCAGGAGCATTGGACTGCTGTGAAGAACATACTCAAATACCTTCGAAGGACAAAAGAGTTTTGTCTGGTATTCGATGGTAGTTCTAGGGTATACCGATGCCGATTTCCAGTCGGATCCAGATGATAGAAAGTCTACATCTGGGTATGTTTTCACGATAGGATCGTGTGCTGTTTGCTAGAAAAGCAGCAAACAGGGGTCCACTGCAGACTCCACAACCGAGGCCGAGTACATTGCCGCAAGTGAAGCTGCCAAGGAAGCCGTGTGGATGAAGAAGTTCAAACACGAATTGGGAGCGATTCCATCCAGCACATCTCCCATCCCGTTGTTGTGTGACAACAATGGAGCGATCGCCCAGGCTAAAGAGCCTCGGGCTAACTCGAAGTCGAAGCACATCGAGAGAAAGTACCATGTACTGCGGGAGATCATTGGTAGAGGGGACGTCCTGATTCAGAAGGTAGCATCAGCGGATAATGTGGCAGACCCATTGACTAAGCCACTGACACAGAAGGTGTTTGAGAAACAGGTGGAAAGTATGGGACTCCGGCTTGTACCAGATTGGACCTAAGTGCAAGTGGGAGCTGTTAGACAGTTTTGTATGCCCTTAGCTTCAATCTGATTTGATGTACTTTTGTTATTTAGTGGAAATAAATAAAGTGCATGTTTGATTCATGTTGTTTGGTTTAATTCTGTGTAAAACCCTAAAACTGGACTTTTATAGAGACTCATGTTAGTTTTAAATGTTCACAACCGTTGGATAAGTCTGGGGAGATTTATCCTGCCAAGGCTGATACTGGTGTGCCACCAAGTGTTGGGATGGCCTGTCTCAGCCATCAGGGTAAGATCGGAGGCACATGCAGTATGGGATTACTTGAATCCTTGAACCAGACCAGATTTCCAGTATTGCCCTGGACCTTGGAGATAGATGGGCAAAACTGGAAAGTTACACCTGACCCCTAGACTCGATTATGACATTTCACTAGGTGTTGGATCAGGCTGCCTTTGATATGCCATTCAGGGAGATCCTTAGCGGGGATCCAAACCTGGGTATGTTGGGGCAGTTTGAGAATTCATCTGAGTGGGTGATCATAGTGACAGAATCAGCCACTTTGTCGGACAAAGGGTAATGATCGGGAATAAACTCTCTCTGATGGAAACCAAACTGCCGGCAGTTGATTTCAATCGTTGGAATTTTGTTTTGCAAAATTAATATATTTATATATATGTACGGTTTCGAATTGTTTGCAAATGGTTTTAATTCCCGGGATCCATGTGAGAGGAGAGTGCGGCACTGTTCCTTGCAGCCGAGGGAGAGGTCCTCTCTTGTCGGGCAGTGCTTGATCATTAAGGGCTGAGAGGTTAAGTGTAAGACCATTGAGGATAATACCTGATGGGCTAATCTTGCACCTGCCTACAGTCCCTGGGTTTTTATAAGATGGCTTGGCCCAAGGACCACTTAATGTAAGTGTTGGGCCCATAGGGTCCATATGACGGACTCAAGGGGTTCATTGAGTTTTTCAGTGAATTCGGCTGGGCCTTGTATTAAAGGCTGGGTCGAACCCATGTGGCTGGTGTGTAGATCAATGCTTGGGTCCCATGCCATACAAAGAAGCCCAACTGGGCAGCAGATTGGAAAGTAATTAGACACTGAACACTTAATGGGCCAAAAGCCCATTTCGAGGTGGGCTGATATGATCACCCATCCATGGGGCGAATTTGAGATTAAAGTTAGTAAAAGGATTGGGCCTTTAGCCTTATCCACTCTTAGAGACCAAATTCAAATTAGATTTGAATCTGGTAACCTCCTGATAAGATCAGGAGTAAGCTAACTCTATCTGCAGAAAGGATTAAGATTATCCCCTATCCAAATACTGATTTGGATTGGGATAACTCCTAAAAAGAAGGTTTCTTAATCAAGAAGAAAGGAGGAGATTTCGAACCACCTTGAAGAGGTATAGGATATCTCCTGCGAATTCAGATTAGAATTCATTCATACTCTCCAGAAAAACAGAAAAAGCAGTTCAGCCTTTTTCGTTTTGGAGATCTCCTCCTGCCGCCGCCATCTGCCATTGCAAGATTAGATCTTTGCAGAGAAGAAAGTCAAGAAATCTGTTCTTGACATCAGTCTTGCAAGAAAGACTGAAAAAGATTCAGTGTTTAGTACTTCCGGAGGATTCTTGTGAAGGATCCAGTGTGTAGGACGCACCCTGCTGGTTCTGTTCCATTCACAGCTGTGTCATCTTCAGCAGGAACGGATCTTGGAGCATTCTTTGGGCGTGAACACCAACTTTGGGAGATACTGCTTCTCCGGATCAGGTATATTCCTCCCATTTATCTTTTGGTACAGATCTGGTTTGATTATGGTTCAAGTAGGATCCTTGAATATTGTATTCTAAATTTAGGGAATATGATTCCCAGTTGAGAGATGGTAGGAAATTTTTGAAATTCGCCCACCCATTCCGCAACCTTTATGGCGTCCATTAGATGGATCTTACCATTCTTTCAGTGGTATCAGAGCCACAGGTTCGAATCTTGAACCAAAAGAAAATCAGATCTGACCCTGCGCAGATGGATAGAAGGTGTTCTTTCAGGATTTGCGCAGATTGCTTTTTTTTATTTCAAGAAACTGTTTCTTGTTAAGGGTGATTGATCTGAAATTAATTTTATTAAATCCAAAATTTATTTAGAATTGTTCTTTATTTATTTTGATTTAATGGACTGTTCGAACCTGGAGATCACAGTGCAGATTTGGCGCAGATAGTCTGCGCACACTTTTTCTTTCTATTTATTTATATTCGGTTTGTAAATATTTTTTTTTTTATTTTAGACTGAATGTATAGGATTTGATCAAGAATGTAATTAATAGAAATAGGATTTCTGTTATTTTTCTTGATTAAAGAAGAAGGAAGAAGAAGGCGGCGCTGGAGATTTGCAGTTGGAGAAATCGCTTTCTGCGATTTGCAGTTTGTGAAACTGCAACCCTTGTGATTAACCTCTATTTTGCAGGTGGTGCGAACAGTCCATAGTTTGATTTGTGATTGTTTGAAATCAAAATTATTAATTTCAGATCTTTCATGAATTAATTCTTGAATTGAAAATCAGTTTTGGATCCTCTCGGACTAGATTGGACCAAAACTGTTTGGACCGAATCTGGGGTTCGATAGGGACTGTTTTTCAGTCTGTATTTCTCACACTTGCTGTTCTAAATCTGATGTTCAATTACAGGGATTAATTCGGCCCACCTGTAAAGCCCAGTTTTAAAGGGTTAAAACTGCAAAAGGCCCATTATTGTGAGATAAGCTGTATGGGCCGAACTGCTATCTGCGATTCAGCCCATACACCTAGTAGTCATTAATTGTTAATGACTTAGATTTTAAATGGGCTATTCAATGGGCTTTACAGCAGTTAATTGATTGGATCAATTCCTCCTTTACATGTGATGTTTGGATGTTTGATGTGCTGCGACCATGGGCCATAAGTACTTGGCCCATGAAGACTCGTTAGTGGCTCTTGCGCACACCATGGCTGAATGCACATCATTTCCATGGTGTCCTTCAAGGTCATTGGATGACCCCTCTTTGTTTGGTGGGCCCCACAACCCTGAAAAGGGATGCGTACGGAACCCCTAGCCGATTAAGGCCCACCAGAAATCTGACTTTATGAAAGTCAGTGGGAGCCACTCTGGTTTGACCTAAATTAAAACTAGGGCGTTTTTATTCCCTCCAGCAAATATGAATGCTTGTGATAGGGAGACCCATGTGATGGACTCTCTAAAGGCCTTCCGTCATTAGCACAATGATGGGTCCTTCAGTAATGAGGAAACGCACCATAAAATTGGGCTATCCATTTGCTGTTGGATCTATTAGAGTGTTTCATAAGATGATAGGGGCGTCATAGACCGATGTGGGAGGGGCTTCACCAGAAAATGGGAACTCTCTCACGGTACCTTGGCGTAACCTGAATATGATGGGTAAGCACTCACTGGACAGAAAGGTTTACCTGAAAACGACTCTGAACCTTGTCTGACAGAGGCCAAAGGGAAACTCATTTGATGAGTGGATATGATCCGTCACAGAAAGGTGGTGAGGTTATGCAGATGAAACAATTGGCTTCATGCACCCCATGTGATTTCCCACATTTCCAGAGACATTTCGTCGTCTCCGTCACTGAGAAAGGAGGGAAATCTCAGAGATGAACAAATGGGAATGGAACATAGATTAAAAGCCATATCTATGTAGGTAACATGAATCAAACTAAGGTTGTGGACTAATGATTTTGCTATTTTATCAGAAAATGGCAAACGGTCAATTTGCAAAGCTTCTAGACGATAACAAGCTAAAGGGCCCAAACTATGCCGACTGGTACAGAAATCTTATGCTGGTCCTAACTTCTGAAAAGTTAGACAAGGTTGTGAAAAATCCTGCACCGGAACGTCCGGGTGATAGGGCTTCTGAGGCCCGGAGGAGGGACTACCAAGAGTGGGAGGATAAGAACTCCCTAGCCCGCTGCTTTGTCGTTGCCTCATTAGACAACTCAATACAGAGGCAATTCGATCAGATCGAACTAGCCAAGGACATATTGGACAGTCTAAGAACAATGTATGAAGAGCAGAACCGTTCTAATCGACAGAAGGTCCTGAAATTGTTCATGACCGCGCAGATGACCAAAGGGCAGAAAGTTCATGACCATTGTCTTCGGATGATGGGTTACATTAACGAACTTGAAGCTCTTGGATCCGGGTTAGATCTTGGCACGCAAGTGGATGCCATCCTCAATTCTTTGCCCTCTTCCTTCAATGCGTTCACAATGAACTACAATATGAATAAGCTGAATGTCAGCGTCCAGGAACTCAGCAATATGTTGCAGAGAGCCGAGGATCTACTCAAGAAGGATGAGCCTGTGGTTATGCTTGCTGAAGCTAACAAATCGGGCAAGAAAAAGAGAAAGGCAAAGAAGCCTCAGAAGAAGGCTACCAATCCTAAGAAGCAGAAGAAGAACAAGGCATCTGATGTCTGTCACTTCTGCAAGCAGACCGGCCACTGGAAGAGGAATTGTCCTGCCTACCTGGAATCTAAGAAAGGTAACATCGGAACTTGTGTCATAGAAACTAACATGTTAGTTACTTCTGTGTCCTGGTGTGTTGACTCCGGGGCTTCAACTCATGCGTGTAACTCACTGCAGGGGTTCAAAGTTAGCAGAAGGTTGAGTGAAGGTGAAGTGACATTATTCTTGGGAACAACTGCAAGTGTTGCAGCAGCGGCAATAGGAACCGTAGAATTAGTTTTTAAAGAAGGAATGCTTGTACTTAAAGATTGTCTTTATGTACAGAACTTGAGAAGAAATTTAATTTCTATTTCAAAACTGTGTGCTGATGGATATACTGTTTATTTTAGTAATGTGATTACTGTTAAATGGAATAATAAATTCATCGCATGCGGGGAACAAGAGAACGGTCTCTATGTTCTACATCCTTCTCTGGAAACTAACTTAACCGAAACTACGTCGGTCGAAAATCCCAAGAAAAGGAATCGTGATACAGTAAGTCCCACGTGCCTCTGGCATTACCGACTTGGCCATATCGGTATGGACCGAATCACAAGGCTGGTAAAGGATGGTCCTTTGGATTTTCTAACCATAGAAAATCTTCCCACTTGTGAACCTTGCCTTCAAGGTAAGATGTCTAAGTGGCCATTTGACGGTAAGCCTGAAAGATCTGAAGGCACACTTGACCTAATACATACTGATGTATGTGGTCCCCTGAGTGTTAGGACACGGAACCAACACGTGTACTTCATCACCTTTTCATATGATTTTTCACGATATGGTTACGTGTACCTAATGAGACATGAGTCTGAATCATTTGAAAAGTTCAAAGAGTTCAGACAGGAAGTCGAGAAACAGTTAGGGAGAGAAATTAAGGCCCTTCGATCAGATCGAGGTGGCGAGTATCTCTCTGACGAATTCAGGGACTACTTAAAGGCCAATGGGATAGTGTCACAATTAGCTCCTCCTGCTACACCTCAACTCAACGGTGTTTCAGAGAGGAGGAATAGGACCTTGTTAGACATGGTCCGGTCACTTCTCGTACGCTCACAATTACCCACATCCTTTTGGGGATACGCATTAGAGACTGCTATCTACGTGCTGAATCGGGTTCCAACCAAATCAGTTCCGAAAACTCCATATGAACTTTGGACCGGAAGGAAGCCAAGTGAAAGACACTTGAAGATTTGGGGTTGTCCTGCACATGTTAAAAGAACAAGTGCGGACAAGTTGGAATCTAAAACCAGTCGTTGCCTGTTTATAGGCTACCCAAAGGATTCGGTGGGTTATCTATTCTATGACCCGAGTGAGCAGAAAGTGTTCTGCAGTCGAAACGCCCAGTTCTTAGAATCCGATTACATCCTGGACACCCATCGTCAGGAAATAGTTCTTGATGAGGAGAGCTCAGGAGCAGTGGGAGATGTCCCACAAATTCCAGGTAATGATCAACCTAGAAGAACAACCCGGGTATCCAGACCACCAGTCCGATATGGTTATGACCAGGATAGTTACCTGGTGGAAACCTTGACTAGTGAAGAGGATCCCGTGACTTACGCGGAAGCTATGTTAGACATAGACTCCCAGAAGTGGGTGGAGGCCATGAGAGCTGAAATGGACTCAATGGAGACCAATGGAGTCTGGACTCTAGTGGATCCGCCCCCCGGGGTAAAAGCAATTGGTTGCAAATGGATATACAAGAGGAAGAAGGGCCCTGATGGCAGGATTGAGACCTTTAAAGCTCGCTTGGTGGCGAAAGGGTATACTCAGAAAGAAGGCATCGACTATGAGGAAACCTTTTCGCCCGTGGCCATGCTTAAATCCATTAGGATCCTGCTATATGTAGCAGCGTACCATGACTATGAGATTTGGCAAATGGATGTCAAAACCGCGTTCCTGAATGGAGATCTTAGTGAAGATATCTACATGCAGCAGCCGCAAGGATTCATTGCTGCTGGTCAGGAACACATGGTATGTAAACTTAATAGATCCATATATGGACTTAAGCAGGCCTCTAGGAGTTGGAACATCCGTTTTGATTCTACAGTCAAAACGTTTGACTTTGAGTAGAATCCGGATGAGCCCTGTGTTTACAAGAAGTCCAGTGGGGATAAGATCACCTTTTTGGTGTTGTACGTGGACGATATCCTACTCATTGGGAATGATGTAGGAATGTTGACTTCGGTCAAGGTATGGCTATCACAGCAGTTCTCCATGAAAGATCTTGGAGAAGCTTCATACATACTGGGTCTTCGACTCTATAGAGATAGATCGAAGCGGATAATTGGATTATCCCAGGCTGCTTACAATGACAAAATTGTCAAGAGGTACAGCATGGAGAACTCTAAGAAAGGAAATGTTCCTTTCAGGCACGGAGTCACTCTCTCCAAAAAAATGTCTCCCAAGACTTCTGAGGAGATTGAGAGCATGAGAGACGTTCCCTATGCCTCAGCCGTATGGAGCATCATGTATGCCATGATGTGCACTCACCCTGACATTGCTCAGGCGGTGAGTGTAGTAAGCAGATTCCAGGCAAACCCAGGGCAGGAGCATTGGACTGCTGTGAAGAACATACTCAAATACCTTCGAAGGACAAAAGAGTTTTGTCTGGTATTCGATGGTAGTTCTAGGTTATACCGATGCCGATTTCCAATCGGATCCAGATGATAGAAAGTCTACATCTGGGTATGTTTTCACGATAGGATCGTGTGCTGTTTGCTGAAAAAACAGCAAACAGGGGTCCACTGCAGACTCCACAACCGAGGCCGAGTACATTGCCGCAAGTGAAGCTGCCAAGGAAGCTATGTGGATGAAGAAGTTCATACACGAATTGGGAGCGATTCCATCCAGCACATCTCCCATCCCGTTGTTGTGTGACAACAATGGAGCGATCGCCCAAGCTAAAGAGCCTCGGGCTCACTCGAAGTCGAAGCACATCGAGAGAAAGTACCATGTACTGCGGGAGATCGTTGGTAGAGGGGACGTCCTGATTCAGAAGGTAGCATCAGCGGATAATGTGGCAGACCCATTGACTAAGCCACTGACACAGAAGGAGTTTGAGAAACACGTGGAAAGTATGGGACTCCGGCTTGTACCAGATTGGACCTAAGTGCAAGTGGGAGTTGTTAGATAGTTTTGTATGCCCTTAGCTTCAATCTGATTTGATGTACTTTTGTTATTTAGTGGAAATAAATAAAGTGCATGTTTGATTCATGTTGTTTGGTTTAATTCTGTGTAAAACCCTAAAACTGGACTTTTATAGAGACTCATGTTAGTTTTAAATGTTCACAACCGTTGGATAAGTCTGGGGAGATTTATCCTGCCAAGGCTGATACTGGTGTGCCACCAAGTGTTGGGATGGCCTGTCTCAGCCATCAGGGTAAAACCCGAGGCACATGCAGTATGGGATTACTTGAATCCTTGAACCGGACCAGATTTCCAGTATTGCCCTGGACCTTGGAGATTGATGGGCAAAACTGGAAAATTACACCAAACCCCTAGACTCGATTATGACATTTCACTAGGTGTTGGATCAGGCTGCCTTTGATATGCCATTCAGTGAGATCCTTAGCGGGGATCAAAACCTGGGTATGTTGGGGCAGTTTGAGAATTCATCTGAGTGGGTGATCATAGTGACAGAATCAGCCACTTTGTCGGACAAAGGGTAATGATCGGGAATGCACTCTCTCTGATGGAAACCAAACTGCCAGCAGTTGATTTCAATCGTTGGAATTTTGTTTTGCAAAATTAATATATTTATATATATATGTACGGTTTTGAATTGTTTGCAAATGGTTTTAATTCCCGGGATCCATGTGAGAGGAGAGTGCGGCACTGTTCCTTGCAGCCGAGGGAGAGGTCCTCTCTTGTCGGGCAATGCTTGATCATTAAGGGCTGAGAGGTTAAGTGTAAGACCATTGAGGATAATACCTGATGGGCTAATCTTGCACCTGCCCACAGTCCCTGGGTTTTTATAAGATGGCTTGGCCCAGGGACCACTTAATGTAAGTGTTGGGCCCATAGGGTCCATATGACGGACTCAAGGGGTTCATTGAGTTTTTCAGTGAATTCGGCTGGGCCTTGTATTAAAGGCTGGGTCGAACCCATGTGGCTGGTGTGTAGATCAATGCTTGGGTCCCACGCCATACAAAGAAGCCCAACTGGGCAGCAGATTGGAAAGTAATTAGACACTGAACACTTAATGGGCCAAAAGCCCATTTCGAGGTGGGCTGATATGATCACCCATCCATGGGGCGAATTTGAGATTAAAGTTAGTAAAAGGATTGGGCCTTTAGCCTTATCCACTCTTAGAGACCAAATTCAAATTAGATTTGAATCTGGTAACCTCCTGATAAGATCAGGAGTAAGCTAACTCTATCTGCAGAAAGGATTAAGATTATCCCCTATCCAAATACTGATTTGGATTGGGATAACTCCTAAAAAGAAGGTTTCTTAATCAAGAAGAAAGGAGGAGATTTCGAACCACCTTGAAGAGGTATAGGATATCTCCTGCGAATTCAGATCAGAATTCATTCATACTCTCCAGAAAAACAGAAAAAGCAGTTCAGCCTTTTTCGTTTTGGAGATCTCCTCCTGCCGCCGCCATCTGCCATTGCAAGATTAGATCTTTGCAGAGAAGAAAGTCAAGAAATCTGTTCTTGACATCAGTCTTGCAAGAAAGACTGAAAAGGATTCAGTGTTCAGTACTTCCAGAGGATTCTTGTGAAGGATCCAGTGTGTAGGACGCACCCTGCTGGTTCTGTTCCATTCACAGCTGTGTCATCTTCAGCAGGAACGGATCTTGGAGCATTCTTTGGGCGTGAACACCAACTTTGGGAGATACTGCTCCTCCGGATCAGGTATATTCCTCCCATTTATCTTTTGGTACAGATCTGGTTTGATTATGGTTCAAGTAGGATCCTTGAATATTGTATTCTAAATTTACGGAATATGATTCCCAGTTGAGAGATGGTAGGAAATTTTTGAAATTCGCCCACCCATTCCGCAACCTTTATGGCGTCCATTAGATGGATCCTACCATTCTTTCACTTGCCTTATGGGTCAAGCTCCTATTGTGCAGATAATAAAAAATTGATGAGCTAATCGCTTACAAATTTCCCAAGGAAGTTTATCAGATCTGAAAAGTAATTTGTAAAGCAATTTGGTCTTTGTTGCCAAAACAAGGGGTTCAAATTTACAGCAATGCTAAAATTAGCATCTGGAATTGTCCCACTAATTCAAAAGGCATGGAAACTCAAAATACTTCCAAAATACAAATACTTTTTGTGGAAGTAATTAAAGGATTTATTCCCACTAAGTCCATTCTAACCAGAATTGGTATGCAAGGAGAAGATGCTCCACTTTTTTGTGGTCTCATTTTGGTTCTGCCAGTGAGTTTCTGCATTTTATTTTATGTCAGTGCCATTCAAAGGAGTTGGATAATTATATGTTAAGTAGGTTGGCCTGGCCACTGTTTATTATCTATTTTGGAAGGCATGGAATGATATAATTTTTAACAATCTTGTTCATCCTCCCAACTCGATGGTGAAAACAATAAATAATTTGTGCTCTAAATTAGGTCTCTCACATGCTGACAGATGGACTTCCCTCCCGAGCCAGTTTTTGCTGTTTAGATGGGGTTGTCTTTTCACACTTTTGTGAGTGAGCGGGGCTGGAATACTATGCTAATATTTTCTGATGTTTTTCTCCTTTACCATCGGAGGTCTCTCATTAGCCATTAGGTGGATACTTTTGTAGATGTTCAGTTCTAATATGAACCAAACAGTGAAGGGAGTAGGCCATTCCGATTCCCAGGTTCACAGACCCTAATATGTTTGTAATATTACTAGATATATATGTATAATTGATCAAAATGGTGCAGATTATTCATGGGAAGGGATTGTACCTGATCCGTCTGTAACGGAATTGGATTTGGACCAAATTAAATCTGGTCCAATAAATTGACAACCCTACTACTTTTTTATGATCTGGGTGCGAAAAAGAAGTCTAAAGAACGCACATAATACTTGGTCTGTGATTTTGTGCAAATGGGGGTTAAAACAAGAACCGGTCTAAACTCAACAACACCCCTACTACATATATCTGCTAATCAAGAATCGGTCCAAACTCAGTCCACTAACGTAGGAAAAAAAAAAACACGCAGTGATCGAGAAAGAAGTCAGCAAGAAGTTCAAGAAACGTACTGAAAGATGATCTACGCATATGGGGTGTTAAACTAAAACAAGAAAAAACACAACATAGATTAAAATATTTAATTATTGACATCTGTTAATCAAGAACCCATTTGACGTAGAAAAAGAAAGAAAAACACGTAGCCATTAAGTAATACAAGCACAGAGAAAAAAATATTTAAGGCCAGCTTTGTTTTCAAGAAAGAAGCCAAACCAACAAGAAATGAAGTAAGAAAATCTTACAAGGTAGAAACTGAGGCTCGGAGCGGTAGACATCAAAATCTTGAACGTCAATTGAAGGCATGTCAATACCCAAAACCTTGGGTCTGAGATAAGAATGGATCAACTCTTCGTCAGTTGGCTGAAATCGATATCCAACAGGAATATCATGTATGGACATCTTCTTCTCTTCCATTTCTTTCTGCCTCGATCAATGCTTGCAATTCCAATTCCAAGATAACAAGGATCGTACGTGACTGAGCTAAGTAATAGCCTCTACCAACTACGTATATTACGTATTTATAAACAAAGAATTGAAAGACGGTGAACCAACTTAGCTTAGCTGAATCTCCAACTCAACCCTTCCCAAACAGGCTAGCACTTTTTGTTGCTTTTCTTAAGGCTCATTTGTTTTTCAAGAAAATTAAGGAAGGGGGAGTTGGTCAACAGGAAAGTGGTTCTCATTGACCAACAATTCCAATTCTTTTTAGTTTTTCAGGTCCCATGGTAAATGACTACCTCTTTTAATAATGACTTTTTGATGGATGAAATCGTCATTGTTTAACTTAGTTAGGAAACAAAAGAACATGGGTAATTGCACTTGTCCAGGTAAGCTTACCTAGGTAAATTAAAAACCAATGGGGCCTTACATGAAAGTGTAAAATGACTGTTAATTTTATCAAAGTAATTAACACAAAAGAAATAACTGAAGTGACATTTTGAAATAAAGAAAATAAAATAAAATAAGGCATTACAAAATAGGGTATGAGACTATTTTGTAGAAATTTAACAAAAATAATAAAAAGTAGGAAATTGTAGAAGATATAGAAATTACCAAAAAAAACAAGAAAAGGAGGGAATATAATAAAGTACAAAAAAACAACAGTTGCAAAAAATATAACAAAAAAGAGGAACTACAGAAAAATTACCATTTAGAGAAATATACCGAACCAAACAGTTAAATCATGACCCCAGACTGGCCAAATCCGTTAGATCCTAAAACCAGATATCATAAAAAACTAGGCAAAACATTTAGCTCAACAGGTTTCAATTGGAAAACTAGTAAAGCGGTCCCAATTTTAGAAAATTAGTCAGTTTTTTTGAAAATTTTTAAACAAATGCAATCTTTCAAAGATTGTAACTATTTTGTAGGGTATGAGACTATTTTGTAGAAATTTAACAAAAATAATAAAAAGTAGGAAATTGTAGAGGATATAGATGATATTTTTACATCATTTTTTTTATCATCATCATCACCAAGCGTTACCCCATCCTATGTAGAAACTCAGGATTGGGTAAGGTCAGGCTTGGGTTAGGCCTCCCCAAGTTGTATCCCTAGCTATAATTATACAAAGGGCTTGGGACATAAGTTGTCTTTTTATGTTACTTTTAATCCAAATATTATACCAGAAAGACATGATACCGATAAAATCTTGAGATAGAATCTAATGAAGGAAGATTAGGCCCAACCTCTTGACCACCCAACACGTGGCAGAAGCAACAGCTCGGCAAGGCAGTACGCTCAAGGCACGAGCTCCGAGAGGAGGAACCAGTGGTCCGAGCTCCCCAAAAAGAGCCCGAACTCTCCCTTTGACCTCGAGCCTTACGAGGAGCACAAAGGGCAACAACCCAAACTGGCCCACCCCAGGGCAATTCGAGCCACACCTCTATCCGAATTGAAGACTTCACCTCGCACACCACTCCAGCACTTCGTCTCCAGGCCATCGAACTGAACAACCGTACCTAACACCAAAGGAGTCTGTATCTTGAGGCGGCGCACTTGGCCAACTTAGGATCTAACGCTTGACAGCCGCACTTCAACTGCCACCCCCAGTCACAAAGATGGCTCTGACAAAGAGAGCAGTGGCAGTTGCCTATCCCAGCAGAGGTGATGACACCCAAGCTGGCAGAAGTGCAGAGGTAATGATACCCGACCTGACAGGAGCTTGGGAGTGAGTGCGCGAAGTGATTATAAAAGGCTCTCTTCCCCCCAAGAAGGAGGTACGTGATAACTTTGCGCCATCTGGTTTTTTTATCTTGCCTTTGAAGAAATACTAAGTTGAGCTTCGAAGCACTCTCATCGGGTTCCTCCCTGGGGATTACTCGCTTTCTTCCCCATCTCAGGCACCTTTTGCTCCAGCCAGAGGCAAGATCGTTGACAGCAAGGACCGACCGGATTGCGCTCCATCAACTGGTGCCGTCTGTGGGAAAGCTTCTAAAAGCCTCCCTCTAAAACTCTCATAGCCCCCTTTTTTCCAAGAAACCCCAACACCCATGGCTTCTTCCAGCAATGCCGGACGTAGCAAGGAGATGAACGCCACCAGGGAACAACTTCAAGTCCCCGTGGTGTGCATTAGACAGTTCACCATCCCCCTTCCAGTGGATGGGATCCTCAGCCTGAATGCGCCACGAACAGTGGTGCCCGTGAATCTTCCAACCATGAACGTCCTCCTTCCTCTCCCTGTCGAGACAACATTTACCGAACCAACTGTTGTCCCCCTGGCGACTAGCCAAAGCCAGTTTGATGACTTGATGCAGTGCATGCGGGCAATGCAAGCCCAAATGCAGTAGATCCATCAGCATCAGCTCCAGCAGCACCAAGTACTGCACCACATCTCTTAGTATCACTATCAATAGCAGTTCCCCCAACTGCCTTTGAACCAACCACAGCTTCCACCTCGGCACCCTGCTCCGAAGCCGGTTAAGCCACAGTGAAATTATTCCCAATTTCAACCCGAAATATTAGAAACTCAACAATTCGGGTCGAGTTAGTTGGCTTGGTTGGTCTCATCAGTTCGATGAACAAGCTTAGCTAAAATAAATTATTGTTATTTTTGTATTGTAAAAAGTTATTAAAAGTATTATAAATATAAAACAATTGTATACTCATGTATTTTACTGTTTAGCTTTCCTTAACAAACCCCATTCATCGCATGAGTCTCTGCTAGTGTAATTTATGTTTCTTAATTTAGTTTTTAATTTTTTTATTTATAAAATTATTAAAAATTACAATTTAAGGACAAAAAAGGGGTTTTTTCATGAAAATAGCAAGGCAATGCGCCAATGGACCGTTGGGATGCATAGATCTCGAAAAATTACCAAAAATAAAAAAATAACCCTAATCGGACATCAAAGTGCAAAGTTATGGCCTCCGAAAGTTTGCATGCATTAATTGTGCAAGCCACAACCTAGTTAGGGATGGAAATTTCTACCTTAACCGGTGGGTACCCACCACCCCTACCCTCCCCAATGGGGCGGATATTTTTTGCTTAAATGATGGGTTTTGGGGCAGGTACGGGCCCGTACAGGGTAGGATACGATATTAGGTTAAACCCGACCCGCATATTGTTGGAAAACATATAAACTTTATGTGATAGGTCACTAGGTGTTGAATTTAATAATATTTTGAATCTTGTGTGAAGGATAATTGCTAGTTTATGTGTTTTTTACATGTCTTAATCAAATAATTAGAAATCTTGATGTTCATTTGTGTTATTTTAATTATTTATTGCTTATATATGACAAGAAATAAGAGAAAATTAGATGCGGATTTTAAACTCAACTTGCTCCTACCCTTGAATGCGGGGAGGATAGGGTTGGGGAGGATTTTGCACTTTCATGTTTGGGGAGGGTTAGGATCCTCAAAATCTAACCTGACTGATCAGCAGGGGGAGCAAAGGAGAAATGCTCCTGAGTCCAGCAGTAGACAGAGTGAGTAGCTGCAGAGACAGTTGCCCGAAGAGAGACCGATCCGTAGAGTAATCATTATGATTACTAGCGGGTCCATTGTCGCGTGCTGCACCACAACCGCAGGAAAAGCCTCAGTTCGCGAACTTGAATGTGCGGAGTAGAATCCACCGGAGCGACCTAAGCTCGAAGGTCCAATATTCATTACAGAGGATGATGCTCATGGAGTTCAGTATCCCCATGACGATGCCCTGGGCATAAAGACGAGGATCAACAACTTCGAGGTGAATCGCGTCCTGGTCGATTCAGGCAGTTCAACTCACATCTTGTTCAAGGACGCATTTGACAAGCTCCAGCTCCAGGAAGGCAATCTCAAGCCGACAGACACACCTTTGGTGGGCTTCAACGAAGAAGAGGTTAGACCGCTAGGTCGAGTCTCAGTACTGTAGAAGTTGGCACGTGGCCCAACATTACGAGATTCGAGCATACATTCCTGGTGGTCGCGACTCCCACCCCATACAATGCCATGGTATGTCAGCCTATTACCCACACACTTCGCGTAGTGGTTTCCACCTACTACCTGGCCATGAAGTTCCCTACGGACTATGGAGTAGGGGTAGTGTGTGGCGACCAGCTCAAGTCTCGCAAGTGATATGTCGCCGCTCTCAAGGGGAAGGCCAAGCTAGCGGCTGATATCGAGGTCAAGCGACCTGTGGACTATCCAGAGGGGCGAGCTATGCCAACTGAAGAGACAGTCCACATCCTAGTCTCGAAAGAAGATGCAACAAGAACTCTCTAAATCAGTGCATCGATCGAGGAACCACTTCGTTCTCAGCTAGTATATTTTTTACTTAAAAATTTAGACATATTTGCATGGTCCACGGTAGAGATGCCTGGAATAGACCCTAGTATTATAACTCACAAATTGAATATTGATCCTTTAGTTAGGGAAATTAGACAGAAAAAATGCAACCTTGCCCCGAAACTCTGGAGGATAGTCGATGAGGAGATCGGGAGGCTCCTTGCAGCCGATTTCATCAGGGAGGTCCATTACCCGAGCTGGGTGGCAAACCCTATTCTGGGAAAAAAGGCCAACGATAAATGGTGCATGTGCATCGATTATACCGACCTAAATCGAGCTTGCCCGAAGGCTTGTTTCCCACTCCCTGAGATCGACCGTCTAGTGAACGCGACCTCCGGGTACGAGTTGCTAAGTTTCCTTGGCGCGTACTCAAGATACAACCAGATCCGGATGGACCCTGCTGACGAGGAAAAAATGGCATTCGTGACCGAACTAGGATTGTACTGTTACAAGGTCATGCCCTTCGGGCTAAAAAATGTTGGGGCGACCTTCCAAAGACTTGTAAACGGATTATTTGAGCTGTTGATCGGCAATAAGGTTGAATGCTATGTAAACGATATGGTTGTTAAGACCTAGTTTTCAAACTATCTAATAAATGATTTACAGTGTGTTTTTGAAATTTTGCGCACATATAATATGAAATTAAACCCTAACAAGTGTGTCTTCAGTGTCACCTCGGATAAATTCCTGGGTTACATTGTTAACCGACGTAGCAACAAAGCAAACCCTGAAAAAATAAAGGCCATCCTAGATATGAGGCCACATCGTAAATTGAAGGAGGTTTAGAGGTTGAATGGTCGTATAGCTGCTTCATGTCCAACTCGGCAGATCGCTGCTTGCCTTTTTTCAAGGCAATTAAGAAAAATAAATACTTTGAGTGGATCGAAGAGTGCCTGTTCGCCTTCGACGAGGTAGTCAGCTCGGTACTGATAAAAGAAGTAGATCGGGTCCAGCGACCTATCTAATATGTCAGTAAAGTTTTGTAGGATGCTGAGACAAGGTACCTGGAGATCGAGAAATTGGCATATGCACTGGTCATTGCAGCTCAGAAGCTTTGTTCGTACTTCGAAGCCCACACCGTCATCGTCCTCCCCAACAAACCTCTGAGGCAAATATTACTAAATCCTGAGGTATCTGGTAGACTGACAAAGTGGGATATTGAACTCAATGAGTACGACATCCGGTACAAACCTCGGACACGATTAAAACCCAAGCCTTGGCCGATTTCGTTGCAAAATGCACCTTCCGCACCACATTCCCTGAATTGATCGAGCTCGAGTACAGAGAGGAAGCTTCAACAGGTGCGGCACCAGTCTCGATTAGAGCAAGGCCGACTTGGGATGAAAAATCCTGGATCCTCTACATTGACGACTCATCAAATCTACAAGGAAGTGAAGTTGGCATTATTTTGTATGGTGTAAGCAGGGTGAAGCTGGTGTACGCACTTTGGTTCGAGTTCGTAGCATTCAATAATGAAGCAGAGTATGAAGCATTGATAGTCGGGCTTGCTCTAAAGAATGAAGTACAAGCGAAGCATGTCGTCATCTACAATGACTCCCAGCTCATGGTCAACCAGGTCACCGGTGATTATGAAGCTCGCGACCCCACCATGGCTGCTTATCTAGCCAAGGTCAGGGATGTTCTACATAGCTTTCAGTCATACTTCATCAAGCAGATTTCAAGGTCTGAGAACGTTAAAGCCGATGCCTTGTCCCGATTAGCTAGCATGAGCAGCAACACCATGAGGACCGTGTATATATAGAACCTACCTCGGCCCAACATTCTCGGGGGGGGGGGGGGGGTCAGAAGAGGTCGCTCCTGTTGCACAAGCAGAGCCGAGCTGGATTGACCCAGTCGCGAGCTACCTACTTCACGGAACCCTCCCTGCAGATCGCAATGCAGCCAGAAGGGTAGAGCGTCAGGCGGCCAAGTACGTCATAATAGACAGACGGTTGTACCAAAGATCCTACACACTCCCCTACTTGCACTTCTTGCGACCCTTAGAGGCCGAGCTCGCTCTCCGCAACACACAAGAAGGCTTGTGTGGTGAACACTTGGGGGCAGGGCTCTCGCTCAGAAAGCGCTGCGACAAGGGTACTACTGGCCCACACTGAAGGCAGATGTACTCGAACTCATCAAGAAGTGCGATAAATGTCAAAGGCACGCCAACATCCACCACCGACCTGCTACTGATCTGAAGTATCTCACCAGCCTGTGGCCCTTCGCACAGTGAGGAATCGACATTCTTGGACCATTTCCGTCAGCGACAGGACAGAGGAGATTTCTGGTGGTAGCAGTGGATTACTTCACGAAGTGGTTGGAGGCGGAACCCCTAGCAACAATCACAGCCCAAAGCATACAAAACTTCTTTTGGAGAAATATAGTATGCCGCTTCGGGCTACCTCGAGTGCCTATATTTGACAATGGTAACCAATTTTAAGATATCAAGTTCCAGAATTGGTGAGCCGAGATTGGGATACAGCAGAACTTCACTTCGGTGGCGCACCCTCAGGCAAACGAGCAGGCGGAAGTCACGAACAGAGTTATACTCTCTGGACTAAAGGCCCTCTTATCCCGAGCTAAGGGACTATGGGTAGATGAGCTGCCCAATGTACTATGGGCTTACTGAACCACCATTAAGACCGCCACCGGTGAAACCCCCTTCAACCTCACCTATGGCACGGAAGTGGTAATCCCAGCCGAGATCGAAGTACCTACATTATGCCTGGAGGCATACGACAAGGAAGCGAATGATAACGAGCTCCATACCAACATTGACCTGGTGGAAGAATTATGGGACCTAGCATACATTCGGACTGCAGCCTACCAGTAAAGGGTGGCTCGGTACTATAACGTCCAGGTCAAGAAATGACACTTCCGTGTCGGCGACCTGGTCCTCATGAAAGTCATGGTACCTGAGCCCGGTGTCAGTAAGCTCGGATTGAACTGGGAAGGTCCCTACCGAGTGAGATGGGTACTCGGGGAAGGTACATATGAGCTTGAAACCTTAGAACGAAAACAAGTACCTCGAGCGTGAAACATCGACAACCTAAGGTGATATTACCTGTGATTGCCGAACTAGAGAGAGGACTACGAGTCAATCCCAAAAGTCCAAGGACTAAAGTGTCAAGCCGATAAAAAACCTCGGCACCTCATAAGTCCCAATTGCCTCCTCAGCATGGGCACATAAGTCTCAGTTGCCTCCTCGGCATGGGCATACAAGACCCAACACCTTTTCGGCATGGGCAAAACCAAGGGTAAGGAGAGCGAACTGAGAGTCACTCCCAAAAGCCTAAGGGATAAGGTGCTGAGCTGACAAAAGACCTCGGCATGGGCATATAACTCCAAGTCGCCTCTTCAGCATAGGCAGAGTACCTCAAATGCCTAAGGCCTAGACAGCTCAGGTATGAGCCCTATGATGTCTAGCCCACTTTGGCATATAACAACATGTTGGGCCCATTAGGGACAACCGACATTTAAATTAGTGGTCCATGCACGGATAGGTCGGGTATATACCCTGCAATGTCATCCACCTCGGCGTACATTATGTAAAGTTGCCCCTACTAATAGTCCTAGAGGAACACTGAAAACTAAACTATCGGGAAGACGATAGCGGGCTACTAAGTACATTAAACTATCCGAGGTCAAAGTAGACGGACCGAAGTCATCCGGATCCCAACCCCGGGAAGAAGATGGAACCTCCGTCATAGAGGTCGGTCCCTCATCCCGGGGGTCGGGCTCGCCAATCCGAGATGGCCAAACTTCAGGCATGGAAGCTCCCTCTAAAAGCCGAAGAGGGGAGTCATCCAGCGACGAGCTGGCCTCCCCAGCAGGGGCCAGGGACTACACCTCGACACTCCTGACCTCACTAGAATCAAAACCCACCCATGAATTTTAATAAATAACAACATATTTGCTACCACGTTTATAATTCCAGTTTATTAGTCATTTGTTTTTTTTTTATATATCATATCTTTTCCATATCATAGTCAAACCATATTAGTCTATATCCAATCAACCCAATTAATTATCATAAAACAGTTATGTTTCTTTCTTTTTCTTTCCCTTCCCTTTCTTTTCATTTCCTTTCCTTTCTTTTATTTTCTTTTTTCTTTCTTTTTTTTTCCTTTTTTGTCCTTTTATATGAGGTGTGCATGAGGCACATGAGGCGTACGCCTCTAGTATGCCTAATGAAAAAAAACATGTGAGTTATACACCACTAAGGTGTCAACACCTCTGGCCTAAGCCTCAGGGTGTTTTGGAGGGTGCCTCGCCGCCTCCAGGCGTACGCCTCCCATGCCTTTTAAAACACTATTTGGAACAACATCAATTTGTTTTACTTATCAATCCCCATTTATTTCATGTCATTTCGTAAGTATAATTTGCATCCAAAATCTATTGTCTGTTTTGAAATTGTCGTGCTCTTTTCCACCCTGCACTAACCCACACACACACCCCTTCAATTCATAGGTCTTACCTCATTCAATTGGAAATTGCTCTACAATTTATGTTAGATGCCCCTTATTTGACAGGTACAACTTTCATAGCCATAATTGATATATTGTCCTTATTGATTCATGAATGAGCCAAGGGATCTCCCCTCTCCATTTTGTTTCTCAAATTAGTTAGCACCCACCTTTTTCATAGGGTGAACCAGGTTTTGTTTAGGGTTCAGCTCTATGGGTCAGAGTTGGTACGACAACAACCTAGACCAAAACCAACCTGTCACCATCCCCTAGGCTGAATTAATTTAATTTTACATAGTATTAACATATATTGCAAAACCAAGATAGAAAGCGGTTGAATTAAGGGGTTTGGTTAGGGAGAAAACATTTGAACTATGTATAATTCCACCATTAACATTTTTTTGAGTGGCTTTTGCCTTCTGAGTAGGGAGAAGATTTCTATTTAGTGGGGGTGGGAGTGGGAGGGAATCGCATGGGAAGACTGAATCAAGCTAACACATTTTCCTTTCATGGGTTTTGGGGTGGGGAGGGTAGGGTCAGGGAGGATTTTGCACTTTCATGTTTGGGGAGGGTTAGGATTCTCAAAATCCAACCCGCTATGGGTTTTGGGGCGGTTACAGGTTGGGAGGTTTAGGAAGGTGAGTCAGGTCTAAAATTTACAAGACCCTTGTTGAACCCACCCCATTGCATTCCCTAGACCTAGTCACCGGATCGAATAGGTCAATGGTCAAATTGGTTAGGTTAAACGGTTCTTGACCAAGACAACGGTTTTTGGGTCTTGACCAACCGAACCCAAAATCTTGGTTGGGTGATGGTTCGAATGATTCAACCGACAAGGTCAATAGCAGGTTGAAACCATTGATCTCCACCATTCATTTTTTTACCCAAAATCATTATTGCCCAATGGATTTGACCATTTTTAAATCCAAATTACCAAATAACCCCCAAATTATGAAAATGCCCATCAACTTCTCAAAAACTCATTGCAACAATGATTTTGAAAGATTATTTAGGATTTAGTTAGATGAATCGTGAGCTTTTTTTTTACGGAAAAGTACAGATAGGCCTAAAGCATATTTCTGATTTCCACTGCAAATTTATAAACATTCAAAAGGTCAAAAAACCACACTCTATGCACCCATAGCTGCTCGTGAATTGGTATCAATTCCGACCTGGCACCTACCCCAATTGTACTTTATGCCTATGAATTTTCACCCTGGGCTAAATCGTCATTTTCCCTTTTTTTAAGCCAAAGCACTGGTTTTTGAAAAACTGGTACTAAACCGATTGGTAACTGATAAGTTCAGTTAACCGTTGGTTTTTCAATTTTAAATTTCATAATATTATACATAATAAATACAAAATATTATATAATCAAAAATAAATAATACATTATATATTATAATTATATATATTTATAATATATAATGCATATATATTCATTTATAATATATTTTTTTATAAAGGAATATATATGCACTATATATTATATACATATAATTATAATATACACATTATATATTTGGTTTTTTTGAAAATACCAAGTCAAAGCCGAACAGATCTGTTCGATTTTTCATGATTACCCTAGATTTGAAAGTGATGAAGGGCGATTTGGCCCAACCTAGTAATAGGGGGACACGTGGACGCAACCTAACTAGTAAGATGACAGTTCAGCCCAAAATGCCAAGTCCGCAACAAATCGAGCACGGATAAACAAACCACCACGGGATGAGTTCACCTTGGTGTATGTTCGGATCAGGACCACTTTGATCCCAAGGCACTTCGGCATTCACCCGAAGCTAGATCTAAAGAGCGGTAGCTCAGGTAGTATTAACAAACCACTACGTGACAACCCCGAAGATCTCATCATCAAACTTCGGGCCTCGCGGGATCACGCCACATAACAGCTAGTGTTATCTCCCCCGACCGATTCGGGCGGACTCGATAAGCCCCGTCAGTTATCCCCATTATCGCAGAAACGGATCTCATCGTGTCGAGGATCCCGGAACCACTCCGCGAAACCCGCGAGGATTCCACTATATAAAGACTTTACCCCCAGAGGTGCAAGGTATGTATGATTTCTTGCTCTCAAGCTCTCTCATTTTCAAGCAATTTCACCTCGCTACTAGCCTACTGACTTAAGCATCGGAACGACCTCGCTGGGTTAGCATCCCGGGGTTCTCTTATATCCTTGCAGGTTCAGTCCGCCGTCCGTCTGGATGCCAGGTCACCTCTAGCTGGGAGCAGTCAAATTGCGTTCAATCAATTGACGACATCTATGGAAAAACTCTACTAGAAGCCTCTTTCCACCAAAAATCTCAAACTCAAAATCAATGGAATCCTCTAGCAATGCCGGACAGAACGGAGAAATGAATGTCTCCGGGGGCCAACCTCAGGTCCCAACTGTGTGCATCAGTCAGTTTACCTACCGCTCTCCACGGGTGAGATCCCTACATTGACTATGCCTCAAGCAACTGTGCCCATGAATGCCCCACTTCCTCTTGTAGTGGGTGCGACCTTTGCTGAACCAACTCTAGTTCCCCCTAGAGTCGGACAGAATCAGCTCGATGGCCTGGTACATTATGTGTGGACTATTCAAGCCCAAATGCAATAGGTCCAGCACATTCAGCATTACCGGTAGCAGGTTTTGCACCACAACTACTAGTAGCAGTTCCCACCACTATAGCAGAATCAACATCCGGTTCCACCTCGGCATCCGGCAACACAGCAGAGCAAGTCTCACCGTCAAAACAATCGCCCTCTTCGCCGGGGAGAGATTTCCCAGTTCCAGAATCCTCTCGGGAGCCAAAGTCTCATCTCGCGGTAGGAGGGAAAGGCAATTTACTCCTCCCGCCTCGCAGCAAGTGAATAGGTTGGTAGACACTCAGCCTGCCAGAGTTACTTCACCTCGGCCCTCGCAACTTGAAGGTTCACTTACAGGGAACTGGTTCGGGGTTCTGGCCGCAGACTCTAGACGAGGCCCCTTTGTCCACAATAGCCAGCATCAGTAGTCTGAGCAACACCATGCTAGGACATTGCCCGACAACACTGAGGTTAGCAGCACCAATGCAGAGCCAGTCAGGAAGTAGCAAAGGTGGCATCCTAAGGCACGCCGAGCAGTAGCTCTAAGTCAAGTCATCGGACCTAATCAGCCCGAGCAGTCGAAAGGTAAAGAGGAGGCAAGCTTCGAAGCCACGAAGACCACTCCCCTCCTCTCTGTGTCATCTCCTTTGTCCTCCAAGCTTTTGGCGGCTTCGATGCCGAAGGTCTTCAAAGTACCTCCGCTGGATAAGTATGACAGGTCATTCGACCCAAATGATCATGTAGACTCCTTCCAGTCCTAGATGCACCTAGCTGGGGCTGACGAAATCTTGCATGTGTGTTTCCTTCTCCTTGACCTTTCAAGGAGTAGCTCGCACATTGTATAGAAACCTCGCGCCAGGGACAATCAAGAGTTGGGCGTAGTTCATATAGATGTTCACCTCGCACTTCTTCACCAGCAAAAAGTGTTCGAGGTCACAAGAAAGCCTCCTCAACATAGTCTAGAGGGAGGGGGAGTCGATTCGGAGCTACATCAAATGCTTCAATGACACTTGTTTATAATCCCCGACCTGGATCCCGCTATAAGACTCATGACAGCGAAGAAGGGTATTACCCACAGGGAAATCAAGTGGCACGTAGTGGCAAACAAGCCCAAAGACATCACTGAATTCCTCAAGCTCGCCGATCAATTCATCGGGACCGAAGAGGAGATGAACCAGAAGATTGAAGCCCCAGCGGAGAAGAGAAAAAGGGAAGATGACAACCCGAACAACGGCGACAACAAAAGAAGAAAAAGAAAGTCCCCGACCGGGGGAGGAAATAAGTCAGATCAACGTTCCCGAACTCCTCCAGTTGAAAGGACGAGCTACACGTCCCTCAACGCGAAGCAATGGGAAATCCTCATGGCGATCAAGGACGCCTCTTATGTGAATTTGCCACCTCGGTTGAGGAGAGACCCTGCCACTAGGAACAGAAATGTTTATTGTCATTTTCATAAAGATCATGGTCATAGCACGAGAATTGTAGAAATCTCCACGATGAGATAGAAGAATTCATCCATCGCGGATACTTAAAAAATTTTGTACAAAAAGATTACAAAAACCAGACTGATCGACAGGAGGAGCAAAGGAGAAATGCTCCTAAGTCCAGCAGCAGACAGAGTGAGCTGCCACAGAGACAACTATCCGAAGAGAGACCGATCTGCGGAGTAATCAATATGATTACTAGCTGGTCCATTGTCACGGGCTGCACCTCAACAGCAGGAAAAGCTCCGGTTCGCGAACTTGAAAGTGAGGAGCAAAATCCACTGGAGCGACCTAAGCTTGAAGATCCAATATTCTTTACAGAGGATGATGCTCACGGAGTTCAGTATCCCCATGACGATGCCCTGGTCATAAAGATGAGGATCAACAATTTCGGGGTGAATCGCATCCTAGTTGATTCAGGCAGTTCAACTGACATCTTGTTCAAGCACGCATTCAACAAGCTCCAGCTCCAGGAAAGCATTCTCAAGCCGATAGACACACCCTGGTGGGCTTCAACGGAGAAGTGGTTAGACCACTAGGTCGAGTCTCAACACCTGTAGAGGTCGGCACGTGGCCCAACATTATGAGATTCGAGCATACATTCCTGGTGGTCGCGACTCCCTCCCCATACAACGCCATAGTAGGTCAGCCTATTATCCACGCACTTCGCACAGTGGTTTCCACCTACTACTTGGCCATGAGGTTCCCTACGGACTACGGAGTAGGGGTAGTGCGAGGCGACCAGCTCGAGTCTCGTAAGTGATATGTCACCTCTCTCAAGGGGAAGGCCAAGCTAGTGGCTGATATTGAGCTCAAGCGACCTGTGGACTATCCGAGGGAGCGAGCTACGCCAACTGAAGAGACGGTCCACATCCTAGTCTCGAAGGAAGATGCAACAAGAACTCTCCAGATTAGTGCATCGATCGAGGAACCACTCCGTTCTCAGCTGGTATATTTTTTATTTAAAAATTTAGACATATTTGCATGGTCCATGGTAGAGATGCCTGGAATAGACCCTAGTATTATAACTCACAAATTGAATACTGATCCTTTAGTCAGGGCAATTATACAGAAATCTGAGAGAATTGTTCTTAAGGAACTTGACAAAATTTGTTAAGAACTCCCCCCTCAACTTTTTGTCTCCCTGTATGTAACTAAACATAGCCTTATAGTCACCATAAAAAACGAAAAACAAAAAGGAAGACGACACACAAAATGTAACTAAACACAGAAGAAACGGTCGCAATCCCAACTTCAGCTGCGGACCCGGCTCGGGCACTACAGATTGGTGCTTCCATCCAGGAACCTCAACGAATCGAACTGGTGAGTTTTTTACTTCAAAATTTAGATATTTTTGCTTGGTCCGCGGCCAATATGCCCGGTATTGACCCCAGCCTTATAACTCACAAACTTAATACTGACCCTGTAGTTAGACCCATTAGACAGAAGAAACGCAACTTAGCCCCAGAACGCTGGAGGGCGGTCGACGAGGAGGTCAAAAAGCTCCTGCAACAGACTTCATTAGGGAAGTTCATTACCCGAGCTGGGTAGCCAACCCAGTGCTGGTAAAAAAGGCAAATGGCAAGTGGCTCATGTGCGTCGACTACACTGACCTGAACCGAACTTGCCCAAAAGATTGCTTTCTCCTCCCCAGAATTGACCGCCTAGTGGACGCGACCTCGAGACATGAGTTGCTTAAGCTTCTTGGACGCCTACTCGGGCTACAACCAAATCAGGATGGACCAGTCCGATGAGGAAAAAACCACCTTCATAACCGAGTTTGGCCTATACTGCTACAAGGTCATGCCCTTCGGACTGAAGAATGCTGGGGCGACCTTCCAAAGACTCGTGAATAAGCTGTTTCAGCCCTTAATTGGCACGAAGGTAGGATGTTATGTAGACGACATGGTCGTTAAGACACTGTTTTCGCATGAATTAATACAAGACTTAGATTCTGTCTTCCAAATTCTGCGTCAATTTAGCATGAAACTAAACTCAAACAAGTATGTCTTCGGAGTCACCTCGGGTAAGTTCCTAGGGTATATCGTTAACCGGCGCGATGTTGAGGCCAACCCGGGCAAGATAAAGGCCATCCTAGATATGAGACCACCCCGAAAGGTAAAAGAGGTTCAGAGGCTAAATGGCCGCATAGCCGCTCTGAGCCGCTTCATGTCCAAGTCGGCAGACCGCTGCCTGCCTTTCTTTAAAGCAATTAAAGGCAAAGGATTCGAATGGACCCGAGACTGCAAGCTCGCGTTCGACGAGCTAAAGAACTACCTCGCTAGTGTGCCGGTCTTAACCAGGCTCGAGGAGGGTGAGATCTTGGAACTGTACCTCTCGGCAAGCGACGAGGTGGTCAGTTCGGTACTAATAAAAGAAGTAGATCGGGTCCAATGACCCATCTATTATGTTAGTAAAATTTTGCAGGGAGCAGAGACGAGATTCTCGCAGATAGAAAAGTTGGCATACGCATTGATAATTGTAGCTCGGAAACTCCGCCCATATTTTCAGGCTCACACTGTCATCGTCTTGACTGACAAACCTCTGAGGCAAGTCTTACTCAAGCCCGAGGTTTTCGGTCGGCTGACGAAGTAGGCCATTGAGCTCAGCGAGTACGACCTCCAATATAAGCCACGAACTACTATTAAGGCCCAAGCCTTGGCAGATTTCATCGCCGAGTGCATGTTTAGCCTCGAAGTCCCTAGGCCGGTTGAGCCCGAGATCCCCAGTTCGGGTGAGCCCAATGCTTCTAGGCCAATAGAGTCTGAACCACGTGAAGTAGCAGCCAGGGTGGCATCTCTCCTAGTTAGGCCAAACGCGAACTGGGATGAGGAGCCCTGGATCCTTCACGTAGATGGCTCCTCGAACCAATAGGGTAGCGGGGCTGGAATAGTCTTGCGCAGTCGGACTGGCCCTAGTGCAAAAGGTAAGAGCGAAACACATAGTTATCTGCAGCGATTCCCAACTTGTAGTCAACCAGGTTACAGGCGAATACGAAGCACGTGAGCTAACTATGATCGCCTATTTGGAAAAGGTAAAGGAGGCTCTGCTCAACTTCCAGTCACACTTCATCAAGCAAATCCCGAGGTTAGAGAACACTGAGGTCGACGCCCTATCCCGGTTAACCAGCATCAGTCACAACACCATGAGAACCGTGTACATAGAGGACTTACCTCGGCCTAGCATTCTCAGTGGGGCCGAGGAGGTCACTCCCGTCCTTGAAGCAGAGCCGAGCTGGATCGACCCACTCACGAGCTTCATGCTAGATGGGACCCTCCCTGCGGACCGCAATGCAGCCAGAAGGGTGCAGTGTCAGGCAGCCATATATGTCATAATAGACGAACGGATGTACTGACGGTCCTACACGCTCCCCTACCTGCGTTGCTTGTGACCTGCTGAAGCCGAGCTCGTTCTCTACGACACTCATGAAGGTCTGTGTGGAGGACACTTGGGTGGCAGGGCCCTCGCCCAGAAGGCACTTTTGACAAGGGTACTACTGGCCAACAATGAAGGCAGAGGCCATCGAGCTCGTCAAAAAATGTGACAAGTGTTAGAAGCATGCCAATATCCATAATCAGCCTGCCGCCGACATCAAGCATCTCATCAGTCCATGGCCCTTTGCATAATGGGTCATCGACCTCCTAGGGCCATTCCCGCCATCAACAGGTGGGAGGATGTTCCTAGTGGTGGCAGTAGATTACTTTACAAAGTGGGTAGAAGCTTAACCTCTCGCAACAGTTACAACTCAAAACGTACATAACTTCTTTTGGAAAAACATAGTATGTCACTTCGGGTTACCTCGGGTACTGATCTCCGACAATGGCAAGCAGTTCGAGGACATCAAGTTTCAGGAATGGTGCCAAGATATGGGGATTTAGCAGAACTTCACATCGGCCGCACACCCGCAAGCAAACGGTCAAACAGAAGTGATGAACAGAGCTATTCTCCACAGACTGAAAGACGGATTGGCGCATTTCCTGACTTTTTGGCGCTCGAGAAACCCGGAAATCTCCTAATGAATGCACACTTCACGCTATCAGTCAAACGGTTCGAAGTATGGGTCAAATCCACCTGCCACCTCGCGAACTCCCTGTGCCAGGGCAAGCCCCTTAGCGCGAGGAGTGGGGGGCAATTAATGAAGGAAGATTTGGCCCAACCTCTTGACCACCCAACACGTGGTAGAAGCAACAGCTCGACAAGGCAGTACACTCAAGGCGCGAGCTCCGAGAGGAGGAACCAGTGGTCCGAGCTCCCCAAAAGGAGCCCAAACTCTCCCTTTGACCCCAAGCCTTACGAGGAGCACAAAGGGCAACAACCCGAACTGGCCCACCCCAGGGCAGTTCGGGCCACACCTCTATCCATAATCAAGACTTCACCCCGCACACCACTCCAGCACTTTGTCTCCAGGCTGCCGAACTGAACAACCGTACCTGACACCAAAGGAGTTCGTATCATGAGGCAGCACACCTGACTGACTTAGGATCTGACGCTTGACAGCCGCACTTCAACCGCCACCCCCAGTCACAGAGACGGCTCTGACAAAGAGAGCAGTGGCGGTTGCCTACCCCAGCAGAGGTGATGACACCCGAACTGGCAGAAGTGCAGAGGTAATGATACCTGACCTGACAAGAGCTTGGGAGTGAGTGTGCGAAGTGGTTATAAAAGGCTCTCTTCCCCCCAAGAAGGAGGTACGTGATAACTTTGTGCCATCTGGTTTTTTATCTTGCCTTTGAAGAAATACTAACTTCAGCTTCGGAGCACTCTCACCGAGTTCCTTCTCGGAGATTACTCGCTTTCTTCCTCGTTTCAGGCACCTTTTGCTCCAGCCAGAGGCAAGATCGTTGACAGCTAGGACTGGCCGGATTGCGGTCCATCAGAATCATTTTGGTCCTATGGTTTGCAATTGATATTCTCTATCATCTAATTCATTTAAATTGAGTTTGGTTTGATAGTAAAACAAGAGGGGAATAGAAAGTTGAGGGAAATTGTTAGCAAACCTAATTAAAATTATTTAAAAAAAACTATCGAGTGAATAAAATCAAAATTTTCTTGTTGATGTGCTATTAGAGAGAGGCCATTTGGTTTTCCAAGGCCTCTTATTTTATTACATGTTATTATTACATTTAAAAAAGACATTTAAGATTAGAGAGACCTTTGGGTTTTCCAAGGCCTCTTATTTTAATGCATGTTGTTATTACATTTAAGAGAGAGAGAGAGAGAGAGAGAGTAATAATAGAAATCAAGGTTTTTAAAACCAAATTGGACATTGAATCGGTCAGAGGTCCAGTTCTCAAGTCAAACGGTCTGGCTGTTCGAATCAAACAGATGACCTATTTTGACAAAAAATTAAAGAAATAAAACAACCAAATCCGTTGGGCAGTTCAAACCATTTGATCGCCCAGGTCAGCGGTTTGTTGACCAAATCAATAGTTTTTGGCGAAATAACAGTTATGGGGTAAAACGGAACTGGTTACCTGACTGGTTCTCAGTTTTTCCAATCTAGTCTGGTTTTGAAAACCTTGATATAAATCAAATAGTATAAATAGGTTGAGGTTAAACAATCAAAAATTTATTAATTTAAAAATCCACTAAACTTTCACTAAAAATAAATAGGGTTAATAGTAGATAAGGGCAACTTTTTGCCCTTAATATCAATAAAAATACTATTTTTATATAATAACCAAAATAGGGTATCTTTTTTTGGGAAAATATCAAACAAGGGCAGTGTCACTGTTGATCGTCTTACTCTGCCTCTATGTAAGTCCTCCGGCAATGGCCTACCAACCTACCCTCTACTCGGGTGCTTGACCTCCTTCTACAAGAATCATTGCCATCTCTTACACTGATACGCAGACCTCCTCATGGAATCCCTGATGTAGACAATCGTGGTACGTCGAACGCAGGGCCTGCATGAGGAAATAGACGGGTTTTGTTCAGATGAAGTACATGATGGATTCGTTACTGAAGCAGTTCGAGTTCAAACTAATTGGGTTGGAGGAGCATGTTTTTGTTCCGCTCTTGATGGCACACATAGCTAATGGATTGAAGGTCCTGGTCCGGCTGAGAGGTCGTCACTTGCCTTAGAGTTATCGACGGCAAACATTAACAGAGAAGGGTTTGCCATGACGAACAAGACTAACTCATGGCTTATTTGAGGGCAAAGATAAAGTGATTTTGAATTCTCTGTAAACGTTAACAGAGAAGGGTTCGCCATGAGTTATCAGCAACAAACATCACTCGCCATGAGTTATTGATGGCAAATGTCACTTGCTCAACACAAGTTTACATAGGAGGAAGACGAATGCCCTTATTTTATATTTTTCATAAAAAGATATCTCATTTCGGTTATTATATAAAAAATATTATTTTTATTGATGTTAAGGGCAAAAAGTTTCCCTTAACGGCAATAAACCCAAATAAATATTAACAAAACTTAGTAAATATTAAAAATGTGTTTCAAACTTTCAATTCCACTTAAAAATTCAACTTAATAAACACTAATAAAAATAAGAAATATAAATATAAAAATATTAATTGATAGTTTTAATAATATTATTAGATAACTTATGAGTTGAGACCTCAATAAACGCTGATAAGAAATATTAATTGATAGTTTTAAAAAACTAACAATTAATTAAAAATCCAAAAAAAATTGATGAAAACAAAACATAATTAAAATAATAAAATTAATTAAAAAATATTAAAAATTAACAATATTTTATATAATGGTACTTATTGAAAATATTTAAAAAGTAAAATTAATAGTATTTTATTATTAAAAAACCGAAAATAAATATTAAAAAAAACCCAAGTCAGAAATTATTCAAAAAACATTGAAAATTAGCTATAATTTTTATTAAATATGGTATTTATTTATTTATTTATTTTATTTTTACTGAAAGCGAATGCAAATTAATTTTTTTGTGACTAATGAAAAAACACAAAAAATTAAATAAAAATAGGAAAATTATTTTTACTGAAAATACTGAAAATTATTGAAAAATACTCATATGCAAAACTTGCTGAATAATAATGAAAAAAACACCAAAAATTAATTAAAATTTCGAAAAATCTGAAAAACCTAAAGCTTAATTAAAATACTAAAAATAATTAAAAAAACTAAGTTAATTGTATTTTATTGCAAAAATACTGAATAATAATGAAAAAATTAATGTATTTTAATTATTAATAGTAATATAATTAACAATAATTATTTTTAAACTGTAATGAACAGCAATTATAATTTATGCTATAAATAGTAGAAAATTACATTTAATTACCAAAAAGTTATATTTAGTCACCAGAAAATTACATTTAATTAGTTTTAGCCATGAAATTAGCAGTATTTCTAAAAATATGATAATTTCCAGAAATTACTGAATAATAATGAAAAAACACCAAAATTTAATTAAAAAGCCAAAAATTCTGAAAACCTAAAGCTTAATTAAAATACTAAAAATAAAAAAAATTAATTTAATTGTATTTTATTGCAAAAAGGTACTGAATAATAATGAAAAAAATAATGTATTTTCATTATTAATTGTAGTATAATTAACAATAATTATTTTTAAACAGTAATTATATTTCAAGCTATAAATAGAAGAAAATTACATTTAATTTCCAAAAAGTTATATTTAATTACCAGAAAATTACATTTAGTTAGTTTTAGCCGAGAAATTAGCAATATTCCTAAAAATATGATAAATTCTAGAAATTACGTATTTTAAATAAATGCAATAATTGAATAATTACAATATTTTAATAATTAAAAATAAAAAGTAACAAATTGTTTACAACTTAACCTAACCCAATGAGATCTACAAATTTGCAGGCTCATGCAATTATTTTCTTTTGTGTTAGGTCTAGCTGAGATATGCACCATGCCTACACATTATCAAGGATAACTAGATCCAAAGTCTAATATGGTATCAAACTTTTAAACTCCAATGGTGGCTTTAGTAGATAAGGCCCAAGCTAAACAACCCCTAATAAGCTCAACTTAGAATTTATATGCAAATATGGTAAATGTTATTATAATATTTAAATAATAAATTTTATATTAATATATATAGAAATGTTATATATTTTTTATACTCGACTATAATTAAATAAAATTTTTAATTTGTAAAAAATCATAGTTTTATAATTAACATGGGCCTCTTTATCAACAAAAAATGTGCAAGCCCAAGATCGAGCTCGAGCCTGGCCCAACCATCGGACCTAGATCTTGAGCTTGAGCCTAGCCGTTATATAAAGTTTGAAGTTCGATCTATACACAAAATGTCTTATTTTCAATATGCTTTTATAAACTAATATAATATTAATTTAGCAATAATTTAATAAACTAATAAAGTAATTTATATTTTGAATAGTAAATTAATATTATTAATAATTTAAGAAGCATATATATGTGCATATTATATTTATTATATATAACATAAGTACTTTTTTATATATAATAGTATTGGGCCGGGCTTATTTGAGAAAGCTCGAGCTCGAGCCCACGAGCCTGAAATTTTGTTCATGCCTAAAAAATAACGGGTCAGATCGAGCCATCAGGCTACCTGTCCCATGAATAGGTCTAATTGTATATATAATTTAAACATATTTTTCAATTTGTAAAAAAAAAATCAAAGTTTTATAATTAACTTGGGCCTCTTTATCAATAGAAAATGTGCAAGCACAAGCCTGAGCCTGGACTAACCATTAGGCCTAGATCTTGAGCCCGAGCCCAGCTTATATAAAGCCTAAAGCTCGAGCCTGATCTGTACACAAAATGTCTTATTTTCAATATACTTTTATAAACTAATATTATATTAATTTATTAATAATTTAATAAAGTAATAAACTAATTTATTTTTCCTAATAGTAAATTGATACTTATGAATAATCCAAGAACCATATATATATATATAAGAAAGCTCGAGCTCGAGCCCACGGGCCTGAAATTTTATCCAAGTTTGAAAAATAATGGGTCAAACCGAGTCGGGCTATCGGGCTATCGGGCTACCTGGCCCATGAATAGGCCTAATTGTATATATTAACAATTGTATACATAAAAAATCATTTGAAATAAAAATTTAAATGTCTTTTTCATTTTCTATAAGGACCTCTCATTGCTTGGCCTGATCCGTGGCCTGGCCTAGTCCAAGGCTTGGCCCATGAACAATTATTAAAATTTTAGATATTAACAATAACTATGAATAATTTTAGTTAATTAACAAAAAAATTTTGATTATTAATTTAATATTAATTAATAGTAAATAAAATTATTAAATCTGTCAGAGTTCCCGTGCATCGCACGGGTCCCTGCTAGTATATATATTAAAACAAGGTAGTGAAGAAATTTTCTCCTTTTTTTGAATTTTTTATGTTTTATTCCATGTCATTTTTAAAGAACCAATGAGATGCTCTCATTCCCCAACAATCTGAGATCAAATCAGCCCTCCACAAAATTCTCCCCCACAACGTCCCACAGCACATCCCCGTCGTGGCAACATATCTTAATGATAATAGAAAAAATGATGATGTCATCATTGGGAGATGTTCCCAATACAAGGCAGAGATGTGCTATGGGACATTGTGGGGGCTGATTTGAACTCCAACAATCTCTTCTCCTAAAGTTTATCCTAAACTACTTCCCCCAATTTCTCCTAAATCATCTCCAATTCCTATTTATCTCCTAACTTGTCTCTAATTTATTAGAGAATTTCTCTCCAAATTATCTCTAATTCCTATTTATCCTCTTTGCCACTTTTTATCTATTTCTATCTAAATAAAGATTAAACTAAAATTTAAAAATTATTTAAATATTTTAACAAATTATACAATAACTATAAAATATTTATTAAAAACAAAAAAAGAATTATAATAGATTTAATAATATTCATATTTTTACAAAATTAATAATGAAATTATGTAATACCAGTATAAACTATAAAATAATTAAGAAAAACAAAAAAATAATTATAATAGATTTAATAAAATTCATATTATTAATAGTTTTATATTATTATAAATTTCATCACAAAATTATGTACTAACAATATAAATCATGATTTTCCAGATTATACAAATAATATAAATTTAACATTAAAAAAATAAAATATTATTTAAATATTTCAATGACTAAATATCTTACATTCAAATAATGAGTATTTTTAAATATTTTATATACTATTTAAATATTTAAATAACTAAATATTTAAAATAACGAAATATTTAACATAAGTGTATTTTAAATAGTTAAAATAACGAAATTATGTAATAAATTAAAAAAAATAAAATAAAAAATCATAACAAAATAATATAACTAATAATAATTTAAAATTTTTACAAAATTAATAATGAAATTATGTGGTAATAAAATAAATTATAATTTTATAGATTATTAAGTTCAATTAATAATTATAATTATAAAATTTAAATAAGGATATTATATAAATAACTAAATAATATTTTAAAAATACCAATTTCACATATATCAATTAATAATTCTAGAAAATAGCTTTCAAAGAAATAATATTCATTAATAATGATTTTAAAATCTTAATCTATATTTATTATATATTTAATATACTAAAATTAATATTTATTGTATTTTCAGAAATTATTTATAGTTTTTTATAAATATATTTTCAATAATTATGTATATATCTATATTTTTTTTGTTATTTAACAGAAAATTTTTAATAGTTATTGGATATTAAAATACTGTTATTTAATTTTTTAAATTTAATTTATTATACTTTTTGTATTTATATATTGTATTATTGAGATTACAATATTTATTGACTAACTTAATATATTTTTAGTATTATTGTAATTATTTTTTATTAGTTATTTATTTTATTTTCATTATCAATAGATTTTCAATTATTGTGCATTTCACTGTAAATTTTTAATAATTATTGGAGATTAAACTACTTTTATTTATTAGAGATTAAAATATTAATTTATATGAAATTAGGAGTGTTGATCATGGCCCGAATTTGTTCGGTTGTAGGGTATTTGGCCAACCAAATCGACATGGTCAAGTTAGGGAGTTGGTTAACCGAAATCTACTGATCATTAGTGAAATCAAACTAAATCGAGTTGTATTGGTTTGGGTTGATTTTTGGTTTGCTCAATTGGTTTAACATATTACATTGAAAACTTAATTTTAAATTTTAAAAATTACATTAACATTATTCAAAAATAAACTTATAATATAAAATATTTGAGACTAAGAAAATATGGGAATTTCCTCACTTTCTTGTCTCAAAAAATTATATTTAAAATATATATATATATATGTGTGTGTGTGTGTGTGTGTGTGTGTGTGTGTGATTGGGTCTTTCGATTTTGGTCAATTAATCCCAATTTCAACCGGAAATATTAGAAACTCAGCAATACGGGTCGAGTTATTTGGGTTGGTTGGTCTCATCAGTTCGATGAACAAGCTTAGCTGAAATAAATTATTGTTATTTTTGTATTGTAAAAAGTTATTAAAAGTATTATAAAATATAAAACAATTGTATACTCTTATGTGTTTTATTGTTTAGCTTTCCTTAACAAGCCCCATTCATCGCACGAGTCTCTGCTAATGTAATTTATGTTTCTTAATTCAGTTTTTTATTTTTTATTTATAAAAATATTAAAAATTGCAATTTGAGGCCAAAAGGGGGGTTTTTTCATGAAAATAGCAAGGCAAGGTGCCAATGGACCGTTGGGATGCATAGATCTCGAAAAATTACCCAAAATAAAAAAACCCTAACTGGACATCTAAGTGCAAAGTTATGGCCTCCGAAAGTTTGCATGCATTAAGTGTGCAGCCCACAACCCAGTTAGGGATGGAAATTTCTACCTTAACCAGTGGGTACCCGCCCCTACCCTCCCCGACGGAGCGGATTTTTTTTTTTTTTTTTTTTTGCTTAAGTGATGGGTTTTGGGGTAGGGACGGGCCCATACAGGGTAGGGTACGGTATTAGGTTAAATCCGACCCGCATATTGTTGGAAAACATATAAAATTTATGTACTAGGTCACTAGGTGTTGAATTTAATAATATTTTGAATCTTGTGTGAAGGATAATTGCTAGTTTATGTGTTTTTTACATATCCTAATCAAATAATTAGAAATCTTGATGTTCATTTGTGTTATTTTAATTATTTATTGCTTATATATGACAAGAAATAATAGAAAAGAAGATGTGGGTTTTAAACTCAACTTGACCCTACCCTTGAATGCGGGGAGGGTAGGGTCGGGGAGGATTTTGCAGTTTCATGTTTGGGGAGGGTTAGGATTCTCAAAATCCAAACCGCTATGGGTTTTAGAGCGGGTACAGATTGGGAGGTTTAGGAAGGCGTGTAGGGTCTAGAATTTACAAAACCCTTATCGAATCCACCCCGTTGCCTTCCCTCGAACTGGTCACTGGGTCGAATCGGTTAGGTTAAACGGTTCTTGGCCAAGACAACGGTTTTTGGGTCTTGACTAACCGAACCCAAAATCTTGGTTGGGTGACGGTTCAAATGATTCGATCGACAGGGTCAATAGCAGGTTGAAAACATTAATCTCCACCATTCATTTTTTACCCAAAATCATTATTGCCCAATGGATTTGACCATTTTTAAATCCAAATTACCAAATTACCCCCAAATTGTGAAAATGCCCATCAACTTCTCAAAAACTCGTTGCGACAACAATTTTGAATAAGATTATTTAGGATTCGGTTAGCCAAATTGTGAGCTTTTTTTTTTTTTAATGAAAAGTACAGATAGGCCTAAAGCATATTTCTGATTTCCATTGCAAATCTATAAACATTCAAAATGTCAAAAAACCACATTCTATGCACCCATACCTGCCCGTGAATTAGTATCAATTCTGACCTGGCACCTACCCCAATTGTACTTTGTGCCTATGAATTCTTACCCTGGGCTAAACCGTCATTCTCCCTTTTTTTTTAAACCAAAGCACTGGTTTTTGAAAAACTGGTACCAAACCGATCAGTTAACTGATCAGTTTAGTTAATCGTTGGATTTTCAATTTCTAATTTCATAATATTATACATAATAGATAGAAAATATTATATTATCAAAAATAAATAATACATTATATATTATAGTTATACATATTTATAATATATAATGCATATATATTCAATAATAATATATATTTTTTTATAAAGAAATATATATGCACTATATATTATATACACATTATATATTGGGTTCTTTTGAAAATACCAAGTCAAAACCGAAACGATCTGTTCGGTTTTTCATGATTACCCTAGATTTGATAGTATCCCTCTTTCCTGGATATCCTTCTTCCATCTCCCCTCCCCCTTGTTTCTCGGTCTAAGATTTCATTGACGATGAAGGATTTTATCCCATTTGTACCTTGGGTTGGATCTGGTTAGAAACCCCACCTACATCAATCGACTGGCAGGAGATCCATCGGCATAGGAAGATCCTGAAATTGTTCGAACACAGCATCCACCATCGTTTTTCTTTTACATTCCAGAAGATCGCCGGTTTTAGGTCACATTGCAAATAAGTCCCCAATCAGGTGAGGTATTCCTTCCCCGTATGTTTTTATCAGTTCTTTTAGTATATGGTATGTATTTTGTTTCTACTAGTGTGATAGGTTCCAATGAACTTGATCTATGTATGTTTTCAAAGAATAGAAAATTTGTTATATATATATTATATAAATTTCTTATGAGAAGAAGAAGAGTTTTAGTAAACGGTGGTTAACCAAATCGGGTTCCTTCTTAGTGAGTCCCAACCCCCATCTCTCCGGAAATAAATGAATAAAAGTAGAAGCAAAATAGTTTAATACAATAATAAGATAATATGTATTTACATATAAAAGAATAAGGTGGACAATAATATATACATCCAAAAGGAAAAATAAAAGTGAAATGAAAAATTGAAGAAAATGATATTAGAGTGGCAATTATGTCAAATAAAATGTGGAAATATAGAAAAATAGAAGTAGTAATAAAAATAAAAGAAAAGAAAAAACATGAAAATAAGAAAAAATACATTAAATATATAAGTAATAAAAAATATAAATAAATGAAGATGTGTAATAAAATAAAAGATAACAAAAAAAAATGTGCAAAAAGATAAATAAAGTAAAAATGACAAGAAAAAGCAAGAAAAGCAAAGGAAAAGTTTTTCTCTTATGATAATTTGTTTTTGGCTTGTTCCCTTGTTGTTGATAGTGTTTTCAACCTGCCGTTAACACGACCGGTTGAGCCATTTGAACCTTCACTTGGTCAAGATTTCAGGTCTGGTTCGAGTAAAACCCAAAGAAATGCCAAAAATCATTCGACCTGGACAGTTGGGCTGTTGATCCAGTCGACCCGGTGACTGGCTCGCGAGTTGCATAATAACAATTTATGCAAACTTCGGGAGGCCATAGCTTTGCACCCCGATGTCCGATTGAGGTGATTTTTTTATTTTGGGTAACTTTTCCAGATCCATGTGTCCCAACAATACATAAGCACCTTGCCCTACCATTTTCATGAAAAAAAAAATAAAAAAAAAACCCTTTTTGGCCTCAATTTGTAATTTTTAATATTTTCATAAATAAACAATTAAAAACTGAATTAAAAATTAAAAATTAAATATAAAATAATACATATATAATATCTAAATCATAGCTATACATTATTTATTGATAAAATATGTATCTGTACATATATATACATATATACACATGTCTTTATTGATAAAATATGCTGATGTGGCATGGTCTAAACCGTTTGGCCCAGTTGGTCGAATTGGTGACCCATGACCTAGAGACAAAAATAGTTCGACCTTTGGGTCGGCTTTTAAAACACTGGTTGTTGCTTAATATTGGTGTTCCTTTGATATTCAATCTGGGTCCCACCTATCGAACCCGGGAGTGGGGTGGGGGTGCCTAACCACTCCCCTCTCCCATCCGAGTCTTACCTAAACTGGTTTAGCCAGTGCCTTGGGTTTGGAGTCAATATTAAATGAGAAATGACTAATATTATACATATTAGAGAATATTCTATATATTATTTATATAAGTATATTATATATAATATTTATATTATATCATCTGGTTTTTTATTACAATTTAAATCAAATCGGATTCGAATTGGATATCTTGTAAGATATTCGAATTTGAATTCAAATCATAATCTTGAAGATCTGATGTATTCTTATCTGATTTCTTATCAAATCGGGTTCGACATACCCTTACCAAATCTAATCTGATCCAATCGTGTTTGGTCTTGATCAAGGTAGATTCAGTCCCTACCTGATAAATAAATGCGTAGATGAGTTCTAATTGTGTTTGACTGTTTCCAATTTGTTGTTGACTCAATTAGTTGGACTTCTCCCAGGACACACTTACCCATGTTCTTTTTTTTTTGTTTAATTTACATGGGTAATTGAGATTCTTTACTTTCCAATGTTCTTTTGCAACACCCACTTCTTTCATAAGTTGTTATTTTTTCACCTCTTGCCAATTTTACCCTTTGTGTTAGTAAACCCCCAAAGAAACTGGTTTCTGCTTACTCCTTGCCTAAGCACAACCAGTGGCGAAGGCAAAGCAATGTCCAGAAATGCATCCTTTCCTACTTAATATTTCTCAAGCATATCCTAATATTTCTCTTTTCAAAAATTCTTTCCAATACCAATTACCGAGCCCTCTGAACTTTGCTAATTAGAAATCATATCGAAACTGATATAGTAAAATATTGAACAACAGTAGCACTGCACCACCTCGTAAAAGGATAAGCCTCAGATAGTGTCCTTGTTGGTGCAATATCAAGTACTTAGCACTTTGGATTCTGTTGGTACTCTTGTTGCCAAACTTGAGATTTATTGGCCAAAATGAATTGTCCAAAAAGTTCCAAGTGTGGATAGAGTTTAAAAGATGAGGTGCTTATAGAACTGAAATTCCTGGAATGCTTCCAAAAAGATGTAAAACATGCAATTAAAATCCTCTTGTCAACATGGTTTTGTCTTCATCCAAGTTCTAGAGACAAATTGGAAATCAACAATCTTCAGTGGCATTAATTTTTGGGTCCAATAGGATGGATGATATGGTTGGGAAAGAAGATAGAACATGATACTACAAGCCTTATTAGTATGGGAAAATATATAATGCAGAAAAGATATTGTATGGAAAGAGTTTTGGCCAATCAAAACCCACTCATGAAATTTAATAAATAACACCATATTCGCTACCACGTTTATAATTCCAGTTTGTCGTTCGGTTGTTTTTTGGATATTATATCTTTTCCATATCATAGTCGAACCCTATTAGTATATATCCAATCAACTCAATTAATTATCATAAAACATTTATGTTTCTTTCTTTTTCTTCCCCTTCCCTTCCCCTTTTCTTTTCCATTCCATTCCTTTTTTTTTTCTTTTTCCTTTATTTTTTTCCTTTTTTTGTCCTTTTATATGAGGTGTGCATGAGGCACATGAGTCGTACGCCTCTAGTATGCCCTATGAAAAAAGCATATGAGGCATACACCTCTAAGGTGTCAACGCCACTGGCCTATGCCTCAGGGTGTTTTGGGGGCGCCTCAACGCCTCTAGGCATACACCTTCCATGCCTTTTAAAACACTATTAGGGACAACATCAATTAGCTTTACTTATCTATCCCCATTTATTTTCATCTCATTTCATAAGAATAATTTGCATCCAAAATCTATTGTTTGCTTTGAAATTGCCCTGCTCTTTTCCACCCTCCACCAACCCACACACACACCCCTTCAGTTCATAGGTTTTACCTCATTCAATTTGCAATTGCTCTGCAAATTATTGTTACATGCCCCTTGTTTGACAGGTACAACTTTCATAGCCACAATTGATATATTATCCTTGTTGATTCGTGAATGAGCTAAGGGATCTCCCCTCTCCATTTTTGTTTCTCAAATTAGTTAGCACCCACCTTTTTCAGCGGGTGAACCAGGTTTTGTTTAGGGTTCAGCTCTATGGGTCAGAGTTGGTATGACCACAACCTAGACCAAAACCAACCCGTCACCATCCCTTAGGCTGAATTAATTTCATTTTACATACTATTAACATATATTACAAAACCAAGATAGAAAGTGGTTGAATTAAGGGGTGTGATTAGGGATAAAACAGTTGAACTATGTATAATTCCACCATTAACATTTTTCTGAGTGGCTTTTGCCTTCTGACTAGGGAGAAGATTTCTATTTAGTGGGGGTGGGAGTGGGAGGGAATCACATGGGAAGACTGAATCAAGCTAACACATTTTCCTTCCATGGCTGTTTGCAAAATATAGTTGGAACCTTATGCAACTGTTGTTCTCCCCCATAACCCACTACAAGTAAGAATTGTATAACCTGGTTGGAATCATAATACAAATTGTTTTTGACAACTGAATTAATAATATTCATATTATTATATAGTTTTATATTTTTACAAATTTCATCACGAAATTATGTACTAATAATATAAATTATGATTTTCCAGATTATTCAAATAATAGAAATTTAACATTAAAAAAATAAAATATTATTTAAATATTTCAATGAATAAATATCTTATATTCAAATAATGAGTATTTTTAAATATTTTATATACTAAATAAATATTTAAATAACTAAATATTTTAAATAACGAAATATTTAACATAAGTATATTTTAAATAGTTAAAATAACGAAATTATGCAATAAATTAGAAAAATTAAAATAAAAAATCATAACAAAAATATATAATTATAATTATAAAATTTAAATAAGGATATTATTTAAATATCTAAATAATATTTTAAAAAAACCAATTTCACTTATATCAATTAATAATTCTAGAAAATAGCTTTCAAAGAAATAATATTCATTAATAATGATTTTAAAATCTTAATTTATTTTTATTATATATTTAATATACTAAAATTAATATTTATTGTATTTTCAGAAATTATTTATAGTTTTCTTATAAATATATTTTCAATAATTATGTGTAAATCTATGTTTTTTTTGTTATTTAACAAAATATCCGTCCACGGAAGGGTGTATGGATTGTTTTTATTACTCAGAAAAGTAAATGTAGTAGTACACAGTAGTAAGATGAGACAACCATATTATCTTCTTCTCCTCCTCATCCTCCTCTTTTTTCTTACTCAACTCTCCCTTTCTCCCGCCTTCACATATATTTTAACCACTCCAAATTGTGTCTCCTGTGGCCAATGATGCTGAGGTAAAAAATGTGGAAATGGGACCATTGTACAAATCCCATTTCTGCAAGTATCCATCATCCCATATCTGATTTGTTGCTGGCTGTGGTTGTAGACATTGTGGTAGTTGTTGCTTGCTGCTGCTACTATTCAACCCCAAATACCCAAATATCATAACATGGATCACATTATACACAAGATACACATCATTATTTTCTTGTTGACTTGCTTGTAGTGTTATCTCCATGGGCTGTGGTTGTGGCAATAGTGGTTGTTGCTGCTGCTGGTAGAACACTCCATCAGAGTAGATATACTCCTGCATAAGAACTGCATTGTCCTCTTGTTGTGGTTGTGGTAGCTGTTGTTGTTGTTCTTCAATGTCTACACTGGCATGAGCTCCGGAGAATAGCTAAGAGAGTTTTCAATCATCTCCACCAGTTCATTCATTTCTATCTCCTCGCCTTTCTTTTTTATCAGCACCTTCTTTGTTGTTCTCTTTAATTCTACAGAGGACCCACTGTTGGAATTTGCTACCTGCTTGTCCATCATCTTCTACAAGGCTGAACTCATGCATAATCCAGTTGGTTTTTTCTCCAGATTTGCTAGATTTCTTAGTATCCTTCTTGTATCTGTAGAACACAAGACTCTTCTTGTATCCCACAATCTTCCTTTTTTCATCAAAAATCTTTTTACTGCCTTGCGTAGCCTTCCACCAACCTCCTTCCTTAATAGGGTGAGTTACCACACGATTTGGTCTTGATGCATTCTGTGATTTTTTCTCTCTTGGAACAAAGTAATACCTTTCCTTTATCAAACCACCGTAAGTAGGAACCACTGTAAATGCATAAATTAATTAAAACATCAATAACATCAACAACATAGATAAAAATCATGAGCTTGCCTTATGGGTCAAGCTCCTATAGTGCAGATAATAAAAAAATGATGAGCTAATCGCTTACAAATTTCCCAAGGAAGCTTATCAGATCTGAAAAGTAATTTGTAAAGCAATTTGGTCTTTGTTGCCAAAACAAGGGATTCAAATTTACAGCAATGCTAAAATTAGCATCTGGAATTGTCCTTGGATCTATGGTGGAAATAATTTTAGAACTCTGGTAGGAGGTCAACCAGTTAGAGGGGATCAAGCTCTAACTGTGAAAGAGCTGATCATGAAGAATGGGGATTGGAAAGTGAAAAAGCTAAATCAGATGTTTTCTTATAAGGAAGTTCAATTCATTTTAGGAACCCATGTCTTCAGAACTCGGGGTAGGGAAATTTTTCTATGGCTAGGAGCTCCTAGTGTTAAATATTTTGTAAAAATCTTTTATGATTACCTTGGGCAGGATTCATTGGGTCGACTGTTTTCCTCTTTGTCTCTGTTAATACAGTTTTTTACTTATCAAAAAAAGACAGAAAAAATATTAAAGGTTTTTTTGATGATATGTGGGATTAGGGGTCTAGAATCAGAATCAGAAACATTCATTCTGATCCCAATTATTTGATTGGGTGGAATCGGAATCATATTCCCTTTCCAAATGGCCATTCCCTGCCCCTCCCCAATGGAATGAGGATCCATTTCAGCCAATTCCAGTTTCAGTTCTAATATGAACCAAACAGTGAAGGGAGTAGCCCATTCAGATTCCCAGGTTAACAGACCCTAATATGTTTGTAATATTACTAGATAGATATATATGTATAATTTGGATTTGGACCAAATTAAATCTGGTCCAATAAATTGATAACCCTACTACTTTTTTATGATCTGGGTGCGAAAAAGAAGTCTAAAGAACGCACATAATAGTTGGTCTGTGATTTTGTGCAAATGGGGGTTAAAACAAGAATCGGTCTAAACTCAACAACACCCCTACTACATATATCTGCTAATCAAGAATCGGTCCAAACTCGGTCCACTTACGTAGGAAAAAAAAAAAAAACACGCAGTGATCGAGAAAGAAGTCAGCAAGAAGTTCAAGAAACGTACTGAAAGATGATCTACGCATATGGGGTGTTAAACTAAAACAAGAAAAAACACAACATAGATTAAAATATTTAATTATTGACATCTATTAATCAAGAATCCATTTGAGGTAGAAAAAGAAAGAAAAACACGTAGCCATTAAGTAATACAAGCACAGAGAAAAAAATATTTAAGGCCAGTTTTGTTTTCAAGAAAGAAGCCAAACCAACAAGAAATGAAGTAAGAAAATCTTACAAGGTAGAAACTGAGGCTCGGAGTGGTAGACATCAAAATCTTGAACGTCAATTGAAGGCATGTCAATACCCAAAACCTTGGGTCTGAGATAAGAATGGATCAACTCTTCGTCAGTTGGCTGAAATCGATATCCAACAGGAATATCATGTATGGACAACATCTTCTTCTCTTCCATTTCTTTCTGCCTCGATCAATGCTTGCAATTCCAATTCCAAGATAACAAGGATCGTACGTGACTGAGCTAAGTAATAGCCTCTACCAACTACGTATATTACGTATTTATAAACAAAGAATTGAAAGACGGTGAACCATCAAACAAACGAAAATTATATTCCATCGGATTCGGATCGATGCCCCACTTCGGGTTTTCGGGTCGGATCATATGATTCGCTTAAAATGGATCTAATATTCGGATCACCCCTATGGGAATAAACCATTGGTGTTCCCCTCATGCAGCCGTGGTTGCGGCTATAGGGGTGCAGACACTTTCTTGGAACTAAACAGTCATTCCTATTCCTGTTTCAACTAAACAAACCATGTGAATAAATTATTTCGATTCAAATTCTGAAAACAGTCATTCCTATTCCTGTTTCGACTCAGTAGCCCTTCTCGCTACAGCCAGAGTGGACACCGTAGTGGACATGTCTGTCCAAAAACATAGGGGAGGCTTAGTTAAATCAAGCATATCAAATCAATTGAACAAAGTGCAATAAGGGCAACCTACCTGAACAAGCATTGGTTTGGCCAAAAATTTCTCATTGAGGGATTGTCATGCTATGACAAATCTAACCTCGTCTGCTAGCACCTAATCGAACTCGATCTCCGGGACTTCCTTAGTTTGGTTCTCTAATAGAGTTCAGGTGAAACTGTCCTACGGAGATGTCGTAATTTGTAAGCACCTCACAAATAAAGTCCAACGATCAATGCTTATTCAAACCTCTGAGGCAAATATTATTAAAGCCCAATTTTAGAAAACTGGTTAGTTTTTTTTAGAATTTTTAGACATAAATGCAATTCAACATGCCAACTCCTGAAGTGGGCGATCAAGCTCGGTGAATATGACTTTCAGTTTGAGCCACGCCCAGAGATAAAGTCATAGGTCTTAGCCGACTTCATTATTGAGTGCACATTTAGCATGCCAACTCCTGAAGTAGGAGAACCTAATACCATCTTGAAGGCCTCGACTAGTGTGGCACCTATCCCGACCTAGGATGAAGAGCCTTGGATCCTCCATGTGGACGGTTCATCTAGCTAGAGAGAAAATGGAGCTAGATTGATCGTCTACAAACTAAGTGAGGTCAAGTTGGAATACACCCTTTGATTCGCATTCCGAGCATTGAATAATGGAGCAGAGTACGAGACACTCATAGCAGGGCTATCACTAGCCAAGGAGGTCTGTGCGAAGCACTTTGTCATTTGCAGTGACTCGCAGTTGGTGGTTAACCAAGTGAACAGACCATACAAGGCACGGGAGCCCGCCATGTTGGCTTATCTAGCCAAGGTTAGAGAGCTCCTCCCTTACTTTCGTTCTTGGTATATCCAACAATTTCCAAGGTTTGAGAACGTCGAGGCTAACACACTCTCCAAATTGGTCGGTGCGACAGACACAACCAAAAGAGTTGTCGACATCGAAGACCTACCATGACCGAGCATTGAGATGGTGGAGAAAGAGGTCACTCCCGTTATGGTAGTAGAGTCGAATTGGATAGACTCACTTACTATGTAATCATAGGCGAGCAGTTGTATTATAGGTCGTTCACGTTCCCCTACCTGCACTACTTGCGGCCTACCAAGGCTGACTAAGTGCTATGAGAGATCCATGAATGTCTTTGCGAAGGACACTTGGGGGTAGGGCATTAGCTCAAAAAGCCCTGTGATAAGGGTATTATTGGCTTATGATGACGGTAGACACAATATAGATCATGCAAAAGTTTGATAGGTGTTAGTGACATGCCAATATACTACACCAGCATGCTGCCAACCTGAGGTACCTGACTAGCCACCAATGTTTTACAAACTGACCCAGAGGCCAAACTGTTTTTGCATCTGGGTTACGGGTCATTGGTTCGACCGATCGGGTCAAACGGTTCAGGTGTATGTATGTATGTGTACAAATATATATTTTAGTAATAAATAATGTATAAATATGTTTTAGATATGTTATATGTATTATATATATATTAAAAACGATTTGTCCATGTAGACGTATCTCTCCTTTGAGATAGGTTATTTGTCCATTTTATCCATTTTTTCTTATTTTCTTTTGTTTAAAAATATAAAATAGTAATCATTGTTTATATTTATTATATTAATAAAGCTGCACACTATTAGAGAGAGAGACTGTTAGCACCCGATTTTTACTCGGTTTACCACTTGAGCCTCCAATTCACCCCAAACACCCGATCAGACCCTACAACCTCACCGAAACACCCAAAAATCCAGAAAATCCGAAATTCACCCCGAGAGCCCTCAAATCCATCGTTAAACCTATCCGATGGCCCCGATCAACCCTCATTTACACCTCAACCATTAGATCAGACACAACCATCAAGCCTGGAACATCCCGAAACATCTACCCATGAAATTTGAACTGAAGATCCATTCATTAACCCTTCCATCAAATAAAGATTCCATTTCGACCATTCTCGTACCCACAACCCATATCCACTTGATCCGAACACATCTAAACCAACCAAACTTTTTCAATCACCCCAAAATGCTAAAAAAACCCTTACATATGAAATTATAGCCCAAAACACCTCCATTTACCCTCGATCACACAAATATTCCATTTCGTGGCTCCAAATTGATCGGATTCCAAATCTGCTCGATCCAGGCCCAATTGGCTCAATCTGATTTTTCCAATCATCTCAGGCTACCTGAAAACCCCACCCGGAGAAATTTCACCCAAAACTGACTTTATTTTCCCCTTCATCACACAAAGATTCTATTTTGAGCCATATATTAACCGAATCGAACTCTTTCCAGATCTGCCCAATCCAGGCCTAGTCGGGCCAATCCGACCTTTCCAATCGACCGAGAATGTCCAAAAACCCCACCCTACAAAATTTTAGCCAAAAAATCCACCGTTTGCCTCTTCATCCAAAAAGATTCTATTTCAGTCAATCTCACTAGCCCTTATGCATAAAAAACCCTTCTCAACCATCAGACCCATCTCAGCCCTTCATCATTGACCCAAAATCTCAGCCACCCATCCAAAACCCCGGTTTGACCACCCTATGACCCGGTTTAGCCCAACTTACCTAAAATTACCAAAATACCCCCTTAAATTTTCTAAAATTACAAAAATAGCCCTGCCCTGAGTTGGCCATTCATGAGGAGGCACTGTTCACTCTCCCTCACCCTTCGACACACGGCGGTGGATTGGCGGGAAACTCTCTCCACCGATCCCTCTCTCTTACCTTCTTCTCCTTCTCCTCTTCCTCCTTCTTCTTTTCCTTCCTCCCACTCCGTTTTCTCTCGTTCACCTCTCGTCATCGCCGCTGCTGGTTGTAGCAGCGGCAGATCTGGATTCACTCTCTTCCCCCCGTTCGAACGCAGAGGCGGAGCAGCAGCGCCGAACTTCCCCATCTCCGGCCTCCATCTCGCACAACTCTCTCCTTCTCTTCTTCTTCTTCTCTCCCCCCATTCCTCTCTCACCCTTTGTTTTGTCACCGCCGCTGCAAAAGTTCTGAAACTAGCCCCGCCTCTTCTGCCGATCCCTCGCCCTCTCCTGTATATTTGTTTTTCGTTTTTTTTTCCTACTACTTCTTTTTCTTCTCCTTGGACTCCCCCCCCCCCCCCCCCGAAATCGACCATTCACCATCTCCTCCCTTCGAACTACAGAGAGCGGCGGCAACGTTCTCTCTTTCTCTAGATCTCATTCTTTTCTCCTCCACACCTCTCTTCTTTGTCTGCTTCTTCTTCTTCCTCTTCTTTTAGAATTTATTGGGGCTCACTGTGAATCGTTCCTGACCTGTGGAGCACGGCGAGCACAAGGTTCTCAGTAGCAGCGATGGCACACTTCCTTTTTCAAATCTTTTCAGAGTAGTTCTCTCAGGTTCATTGAATCACCCAGTTGCAGCATTGGCAGAATTCAGGCCAAAATCCCATCCGAAACCTTCGTTTATTCGTCAACTCACAGCAACTGCGAGGACAACTTAGGTAAAGACGAATTAAACTCTCTTTGTTTTTTTGCTTTGACAGGGAGGATTCGAGGTGTGATTTTCTACGAATTCTTACTCTGTAGCTTAGGATTTCTTTTCATGTTTATTTTGGTTTTTCTTCTTTTAATGTGGAGGAAATGACACCTTAAAACCCATAAACCAAATTGCAACTTAAATCAATGACATTTAGATTTTCACAATTTTTTATAAAAAAAAAAATATAGCTGAAAGGATGTGGGTCCAATTAGGTTGGTATTAGCCAAGTTGAACCCCATAGAACTTGACCCCATTGGCATCCATAGTTCCATTAAACAATAATATTTATATAAATAGTTAATATAATATAAGATAGAACATATACAACTATATATTTAACATATAAATAACAGGCTGCAAATAAATCGGAGCAGATCTTATTTGAATCCGAAGCTGGATTTGGATATCTGCTTTGATCGTAACAAATTGTTTTGAATAAAAAAAGTCCATCCGTTAGTTATGAAATATTATATATTATTTATACATATTATAAAATATTCTATATCATATATATAATATTTATATTATATTATCAGGCTTTTTATTACAATTTAAATCAAATCGGATTCGAATTAGATATCCTGTATGATATTCGAACTTGAATTCGAACCATAATCTTGAAAATCTGATGGACTCTTATCTGATTTCTTATCAAATCGGGTATACCCTTACCAAATCTATTCTAATCCATTTGTAGTGCTAATATATTGTGCAGGACCAGACTTGGTTGGAAGTGATCACTTCAAATAAGATTGTCAATTGCAATCGTGTTTGGTCTGAGTCAAGGTAGATTCAGTCCCTACATTATAAATAATTGTGTAGGTGAGTTTTGATATTGTTTGACTGTTTCCAACTCGTTATTGACTCAGCTGGTTGGACTTCTCCTACTAAACACTTACCCATGTTCCTTTTTTTTTTTTTTGTTTAATTTATCTGGGTAAATAAGATTCCTTACTTTCCAATGTTCTTTTGCAATACCCACTTTCTTGGGTAAGTTGTTATTTTTTCTACCTCTTTCCAATTTTAGCCTTTGTGTTAGTAACCCCCCAAAGAAACTGGTTTCTTCTTAGTCCCCTGCCTAAGTATAGCCAGTGACGAAGGCAGAGCAAGGTCTAGAAATGCATTCTTTCCTGCTTAACATATAACTTATAACATAATTTTTTCACCCTTTCCTTCTTAACAAATAAGAAATTATAATAGGTGCATATATATTAGTTCAGGCAAGCTATTGAAAGTGTGTTTTCTTATGTCTTATTGCCAAATGTGTTATTGATGTGTCTAAGATTTTCCCGACAATATCCTTGTGTATCTTAATTATTGCATAATAACCTAGCATTTCCCAAGCATAACCTAATATTTCTCTTACATTGCCTTTCAAAAATTTGGGTCCAATAGGATGATAAGGTTGATTTCAAGGTGGTAAGATAGAACATGATACTACAAGCCTTATTAGTATGGGAAAATCTATGATGCAGAAAAGATATTTTAGAGAAAGAGTTTTGGCCAATCAAAACCCACCCATGAATTTTAATAAATAACATCATATTTTCTACCACGTTTATAATTCCAGTTTATTGGTTAGTTGTATTTTAGTATTGATGGAGGGTGATTTGGCCCGACTTCGCAGCACGGGTACACGTGACTCAGCGTGACAGCACAACTGACATGACCACAACTCGGGGGGAGGGTCTCATCGAGTTGAGCTCAGCAACTGGACAGATAAACTACTCGCCATAAGTCATCTTGCCTGCGTCTCCTACCCAGGGTTAAGGCACTTCGGGATACCTTGAGGTCGGGGTACCCTGACCTCTCTCTATACCCGAGCTCCTCCCGCTGGACTTCGGGCCGCTCCCCAACGGGAGCTCACCAACCCACCTATAGACACTCCGGAGTGAAAACACTTCAGGCTAAGTAGCTCAGCATAGCTTGCCACAGGCAGCTCGCCGCCTATGGGATACCCTGGCACAAGGTAACTCGCGAAAGGGTAGTTCGGCGCACCACCTAAAGATCTCCTACCCGACCACCGTACCCGACAAATCTGGCGACAGGCACGTACCCTGCAAGACGGCCCCGCGCGTGCCACCTCAGCCTTGCCTGTAACGACTGCGGCAGACTGACAGTGGCAGTTATACCTGCCCTGTCAGAAGCCAGAGGGCCTGAAGCAACGGAATTCTATTATAAGAAGCCGATTTTCAAGGAACAAGGTATCTTCGAACCACCTGCGCAATCTGCACTCTTAGCTTTCATTTCCCTTTGCTTCTCACACAAAATACTAACTTAATCATGAGAGTGTTCCCATCGGGCAAACCCCCCCGGGAGTTCTTCTTCTTTCTTCTCGTCTCAGGTACCTCTCAGGAGCCACGTGAGTGCCAGCTAGGAGTGACCGGATCGCGCTACATCATTTGGCGTCGTCTGCGGGAAGTGCTTCGAAAAGCCTTTCTTCAAACTTCCACGTCTCTTTACTCTGAAAACCCAACACTCATGGCTTCCTCTAGCAATGTTGGACGAAGCAGGGAAATGGATGACTCTAGGGAACAACCCCAGCTTCCTACTGTCTGCATCAAACAGTTCACCGTCCCCCTCTCGATGGACGGAATCCTCAGCTTGAATGTGCCTCTTGTAGTGGCATCTATCATCGCGCCACTCCCTGCTACAGTCGCAGCAATGTTCACCGAACCTTCGGTCATGCCCCCAGCGACCAGCCCAAACCAACTGGAGGACTTGATGCAGTGCATGCGGGCCATGCTGGCCCGAATGCAACAGTTTCCCCAATTACCTCAAACTCATCTTCAACAATCATAGCTTCCCCCTCGGCACCCAGTCTCACAGCGAGCTAGGTCTCGCCGACAGGAGGAACACCCATCTCGCCAAGGAGAGGCCCCCCAGAACCCTCCAAGGAGCCAGGCCTCCACCCACGGCAAACAAAAAAGACCAGCCGCCCCGACCTCGCCATGGGCAATCAGGTCTGGAGGATCTCAGCTCGCCAGGCCCACGTTGCCTCAACCCTCAAGGCCTGGTACTCCATTCCTGGAAAACCGATAATTAGCATGAAATAGACGCACAAGCGAGCTTTCAAAGTATGGAAGCACTTACCGATAATGCATGACAGAACATCATCACGCCAAGCTCGTCGGTATCCTAGTGGCTGTAACACCTGGCATCTTTGGGGAGAAGAATATCACCACTCATTTTGAGCGTGTTATGAGGATCCCATACCCGATCTGTAGTAGTGGCCTTCCAATTCGGGATGTGATGATGCGCAATCTGGCCAGTCCTAGCTGTCAACGACCTTGCCTCTGACTGAAGCAACGGGGAACCTGAAACGGAGAAGATGAGGGAACTCTGGGGGGGAACCCGGTGAGATTGCTCCGAATTGGTGAATAATCTGTAACTTAGCTTATTTAGAGTGGTTCAAAGAATTTGAACCATATGGACAACGACCCTGCTGTCAACGACCCATATGGACAACCTATAACCTATATTTGGTGAATAATCTGTAGGGCCCAAATTGGTTATCAATCCGTTTTTTGAACTTAGCTTATTTGGAGTGCTTCAAAGATTCTGAACCAACTTAGCTTAGCTGAATCTCCAACTCAACCCTTCCCAAACAGGCTAGCACTTTTTGTTGCTTTTCTTAAGGCTCATTTGTTTTTCAAGAAAATTAAGGAAGGGGGAGTTGGTCAACAGGAAAGTGGTTCTCATTGACCAACAATTCCAATTCTTTTTAGTTTTTCAGGTCCCATGGTAAATGACTACCTCTTTTAATAATGACTTTTTGATGGATGAAATCGTCATTGTTTAACTTAGTTAGGAAACAAAAGAACATGGGTAATTGCACTTGTCCAGGTAAGCTTACCTAGGTAAATGAAAAACCAATGGGGCCTTACATGAAAGTGTAAAATGACTGTTAATTTTATCAAAGTAATTAACACAAAAGAAATAACTGAAGTGACATTTTGAAATAAAGAAAATAAAATAAAACAAGGCATTACAAAATAGGGTATGAGACTATTTTGTAGAAATTTAACAAAAATAATAAAAAGTAGGAAATTGTAGAAGATATAGAAATTACCAAAAAAAACAAGAAAAAGAGGGAAATATAATAAAGTACAAAAAAACAACAGTTGCAGAAAATATAACAAAAAAGAGGAACTACAGAAAAATTACCATTTAGAGAAATATACCGAACCAAACAGTTAAATCATGACCCCAGACTGGCCAAATCCGTTAGATCCTAAAACCAGATATCATAAAAAACTAGGCAAAACATTTAGCTCAACAGGTTTCAATTGGAAAACTAGTAAAGCGGTCCCAATTTTAGAAAATAAGTCAGTTTTTTTTAAAATTTTTAAACAAATGCAATCTTTCAAAGATTGTAACTTTTTGGCCTCAAATATTAATTTTTAATAAAAAATGAATATAAAATAAAAAATATATGTTGGAGCAGAATATAATTATATACATTAAATATATGTATATAATTATGATATAATTGTGTGTGCGCGCCAATCATCGTAGTTCAACCTTGGTTAAACCTCTAACTCGTGAATATCTCTCTTTCCATGACAATGCTAGGTATAGTTTTGTGAACATTCAAAAAAAAAACAAGGAAATACAGAAAATATTAAATATTAGAACAAAAATAAAAAACAACAAAAATACAAAAAAAAAAAAAAGAAAAAAAAATACAAAGAAAGAGAGGAAAGTACAAAAAGACAAAGACATAAGCTGATGTTGATGTTGTAGTGCTAGATGGCCTTGTTGTTAACCACTCTCTCTAACAAATCGAGTTTTACTCCAGTAAGTTGATGTTGTAGTTCTAGATGACCAACCGCGGTTCTGATTCCCGGGTCGGTTTTTAAAGGGCAGTAATCACCGTTCACGCCTTTGAGAGGGTCATAAACAGTCTTTTTATGTTACTTTTAATCCAAATATTAAACTAGAGAAAGACATGATACCGATAAAACTTGTTACCAATCAACCGAAATCATAAAAAAAAAATATATATATATATATATATATATATTGTTATTGAATGATATTAGCCAAAGGCAATCCAAAACAAACATACTACATGTGTTCGGGTCAGGATCGGTTCTATTGTTCTATATAATGCCAAATGGTGGACCTGGTTTGGCCAATATTATGACAGAATGGGTAATAAATTTCAGCGACCTGTTGCAATCAAAGTTACAAAAATTTCCATGAAAAGGATGTCATAACACCACTAAGTTCCCACATAAAGCTTAGTCCCAATTTTAGAAAACTGGTTAGTTTTTAAAGAATTTTTAGACAAATGCAATTCAACACGCCAACCCCTAAAGTGGGCGATCAAGCTCGGTGAATATGACTTTCAGTTTGAGCCACGTCTAGAGATAAAGTCACAGGTCTTAGCCGACTTCATTATTGAGTGCACATTTAGCATGCCAACTCCTGAAGTAGGAGAACATAATACCATCTTGAAGGCATCGGCTAATGTGGCACCTATCCCGACCTAGGATGAAGAGCCTTGGATCTTCCATGTGGCGGTTCATCTAGCTAAAGAGGAAGTGGAGTTGGATTGATCATCTACAAACTAAGTGATGTCAAGTTGGAATACACCCTTTGATTCGCGTTCCGAGCATTGAATAATGGAGCAGAGTACGAGACACTCATAGCAGGGCTATCACTAGCCAATGAGGTCGGTGCGAAGCACTTTGTCATTTGCAGTGACTCGCAGTTGGTGGTTAACCAAGTGAACAGACCATACAAGGCACGGGAGCCCGCCACGTTGGCATATCTAGCCAAGGTTAGAGAGTTCCTCCCTTACTTCCGCTCTTGGTATATCCAACAAATTCCAAGGTTTGAGAACGTCGAGGCTAACGCGCTCTCCAAATTGGTCGATGCGACGGATACAACCAAAAGAGTTGTCGACATTGAAGACCTACCATGACCGAGAATTGAGAGGATGGCAAAAGAGGTCACTCTCGTTTTGGTAACAGAGTCGAACTAGATAGACTCACTATGTAATCATAGGCAAACAGTTGTATTATAGGTTGTTCACGTTCCCCTACCTGTACTACTTGCGACCTACCAAAACTGACCAAGTGCTATGAGAGATCCATAAATGTCCTTGCGGAGGACACTTGGGGGTACAGCATTAGCTCGAAAAGCCCTTCGATAAGGGTATTATTGGCTTACGATAGACACAGCCTTGCCTGCATTACGCACTGATTCGTCATTCACTGCCTTCCTTGTATTCGGTTGGCTAGAGAATGTGAATGGCTTTACCGAGGCTTCGAATGATTGAATCCATTCAAATACACTGATTGTATTGCACACTGATATAGGTCCTGATGAATAGTGCAGAACCAACCAAATTGGTACCAGAGGGATTCAGGTTTCCGTTTGAATGAATTAGCAAACGTACCGAGTCACCCATCAGTTAAGTGTGGGTAGGGTTCTTGTATAGTTGATTGCATGACATGGTGAGCGATGCATAATGGGATTAATACAATCATTTCTAGAGGGTCTTCTCTTGGTTCAACTAAATTGGCAACAAACAAACTTGATCCACATGGCTAAAATATCGCAAATTCGTGCTAAGGAAACTTCTCGCGGATGAATTGAGTAATTACTAATTAGGTGTAACCAATTACAACACTAAACAATAACCAATGATCTAGCCTCGAAATTTATAAATTAAGAAAACAAAAATTTAAAGATTATGAAATTCGCAAATGTTAAATGGTTAGGTAGAGAGTTTGAGATCGGTTCAATCATATTGCATTGACAAGGTATTCTTTTATATTTTTTTTCCTCCTCTCCTCTCTTAACTTGTAATCTGCAACCTAACAAATGCAGTACCATACCATTATTACTATACTGTAGCTAGGAAGATGAAGCATAAAATATGTGATCGATAAAGAAAGAATAGACAAATGACCCCCTTTACCTACAAATATGAATTTTCCATGGTGGAGAGGCGATAAACCATGACCACCGCTACAGCAAATGACAGAAGCAACATGTCAATCCACTTCACCACCATCATCCCAATTTGTTTTAACATTTCTTCGCCCCATTTCTTCCCACTGTCTGTTAGTATAAGTAGGTGAACTATTGGGGATTACATGCTTTCACAAACGGCAACCATATCAGCAGCAGAATTTGAGTTGATGACAATTAGGGTAAGGGGATAATGAAAAAGGAGAGGATAAAACCGAGGCATATCAATTTTACAGACCTCCCTCCCTTTAGCCTTTTTATACCTAAAACTATCAGGCTCTAGAGCTTGAGGCCCATCCAATCAAAGACTCGGAATAAATGAGATGAGGTCATCCATCACCCACAAAAGGATAGTGAGGCACCGCAGAGAAGGCCAGGGCAAGTGAAGTGATGAGTAGCATCAACGGCTGTAACTTCTCCAATGCCACCATTGCAGATCCTTCTAAGAAATTCTTCCCCAATACTTTTATACTTCCAGCTAGCCAAGCAAGAACCTTAACACATCACTCAACGAAACAATACCTTCTACACGCTTGCTCCCAGCCTCCACAATGACAAGCCGCCTCACCCCTAAAAACCCACAAGTAATTGGGTGAAGGCATCCACAACAGAGCTAGTCAATGTATAATACCTGGTAAACACCTAGATAAAAAGAGAAAAAAGTTCACCTGGATTTGATAACCGCTCCATCACTTTATGCAGAGGATCAGTGCGCAGACACATCTGGCATCTCTGGCCATTGAAGATGCCATATGGAGAATTTGGATCTTGTCCCAGGTGCAGTGCCTAAATTAACAAGGCAGCGTATCGATTTGAGATCTTGGAGACATGGACAGGAATACATAGGTTATCTTCACCATCTAAATGCACTTCATTACCCAAAAAAGGATGTCATCTAAAACGCCCTCAAACCAAAACAATGCAAATTCAAACCCCCTTCCCTGCCCTTCATACAACTTTCACAAGGTTCACAGCACAAAGGTAGCTAAAATTTGCACCTGTTTGGTCAGACCATTTCCCTAGCACTCAGATAAGTTGTCAAGAAACCTTTGGATAACTTGAATATGTTAACAAGAAGATACTTTATCCATCAAGGTCATTTAAATGCAAAGGATAAAAAAACAAATCTCTAGAACAACACATACAACAAATTTCTTTTATTTGATGGCAACAATCAAAACAACCAATTCTATATGAACATCATACAATAGTATTAATTGGGGGCAAAGGCATGGTTTTGAAAACCGGACCAGACCAGACAGTCGGACTGGTTGGCCCAGGAACTGGTCAGGCAACCAGTTCCGTTTCACCCTAAAACTGCTCTCTGGGCCAAAAACAGTTGATTTGATCAGCAATCCACTGACCCAGGCAGTCAAACCGTCGACCCAGACAACGGTTTTGGTCATTTTATTTTAATTATTTTATATTTCTTTAATCAGAACAGGGCATCCATTCGAACCGGATGGTTGGACCATTCGCCTGGGAACCAGCCCCCAAAACGGTTCAGTGTCCAGTCTGGTTTTTAAAACCTTGAAAAAAGGCATATAAAAGCTTCAACCACTGGATCTGTGATTCAAGCATGCTTTCTTCTCTATTTCTTAAGAGTTTCTTTTCACCTTCTCTATTTCTTAAGAGTTGAGAAATGCTCTGGAGAGGGTTTTATCTTATGAATAAAGGCTCCATACAAGCATCAACACCAATGGTGTTTTCCCTGTTTTTTAGTAAAAAGGAATTTTCATTAAAACAAAGACGAAAAGGTATACAGAAAAAGATGTTCTTATAAAAATAGCGTACATGATATGTGTGTTATTTTTACAATTTGTGACTGCAACCAAGGGGGAGACCAACATAATCCAAGGTTGCAGACACCATGTGGAAGTGGCATCGTCTAAATTTATCTCACTCAGGAACACAAAAATCCTTATAGGCATTTAACTTAGACCTTATATTTATAACCCACTAAATTGGCTGAAACAGCCAATGGCCTTTTTTACAGAAAAGGCAGAGTATTGATATTTCTATTACTAACAGAAAATCCCGTACAGAAGAGGCTGTACAAAGGGAGAGATACAAAAAACCTCTCCATCCCTTACAAGATCACTAACCCTTGACTGTTTACAAAAAAAGACTGTCAAGTACAAAACATGTGTCCAATGAATTAATGGAGAAATCACATGAAGTAGCCATAAAAAGCAAGTATTTACAGTCACCTGACGAATACTCATTCCATCAAGATGGACCTGTGCATAAGCTCTATCTTTGGCCAAAGCAGTTATATCACTGTAAAACAAACAACGAAATAATTACCAACAACAAAGCAGACATGCAATATTATGTCTGATAGTGGAATAGGAGACAGAGAGTTACCTTCGACAATATATATCCAGTAGTGAATCATTCTCATCAACTATAGGTATTGAACTAACTCGAGCTGCAGAGACAAAAGTGCAATACAATAAGAAAGTCAAAAGTATGAGAGTCAAAAGCATGAGAGCATTGATAGGAGAAACCTTGCTGTTATTAATAAGAAAGCAAAAACACATCTGAGCTTCAAAGATATGAGAGAAATGTACATCCATTCATTTTAAAAACTTCAGAGATGAATGCAAAATAAAGAAAAAATTCATTATTAACTAAAACTATAAGTTTCATTATGCTCAGATAGCACAAATCATGAGTCGCCACCATGACTCAGTGCACCCCACTCAATCCTGTTCAGCCCACATGCTCCACCAAAGAGCAAAAGAAAAGTCATATCCAACTAACAGAAGTAAAGAACTGAACAAAAAGCACTTTTTACATCAGCTGATATTTAAATAAAAATGCTATACAGAAAATCCAGTAGTTTCACCCCAATCAAACAATATGCTTTGTTTATATCTCTAAGATAATTTTATCAACATAATAAATCCTAATCTCTCCTCACGTATGAGAGCATTTATGCCCCAAATTCTCTATCAATTTATCATATTCAATTTTATCATTAAGTCTCTACATGTCCAATCACTAATGAGATTAAAACATTTTATTAATATAGGAAAATTAGTCAATGCTTCAACATGCTATCCACCTATAGGGACATCAATAAAACAGAACCTGAGTAGGCTGCCCATATACAGTTTTGTTCAAAGACTACACTGCACAGTCCAAACATAGTAGAAAGTGTCACTTTCAACTCCCTCCCAAGAAAGGATGTCTGCTAATGCAATGGCAAATAATCACAAATTTAAGACTGCAGTTGAACAAGATGTTCATCTTAGCATCCACCCTTGTGTCACTCATGTGGTGTCAAAGTGCTCAATCAAGTAATCTCATCATCCCCTGTGGCAAGGATAAAATCTCTGCCCTTAATGCATTAGGCTTCGTTAGGATCCGGTGTAAAACGTCATCAGTGTAAAAGTACACTGATGTCGTTTTACACTGAACCATATATATAAGTGATCGTTACATTTTGAAAACCAGTGTGAAAAAGTGTAAAGTTTTACATTGATAAAATCGATGTAGTTTTTACATCGATTGTTGATGTAAAACTTTATGCTTGATGAGGTTTTACATCGATTTTTTTTATTATTTTTTTCCACTCCATCCAAACGCCAACAAATCTAAACCGGAGTGGAGTTTTACGTCAATCATAATTACACGCTCCTTCCAAACGCCTACAAAACCGAACCAATGTAAATTTCACATCGGTTCTTGATTTACATCGCTTCCAAATGCAGCCTTAGTCTCTCCAATAGGACAGGCTTAAGCTGCAGTAACCTCTCCAAACTACCACTAATGCCCAAACACCCGGGGTTTCCTAAGAAAACAGTCATCAAATTTGACTTTGTCCAGCCATTTGGTTCAAGGGTCCACCTTGTGAAAATAGAAATAATGACAAGTGAGGAATCCTCTAAATTCCTCTGTTGTGGAGATCCAATAAATATTTTTTATTGTGATGGCCACTACTTTAAATCAGCTCCTCTTTTTTATCTCGGAAGGACTGCTACCCTTGTAAATAAATCTTCAAATTATTTTCCCCCTCATTGAGGATAATAAGAAGAAAACTAACTCAAAATAGCCCGTCACATCCAATAGGGGACTAATATGTCACCAAAAAGAGGCAAAAAAAAGCTTCCATATCATAGTAGCAGAAGAGCAGGAGAAGAAGATGTGGTTTAACCAAGACTTTCTTCTCAGTCAGCAAAGTCATCAGTGTTAAAGGCTCTTTTTCATGATACTGGTTTTAAAAGCTCTTGAGAATCACATTTCAACAGAAAGCTCTAATCTCTAGTGGTGTCCTCTAGATTGAAAAAAAAAATATGTCAAACTAGGAAGTCCATTGGCAAGATGTTGCATGTATTCTTTCTAGGAGCAATTTTTGAAGTAAGAGATAAAAGGACAAACATGTATCAATCTCTCTTTCATTCCAAAAAGAGGAGATGAGGATAAATGACGCTTGGAAGGCAATAATTTGAAACATGTAACAAACCATTGTCAAATACTAAATGAAGAAAGACATCCCTTAATTTCTTGAGACATAATACTGTATGGTGAAGCTATCAATTTGAAAACAAAGACCCCAAAAGAGTAGTTGTATAGCACAAAGGCACCGCATGATATAAGGTGTATGATTATGAAGCAATCCAGTACAACTATGATTCAAGGCCAAGTTTGTAAAGGCATGAAACACCAGCATATTATATTTTCAAGAAACGGATGAGAAAATACCCATGAAGTTAAAAAAGAAACTACCTTGAACCAACAGAGACAGAGCAGAACTAAGAGAAGCATTAGGTCTCAGCATTGCCAATGGCCGTCTTGCTTCCCCGATTTTTGGAACCCATGTGCCCAAAGGAATTGAGCAAATTGGTTGTTTTAAGATTGGCAAGGAGCTAGAAGAGTGTCTAAAATTCCTGCAAATACCTGAAAATTACATGGTTTAAGTCAGTAATAGAACATTATCCCTCAATTAGAAAAACCAATAATGATGCTTACATTTAAGTATTCCTGACAGGGAAGCAAGATGCAGTAGCTGTGGAAATGATCCATCCTGTGAAGAATGAATAATAGGAACTGTGGCTACCTCATTTTGAAGAATTTTTAAGGCAACATCTTTCAAAGAATCACAAGGTCCAGCCTGCACGTATATATATACATTGAAGACAAAAGGAGCTGTTTGAATTATTAAGCCCTCACTCTAATTAAACTGAAAATACTGCAAAACACAAAATAATTCAAAAAAAAAACTCAGCTTCAGTGAAAATGAGCAAGAAAATTTCTCCAACGCTTCATACTTGACTAGATTGACATTGAATTAGGATGTCTGTGTCATCTTCTATCCCATTTAAGTAGGATTGCCAGTGTACAAGTCCTTCCCCCGATTCTTCTATCTAGAGATCATAAATGAGCTAACCAAATTTACTCCCCACCGATGCACTCCACTCTTATCAATGCAGTGAGCTGATGACTACTAGTTTTGGCCCCTCTAGTAGATGTGGTGACTAGTCGATTTTTCATTTTTTTTGTTTGATAAAGTGGAATCATGAGTGGGTCATAGCAGAGTGAACGTAAAACCCACTGCCCAAACTACAAAGAACTTGCGGATCCATGGGTTTGATCCTGCGCCTCCTAAATGGAGGGGTTTCTATGCAACCATCTCGGCCAGCATTTCAAAAGCACAAGGCACACGTCTTTTTTGAAGCAATGTGGTACAAAATTTTTTAAAATTCAAAATAAACTAAAATAGTATTAATTAAGAAAAATCCTTAAACGAAATGTTTTAAAAAGCCTATTGGCTCAAAGTAAAACACATAAACATAATATATGAAATATAATCTAAGTGAAAATGTAAAAATAAAATCAAATATTTACATATAGAACATATTCAGGCACGTGAAACTTCCACTCTATTTTTTTTCCAATCACATTTTAAATAGCTAATGTGATGTTAAACATCTTGCATTCTTAATTCTACAAACCACCTTTGTATCAAGTGATAAGTCCGTTGAGGCAAGCCCAAACAAGTCTATTCAAGGGTCATAGATTCTTAATCTGTACATAAAAGATTGGTTTTGTAATTTTAACTATAGTTACTTTCATATACAGGTTAAAAATTTAGGCCCTAGCATGAAGTTGTTTGGGTTTGCCTCAAGGGGCTTGGTCAGGATCCAGGGGTGGAGGCTGCAGAGCCCCCAGCCCAGCCGCTACTTAGAAAAAGAGCAAAAGCACAAAAGAGATTGAGGCACACACCTAGTCTGAGGCGCAAGGTGCATTGAGCACATACCATTTCAAAGGAGTTGCACCTGGACCTAGGCAAGGCAATGGCTAATGCCTTGAAATGCACCTGACCTGTGAGCAAGCGTGCCTTTCAAATCACTAATTTTGACTACTAGGTCATTGGCAAGGAGATGACTAGTCGGTGCCTGAAAGACAGAAATTTAAAAGCTGAACCTCAGGTGCACATAAGCATACAAGTGAGGTGCACTTTAAAGTCTGCACCTAGGCACTGCACACATAGCCCCACTATTTTTCCCCAAATTGGCATGTAAGCCCTATATTTCTGTTCTTTCCCCAAATTCCCACCTACTCCATTTTCTTGAAACAAAAAAATAATAATAAATTGCGGTGCCAATTAATAAGTAGAAACTTCCAGACTCCACACACACCATTGGATCTTGCCACTCATAGTAAATGCTTTTTCACATGTTTTGAGGGATAAATGTACTCCTCAAAGAGAGATTACTGCTTTGCTAAATCATGAAACTGTACTTGTGCTAGATAATTGAATAAGCACATTAAAACAGCAACCATTATGTACATCAGAAGACAACCCTTTTGTTAGGCTCATTTTGGGTATGTAAGCCCCCATTTTTTGTCGTTTACATGCTTTTTTTGATGGTTACCCCCCCCCCCAAGTACAACTATTCCCTGTTCACCCCTTGTTTGACCAATGAATCAGTCAAGCAGTTTGTTGATCCTTGTACCCAAAAAAATCCAAGTTCCTAACTCCTTTTCCAGCTTACATGCATGTGCATATGTCCCTATGAATGCATTTATTTCTATGTAATCTTCCATATCTAATTGTGATGCAGTAAATACACTTGGTGGAATGTACAAATCCAAGAATTGTTATATGGGACTACTTACCTTTATTTATTAATTAATAAATTTACCAAAACAATAAAACTTTATGTTAAAAAAATCAAAACTGCATTACTTGGTATAAATTTATTTTCCATTTCCTTCTTCAGCACCAATGCGTCCATGTCAAATGACAGAGAATATTGGATAAATGTCACAACAAATACTTACATGGATTAGGCATTTTGGTAATGCTCCCCCATGACCATCAACTTGTCCATTAAGGAACATTTTCCCCTCTTTCCAAGCAGATATAGTGTGTGTTTCAAGCTCTTCCTCACTCAGATTTGACCCATGATTCCCTAGCTGCAAGTTAAAATATTTGATAGCACTCTACCAAAGAAATGCCCTCTATTTTTATCAAGGACTAAAGAACATCTTGAAGACACACAAAGAAAAAAGTCAAGAAGTCATCTAAATGATAATAATTACATATAAAACATGGGATAAAATAGATGCTGTTGTTCCAAACACTGCAGAGAGAATATTCAAGCATCCCATGAGAACATTAATCTTCCTGACACATGGAGTAAGGAAACAAATTTTTTTTATTCATAAAGAAACATTAGAAAGCCATATAACCTGTTCAAGCATTTAAAAGAGGGGAAAAGGGAAAGATATGCTTTGGAAAAAGAATAGGACAACTTTCTGTTGCTCTTCAAAAAAGGGCAATTTGCTTACAATAAGGTAAAGAAATTTAAAAAAGAAAATTGAACAAATATGTAGTACTTGCCAAAAAATGTTTAGAAAAAAAAAAATTTGGCCGTAAAAAGCTTCATGTAAAAATTTGTGTAGCTTCAAAGCATGAACAAGCAGGGAATTGCTGGTAAGTAAAATATGGATCAATGCTTCACAAACCAATAATCCTGTCACTTTCTTATTAAACTGATTAATCCCTTCAAGTTACAATACTGTACTTCACCACAGTTGCACCTTCTGCTTTCATTTCTACCTGTCTTATCGTATACAAAGTACGTGAAGCCAAAAAGATCATCAAACAAAAGAATTTCTAGAAAGCAATGACAGAGCTTTACAACAACCTATGAATTATACTTCCAAATATATGGCAATCCCCAGAACCATAAGAAAGAATGTATTATCAGTTTCCATCAGGAGAAATAGATACATGTTCAGATGTTCTTCATAATATGAATTCATAAGATCCCATCAATTTGTGGCACAAAATAAGCACAAAAGCAAAACTAAGTCATACTTAAAAGTGCTTTTGGAAAAACTATCATTTATGGGCACAAAATAGTCATCAAATTAAAATTCATTATCAGTGATGAAGTCTATGGGTGATTTTAAAGGTACATAAACTACAAGTAAGCAAGATCTCTAGGCAAGGTATTATACTATTCCAAAAACTATAAATTTGCATTTGAATAAACAACTATGAAAAACTTGCACACATACCTCTTTCAAAATTAATATGAAGTCAGATGCACTTAGGACTCCAACAAATTGGCCCTTGGAGAAGTCCCATAGAGGAGCCACAGAAATTCCCTGGAAATAACTTAACTCAGGAAAAAATTATATCCAAGCTTCTTATAAGAAAAAAGTTAGCATTTAAAAGAAAAAGAAAAATAAACTCTTAGAAAGCAACCCAATAGAAAAATGGCAACAATATGGGTTACAGAAAAGGAAAATTGATCTAATATGACAAAACCAGAACATATTCAGTTATTCAGCATTCAAAATAATTATTTTACATATGAAATTGAACCATGAGAGCCTGAAGCCCCAGCAATGTAAAAGACCTTGGTCACTTTACAGTAAAAATTCAGCATTTCCATGCAAAAAATCTTAACAATGAATTGTTAACCACCGATTAAAAATTGTTCATATTAAAAACTTGTTCCGTTGTTTAAACTAAGGATATGCACTGAACAGAGTGAAGCAGTAGAACAATATTCGTCTAGCCAACACCGTATGGTTGGGGCTAGGTTTTGTTGGGTTGAGTGAGCTACTTTTGACACTACAGGAAATGGAGAGTTCTGAAAAATCAAAATAATACAAGCAAAAGACACCAAGGGACAATTCACAATAAGTATATTTTACACAATTCTAGACCTCAGAAAAATAAGAGATATACCTGCTCATAGAGAATGTGGAATGCTTGTTTCACAGGTAAACTCACGTCCAAGGCAATGACCTGTAATTTTAAATAAGCATTATCAGAACATGATATGATGAACGCCAGGCAGTATTAAGTAGCAAGATTTTGAAATAAATGGTCAAAAAGGTGGGTGAAGCATCCAAACCTTGCCCGACTCGGGAAGCAATTCATAAGCTGTATGTGTAGACAAGAATACAGAAATACGTTGTCGAGTAATCTCTATATCTGCCTCTGAAATTCTTGGAACTGCTTCCCGCAGGGTACCATCTGACAATGTAACCTGTTTTGTATTGCAAATAACATATAGAAAAATATTAAAACAAAATTATTTGACACAACTGGAGTTACCTTTATGCACATTTTAAGTCTCCAATCAAAAATAAATAAATCCTCTCATGCATGGATAAAATCCCCTCTATTTCAAGACAAAACTCCATTTTAATACATGCATTCTCCTCCCTTATATTCTTTGGACCATAAACTACATATTACCTTGTAACAGTAGTTCCCGGAAACAACAAGTTACAACAAAGGCTGAACATAGGAAAAGATAAATAGAAAGTTAATATCTTTGGGTATATTAACAAAAATATCCATTCTAATTTAATATTAGTATCTATATGTGAACTATCTCAGTTAACTTTGTTTTACACATTTCACTACACCCAATGCTATTGAAGACAAGTTTTATTTGAGATCACTGAATAACAATAGTAATTATAATAACACATAAAAAAAATAAAAAAAAAAACATTAACAAGAAGAAGAAGAAGAAGAAGAAATTGCTCAACTATAGAAACTTAGAGGTAGAAGGAGATTGCAAAGTAACGGTGAGCTGGGTGGAGGATGATGAGTTTGCCCCATTGGCGTAACAGGAATATGTAGAGGGAGATTAAAAACTTGAAAAGGGAGACGGCCATTTTTAGCAAGTAAAGTATTTATTGAAATTCAATAAATAAAAATTGTACACTAAGGAACTATACAAGGAATCTGTATGTAAATCAAATCAAAGACACAAACCAGTCCACTTCACCCATTACAAAGCCTCCTCAAGAAAAAAGAAAATGGGTATCAATATGGGTATACCCTTTAAATCTGGTAAGCACTGCATTAATGGAATTAACTCAGCCCTCTAAAATTCAGCCCAAATACACCAAGATAGCACGAGGGGTGTGATTCCCCAGTCCCCACAGCACTTTACCCTTCTCATTAAGACCCGCCAACCTCCAGGACCTCAAAAGGACGAAACACAGAATTAGGGATACATCCCTTCCTTAAACCAGAAAGAGCAGAAACAGTATTGTCCAGGGCCGTGTCTATCCTCACCAACCTGTCCCTAGTTACGACACGTGTCTAAAGTCCAACCAGCACAAGAATGCCACCTTTGAGGGGGTCAAAGTTGTCCAGATTCTAATATGCGAAAATCAACAGCAGGCTGCCTACTAAGGTTCCATGATTCACAGAGAAGTTTGATTTGTCCCATAACCATATTCCCATATCCTCTTCAGTCTTCACCCACCCCAGGAACAATGCCCTTAAACCCATAAAAGGAAATGGTCATCAATGTAAAATGGGTACACAGATCTATTAATGGGTTTGCAGATGTAATGGCAAAGCAAGGCGTAGACAGAGAAAACATGTATTGGGGCATACTGAATACTATTATATGGTGTGAAAAGCAAAATGAAGGAAGAGATAGTTACAGAGGGTAAGGTGGTTGGCTACGTAGGTTAGTTGGCTATGGCCAGACCAAGATTAGGGTGGCATAAAACTTGTATATATTATATTCTTTGCATATAAATAATAATAAATTCTATTTTCCACTACTGGTAATAATAATAAGAGGATTTTTTCTTCAACTAATATAAAGTACCTTTCTCTTCATCTATCTTCATGCAATTCTCACCAGTCATCAATTTGATGTAGGTCATTTTTTTATAATTGTCATTTTGGTATAGGGCCATAGGCCTTGGTGAAGATAAGAGAATATATATATATATATATATATATATATATATTTGAGGCAAACCAAGTAGCATAAAATGGTTTAAATAAATGGTCTCACAATCTTAAAATAATGTAAAACCAAGCGAATATCAATTTGATCAATTTCTTATATGTATTTACACCTAAATAATAAAGAATATAGGTCCAGCTACCTCAGGAACCATAAATGCACCATGATTACGTAGAAACCTCAGTGGAATGATGACATATGTAGTAAATGACTATTATAAAATAAAAAAAAAAAATAGCAAACTGCTTTAAGATGGTGGTTCAGTACAAATCAGTTAGATGGTTAAAAAGTCTTGAAAGAAATCCAAGGTTGTTATCTTAAATGTACAAGATAAAACAGCTTCAGGTTCAAAGTTTCAAACAGCACTTACTCAAAACAGATTCTGAAGGAACTGCATGCAATAGCTGATGAGCTCAAAAATATCAATTGCAGGGGAAAGAATCTATAGACAGGTATCATAGAAGTGGAGGGAGACTCAAAGTTAGCAGTAGGGTGGGTGCAAACAAATAGTCTTGGAACTTGGTCCCTAAGACAAAATGTAAGAGAATTATTGAGCCTTACAAGGGAACTGGGTGTAGTTGTTAATTGGACTAGAAGGTCAGCAAATGCTTTAGCTGACTTACTAGCAAAGCAAGGGGTGAATAGAGAGACTTTGTTTTGGGCTGTGTTGTAACTTGCTTTTTGTTTCAGGGGTCACCTTGTCCTTCTGTAGGTGACAGTTTGTAATTTCTGATGTTCTATTTAATGAAAGTTACCGTTTCCTATCAAAAAGGTATCATAGACACAACTTTATGTATACCATATAGCTGTAGTGCATGCACAACTTTAAGATGAACAGGATCATAAACAAAGAATAAGAGCTCCATCTACCTACCCCATCAACAAAGGAAGTATAAATAGATGCACTTACCACACGCTGAAAGGCATCATTGTCCACATCCATGTTGGTCCTAGAGCCAGGTGTCTCTGGACTCAAGATTGAAGGATTTAGCTCAGGTTCCCTAGACAACAGGACAGTGTTCACAATCCCATAACTTCCTGTCTCAACAGGTTGTCGCTCATCATGCCGCCATTCTCCATCAACAAGAAACTTGTACTGCATGCAGAGGGACATAAAAAAAGGCTGAGAGTTAGGCATGCCCAAATACTCGGTGGTGTATATGCATGCGGAATTGTGGGTATCATATATATTATGCATTAAAATTAACACATATATTGCCCCCGTAACATCCATCATTCTTACCAATGCCCTGGCAGCTTAAAAAAAAAACAGATTCATATATGGTTCAATAAACTCAAACCATTTCTACCTCACAAGCATATTGATTTAATAAACAAAATGATTGGTATTCAGAATTTGTGGAACTGAGCTGATTTTTTTTTTGAAGAAGGTAAAGTAAATTTTATTAGAACAAAACCAGATTACAGAATTCAAGAAGCCCCAAAACCATAAATCCAGGGACCAAGAAGCCAGAAAATAATAGTTAGAAACTTCCAGCAATCAGCTGGGCTCCCAAAACCCTTGGTTGAACCCCTAAAGCTACAGCATTCCAAGAGATTAGTTTTCCCATGGTACAGGACAACAGTTGATCCACAGTTTTGTGCTTATCCTGGAAAATTCTTTTGTTTCTTTCAGCCCAAATGGTACTATCTACAGCTGCAGGAATTAAGAGCCAGACACTTTTTCTTAACTTAGATAAGCCTCTCTAGTCCCAGCACCACAGGAGATCCAGAACAGTTGCAGGCATGGCCCAAGATAGCTGCCTAGAGGAGAAGAAGTGGTTCCAGATTTTACTGGAGATAGGACAATGCAGAGATAGGTGGTTGCTGTCATCCTCCCCTTGGTTACATTTTTTTCTATGAATGAATATAATTTATTAATTCAGAAATAAGAGGCAATACAGTAGACCCAGGAGGAGGCACGAGTTGTTACCTCTTCTAACAAGTATTACATCAAATTAAAACAGAATTAACCAGAACTAAAATTACAAAGCAGCACAAAATAAATGTTCCCCTGAAGCCCCTTGCTTAGCTAACCCATCCGCTAAGGAATTTGCTGATCTTCCCACCCAAAGAAAGGAAACAGTCATGTTTCTTGTGATACAGTTAACATATCTCTATGTCGCCACATAGCCAAAGCTGGTTCTGTCAGCCATCCCACAACAATCTCAGAGTCCCCTTCAACCACCAAGTGCTGGTCCTGCTGGACTCCTAATTGTTCTGCAATCAGAATACCTTGTACCGCCGCTAATATCTCAGCTCTATTGGAGTCTCCTATTCCCACAGGGCCTGAAAACAATGCTAATATTTTGCTTTCATCCAGAGCCACAGCCCAGATCAAAGCATTAAGCTTTGAAGGGACAATCTGGTTCCTGACTTTATCAGCATGGAAATCAGCACCTTGATCAGTTCAAAGGATCCTGGCAAACAAAGTAACAGAAAACAGACCATCTTTGCTCCAAGACCACATCCAAGAATCTTCTTCTGATAAATCCAGAGACCGAGTAGATAACATCTCCAACAGCCCTGAGACTTGATCTAGTTCCCAGTCCTGGAAATGCCTTCTGAAAGAGGGGTTCCAAAGACAAGTGTTGTCTCTAATCTCGTAGCAGTCAGCAACCAAGGCTTCTTGGTTTTCTGCCATTTGGAACAGCTGAGGGAACACCTCGGCAAGGGGTCTATTAGTGCACCACATATCCTTCCAGAACCTAATCCTCTGGCCATTCCCCAACTTTACCAAAAGACCATTACTCAATAAAGGGAAGACTTCCATGATTTTCTTCCAAATCGAGCACCCAAGAGAGATCAAGGAATTGGTAGTAACCCAGTCCCCGTTGTCTGGATTATACTTGGCTGCAATTAATCTCCTCCACCGGCTTCTTCTTTCTCTGCCAAATCTCCAAATTTATTTCCCTAAAAGAGCCTTATTGAAGACCTTCATTTTTCTGATCCCTAGTCCACCTTTGTCTTTTGGAGCACAAACTTAATCCCAGCTAACCAAGTTGTTTGCTGGAACACAGCTGCCGAAGGAGAAGAGAAGAAGAAGAAGAAGAAGAAGAAGAAGAAGAAGAGAAAGTTTTGAGAATGGCAGCACACATCACTCAGCCGACCCTACTCTATTATATACAAGTGTATTACATAGTGTTACATGAATAGACTAGAATGCCCCTGATTAGTGATGGGACACCTAGATAAATAGAAAACACTAAATAAGATTAGGCCCAATAATTAATGACTTAATACCCAACAAAGATAAGCATACACATTAAGACATCCGAACCAACACTCCCCTTCAAGCTAAGCATGGAAGTCAATCATGTTTAGCTTGCCAAGTATGTCCAAGAATTTTATTGAAGCAAGCCCTTTTGTTAGAACATCTGCGATTTGCATCTCAGAGGGAGTATAAGGAATGCAGAGTTCTCCTGAGACTATTCTTTCTTTGACGAAGTGTCGGTCAATCTCAATATGTTTCGTTCTATCATGTTGCACTAGGTTGATTGCAATGTTGATGGCAGCCTTGTTGTCACAGTACAACCTGAGAGGACACTCGATCTTTATTCCAAGTTCAGCAAGAAGGATCTTAAGCCACAGAAGTTCAGCAACACCATGAGACATAGCTCAATATTCAGCCTTTGCACTTGATCTAGCAACCACATTTTGTTTTTTACTCCTTCACGTAACCAGATTTCCTCCAACAAAGGTGCAGTACCCGGAGGTTGACTTCTTGTCTCCAACAAAACCAGCCCAATCTGCATCAGTATATGCTTCAACTTCAATTTTATTGTGTTTTCTGAATAGAATTCCCTTCCCCGGGCAAGTCTTCAAATATCTAAGAATCCTTTCCAAAGCTCTCATGTGAGGGATTTTAGGAGAATGCATGAACTAACTAACAACATGTACAACATAAGCAATATATGGGCGAGTGAGAGACAGATAAATCAACTTCCCCACTAGCTTTTGGTACCTCTCTTTATCAAGGTAGTCCTCTCCTATTGATTCATGTAGACCATGGTTCTGCTCTACTGGAGTATCTACTGGCCTACACCCCATCATACATGTTTCTTCTAGGAGATCAAGGACATATTTCCGCTAGCATATATAGATCCCCTCTTTTGACCTAGCAACTTCAATCCCAAGGAAGTATCTCAGATGGCCCAGGTCTTTGATCTCAAACTCAGTAGCCAAGAACTCCTTTAGTCTTTTTATCTCTTCCTAATCATCCCCTATAATCACCATATCATCCACATAGACAACTAGTGTTGTAAGTTTGTCATTTTTCTTCCTTATGAACAAGGTATGATCTGCCCCACTTTGAGTATAACCCACTTTCTTCATGGCCCCACAAAGCTTCTCAAAGCTCAAGGAGACTGCTTAAGGCCATATAATGCTTTTCTCAATCTACACATTTTCTTGCCAAACTCGTAACCTGGTGGAGGATCCATGAATACCTTATTCATGTAGGTCGCCATTTAGGAAAGCATTCTTTACTTCCAACTGATGTAGCTCCCATGAGAAGTTTGCAGCTAATGACAGTAGAACTCGGATTGTGTTGAGTTTCGCTACTGGAACAAAGGTTTCTTTGTAATTAATCCCTTCCTTTTGAGTAAACCCTCTTGTTACAAGTCTGGCCTTGTACCTTTCAATGGACATGTCCTCCCTATGCTTTACAGTGAACACCCACTTGCATCCAACAGTGTTTTTCCCTTCCGGTAGATCCACTAATTCCCAAGTCCTTGCTTTCATTAAGGCTTTCATTTCTTCGTTCATAGCCTCTTTCTATCTTGGGTCAGACACTGCCTCTGAATACCTAGTAGGGACATGCACAGAAGAAAGAGCAAATACAAAGGAACAATAACGAGGAAACAAATGTGAGTAAGACACAAAATCAACAATGGGGTGTTGGATAGTACAAGAACGGGTAGGCTTACGAAGGGCAATAGGGAGATCCAAATCAGACGTATGTGTGATAAGATTACCTGGAGGTGCTGAGACAGGTTAATCCAAGTCCAATTGGTTGCAGTAATGAGTTAGAGGGCCCTTTTTCCTTCTGTTGTAGGTGATTCTTATATCCTTTTGTTGCCTGCTAGAGTCTTCAGTAGCATCTGCAACATCAAGAGTGATAGTTGGTACAATGGGAGCCTCACTAGGTTCACCCGGGATACTACAACTAGGAGGATCAGGAGGAGAAGATGGAAGGTCCAAGGCAGAAAGAGGCACAAAAAAGGAAGGAACAGAGGAATCCTCTTTCATCCCGCTAGTCTCCCCCTGAAGAGGATTCTAAGAAGAATGAAAATAGGATTGAGACTCAAAAAACATTGCATCCTTTGTGACATATTTTTTCTTGGTGACTGGATCATAACACTTGTAACCCTTTTGTGTAGGAGAGTATCCCAAAAAGATTCATTTCGTAGCCCTAGGATCCAGCTTGGTCTTCTTTGGATCATTTACATGTATAAAACATACACAACCAAAGACTCTAGGTGGAAGAGAAAAATCTGGAAGATGAGGACAAAGGACAAAGAAATGAGTTTTCATACCCAATACTTTGGATGGCATTCGATTTATCAGATATGATGCAGTAAGGACTGCTTGAGACCAGTCGTGCTTGGGAACCTTGTGCTGAAATAGTAAGGCTCGAGCAGTCTCCAATAGGTGTCTATTCTTGCGCTTAACAACCCCATTCTGTTGGGAGGTACTAGCACAAGATGATGATGTATCATTCCAACATCCTCCATAAACAAGTTCAAGGATCTTTCAAAATATTCAACAGCATTGTCTAACCGGAATTGCTTAACTTTCTTGGCAAATTGTGTTTCAATTATTTTGTAAAACGCCATGGTTATCCGTAGCACTTCATCGCATCCTTTTAACAAGTAGATCCATGTGCATCGTGAGTCACTACTCACTTGAATAATTCCGAATAAACAGAAACAAGGGGTGAAGGGCCCCAAACATTAGAGTGGACCAAATCAAAAGGAGCTTGAATTTCATTACTAGAAATTGGATAAATAGTTCTACATTGTTTTGACAACTGACATACTTCACAAACTAAATTTTGACTTGAAACACCCTTGAATAATTCCGGAAACAACACTTCTAATGATGAAAAAGGCAAATGACCTAGCCTAGCATGCCACAGATGTAACCTAGCTATTGACTCCACATTGGACGGACTACTAGTAGCAGATGTTTGTAAGGCCGAATTGATGTCTGCATCAAGGTAGTAGAGACCTCCATACTCATGACCGCTCCCAATCGTTCTCTTCGTCAATCTGTCCTGAAAGACACAATGAGTAGGAAAAAAAGATTATGCTACAATTCAAATTCTTGGTAAGCTTTGAAACAAATAAGAGATTTGAAGAAAGATTGGAAACATGCAGAACAAATTTGACTGAGAGGTCCTTGCTTAGATCAACCACCCCTTTCTCAGAGATGGTGGAGAGAGAACCATCAGCAACCCTCATCTTATCTTGGCCAGACAATAAATGATAGGAAGAAAATAGAGAAGACATATGTGTCATGTGGTCAGTTGCATCAAAATCAATAATCCAATAAGCAGGATCAATAGAACTAGTTGCACTAAAAGCAGAGACATTACCTAATCTGGCAAGGGAGGTGGAAGCAAGAGAATTGATCCTTAGACGGGCTAGGGCCCGACTAAGTACCTCTACCTCATTAGCAGTGAAACCCAAGGACCCTGGTCCGGAGGAATTAGCTATCTGTCCCATGGGAGAAGAAGTAACTGTGGATGAGTGTTTTGAGCTATCATCACTATGAATGGCAACAAGATTCCCACTTGCAGCTTGACCCTTCTGGTGCTTCTTATCTTTCCTCAAGGCAGTTGGTTTCATACGAGGATAGAGAACCCAACAAGTCTCTTTCACATGCCTTTCACCTCCACAGTGAGTGCACTTAAGATGCCTCTTGTCCGAGTACTTATTCCCCTTTTGATTTGTAGAAATTAGGGCCGAATGTTCAACAGGCTGTTCAGTTGGCTTAATTTGAGTATCAACTTTCATCTCTTTTCTTCTAACCTCTTCATTCCTCACGAGGTAATAAACATGATGTAAATCTGGCATTTCATCCCTTCCCAGAATTTGAGACCTTATGCTCTCATATATTGGATCTAAACCAGCCAAAAATTTAAATGCTATGCCCTCTTCAATTTGTTTATCATGCCTTTCCTTGTCTTTGGCATTCTCCAATCAAGAATAAGGTGATGATCAAGATCTTCCCATAGTCCTTCTAAGGTTGCAAAATATGTTGCAACAGTCATATCCCCTTGTCTCAAGGCAGCAATGTCTTGATTCAGTCTATAAATTCTGGCATTCTCCTTACGCCAAACTGCATATTCCACACTAGCCACTTCAGGTTCCTTCTTCAGCCCGTCCAAATACCCAGTGAGTTCCCAGGAAGTGATGAAGAGCATGACTGAAACAGACCATTCTCTGAAGTTGTACTCATCCGACAACACATTGCTGTGCAAATTTGGATTCTCCAGATTAGGAGACCTCCCACCAGTCCTAACATCCCTAGAAGACACTTCCCTGGATACTGAAGACATCTTCTCCTACTTGCAAGAATCACAACTGCAAACACAATATACAGAAAGTTGTTTCAGACTTACGAAAATTGTTACACTGCAAACTCAGTCCTGAGAACCCGTAATAGAGCTAAAACCATGAGCAACACACGGCTGCATTGTGCTGACTTCTGCTGTGTTTTAACCTCTACTATCGCAGACTGTAATCACCCCTATGACCTTCTCTAGGACTACCGAAATCAGTCCTCCCACCTGGATATATTCCACACAAACCTCTCTTAGCCGAATAGCTACAATCTACTGTAATAAGTCTAGTAGGGCATCAGCTTCTGGGACAAACTCCCCTTGGGCCCTACAACCAAGGGAAACCCTAGATGTAGGTCCTGTTGTGTTCTACGACCAACCCTAGGGTTTCTTTGCAGCAACCAAGATAGAAAAGAAAGAGAAAGAGAGTAGATAAGAGTAGAAGTGGAGGCGGTTGTAACCAGGTGATAGATTAGAGCTCTAATACCATGTTTGCTAGAACACAGCTGCTGAAGGAGAAGAGAAGAAGAAGAAGAAGAAGAGAAAGTTTTGAGAATGGCGGCACACATCACTCAGCCAACCCTACTCTATTATATATAAGTATATTACATAGTGTTACATGAATAGACTAGAATGCCCCTGATTAGTGATGGGACACCTAGACAAATAGAAAACACTAAATAAGATTAGGCCCAATAACTAATGACTTAAGACCCAACAAAGATAAGCATACACATTAAGACATCCGAACCAACACAAGTGAATTTTCTTCTCTTCTTCTCACCCTTTCCATAAAAAATCCCTTTGCAGTTTTTCCACTCATTGGGCTACTTTTCTTGGCATTGGGAAAAGAGACAAAAAATAGGAAGGAAGATTTGATAATGCACTCTTGAATAGAGCAATTCTTCCCCCGAAAGTAAGATATTTGGTCTTCCAACCTGCCAGTTTCCTTTCTAACCTCTCCACCACCGGCTCCCAAATCAAAGATGAGGTACATTTAGCTCCTAGAGGGAGACCAAGATAAGTAGTTGGAAGGAAACCAAACCAACTTGGCAGGCCAGCACCTCTGCCAGGTTTTCTATATTTTCCACCATTCCCACTGGAATTAACCTGCTCTTGACCTAGTTGACTTTCAAGCCTGAGACTACTTCAAACCAGCACAACACCCCAAGAAGCACACCCAATTGCTCCAAGTTAGCATCAATGAAGCAAAGGGTATCATCAGCAAAGTGAAGCAACTGCACCTTTTCCCCACTCGGAGTCACTTCAAAACCTTGCCAAAGGCCCTCCTCTCCCACCCTACTTACAAAGGCAGAGAGAACCTCCGTCACACAAATGAATAGAAGAGGAGAGAGAGGGTCTCCTTATTGATCAAAAAAAGAGAGGGGGTCTCCTTGCCGAAGACCTCTAGAACTCTTGAAGAAGCCAGTCGACTGACCATTAACCAAGACTGAAAATTTTGGAGAAGTGGTGCATACTTTAATCCAATTTCTCCATTTTTGCCCAAAATTTATTCTTTCCAAAACAAAATCCAAGCATCTCCAATTTGAGTGATCATAGGCCTTTTCCAAGTATAACTTGCACAACAGCCTAGGTTTTCCGTCTCTTTTCCTTGAATCAATCAGTAGTTCATTTGCCACTAGAACACTATCCAGCATTTGTCTTTCAGGCACAAAAAGCGAATTGATTCTTGGCTATCACAGAAGCAGTTCAATAAGCTTATAGGTCTGAAATCCCTCATATTTCTTTGATCAGGTCAAGGCACTTTTTCTTTTCAGATTCCAACTTACCTCTAAATTCCTGCTTCCAAGATTTAAGAAAATCTTTAATTGAACTTAACTTCTTTGCCAAGATAATAAGAGCTAGAACCGTCAAAATCTAATTCTGTCCACTTTGAAGAAAGTAGAGGCACTAAGTTCTCTTCTTCGAACCAAACATTCTCCATCTTGACTTTCATTCTCACCCATTCACATGTATTCAGCTCTTCCGCACGATCGTTTGTCCCCAGAAAATCCCCACACAGATTGCCAGTCCCTTCAATCACGCTCAGGCACCACAAAGGGAGTGGGAGCCCAAAGACTCTTAACCAGGTCTCCTTCAGGTTGTTCGAATTGTTCAGCATTTCCAGTAGCAGACTTGCCGCCGTTTCCGTCCACCAATCCAGGGCCAATCTGTTCTGGTCGATATACCAAGGTCCATTCAAGACGACCCACCGATGAAAAGGTAGCAGTCCTCGATCAATTTCTTGACTCTCACCCCTCCCACCGCTCTCCAACTTCTTGTCGCCCACACTTCCAGCTCTTCTATTGGGATTTTCCAATCCAAACATCCCACCAAGCACCTTTGCAAGAAGAGCTTTCTCACCTGTACACCTTCAGTCGTCATTTCCAAGAATGATCTAGCTCCCGAACTTTTTAAGGAAGTTTCCCCAAAACTCAGCCAAATTCCAACTGCAATAGCCATTTTGAAGGAAAGGTTTCTTCTAACTCCTCCACCTACATGAGCTGGGTTATACAATGCTTCCGCCCCCCATCTTCTTCCTCCTCTTCCCTTTTCCCACATCCTTGTTCCCACCACTCCACTCCAACCAGATTCAAAACATCCTTAACCACCTACAAGCATGAGCAAGGAATGAGGAAACCAGCCGATCTTGGTTGTTGATGCCATTCCATGGTTGGGGTTCTCTAGAGCTAGGAATCTCCACCTGACGATCTTATTTACAAGTAAATAAATAGACTTGTTTCTAGTTTTAACATTGACTAACTAAAACATGTTTGCATGCAAAGCCTAGGTGAAGTTAGGTTATGGATCTTACTAGTTACTCAGGCACCAAGACACTGAGTTGATTTATCATTCCACAAGTAATATTCAAAAGAACCTTAGGAAAATAAAATAAAAATTAACACTAAGAAGGTATAACATGGACCTTTATTTGAATGGTTGTTGGATCCTCTATTGAGAGCTGAGAATTGTAAAGCAGAACCAAAATTAACCGGTGACAAAGAATAAAGAAAAAGCCACTGAATAGTGATGCTTGATTGTCTTCAATCATTAACAAAATGTATCAATGAAAGCAACTGCATATTATCAGACACAATCCCAACAATAGAGCATACTCTCTTTGTAACCATCTCGGAAGTCTTGAAGATTCTATTGTTTCATTCCTTCAAAATACACCATACTACAGCAAGTATAATACAACTTCGGACATCTTTGCTTTCTTTCTTCTTTGGATCCTTGGCTATGATGAAAAAATGTTACTTGAATTTGAAGGTTGGAGAGAGTTCTAGAGAAAGAAAGGAAGAAGCCCCAAATAAATTTAGAATAAGTGCAAGAAATAAACAGATGTTAAGTCCTCTTCTTAGCTGAAACACAAATAACAGATGCTAGGAAACTGAAAACCCCTCTTCTTCAACTGGTCAATAGCGATAACACTTCATCTCTATCAAATGCCTCTTACCTCAGTTCTGTTCTGTCAATCTGGTTACCAATTAAAGCATTACAAAAGAACCTCACCATAAATTGCCCATTCTTACATTCCTTCCACCAACTAGCATCAGGTTCCGAAGGGGAGACAACTTCTTTTTCTAGCTTTTTCTAGCAGAACCAATTATTCCTCTATTTCCCTCTGTCCAGCATTAGTCTTCTAAAGTTAGGGCGAAAAACCATTCTTTCATTCATCATTAAAAACACTGATTTACAGTAATATGCTTCTAACTCAATCTATACAACTTAGGGCAAATATCACGCAACTTATGAGCACAAATCCGATCATCTTTCTAAAAATAAATACTAGATCAATTCTCAGCTTTGACTGTTGATCTGTCGGGGCAACCTACTATTCTTCCTTCATTTATTTCTTCCTTTTATTTTCTGATTATGAATATGGACCTATAGCTCTTTTCTTTGGTTCTTTTATTTCTTTAGTTGTGCAGCCACTATGCCTATAACAGAGTGAATTTGAATCAAATCAGGCCATATTTGAAATCGATTTCAATTAAAAAAAAAAGGTGATTCGAAATCTATTCGATATCCATTGGATATTCAAATGTCCCAATTAAACTCAGATTCAATTAAAATGTCAAATATTCAATTCAATTCGAGTTTAACCGGTTTTGCAGAGAAATCCCTAAATCTAAAAAACAAACTAAGGAGGAAGACACAACCATCACCCGTGAACAGCACAAAAAAAAAAAAACTCTAAATCTAGAACATGAAAGAAAAGAGAAAAAATAATTCATCATCTAGAACTCTAGAAGAAACAATTGAGAGAGAGATAGTGGAGGGAGAGCAATCGATCATGGATGATGGCCCCAAACAAAAGAAGCTGAAGTTTGAACTTCAGAACGCCATGAAAGCCCCTTTATCTTCGACAGAATCTAGTTCTCTTTACCTTCTCTCCACACTACTCATCCCTTGAGGCATTAGAACTCTGTTCTATGAAGAAAGAAAAGTTGCAGAGGGTGAAATACAGGAGGATAAGCAGATAGTGAGAAGAAAGAAGAAAGAGGAGAGAGGAGATGGAGAAAGGAGGGGTTTTGGTATCTCAGTAAATGAAAAAAAAAATGACAAGTGGCCTGGTCAACTGGTCTTAACTATCAATCAGGATAACTTTTGTTTGTTTTTTATAATAAATAGATACAATGGACAGTTTGAATCATAAATAGTGTAAGACACATAATGGATAATAAATATATCAAATCAGAATATGATATAATATATTTATATATACTATAACATGTATTATTGAATTCAAATATTTTTCGAGCCGAATCAGCACAGCATCAAATTCAATTTGATTAAATAATTGGAACAAAAATTATATTCGAATTTGACCATTTATTCAATCCAAAATCGAATTCAAATTTCCAGATACCATTTACAGGCCTAGCAGCCACCCTGTGATTTAATATGATAGTAACTCATTTTCTCTTCCAGCAAGGGCAAATCATAATAGCTTTTTAAGCTTCGTAGGAAATAGGGAAAGAAGTGAAACCCTGCATGATGATTCCCCAAACCATTTCTTCTTGACTAAAATTTTTTTATTGCAAATCCAAAAAAAAAAAAAAAAAAACTTCTATGGACCTGATTTCTCATGAACAGCCTAGATATCATCTTGAGCCTCAGCGTCATACCATATGTCTTAAGCTTGACAAAATGAGTCAATTTTTGTGCACCTCATAGATACAAAAGGTTGTTTTATCATGATCTATCTTATTTATTATATATCTGACTCCATTTTCCCCTTTGAGATAGACAAAAAAAATAGGAACATAGTAGGGAAAAGCACAGTGAAAATCAAGTAGCTCAAAGGATCCCACCTCGGATGAGAGTTATGAAGCAAGAGTCTACTATAAGTATGAACAAAATTCCACATCTAACTGCATGGCCCTCTTAAGTTTCTATAATTATTAGATTTGATAGGGAGGCACCGGACAAATAACAAAGAAACGAGCAAAAATCGTATGAAATTACCTGATGATATCCTGGCGTTAAATTGCAAATAGCCTGAAATACAGTAGGGCAACCCTCAACGGGGGACATAGGCAAATGTTCTGACCATCTGAAAGGGATAGTTACCAATTATAGTTCTTATAACAAATATATGTGAGAATAAGAAGCACTTGATGACAATTCAAATAAAGAATTTCTAGCTGGATAGCCAAGCTCAAACCACATTTAAAAAAGGAACAAGAGGTAGTTCCATTTAATATTAGAACATACTAACAAATCTCACCTCGTGAAAGAACCGCTGAGGAACACTCTTCTTCCCCCGTAAGGCCACACAAACCTCATAGGAATCAACACCGTACCTGCAACTCCACTAGTCTCCGGCATAGAATCCGTACCCGAAGAATACATTTCTTCAATCATACGAATAAATGGATGAAAGTAAATCCTTGGAGAGAAAAATGAACAGTTCCCTGTTTTTTATTGTTCTCTATAAAATGCACAAAGACCCAACTCACACAACCATCACACAGATAAAAGCAACTCCTCGCCTGACAGAACCGCAGAAACATAAACGCCCCTCGTATCAACTGTACAGGCAAACCTCTCCAAACTCCAAGGTTGGTACGTTAAAAAACTGTGATTCTAACTCCGTCCAACAGGGATCCTCCACAACACAGCAGAGGACCCCTCAGTAATTACACATTGCCAGCCAGCAAATCGAACCCCTCTCCCCACAGAGCTTCTAACGCAACCTACAGTCAAAAGTCAAAGCCACAAACTTCAACGCTGAAACGCCAAACAATCAATAGCAGTTTGCGCCAAATCCGAAGCAAAGCTCCACAGTTCTTCTCGCACAAACACCGGCAGGCCCTATATCCGATAACCCTAATTCCCCGCTTTCTCCAGCGAATTCAGACCACAGCCAACCAAATCAAATACACAACGGAAAACCCCGAACTGTGTAAGCTCTGCAGTCACCCAATCCACGAAACAGAAACCGCTTCAAATCAGCCAAAAGGAACCACTCTGATCTGCACCGTACCCACGCCTAGACAACCAAATCTCGAGCCCTAAATAACCAGAATTCCAACCCTCCTACCAAGAAAACAAATAAAAATAAATACGAAAAAAAAAGTCCCCCTTTCCAAGAAACACCCAACAAGAATAACGAAGAACCCTAACCCTAGGAAAAGTTAAACCATAGGAAGACAAGAGAGAAATCTCACAGGATATTCGACATTGTTGGATCTCGAAGCTTTGCTGCTTCTTAGTGAAAATCAACACATAATATAATTAATAAAAATAACAAGAAATGATAGATGACAAACCAAAGACGTGGAAATGAGACGAGAATAATATAATGGCAGTAAAAATGCGAAAAATATGAATAATAAAAATATAATTAATATCGATATACTTTCTATTTTCGTTATTATTATATTATTAAAATGCCCCACGGAGAAGGAGAATATGTACAATGGTTGGAGAATCAGAACGGGCAGCGAGCTAGGAAGAGAGAGACCCAATGGCCCATGAGATCACTGACCGCGATTCCCGGGCAGCTCCGCTACCACCGGAAAGGAAAGGAAAAAAAAAAAAGAAAGAAAAGGTTCACCATACCGTCCTCGTCGAGAACACAACTGGGTCTGTACTTGCAAATCTGAAACCGTTAGATTGGAACTTCTATCCTTTGGCGATAAAGACGTCGTTAATAGAAGGCTCTAATTGAACGGTTAAAACGTTGCGTGGGAAACCGTCACCAACCCAAAATCATTATAACACGATAAAGATTGATGCTTTACAGAGCTCCTACCGGAGGAATATATGTGTGCCCTACGCCGAGGGATCTCAGACGTCAATCTTGATGCTCCGTAGCGATCTACCCGTCTGATCGAAGTAGGGCCCGTGATAAGAAAGACATGTCCATGTAGGTCCCACCGTGTCCGTAGGAAGAAGTTTCATCATGGTAAAAAAAGATCAAGTACCAGTGTACCATCATTGTATGATTGAAGGAGATCTTTGTTACCAAGGTGGGCCCATGCAATAATCAGCAGGTGAGCCATGAAAGGAGGATGTAAAATGAATTTGGGTGAATAATGGATATGATTTTAATCTACATCTGCTCCATTTTGTGGTTCTTTCTTATCACTCTTCCATTTGACTCAGGTCTGGTTGTTAGAAGACAGGAAGATAAATGAATCGAGCTTGATGGCAGATTCTTGGGTCACGATTGGACGGTATGGATTAGCTCAACCAACTTAGATTCCATTAATAATGTTTTTGTAAGTAGGGTTCGAGTATGATATGGAAAAATATATAATATCTAAAAAACGTCTTATATTTTCATTAATCAATTGGAATAAACATGATAGCCAAAACTTTTTGTATATCATGCTTTTTTCGCATTATAGATTTTCCCCTGAAAGTAATTGAGGGAATAGAGTACTATATAGACGGAAGTTGCCCATGTAGATCCATCCCTTAATCATGTATCAAGGGATAAGCATTAGTATGGTTTTGTTAAGGTTGTGTTTGGTTTCATGAGGAAATAGAGTTGAGGGAAAGTTGTCCAGCTTAGGGTTTCTCACCAAAATCCAATAAGTTGTGTTTGGTGAAAACCCATGAATACTGAAAAGCACTATCATTGGGCCAAGAAATTGACTTTTTTATGAAGCTGGTTTGGGTAGCTTCTCTAAAGCCGCTTTGTTAACGAAACATGGAAGACCGTAGGAACAAAAAAAAATTGATTAAACAAATACATCCAAGCAAACACTCCATTGATTGTTGCTTTGTTGGTGTATTGATGCTTGGATTTGAAGTGATGATTATATGCAATAAAGTTCGCATTTGCTACATCTATTGTAAATAATGTCATGAAATTTTCTTGTTATTTATCTTAAATTCAAAACATCAAATGATATATTTTATAATTCCGTCGCTATTGTGTGTATGTATTATTGCACTTGGGATTTGTTGTTAGTCAAACAATGTATAAATGGCTACATGGCCAATCATGAGTGAACACACCAATGTTCCATATTGGGAGTGGCAGATCTGGACTCATTTTATTGTGCATTCATGACAAAAAAAATGACAACTATGATCAGGGTTGTCCTATATAATCAGGTTTAAAACAATTTGAATTCTCATATGCATGCACTCATTTGAAGGACGGACTTATAATTTCACTATGCATGGTACACTATCATAGATAACCAATTTCCTTTGTTTTCAATTGATGTCACTGGTGGTGGCTATGTTGAATGTCACGAGTGAATGATAAGTATAATGAACTTTTTTCGCATATAATACTAGCAAGCAAGCCCATGCAATTTAGTTAGGTTTGAGTTGGTAAATTTGGGTTTTGATATCAATTTGGCCACATGATAGGTTTCGTGGTAAGGTTGGGTTGGCTCTTCACTTGGCTCAAATTCATTTAACTTATACCTCTGCTTTATTAAGAGAGTCAACATTGGAGATTTAAGAGGAAAGTAGGGGTTTAACAGTAGAGGGGAGATGTTACAAATATTAACTATTGGTGGGAGGGTGTTAATAATGATTTTATTAGAGAATAATTGCAGAATTTATTAGAAAAAACCAATAGGTTTTTATTGTATTTTATCACATTTTTTTTAATTTATTTAAAACTAGAAAACCAAATGCAAGAAAAATTAGACTCGAAGGAACCTAAGCCCTGTGGCTAGAGGACCCCTCACCTAGTCTCCTCCTCTTTGTAATATAGATGTAGATTCACTAACTTTGTAAAATTGTTGATAAATAAGTGTATAATTTAGAAGGATATCAATAAGTTGTTTTCTTGGTAAAACATATATGATTGATAATTTCATGGTTAGGGAAAGAGAGATGGAATTTGTTTTTTTATAAGTATGCATATATTTATGTAAGTATATGAGACTATATTTTTTAACACAATCGTTTAAATTGAACATATATTAGTAAAAATGTGCATCAAATTGATCTATCATCATATTTAAGGTTTAAACTATCGATACATTGCAATACACAAAAATTGTGTATCATGCAATTTAAAGGGGTGGTATGCTTAAATTTAATTTTTTTTATAAGTTTTAATAATTGAACCAAGAAGTCTATAGGACAGTCTTGGTCAAGTAGACACACATGGTGAGCACATTGAATCAATACTTAGGAAATTTTTTTGCACTTTACCCTTAAAATACCTCCAATTTACCATTGAAAAACATTAAAAACAACTTTTGATACAGTTGTCAGAATATTTATTAAGTGCTCATTGAATGTGCTTACAATGTTGTACCTACTAGATCTAGACTCTCTATAAGAAGGGTATTAACCTTTAAAAGTGACTACATATCCCAACTCTTTTTATTTAGCATATATGTGAGTTAAAAAATCGATGCACATGATATGATAACAATATTCTCTCACGCCTTGATCACATTACATTTTGTGAATATATTCCTTATTCTTAAAGCTAAACAACAACATTTGACTTATTTCGCACCTTAAGCTTTGTTTGTTTGCAATATCATGAATTTTATTACATCAATGTAAATGCAATGGAGTGCAAATCTTGGTTGCCTCTCACTTCAAATTTGACTATGTCCTATTTGTTCATGAGAAGCAAAATGATGCAGTCACCACTTCATGTGAAAAAGGGAAATGAGGTATGATGAAGGTTGTTTGGTTGAAAAGAATAAAGTACAAAGCATTGAAGCAAAATGATGTGATCCCCACTATATACAAGATAAAATAGAGATAGGAGAGAGGTAGTGCAAATTTTGTAGCAAATGTTTTAGATGCAAAAATTTACACTATCAATGAGTGCCAATAAGACAAAAAAGTTCAAAACTTAGACTTACAACAAACAAAAGTGCAAATTATGGATGTAGGAATGAACTAGGTGAAAAATTTTATACTTGGTTCAGATCTACACCACAATTAATAGCTTTTCACCTATATCAAATCACTAACAAATGGGATTGGGATAGATTAAAATATACGGAAAATGAATATAAAAAGGGGGATATTAGTAGACAGACAATAAAAATGAATAACGGCAATGGGCTGTCATTGGCCCACTTGGCATATTAAACAAGAGATCACATTGGCGCCCCACATGCACATCGCAGTGTGCATTGGAAACACCTTCCGTACTTATCATTGTGAGATGTTTCCAATACATGGGTGGGAGATGTTGTGGGGTGCCTAGGTTTGTCAACATATTAGTTGGACTGAGGCCATTACTTGGCTTTCTTTCCCACAATAATACTCATCTTTTTCTTGTTGCTAATTAAAAAAAAAAAGTCAAAACCATCTTAGTTTAAAAACAGATTGTTTTCAAAACAAAACACACACACACACATGTTATTGACTGTGTACATGTTTTTTGCTTTTCTTTTTCAAAAATGAAACAAAAAACATTGTTCTTATATTTTTTAGTTTCAAAGACATGCTTTAACCTAGTTATTTAATATCATGTCCTATGAATCATATAATTTATACACTACAAATTTTATTCTTTCTTTAAAAACCATTATATTAATGGTTCAAAAACATGTAGTGTTTATTGCAAAAAAACCATATTGTTTTTTTTTTTTCTATTTGAGAACAAAAATAAAGCACAATAACATATTTTGTTTTTTTTTTTTTGCTAATGTGAGTGTTACAAAACAAGTGAAAATGAAAAACATCCATGTTGTAGAACCCTCCCATATAGCAAATTAAACTCTCAATTATAATCTATAATCCAATGCACTCATCCATTGTCCAACCTCACTATCAAATCAGGCTAGCCACATCAGATCATGCTTATAAATGGAATTTACAAACATAGACCAAAAGATATGCTAATACAAGTATTTATCAAGGAATTTTGTTTTTTTCGGGGGAGGGGGATCTATGATAACGGAACGACATGATACCGAAAGAGCTTTGACCAATCAAAGCATCATGTGAATTTTGATGAATACCACCTGATTGTTGGTTACCCTATTTACAATACCAATTGATTTGAGGCATAAATGCATGACCCCGTTTGTCTACTAATGTGGTTCAAAATTAAATGTGTTTTTTTTTGGTAAAAATAAAATTAAATGGGTTGGGGTATGAAGAATGCTACTAAATGAATTAGTGTTCTCATTTGGACCATAAATGCGTGATCCCGTTTATTTGTACAAAGTTAAATGAATGGAGACATAAAGAATCATAGTAATTGAGTTCATGCAACTATTAGAATTGATGCTATAGATATGGTGGGACCATGAAGAAAAAAAAGCAAAGGACAAAGTTGTTGATTTGTCTCAATTTTTATGCACAATGCATCAATAACAAGACATTGTAAAATTTGAAATTACAAAAAAAAAAAAAAACACTTTGAAATAAGGAATCTAAACAAGTTTAAGAAAAAAAGATAAATCTTTTTTTTTTTTAGTTCAGAGAGTGCAGGTAAGGGTGTCAATGGACCCGTTTTGGACTGGACCTGTCTAGTCCAAAATCAATTAGGATGGATTGGATGGAACAATCCGGCCCAAACTATTTATTAAATTGGACTGGACCTGGTCTGTCCATAATAAATTTTTATTAGATTCGATTGGATTAAGTCAATATCCAGTTCATTGATATAAGATAAGAATATAGGTACCAATGGACCGGGTTTGAATTTAAACCAATCTAAATTAAAACGGATTTGAACAAATAATACAGTTTGGACATTGAATTGGACCGGTCCAAAATATCCATTGGATTGGACCTGGTCCATTTGTAATGGACTCACATTGGACTGGATCGAATTGGACCACATTCATTCCAATTGACACCCCTACGTGTGGGTGGTTAGATGGAAGGTAAGGTATGGTTGATGATCATTTTAGTTTAAGTATAAATCTACATACATGCCAAATTTTTTATGGAATACTTGTTTGTCATTTCAAAATTTACACAAATAATAAGGTGGTGTAAATATTGAAATGATGAATCTAAACATGCTCCTGAACAATAGGTGCCTTGTTTTCTTAATTGTTCAATTTATTTATTTTTTCCTATTTTCTTCTCCTTGTCCACAGAGAGAGAGGTGGGGGTGAATTCATATGGCAGGGAATCAATGTTTTAAAAAAGTTGGGTCTAAGCACATGGAAGGAATAGATGAAAAATAACTAGGGGTGATCATGAGTTGGGCCGGGCCTATAAAATTTGAGATCACATCTCCGCCCCACAACGCCCCATAGTATATTCCCACCATATATTCGGAGCATCTCCCGATGATGACATCATCAAAACCGATACTATCATCGGGAGATGTTACCAATACACTGCAGGAATGTGCTGTGGGGCATTGTGGGGTGGAGATGTGAACTCATAAAATTTATCTATAAAACATTGAATAATGTCATGTATAACATGTATTATAGGTGTCATTTTATAATATTTGCATACAAACTATAAAATATAACATAAAATAAAAAAATATGTGTGGGTTGGGTTAGGCTTGACATTGTGGGCCAGGCTGAAAATAATTACTTGAACCATGCTAATTTAAGCATAAATCCACATACATGCCAATTTTTTATCCAAATTATGTAATAATATAATATAGAGTTTTTCATTTCAAAATTTATGCATGATATACAAAAAGAAAATGCCAAACCGTGCAAGCTTTGCATCAGGCAAGAGTGCATATCACAAGAAATTAGCGTAAGGGCACTGTTACAAGTGCAAGTAAGTATTGACCATATTGCTGTGTTTGGTTGCAATGCAAATAAATGTGCACTGATGCAAAATTATAGCAATGCAAATGGTTTGATTGTAAATTATGATCTATCAAATTTTAGTTTATTTTATTTGATTGCTGTAAAAATTAAATAAATTAAGACATGAAGTAGAATAAAGTAAAATCCAAAATAAAATTAAACGAGAATTTGCATTTTCTTCATTTGCACTTCCATACATTTATACTAATGCAAATAAATTAACACTGCAACCAAACACAGCCTATATGATATAATTTGGGTTTAGCTTTTATGACCCTCAAAGAATTCAAGACAAGTATATCTTTTATATAGTATAGATGGTTGCAATGCTAATACAAGTACCAATATATTTGGTTCAAATAATATTTCTTCTTCCTTTTATTGTTCTTATCGAATTGGGTGTCGAGGTTTCAGTGGTATGCATTCAGAACATGGGAGTGAAATGGATTTGAAACTATGCCTTTTATTTCAACTCCATGTAAAAGAAGTGATCGGGTATCCATAAATGCTATTCTGAAGTTTGTTAGCATATCGGATTTTTTTAGGCTCATCTTTAAAAATAAATTTTTATTGCATTTTGTCAAATTCCATGATATGCCAAAACAACCTAGTAAATTGATTAAAGTTCAAGGATTAACAATTTCAATTTCACTTCCAACTACTTACCCTAGGGTTGCAGGTCAAGCAAAAAGAATTCCAATTACATTGGGCTCATGCTAGAGTTTAGATCCATTAAAAATTTGACAAATTTCCAACTCAGCTTGACCCAAGTTGCACCCCAAACCGCATTCACTCGCTACAAGAGAGAAGGAGAGGATGGATTTGTTCCTCTCAGAGCATGCCTTACACCAACTTCACGTCAATTCTCGTGAATGACAAAATCAAGTACAAAAATTGTTCTCAATATCCACCCCATCTCCATATTAGAGAGAAAGAGAGCTCCATCTCCAAATCCACCCCATCCAAGTTGCAACCTCAAAAGAGTTACATGTATAGACTGTATGATAAGGGAAGGTGCTTCATTTTTGTAGACAAACTCCCACATATTAGTCAAAATATGCCATATAGCATCCAAACCTAATTATATTATTTTTTGACCATGCCAGCGCGAGCACCAAGATGTTGTGAGTTGTGACTCGGGGATATCACAAACTTGGTGCAACATTTTGGACTTTACCCATGTAATCATTCCATCCCCTTTATTCCAATTAGAGTACGGTAGTCAAGTAGTTTGGGTCTAGATAAATGCAGTCTTGACTCAATTAGAAATTACATGAAATTAGCCTTGACTCAATCCCTAAAAGGATGGCAAGTAGTAGACCCAAAACCAGTTCTATTAATATTGACCACACTTATCAGGTTTGACCTAAAAATACAAAAAATCCAAATTCTAACTCACAGGCAAACCTTCAAATTGACAATGAATATGATAATTCTCTTGTTCTTCAAGTATCTTACATCAATGATGATGTTAGGTATCTCATATGGGGTCATTAAAAGTGGATGTGACACCAAGAGGAATGGCAGTATAAAGTTTACACAATGGACCCCATTATTGTACATACGTGTATGTGCATGCGTACACAGGAAAAATTTACAACCAATCAACTGACATAGTGAAAATAATAAACAATCAGGTGGGTTTTCATTAAATTTGTGAGAGGTTATGATTCGCCAAAGCATTTTAAGTATCATGTCAATTCCCATATCATATATCCCTATCCCTATAGTTGAAGTTCAATTTTAGGAGTGCAATTTGAGTTGCCCAAAGAAAAATAATACCCACAACAAACTTAGTATTCAAATGATCTTACTTGGTCTTGAATCCCCCATACGGGCCGTTACTTTTTTGAATAACATAGCATCCAACCAGCATGTCAATTGAACCGCCACTCAGCATACTAATTGAGAACAACTTAAATGTGCTATAAAAATAGGGTTCCACCATGATACTAGGGATGCAAATGGATTAGATCAGATTCAAAGGAAGGTATATTTAAATCCGATTCGACATTGTTCACGTTGGGTCCAATCCAATTCAAAGATCTTATCAGATATAATAGGACTCGATTTGAATTGTCGGATCTGATCCGATCCAACTTGTTTTCTTTAAAAATTAATAAATTATTAAAAGAAAAAATATTAATTTAAATAAAGTAACAACAAAAATATAAGTATTTTTTAATTATTTTCATCATATATACATGTTTTTTATAAAAAAATAAATAATATAGCAAATTTATAAATAAATAAATAACATATATATGTATTGTATATATAATATTGGATCGAATCTTTTTGGATTGGATGGGGGATCCGAGTCCAATCCAATTATTGATTGGACCATAGTATCCGATCAAATCCAAATATCCGAACATAGATGACCTGAATTCGATCAAATATGATCAAATCCGGTCCATTTGCACCCCTACATGATACAGGGAAAACTTATAACCAAACAATTTATATCATTCCCGACAAAGTGGTATATATTAAAATTCTCTTGGGGATGAGGTATGATTAGTCAAATCTCATTAGGTATCATGTATTTTCAACATTGTAGACTTTCTCAATAAAATGAAAGGAAATAAATAGTTTACTTAAGAGGAGATAAAACCATCTAATACTATACTGTCAATTATACCTATTCATGGGTCGGGCTTTTACTTTTCATTAACCGGATTTTTTCAGGCCTGAGCTTGAGCCCAGTCCGACCAATGAACCTACAACTTTGGCCCGAGCCTGGACTTCATAAAAGCCTGAATCTCAGGCCCAAACCCGAAGCCATTACAACAGGCACTTCGTTATAGTTACAAATGGTTGTTGCCAAAAATTAAGCATTGACAACAATTCATGAACGTTGTTGCTAAATCAAATGAACTGGCAACAAAGGTTACCTAATTGTTGCTCATTTTACATATAACTGTTGCTAAAACAATGAATTGGAAACAAAGCTCACCACCGTTTGCTTATTACATATCCAACTATTACTAAATTAGTGAATCGGAAACTAATGTGAATCAATCATTGTGAATTATATCTAACTGTTTGCAATGCCATTGAATCTTTAGGCTTAATTTGGAAGTAGTATAAATGCAAATATATATAGCGTAAGTACATACAAAATATAAGGTTTTGCACTCTACATATCTGCATTTGTACTCCTTCCAAACTCAGCTTTAGCAACAACCATTGAAAATTTTAGTTACAAACATATTTAATACATTGACAAATGGAATAAATAACAAAAGTCCATTTTAAGGAGTCAAGCTTGGATTAACTCCAATGATTTGATTGTTTGACAACCAAATAATTAATTAATCGAAATATGATCAACTTATGACATCACAATTAAAATAATAATATATAGAAAAAACTATTAAATAAGATAATAAAATATAAAAATTTGAAGAAACATATAAAAATTATATTAAATATTTAAATATAACGATTGAAATGTTTAAAAATGTAGAAAAACACTAAAAAGGAAGAACACTCAATGCTTTTAGGTTTTAACCTTTTATTTCCATTTTTGGAATTCAACTATGATAACAAACTTAACTAGTAATGGGACCTTAACCTCTAGGCTAGTTTTTATCAATGTTGAAAAAATCGACTCAAAGGGAGGTTGAACTATTTTTTCCTCCAGGTCATGAGTCACGAGTAGTTTGACCATTTGGGTCAAATAGGTCAGACCATGCCACATCAACATATATGGGAAATATCCCAATGCTTGTTTGGTTTTTAACATTTAACCATCAATGAACCAATATCATTAACCAAATTAATTAACCAACCAAGGTCCTTGGGTAAAAAATTACACACTAAATTAAACTTAAATCCTAATATTTAGAATTTTTGTCTAAATAAACAATTAGAATTAAAATATAAATATAAACTACACAAAAATAAAACTTATATGCAGTTTTTACTTGTTTGTACACTTGTGATACACTATTTTGGTAGCTGGTGGAGAAAACTTCAGTTTGTACACTTGTCATACACTATTTTGGTAGATGGTTGTTGACATTATAAATTAAAGTCATAATATATATAGATGAACTTCAATTGGATGGAACCCCATTTCTCTTGGGTTCAAGATTGTAAATTGTATTTATGATTATAGTATAATGGGCAGCTTATGATTATGTAGATGAACTGATCCTTATAACTTGCAACCAGTTTTAAATTTAGGGGCTTTACAACTTTTTGATTTCTTCAAAGTAATGTATTCATTTGATAATTTTCTTTTTTTTTTTTATGTAGAGCTTTTTATAGCTAAGTTTTCTTTCTCTTGTTTTGTTGTTTTTTGAGTTTGATCAAATTTAATCTTTCTTTCTTGGTATGATGAAATTTAATCATCATGGAGTAGGCTCTTGTTCATTTCTTATAATTCATAACCACTTGTTTTTGCATCACAGGTGCTACCACTGTTGTTTATGGTGATGGTCACTATTTCTCAAAATATGCCAATGAGGTATTTTTCTTATTAAAGAGAAGCAGATTTGCATATACTTTCTTCCTTTATGACATTTTTCTATGCATTTCTTTTGTCAATGATGTTTTCACTTGATAAGTGGCCTCAGATCTTATTATTTTGTAATATGAATTTCAAATTTAAACCATAGATCCTTTTGAAAGTGAAAATCATCACAATCAAAGCCTCATCTTAATTATTTTGGGTTAATGAGTCATTTCATCAAACCTGTTCTACCATCTAAAAAGTTGGATAGTTGAAAGATGTTTGGCATCACATAACACATTGATGGCTTATGGCCACCGGATTGCATGTGATGCATGTGTACTATAGTACTAATGTAGTATTATACCATTGAACAAGGTACTCTGGACTCCCTGTTAAATGTTAGCTTAAATAGCTGAGTAAATCATACTTGGAGGTAGTTTTCACTTGAATGCTTAATGTGAACTTTACTACTATTATTATAATTGTTTCGTTCAATGTAAAATGTTTATCTAGTGGAAGGTGCTCCTGTTGTTGCCAAAGCAGAATCTCCTTCACCATTACAGGTTAGAAACTAGCCGCTGAAAGAGCGCAATTGAAATCCTGTGTCAAATACTCTCCATAACTGCAATAAAAGAAATTACCAGGATAAACAATCTTCATACATTAGAGTTTTCTTTTTAGATTTTGTACATGCACATGAATCCCTATAAAATATTTTTATATGGTTCTAGTAAATAATAGAAAAATAAATGATTATTTTTTATTCAATCAATAAATTACACTTCTTAATAAGAATAAGTTAAGTCATAATCAAGGACTTTAAAAGAAAAGAGTGTTAAGTAAAATGTCAAATCCAATAGCAATACTACCAAAATTGCTTGGTAACCTATTTACAAAAAGCAAGGACAATAGAGGTAACAATTCCACAATAATTTATTTTGATGTTCTTTCTTTTTTTTTGTCTTTTTCCATCACTCATTTTTCATTAAAATTCATTAGTTTGCATTAATTAACTGTAGACTTAATGTGAGGAAACAAGGGCTCTTCTACATGCATAATAGCACCACTCTAATCCATGTAATTTCACAATTATTTAGAACCTGTTACATGTTTTATTTTATTTAGGAAACAATCTCATGGAAAACTTAAACTAGCATTTTATGCATGAAACTAATAGTAAAGGAGCATTCAAGTTGTTCCAAATGTTTAAATATAGCAAGACTAGATCAACATAGGCCTACAAATAAAAAAAACAAAAAATTATGAAAGAACACTTTTTTTTTAATCAGTGAAAATGATTTTATTAATAAAAAGATAAGAATATTAGTACCGAGAATGAATAGCCTCAGCTACCCTAATGTCCAAAGACATTCCACCTAAAATTTGCTTTATAGACTTACAACAGAGCCCAAAAACAACGTTCCTTGCTAGCCCCTTGCTTTTCTAGCTGGTCTGCAAAAACAATGAGGACTTGGACTTACTTGCATTTCTTGTATTAGCTTTGATGTGGACTCCCATGGTGCTTGTAGCAAAACAACGAGTTCTAAGAATTTGAGAGGAAACAAATCTAGAGGCGGAAGAGGCAAAGGAATGGCCTCCCGAGCTCCCAGTCAACTTGATGATTTAGGTCACTGGTCTTGTGACCATTGCACATATGCCAATGTTAAGTTTACAAACACTTGCCAAATGTAGAGCAGAGTTAGAACTCTTTAGGATGTGGAATAAATTTTTCATGAGCTATTTATCATTTTCAACTAACTAGCTAGCGTGGTTATATAGTGGAAGGCACAGCTCCAAATATGTGGATGGAGGTATTGGATCAAATTTTTTGTTAATTGTATTATGCATTAGATCAAAGTTTCTGTTAATTGTATTATTTATATCATATGAATTTGGAAATTGTATTATATTTTTAACATAGTCTTATATGAATTATAGTTGGAATGCAATTTTTATCTTTTATAATATCAATGGGCTCACATATTGACATTTTACATGTGTATTTTGTTTAGATGATTGACAATAATTATTATAATATTTGCAACAATTTATTAAATTAAATATCAACAATTAAAATGATAATTGTCAATAGTTAAGGTAACAATTGTTTGATTGTTGCTACTTCAACAATAATTTGGAAAAACTGATGCTGCAAATAAGCATAAGAAGCAATTGTCTAGTTGTTGTCAATTGTAAATTGGCAACAATTAATGTGATTGTTGTATATGAAACTTTGGGGGAACAATTGCTTGATTGTTGCTTATTCTATAGAAGGGTTGTTGCATAAGATGTTAATTAGAGACAAACATTCAACTGTTGGAAATTTAAAAAATTATGCAAACAACGATTTTTATTAATTGTTGCTAAAACAAAATATTTGGCAACAATTCCATTTGGTTGTGGCAAAACACTATTGCTGCCAACAGGTCCAGTATATTTTGTAACAATTAATTGTTGTTAAAAACTTTTAACAATGGCTTCGCTAGCCACAACTTGTTCAATTGTAACTAAAACATTAGGCAACAGTTTTTCCTATATTGGAAACAAATTTTGACTGTTGCCAAAGGTCAATTTTCTTGTCCCAACCATGGTGGAGTGTGTTATTGTGAAGGATGGGAACATCGTCGGTGAAGGGTTTCATCCAAAAGCAGGCCAACCTCATTTTTTCTCTGTCTGCCTTTTTTTGTCAGGTTTTTGCTTAAGTTTTAGTAGGTTATTAGACCAATAGGTCTTATTTTAACTTTATTTCATGGATGAATGCTGAGTCTTTATGTAGTTTGACATGCAGAAGAAGTGGAAAAGGGAAAGAAGAAATAAAATATTTTTTATTCTTGTTTTTGTACTACTACTACTACTGAAGTAGTTGTGATAGGAGATGAATGTTGCAGGTTTTCGCTCTGAGGAGCGTTGTGGATTCGTCTGAGGATGCTACAACATATGTGAGCTTGAAGCTTTGTAACCATTATAGGAGAACTCCACCCTATACAAAATTCCAAAGAGAGATGGCATCATCGCGGAGGTGAATGCCATCACGGCTAGCACGAGGGACTCGAAGGAAAGAGGCACTGCTCTGCTCCTCCAAAGACGCATCAATCTCTTTGAACATCATCTGCAACTTCATTTCCAAAATCGCCAAGTGCTACTCCACTAGGTCTTGAGGGTGCCAAGATTGGCAGACCACATTGATCCATTTCTTTGCATCGAATTTCTCGTTAGAAAACAATCCCAAATCAGGTGAGCCTGAGCCTGCGATTTTGAGTGAGAATGATAAGTGAGAAGATGGAACAATGGAGAGAGAGAGAGAGAGAGAGAGAGAGAGAGAGAGAGAGAGAGAGAGAGAGAGAGAGAGAGAGAGATTTACCGTCAAAGTTCACTGGTGGTGTCAGTCCTGAGTTCACCTCTAAGAGTGTTCGTTGGTTCCTGAGAGTGTTCGCCTCAAGTGGGAATGAGATGAGTGAGAAGGGTTAGTAGGTTTAGGATTATTTAGGGTTTAAAGTTATATAAAAGTTGTGTTGGAACAGTGTGCGTTAGTGCACTTTTGTTTTCTTGCTTGTTTCTGGCTATTTTGGCAAATCTTGGGCTCGACCAAAAAAAAATCGAGCTGGGTTTTTAGGCCCGAGGTCAAGCCTGTCTGTGGGTCGGCCAACCTATTGGGCTACCTGACCCATGAATAGGTCTACTATCAATTCCATTACAACGTTAACAGAATGTGATAATCAAATAGGACAATAGTTGAGCTATAAAGAAATGATTTAAGGGCCCACAATTTAATGATGAATGTGATAGTAGTGAGAATATTACATATGCAGTTGGGTCAATACTTAGATCATGATGATCGGTCTCAAACTCAGGTTTTAGGCACATATCCAATCAAAATTTAAGTACATGCTCAACCCAACCAAACCCAAGTAGCATATCTACTCAAAACAGAGGCCCACAACTGGCCATACCAATAATCAGAACTCAAAATGCAAAATCAGGGCAATGTTTGGGAGTGCTTATTGTTTAAATAAGTGCTTACTAGATAAAACAACTTGAGTGTTTGGTGAAAAAATGCTTCTTTCAAGTAGGGGTAGTATACGTATTTTGATAATTAGGTGATGGGTTAAGATAGGCTGGAAACGTGATTACAACATTGTCCAAACTAGACATGATAGTCGCACATTGGAAGCATCTCCCATGAACGACAAGAAAAGTATTATGGATGTGTGGTTGCAATGGTTTGTTAGGAAGTGTTGGGAGAATTTTGTTGGTGGTAGATCCCTACCCCCTGCTGCATCGAGTTTGGGTCAACTACCAACTCATGGTGTTAATAATATCCCAACTAGCTATTGCAACCGTACATTGGGAACATCTGAATGACAAGGGGGATGTTTCCAATGCATAGCTGTAGTGGCCTACTAGGACATTATTGGAAACATTTTGTTGGTGAATTCAGATTGTCTCCTCACAAAGTGTACCTCACACTGACCTCATGGTTTGTATCAGCCCTACATCGGAACATTTCTCGTACTTTAATATTCATGGCAGATATTCCCAATACATAGTGGGATATGGTTGTGAGGTAGGTGTGAGGAGCAGATCCAAATTCTTTATTGGTACCATGGTTTTTGAGCCACTGTTCATTAAACGGTTAGACCGTTTGGCCTAGGAACCATCTAGGCAACTGATTATGTTTTACCCCAAATCTGGTCTTTGGCCAAAAACCATTGAATTGGTCAATGACCCGTTCATTTGGGCAATCTAATTGTTGACCTATTCAATGGTTTTAATAATTTTTTATTTTAATTAATTCTTTTTTTAATTTTTAAAATTATTATTAGAATGAACCATTCATTCAAACCGAATGGTTAAACCATTGACCCAAAAACCAGTGGCGAAAACGGCTCTGGTTCCGGGTCGTCTTTTTAACCCAGCCCTGCTGCATCAGATTGGATGCCTTCACGCTCGGCCAGGTGGGTTGGCTTTAGAAGTCGATACTTTCTCCTTTCCCAAAGGCCCAAGCCAAAGCCTTGAAAGCAAGTTAATCAGCGCGACAGGTATAAATTTGAAGAATCTAGAAAATTCCAAAACAAGGCAGCCGACTTGTCCAAATCCCAATGCATATTCCATGGCATTTCCGTAATTTCATGTCCATTTCTATTTCCTTACGTATACGGTCTAAATACATAATTTTAATCCTCCCCCACCCCCTCAAAATAAAAACAGAAAATCTGATCTCCCACTTGTATTCATCCATCATCAAGATCAACCAACCATCGAGAAAACAGATGGACTAGATTTAGACTCTACCGGATAAGTTACTAGGATCATTCACAACAGAACATCTCTCCATATGCATCGGGCGGTTCTGAAAAGGACACGAAGGCGTATAAACATACGTATTACGTACAGCAAAGAAAGTACGGTGTACGGAAAAAATCCACCAAATTACACAAAATAACCGAAAAACCGTTCCGATAAAATGCGGATATCGTGGATAAGCAAGCCTGTATGACATCATTACCCTCTACCATGAAGTACAACCACATAAGCGCAGGGGTGTTTTCGTCAATAAGGGGAAATTTTCGTCATTTTACGTTTCTCTTTTTGATTTATTTTACCAACAACAAAAGGAAGCTGGGTTAAAGTTTCCTTTATGTCATATTTTTTTTTTTGTAAATAAAATCGGAAAAAAAGAAAAAATTGTGCCGGGAAATACTTTAACATGCTGGATTCCGCTATCTGACACACACAGCGCTTCCTAGAAAATGCCTTTTAGATTCAGACATTCGATCCCAAATTCGTAGAAATAGAGAAAAAAGAAGGAAAATAAAAAAATCGATGGAAAATGAAAAATCGAGATTAAAAAGAAAGATATAAAACTGGTAAAAAACCTTTGTTTTCCCCCTTTTGTCTTCTGGTTAGATCGGTCTGTGTGACTGTGTCTTTGGGGGCTTAAATAATTTCCTCCGAGCGGAAAAGAAAAAAAAGGAAAAATAAAGAAAAAGAAAATACATCTCTCTCTCTCTTTGTTGGACATCAAAACCAGAGGTTTACGGGAACCGAATCGAGCTCGTGAGACCGTTTGAGACGACCTTCAGCGAGAAAGGGTATTCGGGAGTTGGGAGATTGTTGACAGTGATCGTGGTGTTAAGAGGTGTTAGGGAATTATTCTTTGTTATGCGTGTGAGGGTTTGGTGGGTTCGATGGGAGATTGCGATTCCGTCCGATCACGCTGGATTTGGAAGATCTCCTTGTGGGTTTTTATGGGGTTTGGCTTTCTGAGGTGGGTTTGAGAAATTTTTGTAGTTCGGCGGATGTCGGATTTTAGGGAAGGAGGTTGTTTTGGGGGGTAAATTGAGGGTTTGTAGGGGGGAATTTTGATGCTCTCTGTGGGGAGTAGGGATGGGAGGAAGGGGTTAGCTTTGGGTTTTGATGTTGGTGGGGAGATGGACGAGACTGAACTCGAAGAAGGCGAGGCTTGCTATTACCAGGATTACGATAGAAGCGTCGACCCTGATGTTGCTCTCTCTTACATCGTAAGGGGGATTATTCTGAACAAGTTTTAGTTTTTGTTCCCCTATTCATGGAAATTTCGTGATAAAATCTCTCTGTGTTGCTAAGAATTTGTATTTGATCATTTAAAATGACTTGGATTGAGCCCGAAACTTTGAATTCTTCATACGGTTTTGAGTGATGTTTTCTCATTTTCTGGGAACTGTAAGCCTGTAATCCATTCTTTTATTCATGTGTTCTGGTTGTGCAAGGTACGTTTTTTGAAGTTTAGACCTTTTTTCCCTCTCTTTATCATGAATTAAACCCAATTCATTTGCTGCTGGCTTTTTTGAAGTTTAGGAATTAATGTCGTCTAAAAGGTAATGTCTTAGAAACGGAACATGGGAACCCTTACTTTGCTTTTCTCAAGAAACATTGTGGATGCTCATTTGTGTGGGTTTCAGACACACTCAGTGTGAACCATTAGAAGTTTGTTCTTTCTTTGATCAGTTCTGGAGTTAGAGAAAACAAATTTATTGGTTTAATTCAGTTTTACACCCAACTTTTTAGAAACTGAAATTTGTATGACCAGAATAAGTTACTTCCATTTTGCACACGAGGCATATCACAATATGCATCTCTTCCGTGTATAAGGAATGCCTTTTTGTACGTTTTGCCATCTTCGAGCCAACTTGGTTAGTAAGAATTTGAAAGGTCTCTCTATGCCTGCACCTTGGTATTCATGGAACAGTCAATCTGACCAGTACACTTGTGACAAGTTTGTGAAACAAAGTTGCATTGGATATGATGCATGCCCAGCATTTTGGTTTTTGAATATCCACGACTTTCTCGATTTCTTATTGGCATTTAGTCGTTTTTGCTTTGTAGTTTTTATTTTTTGCTTCTCCGTTTGTGTTTTCGAGTTTGATAACAGTATTGAGAGTTTGCTTTCTAATGCATGAAGGATGAGAAACTTCAAGATGTCCTTGGACATTTTCAGAAAGACTTTGAAGGTGGGGTTTCTGCAGAGAATTTGGGTGAGTGACCCATGACTTCGTTGTATAGATCTAGCATAATCCAAATAGAATTGTAGGACATTCTTCATACTCCTTCCTGATTTTTTTTTCTTTGAATTTACTTATTTTGACAGGGGCAAAATTTGGTGGTTATGGTTCATTCTTACCAGCCTATCAGCGTTCTCCTTCTATCTTGTCTCATCCAAGAACTCCACAGAAAGTTCATAATTATAGTACACCAAGATCTCCAAACAACTTGTCATCAGAGGTATAATTTTTTAAATTTGCCACAGTTTCTTCTTATTTGTTCAACTCATAGAGATGAGATAGATGTCATAAATACCTTTGCTGGCTAGGCGATATCTTTTTCTTTTTTTTTAGGCACTGTGGATCATACCACTAGTCTACTATGCAGGTTACCCGCCAAAACTCCACAGTTCCATCAAGTTCGTCTTTCCATGCAAGGCCTGGACCTGCTTCTTCCAGTGCTGCACCACCACCTGTTTCAAAGGCTCCATCAGTGGATAACTCCATCAAGAGAGATGCGTTCTTGTATTCTTCAAGAGGTGGTGGGGAATCTACTCCCAACCAAGAGTTATTGACCAAGTCAACTAATCCAAGTGACCAGAAAACACTGAAGGTTCGGATCAAAGTGGGTTCTGATAACACGTATGCTCGAAGAAATGCTGAAATCTACAGCGGTCTTGGCCTTGATATTTCTCCATCTTCATCATTGGAGGATAGCCCTGCTGAAAGTGGAGGGATACTTCCTCAATCTCATGATACTCCTGATAGATCTCCCACAAGCATACTTGAGGTAGACATCATGCTTTTTTTATCTTTCATTGTCCATTTCTGGGTGGCATTCAAGTGATTTTGCAATGCTTATTCTCTGTTGGTGTTGTTAATTTTTTGAGCAGATTATGACTTCTTTTCCAGTCCCTGGTAATCTATTGTTGTCACCTCTTCCCGATAGTATGCTCCACTTGACAGAAAAGGAAAAGTTTGTAGGAGATGGTAGATCTAAGCGTGCATGCAAGGGTAGCCAAGATGGTTCTTCAATGGAAGTGGAGGACCCATCTTCTGTAAGAGGGGATGGCAAATTATTGGGAGAGAAGAAAATGAAGCCATTGGAGAAAAATGGGAGGTCTGTAGAAGTGAAAAATGCAAATGTTAAGGATCCTGGAAATGATATTAGTTCCATCTTGAGAAAAGAAATAGACATTGAGACTCCAGCAGGCAGGGAGCTTGTTTCTAATGCCTTGAACATTTCTATTTTGTCCAATTCAAAATTTCCAGTTGGAGATGCAGTAAAAGGTGCTTCCAAGGCATCTGATATTTCCAGGGAAGCCAATAAAGAAGCATTGAAAGATAGGTACTTCTCCTCTGATTTTGTGAAGGAGGAAGCTGTGGAGTTGATTTCTAGTCAGGATCTGAACAGGGTTGAGAAGCGGAATTCGAAGACATCTTCAACAGGCAAGATTTGGGAAGACAAGAAAGAGATATCTCACAAGGATGCTTCCTTTGAACGTAAGAAAGATAGGAGCAAAGATGACAAGGCCTGTGACCCATATAAAGTTGAATCCGATGCATTGAAGGGAAGGAAAGATGTTAATGGTGGATCTATTGATCCTCCAAAATGCAAAGTCGGTCTGAAATCTATGTCCCATGAACAGGATGGGGTTAAAATGCCTCAGCAGAAGGAACAACAGTCCTCCGGGGGCAAAAGGAAATCAAAGGGAAGTCAAAGTAATGGCATGCCACCTGCAGAGCTCCAGAAAGAAAGCTCCAGAGTTGATTATTCTGCTGCATTGAAGGACAAGAAGAAGAGCACTTCTGTTGGTGAATACTTGTCTAAAAGTAAATTAGATGGCCCAAAATTACCTAAGGAATCAGGAAAGATCAGAGAAACTTATAAAGATTTACCTGGGGATGTAAAAGCAGAACCATCAGAGAGCAGAACGGACTTGGTGGAAATTCCTTCTAAGGATAGGCAGAAGGATTCAAAGTTTGAGACTTTTGATAAAGAATTCCATACATTTGCTGACAAAACAAAAGAGCGATCAAGTGGTAAAAAAACTGATAGCTCATTGACTCCTGTCACATATCAGAAGACAGCTCCAATCATTGCCCCTCCTTCAATGGAAAGTGGACCCATTTCTGATGGGGCTTCTGCAACTGCACCTCCTGTACTCATACAAGACAATTGGGTTTGTTGTGATAAATGCCAGAAGTGGCGACTCCTACCATATGGAATAGACCCTGGACACCTCCCCAAGAAGTGGAAGTGTAGCATGCTTAATTGGCTGTAAGTTCTTTTCAAGTAGCTATAGGCTCTATTAATATATGATTATGTGTAATGAACTATTATGCCTGTATTAATAATCTTTAAGTTTTAGTCAAAATCCTTTCTGGTTCAGTAAAAAACATGGTGAACTGGCAATTTGAGGTAAGCTTGCAAACAGTATCCATTTATTTGAATTCAAATTTGAAGTCAATCAGTTTAGGGTTGATCCTAATTCAAAAAGAGTTATTTTGTATCTATTAGTAACACTGGTTTGAGTGTTGCATTTTACTAAAAGGTCACATGCTTAAGCTTTGTGAAAATTATTTTCAATTCATTTTGTTAATAATACACAATATCAAAGTCATTTTAGTTCATTTTATCAATAATACAATATTTTGATCTTTTTTAGTTTAATTTATTAATATTATTCTACATCTGATTGCAATTCAAATTTGATCCGCACTGATATAAATCTGATGGATAAGATTTGATTTGAATTTTATTGAATCAGATTTGGATCTAGGTATAACCTGATTCGATCCATTTGCAGCCCTAATTTGAGGTTGAACTGCTGGTTAAACATTGAAAACCACAGCTAGCCCCCTTTTGGTTTGATATTTGGTGCAGTTACGTTGATTTTGATTTCTCTAGTGCTTAGGATTGCCCGTGTGTTTTGAAAAGTTTGCCCTCAACATCAATAGTTGTTACCTTGATGGTTTAAATCAACAGTTAGATATAAATCTAGTTCTTGAAGGACAGAGGAGAAAAAGTAGGTTTGGCCCTCCAGTGGTGGTAGGTATTTACTCACCAAAATCAACTATCCTGGCTTTGTAAGTGTTCAATTTGATGGATATCTGGTTAATGTGATATTCAAGAGATAATCCATCAGGAAATCTGTAATGGTGTTTTATGGTTGAAAGGTGCATAAATCATTTCAGGTCTATTTCCTTAATGATAAATACCTTCGATGGACTACTCCCCTTTCTCTTTTCTCTCTCTTTTTGGACTGACATGCGCTATTAAACCTGGTTTCTAGGCCTGCTGGGATGAACCGCTGTAATATCAGCGAAGAAGAGACAACAAAAGCTGTGCAAGTTCCTCTTCCTCTCCCAGGGGATCTGCAAGGTCAGCCTGGTGTACCAGCATCAGGGCTAAACTTGGCTGATCTGCGACATCTTGACCAGAACAATCAAGATTCTAGTTTGCTTGGTTTATCTGCTGGGGGGAAGAAGAAACATGGGCCAAAAGAAGCAAATGCAGTTAGCCAGACTGGTTCCATGAACTTCCCTAACTCATCAAAGAAGAATCAACAGTTCTCTGTGAAAAGTAGAAGCTTAAATGACGTCACCCAGTCTCCTTTGGAACCCAGTCCAGCAAACAGGCCTGGCTTTCAGAATTTAAGTAAGTCAGGTGACTTCACCAGAGAGAAGCATTTGCATAAACAGAAAGAGAAGCACAAGCAGGAACATTATTTGGATGGAGGTATTGTTCTAAAATCTTGCATTTCTTTGTGTTTTTCTCTCACCTTTCTTGCATGTGTGTAATTGTTTTCTTGATACTTGTTGCCAGCAGGTGATGTGAAGCATTCTAATAGAAAGAGGGAATCTGATCAAGATGGACTTAGAACTTCAAAGAAAATTAAGAAGGACGATTCATATTATACTGATGAAGATTGGAATTCTGACCAAATAGGGGCCACAGGGAAGGTGCTTCCCTGCTCAAGTAAGGATCTGGAGAAATACAATGATTGTTCATCTTCTAAGGACTCAAAGTATGATGCAAGAGACGGTACAATGGCTTCTGTAAAGAAGCTGAAAGATCAGGTTTTGGATGGGGGGACCTTGGATATGGGTAAAAGCAATAGAGTGGATAATGCTACAAAGAAGAGGAAATCAAAGGAGTGGCAGGAAAGCCAGATTTACTCGGAGGTCTCCCCAACTAGGGCACATCATCCCCATGACAGCAGGGTTCCGGTGAAGGAGGAAATTAGTGAGAATGGACGTAGAAAAGAAAAGAGACTTAAGGTGTCTAATTCTGATGGGAAGGAGTCAAGTACAAGTAAGGGTGATGGAAGAACAGAGAAAAAAGGGAAAGTGACCCGAATAATCTTGTCTGGGAATAGAGATCAACCAGTTGATGGAATGAATGAGGAAGGCATTAGTTGTATTGATAAGGATCAACAACAGGGCCATTACCGAGGATCACTACGAGCCTTGGATGGTGTAGATTCATTGAAAAGGGATCTAGGGTATGGGCAAACTTCAGCAGCCACCACTTCAAGTTCATCCAAAGTTTCAGGCTCCCGTAAAACTAAAGGCAAATTCCAAGAAGTGAAAGGCTCACCTGTAGAGTCTGTTACTTCATCTCCTTTGAGAATTCCCAATCCTGACAAGCTTATATCGGGAAGAAGAAACATGCCAGTGAAAGAGGATACCTTCAACTTTGGTCTCTCTGACTTGGGTAGCCCAAGAAGATGCTCCGATGGTGAGGGTGATCGGAGTCATCGGTCTGCAACAGTAAAGAAAGAGAAAACTTCTTCTGGTACTAATCGTGGATCACTGGAGTCATCTATTCTTGATGAGCAGGGTAAGGATGTTTTGAGCAGCAAAGCCAAAGCTCAGGCTGAACCTTCTGAATTTGGAAGTACCCATTTAGTCAATAGGGGTCCTAGTGACCAACAAAACCTTGTCCATGAGGAGGAGAGGTTGAACAACAACTACCATTCTAATGGTTCTATCCCTCAGAAGTCTGGGAAGAATTCTTCTTTGCGGTCTAAAGACAAGCACAGAAGTTCCAAATCTGATTTTGATAAAGGAAAAATCAAGGTATCTGATTCATTCAATGAGCTGGAGGAATTGTATTCAGGTAAGAGCTCAAGATATGAGGCAGAGACTGAATCTCACCATCGTTCACCTTACCATGAAGAAATGAGGGATGGAAAACACAGCTTTCAGGAAAAGTGTAGTTCTAAGCTTGATAAGGATGAGAAGGGTCAGGCAGTTAAGAATGATCATGTAGGAAAATGGGCAAGTGAAAGTAGTAAGCGAGAGGTTCAGTCAAAACATGGAGGACATGAAGGTTCAGATGCAAAATTGGATCCCATTGGCAGTAAAGATGGAAAGTCTATTCCACAGCAGGAGCGTGAGGGTGAAAGACCCTCAAACCGATGTTTCTCTGATAGAATTGATCGAATGGAAATACCCTCAGGGAGAACAAAGTCACAATTGTTCCCAAATTCTGGAGAAAAACAAGAAAGACAGTCTGTGTCTACCCGGCCAGCATCTGTTTCCCAGACAGGAAATGGATTAGAGGTATTGCCAGTTGATGCCTCTGCTGGTGGTGATGTATTGAAAGCTCCAAAGCACCCTAGGAAACCTGATAACCAGAATGGAGCTCATCATAGTAATGTGAGACATCCCACGCCTAATGGGATTGGAGTCAGGGATCTCGATGCTCCAAGTCCACTTAGAAAGGATTCTTCCAGTTATGCTGCTGGTAATAATGCCTTAAAGGAAGCCACAGATCTTAAACACACTGCTGATCGACTTAAGGTATTGATACATGAATCTCTCTCAAAATTTCCTTGCTGCAAGCTTGATGTCATTTATCTGCTTCCATATTTCTAACTTCTCTCTGACTAAACCATCCTTTTGTAGAACTGTGGTTCAGTTCTTGAAACTACTGGGTTATACTTCCAGGCTGCTCTGAAGTTTCTTCACGGGGCTTCCCTTTTGGAGTGCAACATTGAGAATATCAGATATGGGGAGCAAAATCAGTCGATGCATGTGTATAGTACCACTGCAGCACTCTGTGGGTAAGTTATATTAAAGCTGCATGAAAGACCTTTGCTTCTAGTGTGGCTTGATTGTTACGTTTATTTTCTTTTAAAAAGTGATTTGTGTTCATAGTCAATGTCATAAATACTTATATTCTGTTTTCAGTTGATTTGTTTTACATCTTTATAAGCCGGCCTTTGTGGAATTTGTTGTGAGATGCTTCACAGTCTGCGCATTTCTATTGCAATAGCAGTTATGACATTTATTCCTATTTTTGTTTTGCTGCTCTTGGAAGTGCCTTCTTTGGTAATTTTATGGTGGAGGCATTTGTTTCATTTCAATGCAGCCCAAAATAATTGCTGTCTCATTGCCCTTGTTTTGCTAGATAGTCATCTAGCCTGTTGGCAGTCCTTCGGACACATTTAAATTCAGCCTCAACCTCCTTTGCAATCTTTTCCATTTCCCTAATCACATGTTTAAAAGTCCATGGAGACTGGCTGCTGTTTACAGCCTAGGAAATGACCACCTGTGAGTCTCCTTCCACCTCAATATACCTGAATCCCATCTGTTTAGCTAGCTCCAAACCTTCAGTGAATTCCCTGTGCCAATCGGTCCTGAGAACACAGCCAGTATCCTCCTTTCAGAATTTTTTATTACTCCTATACCCAAGAGTCCCGGATTTCCAAGGGAGCTCCTATCAAAATTCAGTTTCATTTTATTGCCTTCTAGTGGTTTCCACTCCAACCTTACTTTGTCTCTCACTCTTGAGGACTGTGCTACTTCAGTCCAGGTTCTTAGAATGTCTGTGACTCAGAAAGCTATCCAAGGATTTTACCCAATGAGCTACTTTCACCTTGATGCTGTTAAATACTTCCTCTACTATTCTGCTTTTCTCTAAGAAGATCCTGTTATTCCTTTCTTCCCACACCACCTAGCATATTGTTGCCTTTGTAGCTTTCCACATTACCATCCCTCTTTTCTTTCTTTGTCTTAGGAAGTCGCGGTTGAAGAGTCTTGCTACATCTTGAGGGGGAGCCCACTTGCAGCCGAAGAGAATACAAAAGAATTCCCAAATTCGATGCACAGAAGAACATGATATTAATAAATGAGATAGGGTCTCACCACTTACACAAATAGCACACATGAGGAGAAAGGCAAGCATAAGGCCTTCTTCTCTGTAGCATTACCACAAGTGTTTACCTTGCCAAGGAATGTTTCCCAACAGAAAGCTTGAATTTTCAAGTGAATAGGCTTGCACCAAATTTCTTTCACAAGGAAATCCCCAACTAGGGGGTTGGGGAATGCAAGTACTCTAAAGAAAGAAGAGCAAGAGAAGAGACCATTTGAAGAGCCTACCCAAATTCTAACTTCCAATGACGGGTCCAAGTGGATTTGCCTTAGTAGGTCCAACAATCGGATTAAAGATTCACACACATGTTCCCAAATTAGATACAGTTTCTCCCTAAGTTTGAACGAGCAAAGAGATTGGGAAATTTGTCTTTAAGTGGGGTTTCCCCTACTCAGAGGTCTTTCCAAAATAGAACTTTATTACCCGATCCCACATCGAATTGGATGGAGTTGGGGAAAGTAGTGTAGGCTTCATGAATTGCTTTCCAAGGAGAGGCTAAAGTAATGTGAGGGGAACTTTTGCATCCCAACCATTTCCATCCACCCCATGAATGCTCTCAATCACTTGGTGCCACAGTCTATCACTCTCAAAAGGAAATCTCCAAAGCCACTTACCTAGTAAAGTTGTGTTCCTTATTCCTAAACCCCCTTGTTCCTTGGGTTTTCTAACCTGCTTCCAATTGATCAAATAGTCTTTCCTTTCATCTCTTGGATCCCAAAGGAAATCTCTCGTGTATTTCTCTAAGCACCATGCTACCCTAGGAGGGATTCTAAAGGTTGAGAGGAAATAGGTGGGGAGATTTGCCAAAGTGGCTCTAATCAAAGTTATTCTTCCACCCAACGAGATATAATTCCTCTTCTACAGGGCTAATTTCCCATCAAACCTTTCTATGACTGGTTTCCAAAACCCATTTGACCTAGGGTTTCCTCCTAAAGGTTGACTTAAGTAACTAATTGGCCAATTTCTGATCTCACACCCAAGATTTCAGCATATCTTAGGAGTTCCCCTTCTTCCAAGTTGACCCCTACAGTACCACTTTTAGTCCGGTTTATCCTCAGCCCTGTCGCCCCCACAAAATTATTCAACAGCATCTTCAGGTTTGCCACGACTTCCTCATTATTTCCTTCGTAGAAAAAGATAGTGTCATCTGCAAACCTGAGATGGGCAACAACCACCTAGTTTCTACATACCCTCCAACTTCTAATTAGGCCTTGAATATTAGATTTTTCCACCATCCTGCTTAACACTTCTACCACTAGGGTAAAAGGGAAGGGCGATAGGGGGTCGCCTTGCCTAATTCCTCTCATAGCTGGGAAGAAATATTTCGCTACACCATTGATTAGGATTGAATAATGAACCGAACTTAAGCACCCTTCAATCCAAGATCTCCACCTAGCTCCAAAGCTCAATCTTTCTAGTGTTTTTAGGAGGACTTCCCAGTTAACCAGGTCATAGGCTTTTTCTAGATCTACGTTACATACCAGACCCTTTTCTCTACCTTTTTTTTGTCCCTACAACACATTCATTGGCCACCAAGTTTTGATCCACAAGCTGCCTTCCTTCTACAAAGGCACCTTTGGAATGGAGAAATGATCAAGGGTAACAGAGAAACTTTGTTCTGAGCACAGTTGTGAGTAAATGTAATGGGGAGAGATAAGAGATTTTATCTCTCACTGACGTTTTACACATTGTATCTTTCACTTGTACAATTCCGTCTCCTTTAATAAAGTTTATTGTTAAGTATTATCGATAAAAAAAATCCTCCCTAGTAGCCCCTTGTTTTGATAGAGTGTCATCAGTTTGCTGACCTTCTAACCCACCTAAAACTTGCCCCAATTTCCCTTTTTGGGCACTTAATTTTTCTCACAATCTGTATATGGGTCCAGATACCCAAGCTATTTGTTTCCATCCACCCTATTACCAATTGAGAGTCCCCTTGCATCTCAATCTGTTGGAGGCCCAGTTGTTTATCCAATCTCAAGCCTTGGCAAAGGGCCAAGACTTCAGCTCTTAGTGAATCTCCTGTCCCTATTGGTCCTGAGAATAGAGCCAGTACTTCTCCTTGTCTGTCTCTTAACACTCCCCCCAATACCAGAAGGGCCTGGGTTATCTAAAGAGCTCCTATTAAAGTTCAATTTCACCCTTTACTGTGCTGAAAGGGTCTAGCTTTCCTGAGAAGTAGGGTTTGTAGAGGAGGAGCTTGCATTGCACTCCAGCCCCTGATTATTTCATCAGCTGAGAACTCCTTGAATACATCTCCCCCTGTTACTCAGCCCTGGAAGTGCCCAAGCTTGCAAGAGGCCCAGGCATTGCCCAGCCTGCAGTCTTGATGTAATGACACCATATTTCAGCAGCAACACGGCAGTGGATGAAGCAATGGTCCATTGTCTCTACCTCCTGCCCACACATGCAACAAGTTAGTTCCTGGACTTGCATCCCTCTACTTGATTAGTTTCCTTGGTAAGGCACTTCCCAAGAGCAGCAGCCCAAAGCAAGAAGCCCACCTTTGAAGGCACCTTAAATTTCTGGACCACTTTTATAAGGGAAGGAGGCCTGTTTAGAGCTTCTCAAATTCGCTGCAAATAATTTGACAGAAAAGTCAGTCACCATTACTTCTCCACCTCCTGCACCATTGATTACCGTAGCCATCTCTGGTAGCTTTGTCCTTTAACATTTGAAGCAAACCAGATGCACTTTTCAGCTCCCAATCATGCTAGTTTCTTCAAAATCTAGGCATCCAAACTGCTTTCCCTCAACATTCAAGTAGAGCAACAGTGGCTTCCCTATTTTCAGCAATCTGAAACAGCTGAGGGAATATCACCTCCAAGAGCCTATCCGCATGCCAAGGATCTTTTCAGGAAGATACGCTTCATCACCCACTTTGTAGGTAATGCCCATAAGGGAAGACATTATAGATATTCATGATACCCTTCCAGAGAGAATGACCATAAGAGAGGAAGTAGCCCAGTTTCCCCTTCTTTAATCCATACTTAACAGCAATCAGGCTCCTCCACCAGCCAATCCACTTCCCAAGAAGAGCCATATTAGACCATGTTTGGGAGTGCTTAAGTTAAAAACAAGTGCTTATTTGAATAAGCACTTATTTGCACTTGGCACCCAACTTTTTCAAGTGTTTATTTTAAAAAATAAGCACTTATTTCATATTGGGCTATTGGTAGTCTTTTTCTCCAATAAGCACTTAAATAAGCATTTGTGACTTTTGTCTTTCATTTTCTTTCAAAATTTCAAAATATACCTTTATGAAAGTACTTTTATTAAATCACTTTTATGAAAGCACTTTTACAAAAGCAGTTTTATGAAAGTACTTTTATGAAAGCACTTCTATAAAAGCACTTCTATAAAAGCACTTTAATGAAAGCACTTTTATAAAATTCAACTAGGGATAATTTTATAAGTGGTATTTTAAAATTCAACTAGGGATAGTTTTAGAAAAAATAAATTGAATAAGTGCTTATTGTATAAGCACTTAAAAAAAGCTGGAAATTTGGGCTTAAAAAATAAACCCCTATTTTTAAATAAGCACTTATTTTGGGCTTATTTCCAAAATATCATTAAGTGCGTAATGGCCCAAATAAGCACTTATTTTTAAGCACTCCCAAAAATGGCCTTAAAGTCCTTTACTCTTTTCACCCCTAAACTGCCTTCCCCAAGGGGAGCACAGATGTGGTTCTGATTAGCTAAACGCATTTTCTTCTCCTGCCAGCCTTTCCAAAGGAACTCTTTTCTAAATATTCATAATTATTTTATCCACTTTCATAGGGACTGAGGACAAAGATAAATAGTAAGTCAGGTGGTTAGATAGGGTGCTTTTGACTAGAGTTATTCTTCCTCCTTTGGAAAACCAAGTTATTAAGCATTCCCTGAAGCAATGATCAGCTTCATATCAGTGGTTAATTTGAAGGTTTTTCTTGGTGATAACATTAAGGTTTAGCTAAGCTCAATTTTCCTGACATGGCATATTAGGCAGATTGAATGTGTTTGCAGCAATTCTTTGGTTGTGGACAAGGTTATTTACACTTAGAAGAGTCTTAAAGTTCTTTCAATTTTGATAGTGGTTCCCTGGGCTATTTGGGAAAATGGTATAATTTCTGGGAGAGATAAGATGGTAGAGTTATTTACTCTATCTTGTGTTAGGAGAAGAATTTCCAGTTGCTCCGGGGCTTTTGCCTTGCTCCAGAGATTTGTGGAGCTTCTAGTTGCTTTCTGTTATTGTTGAATAGGATCTAAGGATACTATTGGGTGGATTTCTAATGATGGAGACACCATCTGATGCTTTCTGCTGTACTAAGTTTAATACAATTTTTTTTTCTTACATGGTCCCCCATAGAATATCTTGATCTCTTGAGCCTCATATTTTGCTTGATTTCCATAAAAAAAGTGTTCTGCTTGATAGTTTTGGAAGAATTTGAATTGGGTTCTTGAGGATCTATCATGGGGCACCTTGTTGATCTTTGTTGAGTAGACTTCCTCCTCTTAGGTTGGCTATGTTTTGAGGTTCCATGATGATAATTCATTAAAGAAGACACCAACTGAGAGGTGGCTCGTTGGTGTATTAGCTGGTTTGTTCCAGCAGTGATGCGGAATTGAATCCCGCAACCACCACTTTGGGGAGAAAAGGGGTCAAGGGGAGGTTTAGTGGTGCATGCACCGAATAGCGAAAAAAAAAAGAAAAGAAGAAGAAGAAAAGGAAAATATATATAAACAAATACCAACTCACACCATCACTGCAGGGGGCCTAATAGCCTAGGATACACAAGAAAGCCCTGAAGCTTGGGGAAAAACACTCATGAAGCATTAAAAACAATTTGGAACAAAAAAAAGTGCAAAATACAAAACCAACTCAAAGCATTTAAGCTTCCATCAATGAAGACCTCAGCCACCTAAGCAACCACATCCCGGAAGAGGAACTCAACGAAACCAAACCAAGAAAGGACAATCATTTCTCACAGGAATGCTCCTTGGGCTTTATCCTCCTCGATGGTAACTATTGTTAGAGATTACCTCCCCCTCCCCAACCTGGTTGCATGGTTTTGTCTCCGTCTCTGATCCTTTTTCCCCCTTTTATTACTGAATCTTTCAACCTCCCCCTTCTCTGTAAATTGTGAATTTGCACTATAGAATAAATTAAATAAGTTGACATACATGAACATTATAATAGTATTGACAAAAAGGGAGAAATATTGTTGATCAAAAGAAAGGGAGAAATATTATATGGTTAGTGTATAAGTTGAAATTGGGTGAACTTGACTAGGTGTTTAGGAGGTGTGTGTCTGACTGGTTTAGGTCCTGTGAAGACAAATGAGGTAGCCGGGTCCTGGGAAGAGAGCGAGTAGAAGTGTGCTCACTATTGGGCATGTCTGCCCAAAGCTCCTTTGTCCTGGTCTTTTGATTTTAAAATAGAAAAAAGGTAGAAGTTGAAAGCAATAGCATATGATATCCTGGAATTTGTTTGAACAAGTTTCATTAGTGATTGACATGTGTATATGACACTATCTGGATTAGCCAAGTTCAGAAAATGAAGTTAGATTATAGTATTCTGAAGCTTATATTTCTGCATAATTATGCAACTATACTTGACTCCTTATTAACAATGCCTTCTTATAAACTCTAGATTTTGTGCTCGTGAATATGAAAGATGCAAAGAGATGGCTGCTGCCTCTTTGGCTTACAAATGCATGGAGGTGGCATACATGAAGGTCATTTATTTCAAACATTCCACTGCAAGCAAAGACCGTCATGAGTTGCACACTGCTTTGCAAACGGTTCCTCCAGGTATTTGGATAACACCCAAAAGTTTGAAACTGAAACATGTGATAAAAAGCCTGTTTTGATCTTTGCTTTACTTCAAGATAGTTGAAAACATTCCTTGAAGTGGAGTCATCTGAGCCATAGAGTGCCAAAGGAGGTATTGCTACTTGATAACAAGGTTCAAATTATCGATACGCCTGTGTATCGGCAGAGGTGTATCGGTACTAAAACCATGCGCTTATATGTTTTTTTTTTAGTTTTTTTTTTTCAAAATTTGGTTTTTGGGTAGGTTTTTATATGTATTTTTTTTATTAAAAGAGGGTTCCCGAAACACCTGTAAACAGGTGTTTTGGAACCCAAAAGATACGATATTATATGCCCGATACAGGGCGTATCGTATCAAAATTTTGATCCTTGCTTGAGAAGATAAGAACAAATGAGACAATACATGCAATCTCAAAGTTCTTTGTTAATAGGAGTTGAAAATGGATTCATGAACAATGTAACTGTTGTGATAGTAGAAAAATATAGCTCCTAATTATATAGGTTTATTTTCCCATTCAATGTCTCAAGGCCTATTGAAGACAAACAAAACATGATATACAGTTGGAATAGAGCAAATTATTACATGTTTTTCCATGAACAATATTCAAATATCTGTTTTATAAGATTGATTACCTAAAATAAAGTTGAGCAGATACTTCGAAATATATCATTGAAGCACTTTTCTCACTCAAGGCAAGTGCTAAGTTTGCATATATTCATTTCACCGACAACAGTCACACCTTGGCCATGTGCCACAGATGCTTCTCCTGGTGTGGTGCACTTTTGGCACTTGACCACCCAATTAACATGTGCATCAATCAAGCAACTATTGTTTTTCTTTTCCCCGGTTCATCAGTCACACGTTATGTCTGTTAACTAATCAAAAATAGTTTGGGTTTGTTAAAGGGATGTTTTCCTCAGCTCCTTGGATACCAAATACATGCTGGAAAGTAGGTGATCTTCCCTAGATTAGAATGTGGGACATTCACATTAGTGGTACCCGCCTATATACACATGTGAAGATAAGTGGAACATTCACATTAGTAGTACCCGCCTATATACACATGTGAAGATAAGTGGAACATTCACATTAGTGGTACCCCCCTATATACACATGTGAAAATAAGGACAAAGAAAAACAAAGAGGTTCAATAAGGAATCTTCAAATCAGCAATTATCCTGTCCTCTAGTAAGTAATAGATAACACATTAATCGGTTAACACTAAATCTGATCAATTGGCAACCATTTTCCCATCAAATAAAAAAAGGGAAGAAAAAAAGAAAAAAGGAAATATCTTTTAAACATTGATGATCTTTTATCATGTGGTGACTTCTTTCTGAAAGGGGTTCTACAGTTGTAAAACATTTGGTTTGCTGGGATTTGGAACCACTTTGACAATCAAAACATGAGTTGGGAAAGCATCTTCAGGGTATCTTGGTAATTGTATGCCAAAATGCATTTGACTACATAAGCACCAATAGATCTATGAAGTAGCATTGGCTGTTGCCACAAAAGATTTGCTTTCTATGTTAAATTCTCAATACTAATTGACTTGTGCAAGAGGTTGTGGTGTGTTGTGCCTAACGTGGATAGTTCCTCTCTCACACTATTAAACTGGTTGAGTATAGTTTAATATGAAGAGATTTCGAAAAACTAGTGTTTTGTGAAGTAATGATGAAGAATGCATTAGTTTGTATGTGTGCATCTCAAGAAAATTTATGCGAGTGGTTGTGTTTTCTTTGTGCTTTCTTTTTGCCATTATATTGCCCAACTTATTCAACACTTCCACCATTGCCTTGTCATACAGTTGTTGTTCAAGGAATTGTTCTGTATTTTCTCCTCAGAACTTGCCTTTTTTTTCCTACTGTTTTTACCTATTTTCATTTGTAATGTGCCTTTCTTTTTTGATGTGACACTAGTTTAAAGTCTTCAGTAATAGTTTTGTTGCTGATATTAACCTATATTTTATCTTTGCCTTAGGAGAATCTCCGTCATCATCTGCTTCAGATGTCGATAACTTAAACCACCAAGGGATGCAGGATAAGACTGCTTTAACCAAGAGCACTAATTCACCCCATGTTGGTGGAAACCATGTAATTGTTGCTCGTAACCGTCCCAGATTTGAGGGGCTTCTTGACTTCGTAAGTTCACTCAATCCTAAAGTCTCTAGTCTCTACTTCATGGAAGATCAGGTTTGATAGAAATACATAATAAGTAATGCCTGCTCTACTCGAGATGCCACTCCATGTGGATATCTTGAACATTAAATGCATTGGCTAAAATGGGCATTACAAGCTTGTTGGCACGTTCCAGGAATGACAAAAAAAGGAAATTGCTGCCCGGCAGCTATTTCGTAAGCAGTTTTGTGTGCTATGTGGGTTTGAAAGAAACTTAAGAGTGTTCAAGCAGAAAGCAAGGCTGGAGGAGTAATCAATTCTGCCTGGGCGCACCTATTAAATCTCTTCTTTCCTAAAGATACTTCCCATTGTAGCACTTATAGTCACATGATTCACACCTAGGAAGTTGCATTATAAGATCCATTATATATTTTTTTGACCGTCTAATTGAATAAAATGGCTTAAATGATATTTTATTTGGATAATGGTTTTAGGTGGGTTCTCTGATACTGGGGCCCATCCCCTGGTGCTTTTGCCATATCTACTAAGGTTTTAAAAGGCAGACTGAACTGAAGTGGTTGATGAAGAGATGAGGTTTAACCTTGAAAAAAAAGTGGATAAATTCATAAGTCAAAAAATGACAAAAAAGAAACTAATATTAAACTGTTAATGTATTGCTTATATGGTTTCCCAGTTTTCTAGGCCCTTCAGTTTCTGCTCTATATTGGATCTTTATAATATGAAGACCCATCTTGTCTTTCATAGACATTGAGATTTGAGAATATTAAAAGAAAAACATCTCACATTTTCTATGTACCAATGCACATCCATTTCAACGACAATTCAATTTTCAGCAAGAACATCAAAAGAAAAACATCTTACATGTCACATTTTATATGTACTAACGGACATACGTTTTAATAATTCACAAATGACCATATGGATTTAATTGAATATTTGAACATGATTATTGGCTGAAAGCCTGAAACCATTTCTTAAATACCATTTGATATTCAATCAAACAGCATGTTAAAACAGAATTTTTAAAGAATCTGTGTGGTAATTATAGAAGCTAAAAGTTGGTGGGTAGAAGGGCTGTGTAAAAGGGGAAAGCTGGTCTGAAATTTGGCCCTGGCTGTGGTTTTTTGGTGCTAGTGGCAGGAAAGGAATGCAAGGATTTTTAAAAATAACAGTAGTTCTACTGACTATTTTGTACATGGAAATCTTTTTGTAAATCTGGGTTTGGAATTGTAATGTGCAGGGGAAGTTTTTATAAGCCCTGGGTACAGAAACTTATTGTACATGTTTTGTTTTGTGTTAATATATTTCCATACCATTACTTTCTTCCAAAAAAATATAGAAGCTAAAAGTGTAGAAAACAGATAAAAACTAATGTTTCTGTGATGGCCAGTTGAGAAGCTTGCCAGATGACTTAGAGACAATGTTAAGGAAAAAGAAGGCAACCAAATTTAAGAAATAGGAAAACAAAGAGTGAAACATGGTGTTTTGAGAAGGACCAACTTACTGATTCATAAGCATAGAAGCACAAAAAACCTCATTGAATCCTACAGATTTTAGGTATTCTAGAGTTTTGTATCCATTGAAAAAACACCATTGATTTCATCGAGTATCAAGAGAGAGTAATGGAGAAAGCAACTGTTTTTTTTTGTTTGAAAGGTAAAGAGAAACTCATTAAAAAGAAAAGAGAGTATAAAAAGAAGGTGATAAGATATCACCCAAGAGGAAGGGAGGGAGGGAGCACCAATCTCCCGCCTCCACATATTCTGAGTCTAAGCCAATTTCATTGTCTTTTTTATTTCTGAAAAATCCCCAACTGAGAATCTGATCTGTTATGAACCCAAGAGTCCTCACCACCAGCATCTTCTTCAACTGTTCAAAGAAAAGAAAAGAGAGTAGGGCTTCTTTCTCTGCGTGTGTGTGTTTAATTTATTTGTTTGTTTGTCATGGTCAAGAGATAAGAGGCCTACTAGGGAATAGCTACTGCAAACACCCCACCTCCCCCCCCCCCCCCCCAAAAAAAAAAAAAAAAAAAAAAAATAATAATAATAATGGCCAGCTGCAGGAAAATGGAGCTTATGCCTTGGTTGTACCTCATGCCTTGTGCTTTGAGGTCTACACCTTGCAAGGTCAAAGGCTTAAGTCTCAAGTGAACAAATGGAGCTATAGCCTACTATTGCTTTATATGCATGAGCATGCGGGCTGGAGAATTGGCTTGATACACACTTTATTATATTTGCCTAGAGTATGAGTGTCTTCAATTTTGATTGTAGGCTAAGGAAGCAGCTTCTGCAATGGAAGCATCAAAGAAGTCAAGGAATGCTTTTGCAGTTGCTAATGCGCATCGGGAAGAAGGCCGGTGTGTGGAGGCTATCTCCTCTGTTAAGCGGGTCCTTGATTTCTGCTTCCATGATGTGGAGGGTTTTCTGCGGCTTGTACGGCTTGCCATGGAGGCTATTAACCGATAAAAACAGTGGTAGTAGAGAGACTGTCAACTCTGTGAATATGTTGTGCTTCTCTGGTCTGTTTCCTTGGGTAGGCCTCAAGGAGGAAAAGAAGCGGAGTTGGATCCCCTGGACGTAAATGTAAAACTTTTGAGAATGTACTGATTGCTCCAACTCAGTGCCTCTGTATAATGTGTACAAAATGAGATTGATTTGCAATTTTTATAATGTATTCTTTGTGAGCCTTTCGCTGGTTTTTTGATATGGACGAGGGTGTAACATGCCAACCAATAAGTTTTGAAGATTGGATGAGGAGAAGTGCCTCTGTTTATGAGTTAAAGGCTTCTGTCACAAGGGTTGGAGGAGATAACAGAAATGCAGTTATATGGCTCCATCCAGGTCAGAGCTGGAGATGATAGAGAGATTTTGAACCTATTCAGAATCAGTAGAAGGCGGCCTGAACGCTGATGTAGTTAGTTCTGATTGTTCCTTTTTTTTCCTGGACATCTGTGAAGGGCTTCAAATTTTGTCTTTTTTATCTTAAAATTTATTTGAGAAAGGAAAAATGAAGGTGTTGACGGTGGTTGCCTACTTGTTCTTGAAATTTCAAGCTCTTCATTGTGCCTTTGAATCTCTGTTACGATATTCCTGCAATCCTTGGGGCAATAGAGGAAGCAACATTGGGTAGGTTCATGTTACGTTTCACTATTATGCAGATGCTTCTCTTTCTTTTCATTTGTTTCTATAATAATTACATGTTCTACTTGTCTATAGGTTGCATGATTATCTATTGTAGCAGTTGGGATGATTGGCTATCTGTCGATAAAGGAGACAAGTAGGAAGAAGTTATGGGCATATATATGCATATATTTACTGAGAGTGAGAGGGGGGAGGGGAAACGGGAGGGAGACAGAAGACTTGTGGTACTGAGCATGGTGTTTACATTGTAGAATTTACCTGTGGAGTTTGAGTCATCATGCTCTACTGAAAGGTTAGCAAATTTCTCGTAACTCTCAAAATATGTATGGTGCCTTTCTGTTTATTCCCCATGTGGCATGATTGTTTATGTACACACTTTATTTGTTTTGTTTTGATTTCAGGAGTATATAGTGGCTATTAAAGCACGGGAGAATGTTCTTTTGCTGAGATTATCTCCAGTATTTGATACTGGTTCATTCATGGCAGTTATACCTTCCATATTCATTGCAGATGGTTATTTGTCAGCATGTGGGTTTAGCTTATGACGTGTTTGGAAGCCTTTGGCCAAATGAATATTTTACATCGAGCCGATAAGGAATTCCATTATAAATTATGTTTGTGCTCATGCCTCACTGCTGGCCCATGGGTATGAAGATCTCAGAGGTAAAAGCTTCACTTTCACTCAAACATTATCCCAAGCTTGCTGAATTTTTGAAGTATCATTGCTCTAACTGTAGTAATCCAAGTTGCTTGTTGGAATCATTATGTCATAGTTGCCCTAATGCACAGTTTAGATTTTGTTATGTGGTAAAAGCCGTATCAGTTAAAATTAGTCTTTATTTTGTATACGAAGTTGGTGGTTTGTGTCAGTGTTTTAAAACTGGACACCAAAGGCTGGTCTGTTTTCCATCTGGTTGGGTCAGCAGTTCAACCATCTGGGTCAACAGGTGAAGCCATGACGGCATCATAAAAATTTCAAAAATAAAAGAAATACAAAACCTGGCAACCCACTGAATGTTTTGGACAGATCAGCGGTTGAAGTTGAACCATCCAGGTTGACAGGTCGTTTAGTGAATCAAAGGTTTTTTATAAAATAGTGGGTTAGATGTTGACCTCAACTGGTATTGTGACCAAGCCCTATTGGCCCAGTCAATTGCAGTTGAAAACACTGGTTTACGTTTGGATGGTGTAGTGGGTTATGTCAGTATGAAGCTGGTCTGGCTGCCCCGAGGGGTGAGGGAATCCTTTCAGAGGGAAGCTGGATAGAGGCAAAAACTGTGGCATCTGACTCATGTCAGCCTAGTCTTACACTTCAACAAATATCGATTCTTAGTTTCCTCCATTGATCATGTTTGTGTGATGGGTAAATATGTTGGTCACAATTCTGTGTGGTTTTTATTTCAGGTAGGAAAAAGAGTTGTGACAACAGTAGCGGCAGCAGGAAAGGGGTGACAGCTGAAGGGCATCGACAAAGTATTTCCTTTGCACTGTGAATGATAAAGCAAAGTTACAATTCTCCCCCCTCTTCATGATACTATTATCTGTGTCTCCACCTTGTCCTACTTTCACCTCCTTTGCGAGTGTATCATAGAAACAACATTGATTTTTTTCATCTTTATAATAAGAAAAAGAAAATTTACCATCACCTTGATGAAACTATTTGCAATTTTGCCACCATTACGTTGAGCTTGTATGTTATAATACATAAACGTCCTGTCCCTTACATAAGAGTCTAGAGAGGGGGATTGAAATTCAGTTGAGCTTGGTGATTCTTATGTCCAAATCCTCTACTTTTTTACTGCTCAAGGACATGATCAATCTTTCTGGTGGAGCATAATTAACCAAGGAATCACCCACGTCACACTATGGTTTGAGGTAAGTCTTAGATTGATCATCCATCTGCTCTTTGTGGGTTATTTCCGGCTTAAAACCCTTTTAAATTAAAACAGTGAAAGTTTTGGGCATCTCATGTAACTGGGGAAATTCAATGCTTAGTTGACTGCACAGCTTCAATTCGTCACTTTGGATTAGACCCTCGACTTTAATTATACAATCAGAAAGGCATTATTAGTTTTTTTTTTTTTTTTTCCCCGCTTCAAGAAAGGCATTATTAGTTGCTTAATTAATTTTTTCTTACTAGCAATGCCAAACGCTACCTAATTGACTTGGGAATCTTACCTGTTGTAACTTCTTTATGGGATAAATTTCATCCCAACTAAAAACCGTGCTACAAGTCCCAAATAACCATCACTTATTTTACGTAATAAAACCAAGGGAGTGGTTTAAGGGATTGTACGGTAATGACTGAATGGCTTATTGCTTTACATCTTAGTAGATAAAAGAATTAAACAACAAAATATTTGGGGGCTACGGTAACTTGGTAACCAACCAAACTTCAGCTTCACTGAAAGATGAAACAATAAGTCATTCAGTTCACCTATTTCAGCTGTTTTCAAACAGGACCCACGTATTTGTCTGAAATCCCAGGAGAGGAGAGGAGAGGAGAGGAGAGATACAAGTGCTTTGCCCAAGGTCTCCAGACAAAAGGAAGGGAAAGTTTGGTCAATTTGCAAAACATTTCAACAACGAGAATATGCTGAAGGAATAAGGCCAGCCATCCGATTGAAAAGCTGGCTCTAAACCCTTCAAAAGTACATTTGCTTGCAAAGAAAAGAATGGTTTCTTTTGGAAGAGAAGGATTAGTTTTGCTTCCTCAGACCTTCGTTTCTGTCAGCTTTCTCTATTTACTATAACTTTCTTCTCTCTTTCGGCTTTGGGTTCCCTTATCATCCAAGCAAGTTAGGAAAAGTCTAGTTTGAGCAACTCACATCCAGTCAAAGCCAGTAAGCCACCAACCACTAAACTATATGCTGGAGCCATGCCATTGGATGGGCTTTGGTACTACCCACTGAACCTCGCAATGGTGGGCCCACAGATGATGGACGTCCGGATTTGAAAACCCTTGGTCTGGAGCCCGTGAAACCAGTCATAGGCCCACGTGTAATGCAAAGAAAAAAAGGAGAGAGAGAGAGAGAGAACAAGTGGTGAAAGAGAGACAGACAAGTGATCTATCTGAACAAAAGCGGGCATCTTGGGTCTGAGTGTGGGGTCCCATATCACGCAAGTCTCTTCCATCTGCAGAATAAATTGGATCACAACATAAGTTTTATTCTGAGTCTCAAAACCCTAAACTGCACTGGACATATGGCCTGTTTGGTAGAGCCCAGATCATCATTCAGGTTCGCCTATGCCCCGAGACCTATCCCAAATGGAAATGGAAATCTCTTTACAAAAGAAGACAAGACATGATTAACTAAAGGTTCCAACCATATCAAGAATCTGGTACCAACCAATTCTTCTGATGCAGCATTGAAGGCCGGAAGCTGTCTTCTTACACGAGACTGATGTCAATGAATAATTCTCTTATGAAGTGGCTCTTAGCTGGGGGAAGGGAAACCCTTCTGATATCAGATAGCAACCTACTTAGTATCTATAACCTTTTCTGTATTTTCATATGTCCCATCTGATTCCAATCCACTGGTGAGAAGTCTCATTGTGCGAGGTCCCACACATAAAATTGTGCCCCCACCCCAAAATAAAAATAAAATTAAAATAAAGAAAAGATAGTACAGTTCCTCTCTCAGTCTCGTACAATGCCTATCTCAACCTGGAATAACCTTCTCCAAAGCAAACGTGTTGAAGAAAATGGAAACCCTAATCCATGGTCTTTATCTGCAGAGAGGGAGAGAATGGATGGACCCGAGTGTCTAAGGCTATTGCTTTTCTATCTTCTCTTCTCTTTTAGTACAAGGGCTTGTCTGGATTTTCTCATTAGACACTGATCTCAATTTTTGTTTCCTCTCTGTTTCTCTATCCAAATTAAAGGAGACAACCCATTAATAGACAAGCATATCTTCCTTGTACAAGATAAAGTGGAAGTGGAGGGTCCAAACAAAATAAGAATCCTGTAACTTGGCAATCAAAGTTATCCTCATTTCTCACTACCTTTAGAGCAGGTCATCAATTGAGGCAAGCAACCAAAGTATCAGTGTTTTAAAACCTGACCTGAGCTGGAGGTTAAATTAAAATGTTACTACAAAACAACAAAACGACCAACTGAACGGGTCAGACGGATCAATATCAACAATTTAACTGTTGACTGAATAAATAACTAATAACTTAGAGGCTTTACTTCTATAATTTAATGAAATTTGCAGTCACAATGTATCAATGTTTTCTCACAATAACCGTTTTAATTTGCAATATATTTTATATACCTGTTAGAGAAGAAAAACCTATATAGCATTTATTAAAAAAAAAAGAAAAACCTATATATAAAGACCTTGCCTAACACCTTAAGCTTTTAAATTGAATAGTCCATGCCCCCATTATAATTAGGCTAAATTGCTGAAACCCTCCCATGAAGTTTTTGACCGTTGCTGAAACTTCTCCTGAACTATATTAATTGCAATCACCTCCCCTGAGCTATCTAATACAGTTTCAAGTAGACCCCCCTCTGATAGAATCTTCTTAAAAAAGGCATTAAAATGTCCAAAATACTTGTGTAGTTACTATAGGAGTTGGTTTCTATGGAAAAAAAAAAGTAATACAAACTTTACTATTGCAGCTTTACCTTCCAGTGATTGATATGAAGGGCAAATTTGAAAAAATAAATCAAGTTCAGTGAAGAGAAATTTTGGAAGATGAATGTTTTTGTTAAAAGTAACAGCATGAGTATTTTGGACATTTTCATGCATTTTCTTAGAAGATTTTACTAGAGGGGGTCTACTTGTAACTATGCCAGAAAGTTCAGGAGAGGTGATTGCAATTACCAAGTTTTAGGGGAGGTTTCAACAACAATCAGAAACTTAAGGGGAGATTTCAAAAATTTACCCTTATAATTAATTAAGTTTCAGCACAAGCCATGGTATAAATGGGCCTGTATTCAGCACAAGCCCAATGGACTTTTGCATGAAGGGACATTCTATGACAACTAGGGGTGTCAATGGACTGGTTTTGGGTTGGACCAAATTCAAATCAAAATCAATTTGAACAGATTGGACAGACCAAAAAGACATTGAATTGGACCAGTCCAGACTTTTGAGGTCCAAAATATTTATTGGTTTGGATTGGACCTGATCCATTGGATCAGATTGAACCAATATTAAGTCCATTGATAAAATATAAGAATACAGGTGTCCATGGACCAAGTTTGAATTGCAATAAAATCTAAATTAAAAACCGAACAGATTAGACAGTCCAGACATTGAATTGGACTGGTCCAAAATGGTTCAAACTTCAAGGTATTCATTGGATTGAATTGGACTAAGTCAAATGGACTCATAATGGACCGGATCAAATTGGACCAAATCTAGTGGAATTGACACCCCCAATGGAAAAGGACAGAAGGAGGGGCCCTTGGTTTCCATACAGGCCTTTCCTGGTCAAGTCTCCCGATGCCACAGTCCACATTCCTAATTCCATTAATTAACTGTTACCCCCATTTCTGCATTCCTAATTCTTCCATCATCTTCAATGCGACAGAGATAAAGGAATCTTCAACTTGGCTAAATAGAACTTTGACTATGAGGAAAGTTTTCAACGATTCATGCATGTTAATTAATTTGTTCTTCCTGACATTACAAGATGGAAGAAGAGATTAAAGATAAAGAGAAAAAAAAATAAAAATAAACAAGTGAGACGAGAAAACCTTAAAATTTTGATGGTGGTAATATCAGTACACTTGGTCTGGTCGGTGTAATGGGGACACGTGCTTGCAATTTGAGAATGGCCCCCTCTCCCAACTAAGCTACCCTAACCACAACCATTCCCAGTACTACCCACAACTTCCTCCCTTTGGCAAGATTCCAATTCCATCATCTCTTAACTTCATGGGTATGCATGCATGAGTCATATATACATGTCACCGTCATCATCATCATCATCAGTTAATGAAATGAGCTAGGTCTTAACCAAGCTAAGAATATGATTCTTCATTCATCATGATAGACCATATATCTTAATTTAATTACCATGTATTTGGCAACTAAAATGAATCATACGGCCCCAAAAGCGTCTGGCCAATCACCCACTGAAATCCAACGGTCCTTGGGCAAATTACTAAAGTAGTACTGCATTTACGTGAGCCCATGTAGTCTCTCTCTTGGTTTTCGATTCTATAAATAGACAGACTCAGAGGCTTCTCTTGAATCAGAGCTACTTAATTAGCTTCTGATCAAAAGAAAGGAATCAGATCGAGCTACTAAGAAGAGCTCTTTCAGCCCCATTTTGTTTGTTTGTTTGTTTGCTCGGATTCAACTTACATGGCTCCTGCACCCAATATTAATCCTCCGATCAACGTTGGCCACATAGATGATGTGCAAGAGCTGCGAAAGATTAAACCAATAACAGTTCCAGAAAGGTACGTCCGCGACATGGCTCAGCGGCCAACGCTAGCCACCTCCTCCCCTTGTTCTTCTTCAGCCATGAGCATTCCAGTTATCGATCTTTCGGAGCTTGTTGAAGGTGGCGAAGATGAAGTGCAGAGAGAAGTACTGAAGCTCGCTTCCTCCTGCGAGGAGTGGGGCTTCTTTCAGGTAAAATGCGACTAACATCTTACTTATTCCATGTATTTGAAACAGCTTCTGTTGCTTAACAAATGCTAAATTGTACTTCTCTAGGTTATAAACCATGGGATTGATAAGGAGCTGCTGGAGAGTATTGAGAAGGTGACAACAGAATTCTTCATGCTATCACTGGAGGAGAAACAGAAGTATCCAATGGCGCCGGGGACCATCCAGGGATATGGGCATGCATTTGTGTTCTCAGAGGATCAGAAGCTGGATTGGTGCAACATGTTGGCTCTTGGGGTTGAGCCCCACTGCATAAGAAACCCAAAACTATGGCCAACAAACCCACCTGAGTTCAGGTAATGCTTCTGCTGCATGCTAGGATATGATCCATCAGTTCTATCGTTGGTTACAGACTTACAGCAGAACTTCTGCATTGTTGTTCTAAAGCCTAGTTTTGGTTGCAGAGAGACTCTTGAGACATACTCAACGAGTATAAGGAAGTTTTGTCAGACTCTACTGAGATTCATAGCCTTGAGCCTTGGCCTGAACCAAGACAGATTCAATGAGATGTTTGGGGTGACTGTGCAAGCGGTGAGGATGAACTACTACCCACCATGCTCGAGGCCCGACCTGGTGTTGGGTCTGAGCCCCCACTCGGATGGAAGCGCCCTGACTGTGTTGCAGCAGGGAGCAGCTGGTAGCTCAGTCGGGCTTCAAATCCTCAAGGACAACATCTGGGTTCCTGTTCAGCCGCTGGAAAATGCTTTTGTCATCAACATTGGTGACACCATAGAAGTAAAAACAACTTCCCCTCAAGTACTTAATTTGTTCAGCTCCATGGACCGATTTCATGTGAAGGTCCATCTGATGGGTTTCTGATTGTGATGACCATACAGGTTCTTACGAATGGGAAATACAAGAGCGTCGAACACAGAGCTGTGACACACAAGGAGAAGGATCGCCTCTCGATTGTAACATTCTACGCACCAAGCTATGAAATCGAGCTTGGCCCTTTGCCTGAATTGGTGGACGAAAACCATCCTTGCATGTACAGAAGATACAACCATGGAGAATACAGTCGCCACTACGTCACCAACAAGCTGCAGGGCAAGAAAACTCTGGATTTCGCCAAGATTCAGACCCAGGTCTCAACCAATTAAGACCCCACATCCCCCATTAGAACTGTGTATGGAGGTATTAGATACTAGCTGCTTCATTATAGGAATTTAATTTGTCTATAGACCTTGTGAATAGAGAAAAGCAAAGAAGAGGTTCTGAACTTTCAGAGATTGAATGAACTAAATATTTGATGTTAGTCTCTCTTGTACATGTCACCAATCAATGGACAATCGTTGGGTCTTGTTTGTATAAAATTTTCTCCTGTTGGGCATGATTTTGATGTTACTGCTATGGATCGAGATTCTGTAAAAGAATGTGAACACAAGGAGAAGTCACTTCTTGTCTTTGACTATTCGTCATTGAGATCGATCTATTCTCCACCATATCAGAAATCTTTCCCCTAAAATCAATATTGAAGGACAAAATGACTGGTCTTCCAATGTTCATGGGGGATGGAGCCTTTCAATTTCTCAGTAGAGGGGGAAAAAATATAAAGAAGACCCAAGAATCATGTTCAGAGTTCAGACCTAGCAGTTTTTACTGGCTTGAAAGGATTGATTTGTAAAGCAGAATTGAGTTGGGCCCCGGATGATTCTAGGTGAAATGGCATTGAACATGTAACAACTAGATTAGAAAACAAAATTCAAACTTACCTGACCTTTGATGAGAAATTATTATTCTCTGTTGAGTCAAAGATGCTCAGGCCTACCACAAGCTTCATCAGTTGAACTGAGTTGCTAGTGAGTAAAAAGAAAGGACGACCCCCACCCCCCAAAAAGAGAGAAGAAATCAAAAACAAAAAACATGAAGGGTGACCAAAATCTAAACAGGAAAAAGGTGACCCAACTCAGAGAGTACCAACAAGGCCTGGATCGCCCACCAAGGAGAAGCACTTACTACAGACACCCATTTAAAACCGGATCGAACAAGAACCGTTTTGGGTTTGGTTCTCGGGTCAAATAGTCTAACATTCCAGTCTGAATGGACAGCCCGTTTTAACAAAAATAAAATAAAAAATTATAAAAAACAAAAGTAGCTAAAAACCGTTGTCTGAGTCAGCGGTTCATTGACCAAATAAAAATTTTTTGGTCAAAATGCAGTTTTAGGGTGAAATGGAACTGGCTAGGTGATTTGTCCCATCCAATTTGGTTTTGAAAACACTGAGCATAGGCCCACTCATGGCTTGTACCTAAATTAGGCTGTGCTCGCACCGTTACTCATTCATGCATTGGGAATATCTCTATGTTTTTTTCATAGGAGATATTCCCAATATAAAGCTGCAAGGGACTGTGAGAACACCGTACTCACAACACCACGTTGCAGCGATGGAACAGGTGATGTTTCTTTGTTTACTTCTCAATTTTCTCTCATTTTTTTTTCACTGTGCATATCCCACTATTGAATGCTATATGTCATCTCTTCGTATTTCAGGTGCTTTTGGTTCTTCAAATTAATCTCAACTCACTCAAATTATTATTAATAAATTAGTTGTAGTTAATGAAATTAATAGTACTTAGCGAAATATCCACTATTTTAGTTTTAGTAACTACTTACTATTATCAACCCAGTTCGGTTGAATCCCAACATACACTCACCGACCATTGTTCCCAAGTAAGTCAATCTCATATCCAATGGTTTCTCAGGCTGTTTTTGGGTTTCTCACATCCATTTACTTGATCTGAAGGTACTAAGTCCTCTGAAAAAAACTCATTTTCAGCACCGCTACACCATTCACATATGTTGTGTTCGCTCTTTCGAGTGAACACTGTAGATGCGGATCGGGTGAAGTAGGTTAAATGGATTGGGTATGGGTCAGGTATGATCGGTTTTCTCATATCCAATTCAAGCCCGACCCATGTGACTTACCATATGACTTACCATTAATATTTATTGATTAATTACAGTCATATGGGTCGGTTCCTCTCCTTCCCATATGACTTACCATTAATATTTATGGAATATGACTGTTTATAACTTCTAATTAATATTAGTACTTATTGACTAATTACCATATTTTACAGTATACTAAGAATTATTATTACTGAAATTTGCTGTTATAAAATTAAAAAGCTAACAAAATCATTTGAAAATTAATTATTATTAATTTAAAAATCCCCTAATTCATTTAAAAATTATTACAATTAGGAATCCCACAATTCTCCTTCTTCGAATGCAATTTGGATGGGTTGGGCTGGGTGACCCTAAGTCTCAAACCTTAAACTCAGGCTTGGCCCAACTCAAGGTCAAGCCCAAGTTTATCAACCCTTAACCCAACACATCTCGGGTTGGACTTGGGCATGTTATCCTCTGTAACCCAATTATTGGGTAGAATAGATTGATAATATGTAGATATGTATGTATATCATAAAACATTGGGCATGCTTAGATTGCTTGGGTCGGGTTAGGCTTGGGCTACCCAAGGCCCCAAGACCCTCAACCTAAGCCCAACGTAAGTTTAGGTTAGGCCTTAGTTCTTTGGCCCAAGCCTAGCCTTTGAAGTCCAAAAACTCAAGCCTAACCTGTGCAAAATCTCTGGTTGAGTCGGATTGGGCTCGGTTTAGGCCCACCCAACTTGTACCTCTAGATCCTTTTACTTCATTTTCTTTGAACAAAGCTCGTGCATCGCATGGGTTTGAAAATTTTATTTTAATAATACTGAAAATTACTGTTTAATATTACTGAATTCTACTATTATAAAATTAAAAAAAAAACTAACAAAATCATTTGAAACTTAATTATTATTAATTTTAAATCCCTAATCCATTTAAAAATATCAAAAATCAACATTAAATAAAAATTTAGTAAAAGTTAAAACTGTCTGATAAAAGTTAAAAACTAATACAGTTAGGAATTTCACAATGCTCCTTGGAGTACAACTTGGGTGGGTTGGGCTTGGGTTGATCCTACATCTCAAAACTTGAGTCAAGCTTGGCCCAACTCAAGGTTAAGCCCAAATTTATGAACCCAAGCTTAACCTAACACACCTGGGATCAGGCTTGGGCTTGGGCATGTTGAGCTTTGTAGCCCAGTTTTCAGGTAGAATAAATTGATAACATGTAGATATGCATATCATAAAATGTTGGGCATGCTTAGATTGATTGGGACGGGTTGGGCTCAGGCTACCAGAGGGCTCAACCCAAGCCCAACCTGTTAGTGCTAAGTTTTTTTGGCCCAAAGCCCAACTCGATGTCAAAAAACTCAAGCCCAACATGGGCAAAAACTCTAGTTGAGCCAAGTCAGGCTCAGGTTGGGCCCGCCCAAGTTGCACCTCTAGCTCCTTTTGCCTCAATTTCCTTTAACAAATCCCGTGCATTGCACAGGTACGCACTAGTTAAAACTTAAAAACTCATGGCTTTCAAACATTATCTTCTTTCCATAGCTTTCAAAATTCAAGAATTTATTCACTTTCTTCTCGCCATCGTTATCGCAAAAACAGCCACTCAGGGGGTTTCTTTTGGTGATGTTAGCAATGAAGCCAATGTTTTCCAACTGATTCAACTCCTCTAGAAAATGGTTGCCTGGCTTCCCTTGTTGAAGACCTCTTCTGGATCGCAATATTGAGAGTATGTTTTCAATATTTCAAAGAAAGTACCATTAGGATCAATGGTTAACTTTTCATCTAACTACAATGGATCATGTTTTTAAAATCAGACTGGATTGGACGGTCGAACTAGAAAAACTGGGAATCGGTCAAGTAATCTTTCTGTTTCACCTTAAAACCACTTTTTATCCAAAAACCTTTGATTTGATTAGCGATCCATTGATTTGGATGGTTGAACCATCAACCCAAACAATGGTTTTTGACTATTTATTTTTTAAGTAGGAACAAGTCATCCGTTCAAACTACATGGCCAAACAGTTTGACTCAGGAACCGGTCCATAATGATACCTTGTCATATCCGGTTTTAAAAACCTGGCAATGGATCTCCAATATTAGCTGTTTGAAGAAGATATAATTGCTATGTGTGATGTATACTTCAAAAGACATCCAAATGCATTTTGAATTGACTTTGGTGACTTCCAATTTGCATCTTAGTTCTCCAATCCTATCACGTCTAACATGAAGATACAAAGGATTTCAAGTAATGCTATAGGTTGGTTGTAAAGGATTTTTGAATATTTTTATTTTAATTTTGGAGTAGATACTCAAACTTATAGGGTAAAACAAAGTTGCAAGTGAAAAGGGGTAAAACAAGGTTGCAAGAAAATAGGGTAGAAAAAATAGGGTTTTCAAAAATTTAGATAGGTCATGTGATGTCACATGTTAACCGGTGTTAACATTTTAATAAAAGAGGGTATGTTTAAGTCTAAGTGGGTCAATCCACAAGGTATTAAGTTTATTTGAAAAATTCAGGGCATGTTTAAGTCAACTTAAGAAAATTTAGGATAAATTTAATTAATTATAATGAAGGTGACAAGAACATTAGACAACTTGATCAAATACACTCCAAATAAACTACCTACAAACAGTTCCCACAGGCTCTAATACCATCTCAAGTAACTATTCAACCTAAAAGTTTAAGCTGTTAGGTGAGGTCCTTGAATAGGTTTTTATTCAATAGAAAAAAAAACCCATTATTTTGATTTGCATATTATGTCACTTGAGGTTAACCAAGAGCCAGGCAACAAAATTGAAACCATGGTTTCAGAACCATCGTTGACCTAGACGGTTGGACCATTCATCCCAAAAACCACCCAATCAACTAGTTCCATTTCACCTCTAACCTGGTCATTTGTCAAAAAACATTTACTTGGTTAGCAATCCATTGGCCTAGACAATCAAATCGCCAACCAGTTCGGCTGTTCATGTCCCTTGCACCACGACACACAACATGGGGCACCACATGCAATCAGCGATGCACACCCACTTGCACCGTGACACAACATAGGGGCACCATGTGTAGTAAGCCATGTACACCGCCTAGCACCATAGGGCACCAATTGTATTGTGATTGTGGGTGTGCTCATCCGATGTACAATGATGCACAACATGGGGAACGATGTCAAATCAGCCATGCACACTCACTTGCACCATGATAGAGTACGGGGGCACCATGTGTAGTTTTTATACACAAACACTTGCACCATGACACACCACAAGGGCACCTCGTACAGTCAGATGTGCACATGCACATGCACCATGACATGGCACAAGGGAACCTTGTGTAGTCGGAAGCATGTGCACGCACATGCAGTTGGTTGTGCATGCGCACACAAGCACTGCATTGTCATAAGAGAAGCATGCCGAAGTGCCATCAGTGTGTCAATGTATATGTCTTGGGTGGGCTATTGTACTTTTTTTGTATGGGGGTATTGCTAATGGCATTCTTATAAATAGTAGTATGATTTTTCAAGCATGTGATGTAATCTTTTGTCACTCTCCCAAAAACTTAAGCTACTCTTTGAGGGGAGGTAGGTAGTTGAGTGAAACTAAGATGTTTTAGGTTAAGCAAGAGATCCTCTCAACACTAAACTATATACTTGTGCTTGCCATTTTTAATGCAAATACAAAGTGCATTTTAACTAATTTGTGTGCCATCATTATTGCTCTTGTTGCTTGTTTCCTTGTTTGTAAGCTTGCCCGACCCAATCAAGCGTCGCATGGGGCCTCGTTGACTAGCTCCGTGACAATTAGTATCAGAGCACGATTCCCTCCTACTTGCCACAATGAGATCCGTCCCATGACGTGCCCCACATTGATTCTAGCAAGATGGAGAAGCGAGAGGTCCATGATGAAATACAAGAAGGGATCTCACAAGCATATGAGCCTGACGACGAACCTAAAGCTAGCTTAGCCAAAGATAATGCCATGGTGTCCAAATCTACCAAGCATGAGAAGTCCATCGACAAGCTCACAGACATAGACAAACACATCGTGCAATGAGATGTAGTTGTAGGTGAAGCTCGTGACCGTGTTGATGAGCTCCACCTTAACTTGGAAATCCTAGCAGTTGTAGTCGAAAGAATGGAGGAGTGCTCTAATGAAATGTCCAACACATCGAGCAACCCCCTAGAAAACTTAGTCACATGCCTTCAAGCTCAGCTTGAGGACCTGAAGGGTGAGGTGACCCTTTTGAAGAAGTTGATGGTTTGTGTTGCCAATGTGCCAATCGCTCCAACACCTCCCAAGATCAAAGTTGGTGAGCTTAACCCTTACCCATGGGCCCGAGATGCCCCAGAGCTTGACAACTTCCTGCGGCAAATGGAACAATATTTTTCTACCATTGAACTAATTGAGGATGCGACTAAGGTTCACACTGTTGTTATGAATCTTAATAATGTTGATATGCTATGGTGGCGCAGAAGATGTGCCGATGCAAAGCGAGGCCTATGATCTATTGACACTTAGGCCATGTTTAAGAGCGAGATAAAACACCAATTCTATCCAATGGAGTACCATGCCCACAGAAATTTTAAGAACTTGAAGCACATAAACTCATTGCATGAGTATGTGAAGGAGTTCTCCGCCTTTATGCTTGAGATCACTGGAATGTCAAACAAGGACTTGCTTTTCAACTTCATGTACAACCTTTAATAGTGGGTTGAGCTCAAGCTTCAACGACGAAGTGTGAATGACCTTGCCACAACCATGGTAGCTACTGAACAATTATTGGACAACAGAAGACCAAACAAAGATGGCCCTAGGCCCAACAACTTCTAGGGCCAAGGCAAGACAGAAAGAGGCAAGAAGACTTATTTTACCCCAAAGGGACCGACAAGGTATAATAATCATAATGATGTGAAAGGGTAGAGGAAGCCCAAGGGGGAGTCCAGCTTCAGAGGTGGAAACTTCACCAAGAGACCCCCTCTATCACCATGCTTCTTTTGCGAAGGCGAATACTAAACAAGAGAGTGCCAAAGTCAAGAAAAGTTTAATGCTCTTCTTGCAAAGCTCAATGATGACGACAATGACAAAGACAAGGAGAGAGAAGAACTAAGAAGGGGGACCCTAAAGAGAGTCAATGCCTTGAAGAAGGTGACCACCATGAAAACTTAAAAGGCCACATCGAAGGGGTTAATGCACATTGGGATATCCATAAACGGGAAACCCACAAAAGCCATGGTTGACACAGGTGCTACCCACAAAGAAGAAAGGTGGTTGAAGGTGGTGAATTCTAATGCCAAACTCATCCAGGGGGTGACCCGTGGAGTAGAACTACAAGTGGGTGATTGGAAAGGGCTTGTTGATTTGCTAGTAGTTCCAATGGATTGCTTCTGGGTTGTTTTGAGCATGGACTTCCTAACACATGTGAAGGCGGTGCCCATGCCCTTCCTTAACTTAGTGTGTATCTTTGAGGAGCCATCACCTTGTGTGGTACCAATTATGCATGGTGTTGGTTAGCCTAACAAGCAACTATCAGCCTTGTAGCTCTGGAATGGTATTTAGAAGGGTGAAGCTACCTACCTAGCCACAATGGTGAATGTTAAACCCCAAGAGGTGGTCCCAAGGAGTGTACCTCCAAAGATCATGACCAATTTGGGAGAATTTAGTGATGTTACGCCACCACAACTTCCAAAGAAATTACCACTAAGGCGAGAAGTTGACCACAAGGTCGAGCTTGAACCAAGTTCCAAACTGCCAAATCGCCCTCCAAACCACATGCCTCCTCCAGAACTTGTCGAGCTAAGGAAGTAGGTGAATGAATTGTTAGAAGCTGGGTTCATTCAACTTTCCAAGGCTCGTTATGAAGCCCTAGTCTTATTTTAGAAGAAACATGATAGCTCACTCCGCCTTTACCTAGACTATTAGGCCTTGAACAATCTCGCCATCAAGAACAAGTACCACATTCCTTTGGTTGCTGACTTGTTCGATCAATTGAGCCATGCTAAGTAGTTCACAAAATTGACCTTTGCTCGGGCCATTATCAAGTCCGTATTGCTAAAGGTGATGAACACAAGACCACCTGTGTCACCAGATATGGGTCCTTAGAATTCCTTGTCATGCCTTTTGGTCTCACCAATGCCCCAACCACATTTTGTACATTGATGAATTGCATTTTCCATCATTATCTTGATTAATTTGTTGTTGTCGACATAGATAATATTGTAATTTATAGTAGTTCACTGGAGGAACATGTTGACCACCTCCGCATTGTATTTCAGGTATTGCGGGAGAACCACTTATATGTGAAGAAGGAAAAGTGTTCCTTTGACAAAAAGGAGGTGGCCTACGACACGCCATTTGCTCGGGCACCGTTAGCATGGACCCCGCCAAAGTCAAGCCCATTCAAGATTGGGAGTCCCCTACCATGACGATAGATCACCGGTCCTTCTTGGGGCTTGTCAACTATTACTGGAGATTCATACCAAGCTACTCAGCTCAAACTTCCACATTAACTGATCCCTTGAAGAAGACAAGTTCATGGCGATGGGCAAAAGCATGCCAACTAGCCTCTGAATATTTGAAGAAGATCGTGTCAGAAGAACCAATGTTGATCCTACCTCAAACTTTGTTATTGCGGTCGTGTTGATGCAAGAGGACAACCTAGTTGCTTTTGAGAGTCATGATCTCAATGAGGTGCGAAAATACATTATACAAGAGGAGATGACAACCATTGTGCATTGCCTCCACACTTGGCAACATTATCTTCTTGGCTTCCACTTTGTGATGAAAATGGACAACATAGCCACTAACTATTTCTAGTCTTGGAAGAAGTTAAGTCTAAATCAGGCACAGTGGTAGTACAAGTCGGGACTGACGAACAATGTTACTGATGCCCTTAGTAGGAAAGTAGAATTAGAAAGGACCCCCTTTCTAGCAATATGATGCAAGTTGCATGTGAAGGGAAGACTCCTTGGTTCTAGGTTGAAGATGATCTTCTACTTACTCGAGGTGGTCAAATGTTTGTTCCCCGGGATTATGATCTATGGAAGAAACTTCTACGTGAGTGCCATGATAGTCTTTGGGCTAGACATCCAGGTTGGCAGTGCACCCTTGTCTTACTGTAGCATACTTATTATTGACCTTGCATGGAGGATGGCATGAGGGAGTACACGAGAACTTGCTTGATTTGGCAATAGGATAAGTCAGATCATCAAAAGCCCTTGGGCTTACTCCAGCCAGCCATTGCCTATACTCACACGCCCTTAGGATACTGTTTCTAGGACTTCACTAGTAGTCTAACCAAGGTCGGAGATTATGCCTCCATACTTGTGGTTGATAGGTTCTCTAAGTATGCGACTTTAATCCCAACACCCAAGGCATGCATAGCAGAGGAGACAACTTACTTATTTTTCAAGCAAACTATCAAGTATTGGGGCATGCCACAGAACATTGTCAATGATCGTGACCCCTGCTTCATCAACACCTTATAGACAGAACTTTTCAAGCTCATGGGATCACAATTGAACTTCTTTAGCAGTAGCCAACCAAAATCAAATGAACAGACTAAGAGAACAAACTCCCTCCTAGAAGAATATCTTTGGCACTTCATTCCAACCAATCAAAAGAATTGGGCACACCTCTTGGACATCGCACAATTCTCCTACAATGCACAGAAGAGTTCGTTGATGAACAAGAGTCCAGTTGAAGCCATAACCAGCCAACTGCCGTAGTGCCTATACAACGTAGCTATCAAGTACCAAGGAAGAAGCCCAAAAGCTTTCACCAATGATTGGAAAGAAAACCTTGACCCTACCTGAGCATCCCTAGAGAAAGCTTCTAAAAGAATGAAGAAATGGACAAACCAAGGTAGAAGACCAGACCACTTCCAAGTAGGTGACCTAGTAATGTTCAAGCTCCACCCAAACAATCTTGACCTTTTTAGGAGAATACACTCTGATCTTGTAAGGAAATATGAAGGACCTTGCAAGATTCTTTCCCAAATAGGACAAACTGCCTACTGCCTCAATCTACCCTCCTGGATAAGAGTTCCACCTGTTTTCCATGCTAGTCAACTTAAGCCTTATCATGTCGACACCGTTAATAACACCCGAAATCAACCTTATCGACCTCCACTTTCATTTCAACCACCAAAAACCCGCAAGTTAGTCTCCATCTATGGCCATAGGACATCCCCTCTACCTAGACACCTCGGTGAGAATACCTGGTGAAGTGGTTCAAGCCTGGTGAAGAAGAAAGTTGGGAGCTTGCGAAAGACCTTCTACCTTTTTCCAACAAAGTTGAAGAGTACTTGAAGCAACGATCTCCGAGGACGTAGATCGAATTGGGCAGGGGAGACTATCACAAGGGAAGCTTATCGAAGTGCCATCACTGTGTCAATGTATGTGTCTTGGGTGGTCTATTGTACTCTTTTTGTATGGGGGTATTGCTAATGGCATTCTTATAAATAGTAGTATGATTTTTCAAGCATGTGATGTAATCTTTTGTTACTCCCCCAAAATCTTAAGCTACTCTTGAAAGGAGGCAGATAGTTGAGTGGCGCTAAGACGTTTAAGGGTTAAGCATGAGATCCCTGCGACACTAAACTATGTGCTTGTGCTGCAATACAAAGTGCATTTTGACTAATTTGTGTGCCATCGTTGTTGCTCTTATTGCATGTTTCCTTGTTTGTAGGCTAGATCACCCAATCGAACATCGCATGAGGCCTCATTGACTATCCCCGTGATAGCATGCAATCAACCGCACTCCCACTCGCACCATAGTACCCTTGTGTGCCTTGTGCAATCAACCAATTGGAGGGGGCTGGGGGAGGCTAGCACTGATACCTTTTGTGGGGATGTGGTGGGTGTGGATCCATGGGATATGAAAGGTTGTTGTGATGAGATAGATTTTAATAAGCATGCTATGTTGAACAAAAGAGGGAAGGACTTGGTTCTTGGCACACGTCGATACAAGGGGAGGGACTTTTGTTGTACACTCCTTACTCAGGGAGGGGGAGAAATGAATCATTGTAGGATATGAAATGTGAGGGGAGGGATTAATCGATGTGATAAAGGGTTTGATCTCAATGGATCATAGCAGCAAGGTGACTCTGCCACTTACAAGACCCCATCGCGTATTTAAGTTGTCTGCAAAGGATTTTACCCATCGTCTGGTAGGAATTGCGCTTCAAGGTGGCCCTTGTAGCTTGTTCGTCACAAGGGCTTAACCAATGGAATTGCGCTTCACGCCATTGGCTTTTCAACCAAGCACGATGACCAATTGTGTGAATCAAAGGGTCATCTCATACTAGGTTGAATTACTATCACAACACTATCATCATTAGGGTAACATTAACCTATCTCACATTCCCTATTGGTGGGTGAACAATCTAACACTTGGCGAATTCTACTTCACAATAATAGGAAGAACTGACATTGAAGGATAAAAAAGCAATGTCGCTATAAATGCTTGGCTGCCACAATCCAATTATCCCTGTGGTAAGTTTTCTAACACCTCTACCTTCAAATTCTAAAGGTCTAAATGACCAATAGGCCACACTTTCACTGTTCGTATTCAGACTAGAAATCGGAATCAAACAAGCTTTTACTCTTTTGTTTCACACGAGATTTATATTCTTGTCGAGCTCATCTTAGGGCACTTGTATTGTTTTTTAACAGATGTGCCGCCCTAGCCAAACTCCCCACCTGACAATGTCTTCCACCCAAATCGGCCCACCGAGGCAAACCTTGGGTCCAAAAGGAAGGGTGATGCCCCCCACCTTCGACTAATGGAGTAAGCAAGTAAAATAACATTAAAAGTAGTAGTATTTCACTTCTGCCCAAGGGCTCCCACTTATCCTACACCTCTTAAGTCATTTCACAAAGTTGGATTAGAGTCAAGCTTAACAGGGTCTTCTTTCCCCGTTATTTTGCCAACCCCATTCCGTTGGTTGTGGTTTCATTGGATAGTAGATAGGAGCGGTGGGAATCTGGTAAATCCACTCATGCACATCACTAATGAGATGACAAGGCATTTGGCTACCTTAAGAGAGTCATAGTTGTACTAGTTCTAAGTCGAACGTTTGGTGCTCAAGGACGGCCCCCGAGGGAGCCGTTCCTAGTCCCCCTCCGCGGTTAGTACACAACAACCCACTCTCATCGCGAGAGCAGCTCGAGTAATCTACCAACATGCGATGGGTTTGAGATGGGACCCTCATGCCTAACTCGAACAACTTGACCCACTCTCACCACTAATGTGCATTGCGTACGCCTTCAAGCAACCACTTCCCTTAACCAACAATGCATCAATGACACACAAAATGGACAAGGAAAGCAGCACTCAAAAGCCACACTAAGCATGGAAGCAACAATCAATCCAAACTGAATATAGGACAAAACAACATCCAAAAGGGACTAGAGGTCACAAGCAATGCAAGAGATGCCACCCATGCTGCACTATGCCAACTCATTTGAGGTCCCCAAGACTGGATTTGAGAGGCTAAAGAACTTGTGAAAGGACAAATTGGTTTAAGCACATGACCATGAATCAAGATATGCATGGGAAGGAATTGGGCATAGGGGTGGCCACGAGCCGAGCTTCTCATGAGCTATTTAAGCTCGGTTCGTAAAAAAATGAGCTCGATTTAAATCGAGCTTAAAGTCGAGCTCAAGCCCTGTGAAGCTCGACAAGTGAGGCTAATCAGTCCTAGTATAACAAAAAATAATAATTTTTATTATACATTCATACATACATACATATACACATATAAATATATATAATGAATCATTTTTATTATATATAATAATATATTTTATATATGATAGTTTTATTTTTTATGTATAAAAGTAAATAGTTTTTATAATTCTTAATTTTGTGCATGTAAAATGAAAAAATATTTATATGTATAACTTATTTTTTAGAAAAAGCGTGGCATGTAGTTGAGCTCGAACTTACGAGCTTTTGAGTCGAACCAAACTTGAGCTCAAGTCTCAAACTCGAATCGAGCTCAAGCTCAAGCTCAAGCCTAACACTATTCCTGCATGCTGAGATCGAATAGCCAAGTATTCAGCTTGGCTCGGTTCAAATCCACCCCTAACTAGGCATAGACAAAAGTCTCACAAGTGCATTGTGTTCAATGAAACAAGTCCAAGTGGATATAAATAAAGTATAAAAATATGACTTAATGCTTAATAGGAAGTTGTACATACAAATAAGTGTTAACACATATAAATATAACTAGAGAACTTCACTAATAATGATTTAATCAATGTTTTATTTTACTAAAGAAATTCAGGCATTGATTGAACCGATTATAAATAGAAATAACACATATAAATATAACTAGAAAACTTCACTAATAATGATTTAATCAATGTTTTATCTTACTAAAGAAATTCAGGCATTAATTGAACCGATTATACTAGATTCTAGTTATGGTGTTTTGTCCCAATTAGTAATTCGGTTGGGACTGTTCTTGTTGTTCGGAATCGATTCAGATTTGAATTGATAATGTAATTAATAATATATAAAAGGCTTCTAGGTTTTTTTGTAATTTTAGCTATACTTTATGTTTAAAAGGGTAATTTTAATAAATAGTATATAAAATCATTTTTCTTAAAAGCAATTGTTTTATCAATATATAAACACTCTACCATATTTACTGTCATTTTTATTAAGGTTCTATTATAAAAAATATGGTTTTAAATTATTATTATGATAGGTAATTATACATACGAAGTATAATTAGGTCTAATCGGGTCAGACCCCATTGTCTCAATGGTTCTAAACCTCTAACTACTAACACCATGTTTGATGATTAAGTACTTGTTGCATAAATACTTCTTAGAAGTATTTATTTTAACCACTTAAGGTTTTTGTTACACTTTCCAAATCACTTATTATGTTTTTAAGCATTTATTGGGGTGGGGATGTTTGTTAAGCTACTTTCCCCATAAGGGTTTATATTGACACAAATGACAAATTTAGTCATCACTTCACTCATACATATATACAATGCTTTTCACATGTTATGCTATATATTTTAATTAAGAGTCCACGTGGACCCACATGTGAATCGCCATGTAGACTCAATAATAATAATAATAACAATAATAATAATAATAATAATAAATAAATAATCTTAGTAATAATAAATAACAAATACTCCGGCCTCCCTCTCCATCTCATACTTCTTCCTTTTCTTCAAAACCCCCCGGAATCCACTGTTCATCATCTTCCTCATGACAGAACCAATGGGGGCGATGAATCCATTCCAATCTCTCATCTCTCTTTTTTCTCCCACACCATCTCTCTCTCTTCTTTTTTTTCTTCTTCTCCTTAGTCTTCACTCTTTCCCTTTCCCTGTTCATCATCGTCGTTGCAGCGGCGGGTTCAAACCAGCAATAGTGGTGAGTGGTGGTGTTGAACAGGAATGAAGACTGAGAAAGAAAAAACAGATTTGCGATCCCAGAGTTCGATCTTGGTGGCAAGGCTGAGGGCTGAGGAAGAAAAAAATAGGAACGGTGTGATCTGCGAAATTATTAGGAACTGGTTCAAGTGTAGATCTGCGAAAACCCAGAAAAAACTAACCTCTTGTCGCCGGTTATTTCAAGTGTAGATCTGCGGGGGGTAAAAAAAACAGTTTTTTGTAATGCCTACAAGCGCACCGGTTAGTTCAAGTGTAGATCTGTGAAATTTACAGTTCTAATTGCATATTTTTCATTGTGAAAACTGAAACAGAAAATTATGAACAAAATTCAAATTTCATTGGAAAATCGTTTTTGGCATTCAGTAATGTCAAAAAACCGATATAAATTAAATACATCTAATAAATCGTTTTGGATATGAGGGATGCATAATTCGATTTCCAGGCGACCTCTTGACAAAATCCAAGACTTGTTTCTAAAAAAACAATAGTAGCTTTAACATGATTACTAGTAAACAGAATCAATTTGTGTTGGATGAAATGAAAAACAAGCCCAAATAATTTGTTTGAAAAGTTCAATCGTGAACTAACAACCTAACCTAGATTAAATGCCTTGTTACGAAAAAGATTCTCAACTTCGAGGTATTTTGGTCTCAATCAAGAGATTCCCCCCACTGAGTACCAAATCGTACAAGAGATTTTCATGGACTAGGAATCAAGTTTATAGCACTCTAGAGTAGAACATGGACGGCTGTTATTCTGAATTCGGATTCAATCGTCACAAAATCCAAATTCGTCTACACGGTGTATCAACGCCCAATGCAACCCAAAATACACATGGAGTGGTGGAAAAGGCATATGCCCGGTGTTCTACATCTACCTGAATCTGAATGGGTGTACAGGTCCTCACAGATGATAACAAATACAAAAGCGCCGAATCGCCGACAGAACTTCTAAGGCCCACCGACATCTTAAGCTCATACTACAGACCAGACTCCTACAAAATCAACATAAGGTCTAGTCTCTAGAGCGAATGGACAAACAATTCATTACCCTCACTGGCCTGAGAAGAGAGTTAAGTTAGTCAACTAACGACAGAAAAACTGTGAGATTGCTTACCAAACTTCACATTTTGTTTAAAGACAGTTGCAAAAGGACAATAGAGTTGAGTTCGCATTCTCGGGTGAACCTCTTTCAAGACGGTTTATAAAATGGAACACAGAGAAAGCAATCTGAGTTATCAAAATAGATTTTACAATTGAAGGGGCAGAGGGGGAAAAAATAATTGACATGCATCAAAGTCGTAAAGAGATTTGCCTCAGAAACAAACGGTGGCCAATGCAGGCAGTGCCCCATAAATATGGTTGAACACCTTACAGAACAAACCCCCCTTTTTCTTTCCAATTTAAAGGTGTTGAGCTAAAAGAGGGTAGCTATCCAATATCGGCTGTTATGGGAAAATGTACAAGAAACCTCACTCCTAGCCCCAAAGTTTCAACCTTAGAGGCTACGCAATATGAGCTTTTAGATAATAATGCTCATATTGGATAATGCTCAGACACGCACCACGTCCGAACATAGTTCCGGCAGAACCCACTCGATGCAGATGGCCCCAATCACGTATTACTCCAACTGAATATCAATAATCAGGCCAAGTACCTGAACATGTTAGGATTGTCCTTGTCTCTCTCCAGATAATCCCGGGTGATCAGATCTTCAATCCTCTTCTTGATCGCCTTGAAGTCGGGCTGAGCATCAACATGTCAAGTGTCAACCATCCAAAGTAGATAAGAAAACCAGTAGTGTTCGTGCTAACAAAACAAATTCTAGGGATATTGATAATACATACCTTGAACATGCGGCCAAGCTGCTCAACACACTCCATCACCAACTGCTGGTGGCCCAAAACTTTTCGACTCTTCATGATACGCACTATTGAGGCATCAATTGCATATCGCCTGTCCTTATCAACATCTTCAATCACTTTCTTCTTCTCATCCACAGGCGGGAGCGGAATCTGCACTTATACCAGAAATGATCTTACTTTAAAAATCAAATGAATGAAAAAGAGCAACAAGGAAGATGAACATGAAATTGCAAATGTCAAATAATACTGAAACTAGCCCAGACCTTTATCCTCCTCATCTTGTCAGTAAACTTGGAATTAAATTCAAAATAATCAGTGTTGGAGATAGTTTTGGTGTTTGGCTCCTTGTTAAGAATCTTGTACTTTGCGCATGACAGGGAATGGAGTAATCTCACTACATCATCATCAGTCAAGTTTAACTGTGCCATGATTTCTGAATAACTCAATCTATCCGAAGCATTGAATAGCAGCAGGGCAGAGGCCTGTAAACAAGGAAAACTGGCATGTCAAGTCACTATACTAACAATGAAGCTGTTCATACAAAACGAGAATAAGATGAAACAGGATTTACCTGGTATGTTGTCACAATAAGCTCCATAGTTTTGGGTTCAAATTTTCCATTAATGTTACAGGTGCCCAATGAATATATCCATGTAAGTTTTCTATGTTTGGTTTTTGTTTGGTAGAACTCCTTGAAAACTTCAACACACTTCACCTGAAAGAAACATGCTCAAAGTTGCACTTTTTGGGCAGCTATAACTTCCAAGGATTTTTAAGAACAAATTGTATGAAAGGTTGATGTACCATCTCTGCCGGAAGGTTGAGATCAAATGATTTATAACTTGGCCAGAATCCAGTAGTGAGGACAGTGACAGTCAAGTCGATCCCAGGGTTGGCATTTGGGTTAGTGCTAAGATACTCTTCAAAGTTTGCCTGATTTTCCCTTGCCAATGTCAAATCTGTGACCTGGAAATTCAAAATACAATTTCATTAGAAACATCCGAATTACATCTACAAATAGAAATGTTTCTATTGAAGGGAGGATGATCTTCAATTACTGACCATTCCCTCCATTTTTGATGTGAACTGTCCACCACATTGCTGTTTTAGCTTTGTAAGGATACTCCTCTCATGGTCATCATTAGCACTCTTGTCAAAAAGAAGCCGACGTGCAAGCTTTTTCCTGTAAATGGCAGTAAAGTGAATAATTGAATACATAGCAGTAAGTTAAAATGAGAAGAAGTTCCAAACACACTGAGTAAAGGCTGATCAACAAGAGAAATAAGGTCTTTTACCTATAAAATTCGGCAAAAAGGTCTTTGTCACTGATATAAGCAAGCAGCTTTACAACCTACACACCACATAAAGGAAAATCCATGACAAATTAAACATGAATGCAAAGAATGGCCGAATGGAAATTACCAGAAGACCATCAACAATGACAATAGTAGACTACCTTCTCTAAAGTTTCTTCAATTGCTTCATCACTCAATTTTTCACTTCCTCCCTTTTTAAGGATATTGTCACAGAAAGTAGCCAGTAGTTCTGCACTAGAGCTCCCAGCAACACCCTTGTTGCAGAAGACCTCAAAGGCCTCTTTGAGTGCCTAGAGTGATGAAAATAAGTTAGTGCAGAAATGGTGAGATATAATGAAAACACCAAAGTATCATCAAATGCAAACCTTATGGAAAAGAGAGTGGTTCATAAAGCAATCATTCACGTATGCCAGGTATTTGTCATGTAGCTCAATTACTTTTCTAACAAAAACCTGAAAACATGCAAAAAAGTTAATATCTATTTTATCAACTATCCCACCATAATTAAAATTCTGATTTGTTTATGGTTACCTGTTCTTGCAAACTAACTACATCTTTTTTTTCTGCCTGTGCAAAATAAAATTATTAGTACTGCAATCACTAAAAAGGAATGATGAGTTCAGTGCATGCCTATAGCTCGAATGGCAGAATAATGAATCTCAGCCATCACGGCACATATACACTAAAGTTTATACCCACTTAAAATACGAAAACAATGATTTCTTATGCAACTAAGCTATACATAATTATTGGCACATCTGCATCATAAAATATTAGATAAGAGTGGAAAAGAAGCAAGTCAATGAGCATTACAAACATATGGTTGGGCACTTGTTAATGGATCTACACATTGATGAAAAAATATTTGTGCTGCTTCATCAGACACAAATCTCCTTATCTCCAAAGCAATCTAGTAAAGAGCAGCCCATACTCAAAAGGACCATAACCCATTAAAGCACTCTCCATTTCAGCATAACATGGATGGTTTATTGAACTAATACGCTTCAAGAATTTGTTATAATTCTCCCTAATGTTGAAACTTCTTCCCACTCCCTGTTTGGCCAAAGTATCGGCCAAACAATTTGCATCCCTCATAACCCAATTCAACTGAACATTCATTCCTCTGTCAAGTATCTAAACTTCCGTTTCTCATTGATGCAACCCCTCCATCCCCACTTCTCCTTTTAGAGACAGCCTATAACCAGCTTAGAATCCCCTTTAATTATCAGCTTGGAATGCAGGTATTGTTATCACTACAGTACTTGAGTTTGTGACACCTTGCAAACATACTTCTAAATTATCACTTCGAACACAGGTATTGTTATCACTGTAGTACTTGGGTTAATGACACCTTGCAAACATGCTTCTATTAAATATTGTGACAAGGGAGCTACACAAAATATATAATATGAAATTATGTCAATTGTGAAACTAAATGTGGCTTAGGTTCAAAGTTTAAAAGATTTTTATGGAATAGTGCTTGATCAATACAAGTGGCTTAAATATTTCATGAGTTTGACTAAGCATTTTCTTGGTGTCTTTGTCATGACTATGACATATTGCATGCTGCATTCTATTCTTGCCTCTTAGAGCTGAAACGAAGTGCTGAAGTGTATGTATGTATATATATATATACGACTGCCCAACACTCTCCTCCAGACAACATAGCTGGCCTTACAATTGTTCTATAGATTTCCTTTTAGTTTAAGTGCTATACTGATTTTCGCCTATCACACAAAAGTCCAGGTGCACTCCTGCATTTTGCCCATCCCACTCCAAGTGGTCTCCAATTCTAAGTGTATCATGATTTACACTCCAATAAATACGAAATATGCATGTCATATACTCTATTTTAGTTCTAATTATTTTAAAACCTCTTTGTTTCTAAGGCATTTGTACATAATCTTAACTTTGCACCAGATCCTTCGTTAGTTTCATTAATTAAAACAATGTCATCCGCAGACAACATGCACCATGGAGCTTCCTCCTAAATATGTTTAAGTCGATTTATCTATGACCACTGCAAATAGATAAAGGCTAAGTGCTAAACCCTTGGTGAAAACCCATTGTAACTGCAAATATTGAAGTATCTTCCACTAGTGTTCTAACATTGGTCGTTGTCCCATCTTATATATCCTTAATTAGGTCTACACACCTATTTTGAACCCTTTCTTTTCCAAGACCTGCCACATTATCTCTCTAAAAACTCTATCATATGTCTTTTCTAAATCAATGAACACCATATGAAGATCTTTCTTCTTCTCTCCAAACCTTTCTAGCAACCATCTCGAAAAAAATATAGCTTCCATGGTTGATCTCAGTGGCTTAAAGCCAAATTGGTTCTCTAATACACTTATTTTAAGTTGTAATCTTTGTTCAACTATTCTCTCCCAAAGTTACATAGTGTAGTTCATGAGCTTAATCCCCCGATAATTATTACAACTTTGTATATCACCTTTGTTCTTAAATATAGGCACCATATTGTTGTTTCTCCAATCATCAGGCTTATTTTCTTTCACTATCATATTAAATAGCTTAGTTAGCCATAAGAAGCCTACCTTTCCCATACCATTCCACTATTTGAATCCCCTCGAGTCCTAACGTCTTTCCCTTCTTCATATTATTTAGTGCCTCTTTTACCTCAATAGGCCTAACTCTAGAAAGGTACATGTTATTTTCAATAGCATTAGTATTGCCAGATTCTGCTCCAATAGAATTTATCAAAAAAATTTTCCATCTCTATTTTGATTTCTTCAACTTTTACCAAGACTATTTGATCTTCATCTTTAATGCACCCTAAAATGATATAAATCTCTACTTTTTCCTTTCTCTTAGCTTTGTTAGGAGATCTAAACAGATTTTACTTAACCTCCCATACTTTTTAGGACAGAGATAAAGCAATCCAAAAAGAACCTACCACCATAATCTGTCCATCTTTTTTCCTCCACTTAGTTTCTCAGGCCAATCAAAAAAAGTAAAATACTTTTTCTTCCACATTTCAAATATCTAAACATTTTAATTACACAGCATAAAGTTCATTTCAAATATCCTGAGGGAGTAGTTTTTGGCTGCCTTGCCACAGTACACTGACTTTGAAGCAAGTCTAACTACCAATTCTCTCAATTTAACCAAACATAGACAACTCAGGGTTGCTTGGTCAAAGGAATATATGGTGACTCAACATAAAAAAAAAAAAAAAAAAGTGTTTCTTTTCCCATCTATCCTTTCAAGATGATAAGTTGACATTGAAAAAAAGTAATGAAATTATATCTATTCATAATAAAGGGGGGAAATCCCACCATGAACATCAAGCTGCATGGCAACCAGACTCCTTTACAAACAGTATGTCAGTTATTAACAAAAAGGGGGTCAGTATCAAAAAAATATAAGGAGTGAGTATCACACCCCTAAAATCCTGGTAAATTGACCATTAAGATATACCCATCCAATCGCATTCCTCGGAAATTCTTCTCAAAACTCTTGGATCTTTTAAGTTCCAATAGTAAATTCTTAAAATAAAATATAAGTGGAACATATATACAAATACGTGGTATATAATAAACACAGCCATAGTATGATATTATATGCCTTGTGATTTTTGTTTCCTAGACAGTTCCTAGTCACTATAAGTCAAGGCATTTAGGCAAGATGATATTATATGCCTTGAGAACTATGCAAGTAATACCATGTCTCCCTTGTAGAGAATCAGCTACCAACTTCCTCCCACTAAAATGTGCATTTTTCACAAAGATATGGTTGCATTTTATTAGAACTTTATGAATAGCATCAACTGATGCTGGAAATGTCTTTACTGGTCTTTGGCTAAAGAGGTCATTTCTTTGGAAATGTGTTCCATTGGTGATATACTGAAATATATATCAACCGAGGATTAAAGTATCGGTATCAGGTATCGTATCGGATCACTCGGATACGAATACGGATATGCTTTGGAAACGCATGGATACAAATGAAAAAACATGGATACAGCGAAAAATGCATATAAATTCCATAAACATATTAATAACATTATTTTTAAGATCAAAATAGCCATAATTAATGTATAGATACATAGAAAATGTATATTCTAAAGGTATATGTGAAAAAATATACTACAACTAATATAGTGGGATGCATCAAAATCATAAAATTTTATTGATATTGTATCAAACAAGAATCCTAGAACATATTATATATTTTTTAAAAATTAATGCATGCACAAAGCTATTATTATGTTATTTACTATTGAATTTCAAGGCACAAAACATATGCAACTATTATATGTGAATTATTATATCGATTATTTTCTATTTTACTATTTTTAATTTTTAATATTAACCAAAAGTCAACTAATAATTAATTCTCAAATGTTTAGCTAACAATATTTTTATTTTTGTAAACAACAAAAACGTTATTATAAAATGAAATTAAAATTGTATAAAAATATATAATATTAATTTAAAATATATTAAATTTTCTAAGATACACATCATATGATAATTGTGAGCCTTTGGGACCCCACTTTCTGTTCTTTGGTTTCTTGCAGAATTGGTAATTTCTCAATCACTCTTACGGCTGAAACTACAAGATGGAAAACTTATTCAAGTCGCAAACGTTTATGGTCCTGTTGATTCTAATTTTCGGGTGGCTTTTTGGGCAGAATTATCAGGTTTGAGAGACCCTCATAACTGTCCTTGGGTAATTGGGGGTGATTTTAATTCAACTATTTCGGTGGATGAGAAGAATACAAGGGATAGAAGAACCGGTTCGATGAACATGTTTGCTGACTTCATAAACAGTATGGAATTAATGGACGTCCCAATTCAGGGTAATAGATTCACTTGGACCAATAACCAATCTGTCCTGGCCCTGGTTAGGCTGGACAGATTCTTGGTTTCTTCAAACTGGGATGAATTCTTTCCTAATTTCAGACAGCTTACCCTTCCTAGACCGATGTCCAACTATAGCCCTATTCAGCTTGTTTGTGGTCTCCGTGAGACAGTCAAATCCCCATTTAAGTTTGAAAAATGATTGGTTTGAGGAGGAAAATCTTATCCCCTTAATCAGCTCTGTGTGGAATGAGTTGCAAGTGGAGGGCTCTAGTTCGTTCGTTATGGCATCAAAATTAAGGGCTGTTAAGGGTAAACTAAAAATTTGGAGAAGAATATGAAGTGGGTTACTGATAAGAAGGCTTTGTTGAGCAGCATTGTTGAGATTGACAGAGCTGAAGAGGCAGGTCCCTTGTCTGAAGATCTGAGACTTAAGAGGTCAATTGCAAAAATCAAGTATGATAAGATGGCAGTTGACGAAGAGAGGAAGTGGAGACAAAGAGCTAAATCCATTTGGCTTAAAGAGGGGGATAAAAATACAAAGTTCTTTCACAAAATGGCAAATGCTCGTGCTAGGTTCTCTTCAATCAGAAAACTGGTGTGGGAGGACAGGTGTGGTGAGTCTAATTCTGAAGTTAAATCTGTAGCTACTTCTTTGTATAAGAACCTTTATAAAGAGAAGTGGGTTCAAAGACCTTTTCTCTCTGAGCTCCAATTTAATAAGTTAAATGAAGAGCATAAAATCTAGTTAGAGAGACCATTCTCAGAAGAGGAAATTAAGGGCGCAGTAAAGAAGCTAAAAAAATGATAAATCACCAGGTCCTGATGGTTCTCTAATTTATTCTATTTAAAATGTTGGGATATTGTGGGGAGTGATCTGATGCAGGTGTTTCAGGCATTTCACACTAATGCCTCCTTTCAAAGAAGTCTGAATGCAACTTTCATCATTCTTATTCCAAAAATTTAAGGGGCTGTCAATATAAAGAACTTCAGGCCCATTAGTCTCTTGTACAATTTCTACAAAATCTTGGCTAAGGTTTTGGCTGAAAGAATGAAGTGTGTGTTGGCAGTGTTATCTCTTATAACCAAAGTGCTTTTGTCCCAAGTAGACAGACGGTTTGACTCTATTCTCATTGCCAATGAACTGCTGGAGTCCAGAATAAGAGAGGGGACTCCAAGTGTTTTGTGTAAACTGGATATTGAAAAAGCTTATGATCATGTTAACTAGCACTGCTTGGATCTGGCTTTGGAGAAAACGAATTTTGGGCAGCTTTGGGGAGAAACTGAATCAGAGTCTGTGTATTAAGACTCCTAAGTTCTCCATCTTAGTTAACAGGCAAACGACAAGGCTTTTTGGAAGTTCAAGAGGTTTGAGGCAAGGTGACCCTCTCTCTCCCCTACTCTTCATTTGCGTCGTGGAAATTCTCTCTTTAGCAAGAAGGCTGCTGAGAGTGGGCTTTGGGAGGGCTTTGCAATTGCTCCGGGAAAAGAAAAGGTCAATATTCTTCAATTTGCTGATGACACCTTATGCTTTGTTGATGCTTCTCCTAATCAACTGGAGGTGGTGCTTGGAATTTTGAGTTGGTTTGAAGTGGTGTGTCTAGCCTCAAGGTTAATTTGAGTAAATCTCATATTACCCCTGTAGGTCTTGATACAAATCTAGAAGTTTGTGCAGAAGTTACGCCTTGTCAGACTGCCCATCTTTCGGTCAAGTACTTGGGGCTCCCTCTTGGAGCTAAATATACTTCCTCTCATATTTGGAATCCAGTGGTTGAAAGAATGGAGAAGAAATTGGCTTCCTAGAAAGCTAAATACCTTTCTTTTGGGGGGAGAGTGATTTTGATTAAGGTAATCTTTCTAATCTACCTACTTACTTCCTCTCCCTATTTCCTATTTCTTCCAAAGTGGCTAACAACAGATTGGAGCAACTACAGAAAAACTTTCTCTGGAGAGGTTGGGAGGAGGAGAAGAAGGTTCATGTTGTAAACTGGGATCAAGTGGAAGTTGGAGGGTTGGGAATAAGAAAATTGAAGAAATTCAATTCTGCCCTCCTGTGTAAATGGCTTTGGAGATTTGCAAATGAAAAAAATGCATGGTGGAGAAAGTTAATTGTGGACAAACATGGAGTGGACTGGGGTGATTGGAGATCCAATTCTCCTATTTCAAGAGGAATAAGCTCCATTTGGACAGGTATAATGAAGAACGCTAATTTATTTGATGAAGGAAACGGTTACAACCTGGAAAATGGGGAAAGAATTAAATTTTGGAAAGACTCTTGGTGTTTTGAAGTGTGTCTAAAAGATGTTTTTCCTCTCTTGTATCAAATTTTTGTAAATCAAGACTCCTCGGTGGCTGAGAATTTCAATGTGGATGGTAACTCTTTCAGTTGGAACCTAACTTGTAGGAGGCGCCTCTTTGACTGGGAAATTGAGGAGTATGCAATTCTGTTGGGCCTGCTCCAGAACCAGAGGATTGACCCAAACATGGAGGATGCTTGGAGATGGAAATGGGAAGCTGATGGCAAGTTTTCTGTTAAGTCTATGTCTAGTAAGTTGATAAGTTCAGGTCAGGAAAACTTTCCGGCTAGGCAGATTTGGAGCTCAATCAGTCCTTCTAAAGTGAAGTTTTTGCTCTGGACAATGGCCTTAAATAAATGTCTATCCATAGTTAATCTAGTGAAACGTGGCATACAGATTTCGGACATGTCATGTAGCATATGTGGTGGGGTAGTAGAAACTACTGAACATCTGGCCTTACATTGCCCAGTCTCGAATTATATTTGGAGGCATTTTCTTCAATCTCTGGAAATCAGCTGGGTAATGCCAAATTCTGTGAAGGATCTGCTGTTGTGTTGGCAGATTGAGGGTCTCAGCAAGAAAGGTATCTCGGTTTGGAAGACTATCCCAGCTGCTATGCTTTGGACTATCTGGATTGAAAGAAATAACAGAATTTTTCAGGGCAAAGCTAAATCTTCAAAGGAAATGGTGCAGAAAGCTGTGGGTAAACTTCTGTCCTGAGTGTCGGCAACGGAGGTGTTTAAAAATCAGAATTTGAGTCTGTTGTTTAGATCTCAGAACTGGATGTATCTGTAATTTGTGGTGGCTCTAGGCAGCCTCTAATGGCCTAGGCTCCTTTGTAATGGTTCTTGTTTTAATAAATTACCTTACCTTTTCAAAAAAAAAATAACTGCTAAAATAATTATTCCATTATTAATATTTTTATTTCCATAAATTTTGAGATAAAAAGAAATCATTTTTGATATAAATGTAGATTAATTGATTTGACAAATTCAATTTATATTATATTCTCAAGGTTTCTGTAAATAATATTTTTATTTTGATAAATAATATATATGCTTTTATTTAGTTCAAATTAAAATATTAATTAATAATTTATAAAATTTTAAGATACATGTCATGTTCAAATTTATAAATATTAAGTATTAAAATAATTATTCTATTATTAATATCTTTTTTTTTTGTAAAAATTCTTGAGATTAAACATATTTTTTATATAAATGTGGACTTAAGAAATTATTTATTCTATTAGTTTATAAAATATTAGTTTTGAATATCATTTTTTTATTTTGCTGGAATTGTTAAACATAAATGTAACTTTTCCACATTACATGTGGACACTAGAATAGAAAAAGGTTATTTTATTTCATCAAATTTCATAAGATGAAAAGTGGCCTAGTGGATCAAGCGCGCGGTTAAGGCTTTAACGCTAGGTGATTTGTGTTCGAATCACGCCAGGCATATTTTTTACAAAATAAATGTGTGCTTGTGCAAGAAACACGTCGATCCGTTTCGGCCATATCATTGTGTATCGGTCGATACAACACGATACGGGTCGATACGAATATGTATCGCTCTGATACGCGCAATTCAAGGGATACGGGTTTAATCGTAGAATATCTTGTATCCCCTCTGGCCAATACCGATATAATACGCCCTACCGATTCGATACACCTTGTATCGGGCGTATCGTATCGATATTCAAATCCTTGATATCAACAACTGAAACAGAATCCACAGAAAAAGAGAAAAAGATACAAAGAAGAGAAAGGGGGAGATAAACGCTCTTAACTCTCCCATAAAAGATACATGATTACAATCGAGCCCAAAAAAGTTGATTCCTTCCCACTCCTTATTTTGCCAATGTACCAACAAAAGAATCAGCATCTCTTTTTACCCATTGTAGAGTAACCTCCAGTCCTTGTTACAGCCATATAATTCATCTCTTCTCATAAATGTAGCCCCACCACCCAACACCCTCTTCCTTCGCAGCTAGCTTATAACTAGCTTTGAGTCTCCTTCAACAAACAGTTTACAAATATTCAAATCCTTAGCTTTTTGGATTCCCTCCAAGACAGCCAATATCTCAGCCCTCAAAGCAAAGCTATCACCATTTTCTGAAGGCCCTGAAAACAAAGCTACCATCTTTCCTTCTAAGTCTTAGAAAACACCTCCTAACCCAGCTGTAGCCCAATTACCGGGGAAACTTCCATCAAAATTATGCTTCACAAAGTTGGTTGTAGAGGGTCTCCATTCCATAAAAGTTCTTTCCTTTCCTTGAGCTAAAAAACCCACTTCCATTTTTTAGGAGTTTTAAGGAATTTTTAACGATTTGCCTGACATAATTTTTGGTTCCTAGAACAATGTAAAGATTGTACATCATGAATAATATAGAAAATGGCATATAATATTTGGAGGAATGGTAGTAAACAAGTATATGCAACTATTTCATTCTTAACCATACAGACATGGTGGGACACATGAAAAGATACACAAAACAAAAGATGGCCACATCTTTACATGAGTCCCACCTTGTTTGTAGGGCAAAGAAATCAATGAGCAGCAGAAACGTGTCATTTACTAAAATTTCTCATAATTTGAACAATTTGGCAATGTGCTTTTTTACTTTTTAGGCAACCATCCAATACTATCTTATCAAAAAACACAGCAACCAGTCATTGGGTTTTAATAGCTGTAAATTATTCAAAGCATTAAAACAACTTTCTTAAAAACTCCAAATGGAAGAATTAATCTTTAAAAATTAGAATAGATATGCTTCTCAAAATATAAATAATTAAAAAAAAAGTGTGTGATGAATGGAGATGAGACCATATGCAGGCACTAAAAGATCAGAAAAAGAAGGCATTCGAGATTTTACCTTCTTGTTACTAGCTGCATCTTCTGCTTGTTTGACCAAGGCAGTACCTTCAGCAGTCACATGCTGCATCACAACATAATCAGCACAAAAACAAAAATAGAGGTAACATTTTCATGGTCTTTTACAAAGAGAAGTCATACACAAGTATTAGATCACCTGTTTAAATATATTAGAAACAGGGTCTAAACCACGAGGAATTCTGAAGAAGAGCCTATACATCCTAGACAAATCCTCCACCTAACAAAAAAAGGTAGAGGCAACATAATTCAGTTTATTAAACAGCAATAAGCACTAAACAAAATGGAATGGCAAAGCATGATTCATGTAGCTGATACCATATAGTTGGGACAGGGCTTAGATGATGATGAAACTGCAATTAAGTGTATACTATCCAAACGGTCAATGCAATGAAAATTTGGACAACATAATAAACCAAGAAAATACCTTGTCATCCCTAAGCAAAGCATGACATCCAGAGTGTTCCTTTTCAAGCAATTGGTTTGCATACACAAATAGCAACTCGTGTTGCACTTTCTGCACCAAGAAAAGGTAATAAATAAGTACTGTATGTATGCACATATTGATCAATAAGATAGTAAACATAATTCAGATTGTATTGATTGTAGAATGGGGAAAATGCATCACCATCGGGCGGAGATGAGAAGACTACAAGAATATACATCTGATATGCAATACTATCACTGATGTCAGGTATGTACTGTGTCCAACACTAGCATGCTAGGCACATAAAGATAAAGGTAACTGGGTATCAAATTGGAAAACTAGAACAGAGGTGAGTTCCCCCACATGAGTATTTTTTTGTTGGTAGAAAAGAGTATTATGTACATAAAATTGCTTGTTTGCCAGGCTGGTAAACACCTAACCTTTCTCTTACATATTAGCTTTACACACAATTTCACCAGTTAACCCCATAAAACATTTGTTCCCAATTAATCCCTTGTCTAGTTGTCTTGCAAATGAATCTGCCATATCATTTGCAGGTCTAGGAACTCAATTTACCAACTTGCCATTCATTTGCAAGATATTTGATCTCGTTTAGATTTTAGAATGTGTCTATAATAGCATATGCCTTGACCATCCTTCCTTAACCAACCTGTCACAAATCTCCTTCCACCACCAATCTTAATTGAATCTTCTACCCAGTCTTAAGGCTTGTAGTACAGCTATCGTTTCTGCTCTTGTGGAGTCCCTAACCCCTATGGGAGTTAAATAAAGGGCAGCCCAGTGCACGAGAGTGGTTATCACATTTCTTTTTATTATTGAATCTAATAACACTAAAACTTCCCCACACATACAACAAGATAATCCCCATAACTGTTGAATTGTATGAAGCTCTTTTCAAAAAACATTTCTTTCTCTATAAGAGGTCATGCCATAAACATTGGTTAGTATCCATTCAAGTCTTATTTATTTTGTTCCTTATTTTCAAATCCAGGGATTGCTCCCTTAGTCCCTTAGATGATGAACTTTCATCTTAAGCGAATTATATATTTACACTATTAATTCTTTAAAGCAAGAGGGGTGTCAGAACAAACCTCTAATAACTTCTGCTCACTGCTAGAATGTAGGTAATGAGAAACACGATCCTTCTCTCTTTTCAAACATTCCTCAGCCTAATATGTCACATGAGCTTTTAGAGAGCATCATAATTTGTGATAATAAACTTTCATTCAATGAAAGAGGAGATGGAAAGGATACCTTTAACATGTAATCTGGACAAGAATCCTCCAGAATCCAATTTGAAGCCTTGCGAGAATAGTAGGCAGCAGTATCTTTAAGCATTGCTGCCTCGAAATCATTTTCATAACAATCCATCTGACCCATTCCAATTTCAACAAAAATGTCTAGAACATTCTTCAATAAAGCTCGATCAATTTGCTCTCCCTCACGCTCTTGATCAATCTGCTTCATAAAATAATTTCTTAAATTTGACACGGTTGGCAAGGAGATATTTCAACATGTAAAAAACAATGATAAATACATACCAGAGAAATTACAGCATCCCTGACTTTACAATTTATCTCTCGGTAGACCTGAAATTAGAGAAAAATATGTGTTTTCCATAACAATTCAATGGAATATGTCTTTAAATAAAGGCACGAAAGTAGAACAAGGAAAATAAGTTTGTGAAATTTTTACATCAAGCAGTTACAACTGTCCAAAGGCAATAAAGAAAAAGAAACTGTGGAAAAGAACAACATCATTATTGTTTTCTTGGTAAAGATGCAGTACGATCTTAGAATAGTAAGAGAAGAGGAGAAGAAGAGAAGAGGGAGAAGAGAGAAAAGGAAAAAGATATTGGAGAGAAAAGACTCTACTGGCAGCGCCAGCCTTTTTAATATTTATACTAAGGTGACCATTCAAAAGATAAAATAAAATACAATTACATATGTGCCCTTGCGGCACTAAACTGAAATAAGACTAAGTTATTCAACACTTCCCCCCCAAGTTGGGACATAGATATCAATCAAGCCCAACTTGTCATATAAGTCATTGTGCCACGAGTAATGCAAGCATTTTGTAAAGATATCTACAAGTTGCTCCTTAGAACTAACATATGAGGTGCACACTTCCCACATTAACAATTTTCTCTCTAATAAAGTGTTTGCCAACATTTATATGTTTAGTTCTATCATGAAGAACTGGGTTGGCTGCAATGTTGATGGCAGCCTTGTTATCACAATACAAAGACATAGGGCTATCAACAGGAAAACCCAGTTTGCTCAACAAATTCTTTATCCACATAGCTTCAGCCACCCCATGGGACATTGCTCTATACTCAGCTTCAGCACTAGACCTAGCCACCACACTTTGTTTCTTGCTTCTCCATGTGACTAGATTTCCTCCCACAAAGGAATAATACCCACTAGTGGATTTTTTGTCATCAACCGATCCAGCCCAATCAGCATCTATATAGACTTCAACCTTCAAATGACCATTCTTTTGGAATAATAAACCAGCTCCTGAAAACTTCTTTAGATATCTGAGGATTCTCTCTGCTGCCTCTAAGTGTGTGGTCTTAGGAGAATGCATGAACTGACTAAGAACACCCACTGCATAAGCAATGTCTGGCCTGGTCATGGAAAAATACAGGAGCCTCCCCACAAGTCTCTGGAATTGTTTTACATCCTTGACAACTTTCACCACAACAGTCACCCAGTCTGTGATTTGGATCAATGGGAGAGTTAGTTGGCTTAACCCCTAGTTTTCCTGAATCCTGTAACAGATCTAGGATGTATTTCCTTTGAAAAAAGAAGATCCCCTTTTGTGAGCTGGCCACTTCTATTCAAATGTAAATCAGTCCTCTAATATCAAGATTAAACTTGTGATTAGCATAATAGAATAGATCTGAATAACTGTATAAGAGGGGAAGATGGTGAAGAGAAGAGGTAAGAGAAGAAGAAGTTGAATTAATCACCCCTTTCCTCTAACCATAATTTTATTAATCTCTAAAAAATTGATGGTGACAAGTATACCCTTAAGTGGGCGGCCCAGCTTGGCAGTTACATTAAGAAAACAAAATAAGAACAAATAACAGGCCCATCAACATTAAATAAAAGATAAAATAAAGGATATCACACGAAAGGTTGTTAGGGCCCATTCGGCCCAGTCTCTTTACACTCCCCCTCAAGCTAAGCATAGATGTCAATCATGCCCAGCTTGCTTATATAGTGTGTCAATTTCCCCCTGGGAACTCCCTTGGTCAAGATATCAGTCAGTTGCTCTTCTGATGTGATAAATGGCAAACAAACTTCTCCTGAAGAGACTCTTTCCCTTATGAAATGCCTATCAACCTCAATGTGCTTAGTTCTGTCATGTTGAATAGGATTATGTGCAATGTTGATAGCAGCTTGGTTGCCATAATAGAGGATCATTGGTTTCTCGTAGTCCACCTCCAATTCCTCTAGAAGGGATCGTAGCCATAGTAATTCTGACACACCATGAGTCATTACCATGTATTCTGCTTCAGCTGAGGATCTAGCAACTACTGATTGTTTTTAACTCCTCCAAGACACAATATTCCCAGCAACCAGAGCATAATAACCAAAGGTGGACCTTCTGTCATCAATACATCATGCCCAATCTGCATCAGTAAAGGCTTCCAAATTCATGTGACCATGCTTAGCAAATAAAATACCTTTCCCTGGAGTACCTTTCTAGTAGCACAGAACCCTTTCTGCAACAGCTAAATGAGTATCTCTGGGAGAATGCATAAACTGACTGATAACACTGACTGCATAGGAAATATCTGGCCGAGTCATGCAAAGGTATAACAGCTTCCCAAGCAGTCTCTGAAACACTCTCTTATCAGACAAAAGTTCACCATCTGTGGCAAAAAGCTTATGATTAGGATCAATGGGAGTGGAGATGGGCTTAGATCCAAGTTTACCAATTTCAGCAAGAAGATCAAGGGCATATTTGCGCTGAGATATGAATATACCATCCTTAGATCAAGCAACTTCAATGCCCAGGAAATACTGAAGATCTCCCAAATCTTTGATTTCAAATTCAAAGTTGAGAAATGCTTTTAGTTTACTGGCATCTTCAATGTCATTACCCGTTACCACAATATCATCAACGTAAACAATCAAGAAGGTCACCAGAGAATCATTTCTCTTCAAGAACAGTGTATGATCAGATTGTGTTTGAATGTATCCAAAAGATACAAGAGCAGCCTGAAATCTCTCAAACCAAGCCCGAGGAGATTGTTTGAGACCATAAATAGATTTGTGTAGTTTACACACCTTGCCTTTCATCTCCTAGAGGTAGAGACATATAGACCTCTTCATGCAATTCTCCATTCAAGAAGGCATTTTTAACATCGAACTGGTGTAGGGGCCAGTCAAAAGTAGCTGCTAGAGAAAGTAAAACCCTAACTGAAGTCATCTTAGCTACAGGAGCAAATGTCTCAGGATAGTCAATGCCATAAATTTGGGTGTAACCCTTAGCAACCAACCGAGCCTTAAACCACTCAACAGAGCCATCAGAGTGATATTTAATAGTAAACACTCATTTACAACCCACTGGTTCCTTCCCTTCCAGCAAGTCCACAATATCACAGGTATGATTCTTATGCAATGCATCAAGTTCGATCATCATAGCTTTCCTCCATTCAGCTTGAGATAAAGCTTCCGATACAGACTTGGGTATCACATGGGAAGAAACAAAGGCAAAAAAAAAAAGAGTAGGAAGGGAAGAGAAGGTTGTAAGATATGTGTTTGGAGATATAATGGGTTGCACATTTCCGCTTGCCCTTGCGAAGAGCAATAGAAAGGTCAAGGTCTGGAACAGTCTGAGATGGGTCAGTAGAGGGCTGACCTGTTTCCTTAGGAATGATGGGCGTGGAAAGATGCTCTTCTGAAGGAACCTGCACATGTCTAAATCTCTGCCTTCGGTACCACCTTTGGAGAGCAGGAAAAGAAGCAAGAGGGGGAGCAGGGACATCAAGGGTAGGTCCAGTGGAAGAGGTGGACACCCCATGATTGGACTCACAAGGGATGGAAAGGGGAACAGCTGGAGACATAACAAAGTACTCGTCAGATTTCTCCCCCTCAGGAGGAATACTAAAGAAGGGAGTCGACTCTGCAAAAGTGACATCCCGAGATACAAAGTGGATGCCACGAACTGGATCAAAACAGCAATAACCCTTCTGTGTGGAAGCATATCCCAGAAACACGCACTTATGAGCATTAGGTTCAAACTTGTGCCTCATGGCCACTCCCAATCATCCTCCGAGGCTGCAGGTCTTGAAAAACACAATGAGTGGGAAAGAAAGTTATGTTGCAATTCATTGACTTTGTTAAGTTACTAACAGATAAGAGGTTTGTATTAAGCTTAGGGACATGAAGAACAGAAGATAAGAACAGGGTGTCAGAGGTCTTTATATCACCTTTACCAGAGATGGGGGCAAGGGACCCATCAGCACGGGATATTTTTTCTTTCCCAGAGAGGAGGTGATATGAGCAAAACAGGTTAGATAGGCTGGTCATATGGTCTGATGCACCAGAATCAATAATCCAAGGGTATTTATGATTACTTGAAGCTGAAGCATGATTCACAGAAGTACAAGTACCTGAGTGAACAAAAGTCGATGAAGATGATGTACTGTTGGAAGGGTGAGTTGAAACCGTAGCTTCCAGGTGATTTAGGAGCCTCCCATACTTCTCAAAATCCAACTTCATTGCAGCCAACTACTCAATAGTTGATTTTTCTTCGCTTTCCTTACTTTCCCCTTCAAGCACTGTAGCAGCATTAGTAGTCTTGGATTTTCCCACCTGACTGCCCTTCTTAGGGTTATTATTGTTCTTAAACCTATCAGGAAGAAGTTCAAGATGAAGCTTCCAGCAGGTGTCCTTCGTATGCCGTGGTTTCTTGCAATATTCACACATCTGCTCTCTTTTCTCGGTAGGGCCCTTCGGTTTCATTCCCGCATGTGCAAAATGTTCTGTAGATGAACTCTGCAACGGCACCTGCCGCCTACTCTCCTCACTACTTATCATAGCATATGCCTGTGAAAGAGTAACCTCATCCCTAGCCAAAATGTTTTGTCTGATAATATTGAACTCAGGGTTGAGTCCAGTGAGAAACTCACACCCCCTCTTTCTCTCCACCAGCTTTTTATACATTTCAGCATCATTTTTACTCTCCCACACCACTGTCTCCATAACATCAATTTCCTGCCATGGGGATTTTAGTATAGAGTAGTAGATTGCCACACTCTTCTCCCCCTGTCTCAAGTTCTTCACATCACTTCTCAATTTGTATGCTCTGGCTGCATTCAGTTTCTGTGAATAGGTCTCAGTTACACTATCCCATATCTCCTTACCGAAGACATCCAGAGATAGTATTGGCTCATATGGGGTTGCATAGAGTTGACTAACCATCCTATAACAGTATAGTTCTCTTGCATCCATCTTTCAAATTCAGGGTTTGTCTCTTTGGGTTTCACCTCGCTGCTTGTGAGATACCCGAGTTTTCCTCTCCTACAAACATAGATTTTTATAGATTGTGCCCAAGCAAGATAGTTCGTCCCATCTAGCTTAACTGTGGTAACACCAATCAAAACGGAATCTACTAAAACTGGTCCAGAAACTGGCACCTGCTTGAACTCACTTTCGTATGCCTCCATTAATCAAACGGAAATCAAAGAACTGAAAATTTTGATTATGTAAACTTACTTGAAGTCAAACCAGAACTTGGGTGCTTGAAAAACTAGGGTTTTGCTCCGTCCAACAGATGGAAGGAAGAAAGAAGACACTACCGCACCCACCAGACTAACCCAAACTCTTCCAAACCTGAACTGCCCTCCTTTAGCAGTCACAAAACACCTTCCGAGCACAGAGTGTCACACCCGAGGTTCACCTTTCCTGGTAACCTCAAAAATCTCTAGTCGGCTAGGGTTTTGAGCAGCAACAAAACAGCATCACTTCTTGGCAAAATCTGGCCAGAACTAAACTCTCCAAACCCTTCTACCAACTAGGCAAGTGATTCTCTATACTATAGAGAACCTATCTCTCCATACACTCTCTTGATTTTAGAGTGTACATGAACAAAGAAAAAAGAAGGAAGAGGAATTGAACCTGCTCTGATACCAAGATGTAAATCAGTCCTCTAATATCAAGATTAAACTTAGTGATTAGCAGAAAAGAACATATCTGAATAATTGTATAAGAGAAGAAGATGACGAAGAGAAGAGGTAAGAGAAGAAGTCGAATTAACCACCCTTTTCCTCTAACCCTATTTTTATTAATCTCTAAAAAATTGATGACAACAAGTATACCCTTAAGTGGGTGGCCAGCTTGGCAGTTACATAAAGAAAATAAAATAATAACAAATAGTAGGCCCATCAACATAAAATAAAAGATAAAATAAAGGATATCACACGAAAGGCTGCTAGGGCCCATTAAGCCCAGTCTGTTTACATATTCCAAGGAAATACCAAAGGGGACCTAGATCCTTCACCTCAAATTGAGTGGCTAAGAAATCCTTTAGCCTTTGAATTTCAACCTTCCAGTCACATGTGATCGCTATGTCATCAAATAGAGTATGGTCAATCTGACACTATTTGTAGCCAATCTGTTGTATAGCCAGATGAAACTTGTTGAACGAAGCTCTTGGTGATTGTTTTAGACCATACAACTTTAGCCTACACACTTTCTGCTCTTTGCCTAGGGCACTAAAGCCAGAAGGTTGTACCATGTACACCTCTTCCTCAAGGTCTCCATTCACAAATGTGTTTTTAATGCCTAGCTTATGAAGATACCAATCAAGGTTTGCTGCAAGGCAGAAAAGAACTCTAATAAAGTTCATATTAGCTACTAGAGCAAAAGTCTCTGCATAATCTACTCCATATACCTAGTAAACCCTTTTGCCACCAACCTAACCTTATACATTTCTATTGTGCCATCCTTGTACTTCACTATGAACACCCACTTGCACCCTATCGGTTCCTTACCCTCAGGAAAATCCACTAACTCCCACGAACCATTTTTATATAGGGCATTTATCTCTTCTTTCATTGCATCTGTCCATTCAGATACTAAAAGAGTTTCTACCACATTTCTAGGGATAGGGACACTGTTAGTGGAAGAAATGAAAGCACGAAAAAATGGTGAGATGTTCTCATAAGATACAAAATAGTAAAATAGGATGCTTGGTGGTACAAGACCTAACTCTCTTCCCTTTTGCAATGGAGATGTCTAGGTCATTAGCAGATGAAGTATCAATAGCAAGGGGATCAGAAACATCAATAGGAATGATAGTACCTAGTTGGATAGGATCTGTCCCCAATGAATCTGATGATGTTGGCGATACGATTTCAAGTTGCTCCACAGCTCTTGAATTTTAGCTGGTCCTTGCGACTACGAAAAACACGACACGGAGGGGGGTGGGTCAGGCAGAGGGGGGAGAACCTGAATTGGTTTCTCCTCCACCCTACCCTCCCCCTGAGGAGAAACCGGGAAAAAAGGGTCGCTCTCAAAGAAAAACACATCTATAGAGACAATATTTCTTGGAAACAGGGTCAAGGCACCGATAACCTTTTTGGGAAGAAGGGTAACCCAAGAATACACAGGGAATGGTACGAGGATAATGTTTACCACGAGTAGGAGATAGGTCCTAACAACCAAACACACGGATAGGAACAGAGAAGAGAAGAGCCTTGGGAAATAGAAGTTGATGGGTGGGGGGGTGGGGGGGTGGGGGGGCTTGTATCCTAACAGGCGAGATGGCATTCGGTTGATGAAATAGGCAGCACACAACACAACATCCAACTAAAAACGTTTAGGAACATTCGTGTGTATGAATAACACACGAGCAACTTCAAGGAGGTGGTTGTTTTTTCTTTTAGCAACACCATTCTGTTGGGGGGTTCTAGCACAAGAGTTACGATGTATGGATCCACACGAAACAAAAAAACTCCGCGATATCACTATGAAAACATTCTTTGGCATTACTTAATGGGAAAATTTGGATTTCCGTTTAAATCTGAGTGAATATCGAGCGTTGAAAATCTTTAATGATTTTGGGTACTTCATCTCTAGACCGCATTGCATACACCCATGTATATCGGGAGTAGTCATCAATAAGCATAATGGAATACTTATAGGCAAACTCAGATGATAAAGTAACAGGGCCCCAGCCATCAGAATAAGCAACATGGAAAGGAAAACCAAATTTATTATTTCTTGAAGTAAAATGATTTTTACAATGTTTGCTCAACCAACAAGTTTGACATGTGAAATCCGACATTGACACTAATTTAAATAAATCTGGTAATAAAATTTTCAATGATTCAAAAGATAAATGACCCAAAAGACTGTACCATAAATGGAATTGGCTCTTACAAGATAGACTCTTAGACTCAATAGCTACAAGACTAGCTTTATTCTCCAGCATTTAAAGACCATTTACCATACGATTTCTACCGATCATCTTCCCCGAGGCCAAATCCTGTATCATACAAGAGGAAGAAAAAAGGTTACTAAGTAGTTTAACGAATTTGTTATACTACTAACAGAGAACAAATTTATAGGTAGTTTAGGAACATGTAGAACATCAGGAAAGGTGAGTCCAAGAGGAAGGGTGATGGTTCTTTGCCCAACTATAGTGCAAAAAAGAACCACCAGCAAGTCTCACCTTATCTCGACCAGATAATAGATGATAAGATTGAAAACAATTGGACTTACTCGTCATATGGTTCGAGGCTCCAAAATTTATTAACCAAGGAGAGTCTGAGAAATGAGAAGGCACATGGAAATCTATGGCAGAATTACCGTTACCTGATGTAGATGCAAAGGAAGACGAGGGGGAAGAAGCAAAATCCATCTAGCGGATTGCCCTCCCATACAACTCCAAATGGTCACGGAAAGAATTAATGATATCTTCCCCAGGATCAATCACAAAAGGACTCGTAGCAGTGGTAGATGAATGAGGCTCTTGAGAGGCTAAGTTTGTTGCATTAAACTTCCTCTGACCTTACCATCCTAGCTTCTTATTCTAGTCAGACTTTTTTTTATCAATATTCTGATCAAACTTTTTACTCAACTCCTGAACCCACTTTGGCTTCCCATGAAACTCCCAACATGTATCCCAAGTATGTCTAGGTTTCTAACAATGTGCACACCATAGTTTATCTTTGTCATCAACTTTCTTCTAGAAGTCACTCTTTTTATGAATAATAATAAATTTGTTGATTCATAAGCAAATTTAGAGTGAGTTCATACATCATCCCAGCGAGAGGCGCGAGCTGCAGTCCTTCCTTGAATCTTACAAGTAAACTAGGAAAGAAAAACAAGAATCACAATTGAGCCCAAAATAATTCTTCCCTATTTACCCCTTGCTTAGCTAACATATCTGACAAAGTATTTGCTGATCTCCCCACCCACTGTACAGTGACCAACATATTCCTTGTCAACCAACTAAATTTCTTCATTTCATTCTTGTATCGCCACATTGCCTCTTCAGAATTTTTCAACCAACCGACCACCACTTTGGAGTCCTCAATTATTAGTTGTTGTACCCCCAGCTGGTTTGCAAATTGCACCCCTTGTACAGCAGTTAAGAGTTCTGCCCTGATGGAGTTCCCAAATCCCAAGGGACCTGAGTAAAGCAACAAAATCTCTTCCTTCGCATTTCTCAAAGCACCCCCATTCCGGATAAACCTGGATTACCCATGCTACTTCCATCAAAGTTCAACTTTAGTGAGCCTTCGGATGGAGGAGACTAGCTTGTAATTGATTTGTCCTTTAGAGATGAACACCTCGCTACTGCTGACCAATTTCTCCATAGGCCATTAAAGGAGAATTGATGATAGATTTCCAAGAACTTCAGCCAATGTATTGCCCTATTTAACACACAGCCTTTCAAATCCTGGCTGCTCCTTTCCTTTTCTTGAAAGATTCTAAGATTTCTTTCTTCCCAAAGAGTCCAAATCAAAGTAGCACGAGCACATCTCCACATCATTCTCCCTATTTTTGTAGGCCAATAAAAGATAGAATGGTTGAAGAGCATGTGAACTTCTGTTGGTAGACTCCAACTACCCCCAAACAACGAAAGTAGCCAAGCCCAAAGGTCTGTAGAAAAGGGACAAGATATTAATAAATGGTAACAATCCTCACCACCAGCTCTACAGAGGATACACCAATTAGGAGAAATACAGAGGAAAGGTCTTCTCTTTTGTAGGCTATCTAAAGTGTTAACTTTCCCATGGAATATTTCCCAACAAAATGCCATAATTTTTGGGGAAACTGGCCTACACCAAATTTCTTTTGACGGAAAGGGTTGGTGAGTAGAAAGTTGAGAGATGGACTTGAAGAAAGAAGCACAAGTGAAGGTTCCATTGGGTCTAGGAGTCCAAACCCTCTTATCTGGCTTGGAGGTATCCAAACAAACATGAATAAGACAACCAAGCAAAGCAAAAAGAGAATCAATTTCATCAACCCCTAGAACTCTACAAAACCCAAAATCCCAAGTAGGATCTAAGGTGTTCCCAAAGGTGAGACAAATTTTGAGACCACATCTTTTTTGTACAAAGAAATAGAAAAAAACGAAGGGAACAAATCCTTTAACGGTGTGTCTCCTACCCAAATATCCTCCCAAAAAAGGACAGAGTTGCCAGAACAAACTTCATACCTGATAAAATTGAGGAATTGAGGAAGGGTGTTGTGAATAGCCTTCCAAGGTGCTGCTAGGTTAGCTTACCTCGATACACCAGCATCCCATCCATTCTCTAACCTCCCATGAATGCTTCCCACCACCTCGTGCCACAATCTCTCTCTTTCCAAAGGCCATCGCCATAACCATTTCCCTAACAGGGTTTGATTTTTTCTAGTTACCCTCCCAAGTCCCAAACCCCCTCTTCTTTACTTCTGCAGACAATTTGCCAGTTAACCAAGTGATCCTTTTTTTTCTTGTCCCGGCTCCCATAAGAAATTTCTCGTCAACTTCTTCTAGAAGTCACTCTTCTTGAAGGAATTACCACCACCCGTAGCAACACTCCCTTTTGCTACTAACGCAATCTACTCTCCCTCAGGATTATTCATCACATTCCGTCTACTCTCTTCTGACTGTACTAGAGCATATACTTCTTACACTGATGGGAGATCTCTACTCCCCAATATCTGAACCATGATAGATTCATATGTGGAATTCAGCCCTAAGAGGAAGGCAAACACTCGTTGTTGGGAAACTAGAGACTTGTATGATTTGGCATCTGCATCACATTTCCAGTCTATATTCTAATAGTGATCTAGTTCCTTCCAAATAGAAGTCAAATCTGAATAGTACACAGTGAGACTCCTCTCCCCTTGCTTACAAGTTGAGGAGGCAGCTTGAACTAATATATTTTGGCATAATGTCGTTGTTTTGAATACGTAGATTTAGCATGTTCCCATATCTCATGAGTTGTTTCTGCCCACATGAAGGTATTTCTGACTTGTGGCAGCATAGACAATAACAGTCATGACATCACCATGCTGTTTTCCTAGTCCCACCTATCATGTTCCACACTTCCAGACTGAGGTTCTCTAACACTACCATTGATATACCCCACTTTTCCCCTTGCCGTTATGTAGAGCTTGATTCCCCTTGACCATTCTAGGTAATTGAGGCCATCAAAGGGAATCTTAGCCATGGAAAACCTCATGTCAAAACCTCCACTCATCCCACTCTGACTAGAGGTCATACCAGACATACTAGAATCCTCAGAAGACAGAGAACTTGATTTCGGTTCAGTCACAATCCAGTCAGAGAACAAGCTCTCAGTTCAGTTCAGACTCACAGTTCAGTCAAACAAGGTTAAAGTCTTAGTTCAGCCACAGTTCTAGGAACAAAAAAAGCTTGTTCCCACACAGAGTAATCAAAACCGATCACACACCATAACTTGTTCTCAGATTTCAACCCTAATAAACCAGTTCAGATGTGAAAAACATATCAAAAACAGGTTTGACCAGTCCCTCCAACAATACTCATCAACTTTCCACAGCAATTTAGGTTTTACTATGAACTAAAGAAGAAAAAACTGTTGTCACAGAAGTTACAGAACTACAGACCTGAACAGCCCACCTTTCAGGGCATAAGAAGGATCACTCGACCCACATATATTGAGAGAAAACACTCTTACACCAGTCACAGGTCATTAGACCCACATAACCCACTCACCTGGGTACAAAAAAAGACCAGTTCAATCCATAAAGCTGAGGAAGAAAGAAGGAGAAAAACTCTCACAGCATTCAGCTTCCCTCCCCTTGATGATTTATGGGCTCACAACCAGGAGAGGAGAGGAAGAAATACACAGTGAGCTCCCTCACATGTCCACTAGAAACCTCTTTCCTTTGATTCAATCACAAATAGACAAATAAGGTAGTTGAAGGAAGAAACAAACTGATCACCCTGCTCCTAAGATTGGATCTGACACTCTGATACCATGTTTTCTTGGTAAGGATGCAGTACGATCTCAAAATAGTGAGAGGAGAAGAGGGAGAAGAGAAAAAAGGAAAAAGAGATTGGAGAGAAAAGAGCCAACTGGCGGCACTAGCCTTTTTAATATTTATGCTAGGGCAACCATTCAAAAGATAAAATAAAGTACAATTTCATATGTGCCCTTGCAACACTAAACTGAAATAAGACTAAGTTATTCAACAATTATTATGTCATATTATAAACTTGTTGTGTACCAGATCACGAAAGCAAGTCAGCCCAACTTCATTGAGTGGAGGAAGTGAACGCCGCGCAATGAAGTATCGATCAAGATAGTGGAAGAAACGGGAAAGCCACCTGACCATGACCTTATGATTCGTCCACCTTTTCACAAGCTCTCTCAACATAAATTCATCATGCTTTTCTCTCAAAGATGGCAATACCTGAGTACAACAAAATCTCCAATAAATTTTATGAGAATGTAGAGGCAAATCACAGATGTTTCCTTCCAACTTAAAAGAATCACACTAATAAAATTTAAAAAAATTGAAGATGAATATAAAGGAACAGAAACATGTTACAAACAATTAGCTAGTTAAAAGAATGAGCAAACAAACATAAAGAACATTTAAGCAATTTGCATTCCATCAGGACACTTTCTAATGCAATATGGGAAATAATTGCTCAAGCTGCAGCGAACCAACATCATAGCCCTATTGGGGCAAAGAAAGAAGAAAGAAAATTAAAAAGAAAAAAAGGTTCCAAGAAAAGTCAAAGGCATCCATCATTTTGCCAACATATAAATTGTGTTTTTAAGAACCCCAGAAAAAAAAAAAAAAAGAATCAGCAAAAAAATATTTTAGCACTAGCGACAGTATTCAAAAAATATTAATGACTATGCAAACAGTAATTTTACGTACTAAATAAGCACATTTCAAGCAATATATGTTCCAGTAAGGTCAGCAACAAACTTTTTGATTAATAAAGAATTAGGTGACCAATGGTAACGTTCCAATGGAGTGTTTCTGGTGTTCCAGGAAGTAAACAGTCACTTTTTAATGTTATGGAAAGGCCAGAAGCATTCCACTGAAACATTGCAAAATACCACCTAAGCAGTTTGCATAAAATATCTATTTGACCAACTACGTAATAAAACCAATACTGATTGCAATATGCCACCATCAATTTTCATCTATCCATCAAAAGAAACACAAAAAAGTCACTATCAATTTCCACCTATCCAAAAACCTTCTATTGAAGTTTGACACCATCTGCTTTCTGGCTTTCACCAAGAAGAGGTTTTGTTATTCAACTTCCAATATATCTCAAATTTCCTTTGCACACTCAAAAAAATGAACATTATTTCATAAAGAAGCCCTTCTGATGTCACCAACAAACTATTGGTAACTGACAAGAAGCCTGAAATTCATCCCAAAAACCACAGCAGATGCAAATAGACATGCAATTGACCATAAGCCTACCCAAAAGAACTTAGTCCCTTATATATCCCTTAATGTTCTTGCATTGAATGAAAGGATAACTGATATCTTCCCAGTAAACCAGACCCTCACAAAAGGATTCTGAAGTTCCATCATGAAAGCCCATTACATCCAAATGGGCTTGCTCTGAAGAACCAAAGTCAGGGTCTTTGAATAAGTAGGGTAGTAAGAGAGGAACATTACAAATTTGTGGTGCAAACAATCAGGGGATGAAAACAATCAACAAAGACATAAAGACCAAAAACAGCCAATTGATTCTATAAACTCTATTAAGTGTTACAATCAAAATGCACGGGCAGATCACCAATAAGCAAAATTCAATATATGCCTAAATACCAAAAATGTGGAACTTCCTCACCATTGAAGTGATGTAATCCTCAAAGGATTCTCTGTATTTATCATATAGCTGTTGAGAATAATCATGGGGCGGTTTTTGAGTGCACATATTGTAGATGGTTCTGTTGGTAAAAAATAAGGAAGACAAGGCATGAAGAAGAGAACCATATAAACCGGAGTAATTAAGCATTACAGAAAAAAAAAGGATAAAATTAAAAAGAGCAGTAAAGGATACGTGTAGAGCATCATATAATCCTCCGAGCTAAATTGTGTTTCAGGAAGCCCTTCTAGAATGTTTTTGAGCTTCGTGATCCCCTTCTGCATAAACTCCCATCCTTGGTCTAAGTCAATCGTCTTCCGCTCAGCCATTGTCATGTCGCCACCCTCTAGACTTCCTTTTCCAGTTTAACTACTGCAAAGCGTTGATTAACAGGCATTACAATCCGGAATACAACGGTTAATAAGAGTCGGTGGTAACCAATACCTTATTTGTATATTCCAACTACACGAGCAAAAAGATAGCAAATCCTCCAAATTCAACACCAGACAACCCACCCAGAAGTTCATACCAAAACAAACCCTAGGTTTTTAATCTTCTGAATCAAAACCAGAATAACACAATGCCCTGATCAAAACCCTCCGGTGATCGAGAGAAAATCCCCAGTGCAACTTTAAGTTAACAAAAAAAGGGGAAATAACCTCATTGCATTAAAATCACTAACAACGAACAAATACTGCAGAGAAACGAGAAACGATCCGGTGCAAATCGACCAAAAAATAGAGGAAAACAAAACGAAATGAAACTAAAAAATATATTATTTTTCCATTGAAAGAAGCAAAACGAGACAACCAGGTCAGAAATATATATCAGAAAAAGAAAAACATAAGAATTCAGAGAGCGAAGAGATTGAGAATACCTAAATTGATTTAAACGCTAACCCTAACCCTAGCAAGCAATCAAGCAGAAACCCAGAGTCGGAGGGAGAGAGACGGTGAAGCGGAGTAGCGCGAGTGATGGAAACGCCGCTTTGAATTGGCGAAGGACTTCCGACGGAAGTTCATTAAAGGGCAGAAGCAGATGAATCCAAAGAGGTTTTGATTATTCGGTCTCTTTCGGTCTTTCCTTCTCTGCTCCTCACTCATTTTCTTCTCCTCTTATACCTTGAACCGGGTAATTACTGTTAATTTTACTTATTAATATATATATATATATATATATCTGATCTGATTCTTTACAAATTATCTATCCTAATAATCTTCCATAAATCTCGTGTTGGATTTATTAAATTACCTGTTAATCCTAGATTATTGGATATTAAATAGATCCAAGGAGAATCGTTACAGATTTCTTCGAGTTCGAGCCCATCAGAGGATCCATCAAAAAAAAATTTAATGGGCCCACGAGATGAAATTGGAGTGTTGGACCTGTTGGTCTGGACGTGTTAATATAGCCCCGGGTTAAATTTATCTGGGCCGGGTTTGGCAGCCGACCCAGCGGCTGCCAGGTGTTATGTATGTCTTTGCCACGTCAGACTCTGTTCGTGTCTACATACTTGTTTGGCACGTTGTTTAAAGGAAAATATCAAAAAAAGAAAAGCAGAATTTTCAATTTCCTAGGTTATTCCTAGTACATTAATTTTTACTACGTGTCTTGTAGTTACTGGGCCAGTCACTAAAACTCTTATATATTACGTCATCTTAACACGTGGATTCATGTTTAAGTTGACGTTGCATGTGATGACTGGCCCTACGAGTATAACTGCAGAGCATTCGAACTATGTTCTGCTCTTTTTGGTTTTTTTGTATTATAAAATTCCGTTTTGTTCTAACCAACACGACTACGAAAACTTCTCTATATTTCCAAAGATAAGTTTGTTTTGGTGTAAATACAATTTTACGCCGTTGTAGTGGAGGGACGATGGTCCCCGGTGGGGCCGTGAGGTGCAAAATAGAGATCGTCCTTTGATTATTAAGGCTAAGTTTGGAAGTAGTACAGCATAAATACATACAAAATAATACAAAATATAAGGTTTTACACTCTACTTATTTGCATTTGTACTTCTTCCAAACTCAGCCTAAAGTTCAGTTGGTAAGGAGTATAAATACAAATATGTAGAGTATAAAACCTTATATTTTGTATTATTTTGTATGTATCTATATTGTACATATTTATATTTGTACTTCTTCCAAAATGAGCCTAATACATTTCTTGGCTCAACCGTACTGCCCTTCATGCATGCCGCCATCCATAGACGATATCACTCCAGGGTCATGATTTTACCCATGATCTTGATCCAACTTCAGCATCATCAACGATTCAAGTTGTAAAGATCATCAATAAATGGGCAATGAATTGAAACCCTCTCCTGGATTATTGATCCTCAAAGAGAAATCGAAACCCCGATAATTCAAAATCCAAAGACCTTGAGAAGAAATCCCCCAACACAAACACACACTCCCTCCAAGCTTTCTCTTCGTTTCTAATTCCTTGGAATGGTCACGAATAATAGAAACCAAGTTGGATGAGAGGGGATAACAAAAACACAAAAGCATATCAAGGCCAAGAGAGCGAATGCTCGTCTCTCCTTCCACTTCCAATTCAATGACTCCAATAATAAGGTAGATGCAATGGCCATTGTATTGCCTCTGGGGACAAGCATACAAATAAGTGAAGAAAGACTTACATAAAAAAATGGTGTTAACATTACTACCAAATGCAAGCAAAACTATATCACAGTGCAAGTTTACACCTATTTGGTGTTCACACCACAAATAAATGTTATCCTATGATCACCTATAAGCAAAATATCTAAAAGGCATCTTATTTCAAATTGGGAATATATTCAGATATTCCTGTGAATTTCATACACATGTATGGGAGATATTCCTAATGTGTGGTTGGATGCCATATGTGGAGAGGTTTTGCTTCCAAGAGATCCAAGCCCATTTCCTAGTGGCCACTGAGTTGGTCATAAATACAGATGGAAATACCTCTTTAGAGGAGTCTGTACTAACTCCCCACAGAGCATGTCCCAACACACATCCCAACCATGCATTAGGAATGGGAGATGTGCTATGGGGCATGTCTAGGATGCCCTATGTAATGAGTCGATGTGAATTCCTCTTAGAGTGTAGCAAGACCAAAACCATTCAACATCACTCCTATCCTAACTCAAGGCGGTGAAAAGATTTTTCAACCAATCCCAACTGAGTCTAGATCTCCTGCACTCAAAATGGTGTGGGCAAGGGTGCACTCCCAATCATAAATGAACATGTCTGGTGTTCACATGGGCACCCCGCTCCCCATGTGTGGAGGAATACCAGATGGTGAAACTTTTATTAACTAATATTTTTATTTTTAAAACTTAAAAAAGAAGTTAAAGTGAAAAAAAAAATATAGAAAACCCAAGTCTTTTAGGCTTTAAACGAAAACTCCATGAAAGCCTAATAATGATATCCGAGTCTACACTCTGTTCACCCATGGATGCACTAGAGTGCACCCTCCAATGACTGACGGCCATGTCGTCCCTTGAAAAACCAGGTAATGTTAACGGGTAGACAACGTTAAATGCGTTCATGGTTGAACCGGGTAGAAAATGGCAAAAAGCTAATTCCAAATCCTCTAGTATTGAACTTTGTCACTCATTTCTCCTCCACTCTTTGTCTCTCGTTCCTCCTCCATCAAACCCTTCTACCTCACCAAACCTCCTCCAACGGTGAACACACCACACCAACCACTGTTCAATGATCATTGTCCATCGGCAGAAAGACTCCGGCACCAATACGTTGTCTAGCTTCCTCCTCTTATTCTTCTTACAAGGGGATTCTTGTGTCAACAGCAACCACCTACTTGGACAATCGCTAGCGGGAACAACAACCACCTGCTTGGAAAAGGAACTAAGCTTATTCTTAAATTGAAGAATTGATCAACCTAAATAAGCAATAACTTTGTTGGTGAACCAATATGAACCAATAGGCTATAGTATTCATTAAGCAATTAATACTAATATTGCTCATAGCCTCATTTATTATAACATTAAAATATGGTTTCAATAATTTGTTGAAATTTTCTCTTTTATATTGAAAATTTAATCGAATAAAATGAAGAAGGCTTATTCAAAATGACTAAGTACTTCAAGTGCATATCTTCTCTCGTCATGAAGGTAAATGGTGTTTCTATAAAAAGTGTTTTAACAAGCTCAATTGATAAAAACCATGAGCTAGAGAGAAAATCAACCTGCACAATCACATCAACTATGATATCATAGGCAGGGGGGTAGGCAAATAAAGTCATGCCTCCTTGGAACAGAATTTTCTATAGCTTGGGAGCGTATAGTCCTCCTGTATGAAAGGCAATATCCTCCCTATCCTTCCCATAATAGAATTTTTATACTTATCTGTTCCTGCCACATGGGATAACATCCGTAGATCTTCTTACCAAGTATCATATCATCGTCGAGGATGTAGACAAGATCGGCATTGATTTAAAGGGTCATATGGAGCCTTCCATAATACTTGAAATCTTAACTGAACTGATGAAGCTGATCCTCAAACCATTATAGCTCTCCACAATCCTCTTCAGAAAGAGCTCCTTCGAACTCCCAAATGAGAGGACCCAGACACTGGAAGGGAAGGGTCTGCTAGAGTAGGGAAGCAAGTTGTGAACATAGAGTTTTCCTCTTGAAATTGTTTAATATGACAATGATTTTTGGGATGTTTGGACATCGCAAATCCCATTTTGAACTCATAGCCATCAACTGGGAGAGAGTCTATGTTCCAATTGTCTTGCTTTGGAACTCCAAAACTTCATTGTAGAGTTCCCTCTTCAATTTGATCATCTAGGTATCATTCGATTTCTTTTGTACAAAATCAATCTTCTCATGCTCACACACCTCATATGGTGTGATAGATAGAATTTCAGCTCCAAGGAGGGCAGACGGTTCCTGATAATGTTTGAGAATATGGGGAGGGACAATGAACTGCTTCCGGTGGTTAGCAATATGGCCGGCCCATGCAAAGTATGGTTTTGTGTGTAAATCTACAGTAGGAATCCTATACCCTGTAGGTTTCGTTTGATTTATATTGGGTTACCAACAAAGTTACTTTTTATTTAGGTTGATCTGGTCTTCAAGTTAAGAATAAGCTTAGTTCCTTTTTCAAGTGGTGATTGTTGTTCCCACTAGTGGTTGTCCAAGTAGGTGGTTGTTGACATACGAAGCCCCTTGTAAGAAGAAAAAGAAGAAGAAGAAGATGATGATGATGAGGAGGAGGAGGAGGAGGAGATATCCAAACAATGTACTAGCGTCGGAGTCTTGCCACCAATGGATGATGGCTAATGAACAGTGGTCGGTGTGGTGTGTTCATCGTTGGAGGAGGTTTGGTGGGGTATAAGGGTTTGATGGAGGATGAATGAGAGATAGAGTTCAATATCAGAGGGTTTGAAATTAGGTTTTTGTCGTTTTCTAGTCTCGTCGCAATGGACGATGTCTAATGAACAGTGGCCAATGTGGCGTGCTCATCATTGGAGGAGGTTCAGTGGGGTAGAAGGGTTTGGTGGAGGATGAATGAGAGACATAGTGGAGGAGAAATGAGAGAGTTCAATATCAGAGGGTTTGAAATTAGGTGTTTGTCATTTTCTAGTCTTGTCACCGATGGACGATGCCTAATGAACAGTTGCCGGTGTGGTGTGCTCATCGTTGAAGGATGTTCAATGGGGAAGAAGGGTTCGGTGGAGGATGAATGAGAGACAGATTGGAGGAGAAATGAGAGGTAGAGTTCAATATTAGAGGGTTTGAAATTAGGTTTTTGTCATTTTCTACCAGGTTCAACCACGAATGCCATTTAACATTGTCTACTTGTTAACATTACCCCTTTTTTTCAAGGGATGACGTGGTCATCAATCATTGGAGGATGCACTTGTCTAGTGCACCCCATGAGTGCACAGAATGCAGACTTGTGGTATCCACCATTAACAATTGCATAAGACGAGCTTAATCTAAGGGTAGACAATCCACTTGTTTAGTTCCTTAAATCTTCACAACAAACCCTTTGAAATATAGATGGGGATTCAATGTTCTTCTAATATTCAAAGGGATTCGATAAGGAATCACGGGCCTTCTTCTTTTGAATAGAAGTATTAGATGGTCCAACTTCTCTTACCATATCCTTTGATGCCGATGGAAACCCACTAGTACAAAAACAACGAGAACAAAGTTGCTACAACTGTAATCAAGGAGGAGAATGGTCCAATTCTCCATCTACTAGTAGTATAAGAAATACAAATGAAGAAAATAATGTGATTGTAAGATTTCAAATGTTTCGGAATGTGTTCTACAAATGATAGCTAAGAATCGAACAGTTGTTGCTAAGATGTTGGGTTCTCTATATAAACATCATACCATGATAATGAAGGATTCAATCCCGATTTTACATTCCCTTGGTGTTGATAGATAATCATGTAAAAAAGGTATGCAGTCATTTGTATTTGCTTGGAGGGAGAATGATGCAATCATCATCTTATGTATGGAATCTATTTAAGCACCATCATTTCCCATCCTACCAAGTAGGCCTGAACTTTAATGCTATATATTGCAAAATGAAAAAAAGAATGGGGAGGTAATTTTTGGAATTGTTCCTAATCCTTCAAACATTGGGAGATCTCATCCCGACCCTCATCCTCCATGTCTGAGAGTACTTCAGGAAAGCCTCTTGTAGTTCTATCCTATCCAATAAGGTCTCCTGTAATGGTGGATAGCACCTTCATTTAATGGAGTTTTTGTTTGGAGTCCAAAGGTGGCAAGTCTCAAAGGATTCCCTCTTTTTTTTTCTCTTTTTCCTTTCAATTGATTTAAAAATTAAAACTATTATAGTTTAACGGGAATTTTATTGCTAGTTTTGTAAACAAGATACTTGTGATGTGTTTATTTCTTATTGGAAGTGCATCACTGCCCACACCATTTCGAGTGCAGGAGATTCAAACTCATCCCAACCATGGCATGCAATGGAAATTAGAGGCTTCACATGCATGGGATAAACTCCCAAATAAAAGAGTTTCCACACCCAAATTAGTATAGCCAATGGTTCTCCCAAGCATCCCCACATATGTGTAGAATCATTTTCAAAGTTGAATTCCTTCTTCCCACCTTATACAATAAAAAATCCATCAGGGAATATGCTTTATTGTAGAATTAAATGAACATTGCCATCTATAAGCAGCAACATAGAAATGTTGTTTATATTTGAAATCCCAATCAAAAGAGAATCACACACCCAAACCCTGCATAAACCAATAAGCATTGCTAATTTTGCAATCATTTGATAATAATCATTTTGTGTATTTAAAATGATAGCAAACATGGATTCCAATACATATTTGCATTCACAGTGAGAAAAAAGCTTGCATCCAAATTATTGCACTCAAAGTTGGCCGATGTAAAAAAAAAAAAAGATTTAAATCCTAGGATTTATGTTGTAATTATACTCTTCCAAAATGGACCCTAAATTCTAGTTTACTTTTGTTTCATATTTGACTTTTTGTTGGTTGTTCACAATAAGTAAAATGTGGAGTAAAATGATGTAATCCCCACAATATATGAAAGAGAATGGTGGTAGGTAGAATGATAGTATTGTAAGAGTGAGGTAGATAACAAGATGATATGGTCCCCACTGTATCTAAGAAAATTTAGGTAGGATGAAGGAAATGCAAATTTTGCATTAATTATTAGAGCTTAGTTTTGAAATAGTACAAATACAATTATATAAAGTGAAAACCCCTATAAATGGTATTTCTAAACCTTGTATTTGTATTTTTCACTCATTCCAATTGCAACCTAAGGCTCTGTTTGGAAGAAATACAAATACAAATATGTACAGTGCAAATGCATTCAAAATACAAGGTTTTGCACTCTACTATTTGTGTTTGTACTATGTCCAAATTGAGCCTAAGAAGCAAAATTTTACCCTCATAATTGGTGCAAATAAACGAAAGGCTCTGTTTGGTTGGAGTACGAACACAATTTTGTAGAGTGCAAAACAAAAGTGTTTATTTCACGTGCATGCAAAGTGGTTCAAGATTTACACACCCACTTTGCACTCATCTCATTTGTTTTGAAATATGCAAATAAGAATACAAATTTTTTGTGGATGTTTGTCATTTTCATCAATGCAAATACAACTGTTTCTTGCTACCAAATGGTGTTCCGTCTACTCCAACCATTAAACAAATATAAAAAATAACAAGTTGCTCGTGTATATAACAGGCATCTTGGTAAAAAACAACCAGCTATTCCCACCATCAATGCAAATACAATGGTCTCTTCTACCAAGGAAGCCACTTTCTCTCTCCTCTTCATGCCATCGACAACTATTCTTTTTGAATAGGAACTATGGAGCTTCGAAAGGCATATAATTAGTTGCCTAGGCATTCTGTCACATAAAGGAACACAAAAATAGTGACAATCTCCAAGTTGTCTCTTTCTTCTCTGGCATATCAACAATCTCCAGAGCAAGAACATCAGGTTTTCTCATGGGGACCATTGACTGATCACCAAAACTGACTATCTTTGTTGTCAGCACAAAAGAAAACTAGTTCTTTTCCAAGCAATTCTTATCACATTCTCTAGCTTGCTTTTCTTTCTTGTCATCTTTTCAAGCATATCTCTCTTTTGTTAGAATCTTCAACTAGATTGTTGCTAGAAGCACAATCAGGTACCTTAATAAACTAGCAACTTTCATATACGCTTGGCATATATCCTGCAACTCCATTTTGTATGTTTAAAGATATCAGTAACCATCCAAAAAAGTTTGGTTAGTCACTAGACAAATCAACATTATCCAAGTATAATATTTTATTTGTTGGTCTTTGAAGTTTGTAGATCACTGATACCCCTCCTACATGTTTACCACTGCCTATAAGACATTTCCATGTATCATTGAGAAAGACTTGCAAATCATTTAATACAACTGCATCACCAAAAACTTCATACATGACACATATAATTCTCACATTAGAGTTCCTGATTGACACGGAGCTGACAGTTCTAGTGGAACTGTGCATTAATGCAACACCCAAATCAGTGTAAAATAGTAATAAAATTGATTACGTAAATCAAAAGAAATCCTTTTCAAATTCTAAACCTTTACACATACTGAACTCAAATGTTGCATTTAAATTGCTTGACTCAACTAGAAACCAGGAATGGACCCCAACTGGCATCATGGTTGGGTTCATTCATACATCAAATGGGAAATTTCCTTTGTTTTGGTAAAAGGAGAATAGGTTCAAAACTTCAAACTATTTTTTTTATTATCAAGTCGGTCTAATTTGTATAAAGAAAATTTGGCAAACTAGATGGGGCTATTAATGGGTCATGAAGATCCAATAGAACTGAAGCTAATTAACCCAATTACAGAGGGCTTGGGCCTGCATTACAGGACCAAACCCAATGGTAAATTCATATGTTTACTACTAAATTATGGGTTAAAAATAGAGTTGTCAATTAAAAGCACCTCCCTCTATGCTGGGCTGTCAATTATGGGAATGGTTTTGTTCTTTGGTGGATCCAACAAATGGCTAAGAAAACATGAAACAAATAGTAAATATAAAGTGCATCAAAATAAGGAAAATATACTCTAATTTAACAAACCTCGATATACAATTGCATTTTATTCTTTTGTTGTATTTGTTAAAATGTAGCATGATTATGTAGAACCTAATAATCCAAGTGAAAAGGGACAATATTCTTATTTTGGTCCAAATAAATATTAAGTGATTTGAAACTCAATTTTATAATCACATCCCAAACCAAAGCATAAAAAAATCATAATCACATCTAGACAACCAAATCTCCAATACCCTAGTTCAATTAGCATATCAAACCCTAAATAAACTAAAGAGACAATAGACCCTAACCCTATCGAGTGAAAACTTAAATCTATAAGTAAACCCAATGAACATGAGCCTTGGAATGTAGGTTGTACTTGAGAAACTGAAGAATGACAAGAATTATAAATCCCTACAAAAAATGATTGATTATTAATCTACAAAAAAGAATTGTACATTTAAGATATTTAATTAAATTGGCAAGAAATAAACATCTTGATTGTGTGACTGAGATGAAGAAGAAAAAATCTAAAATTATCTCTAATAAGTTGAACCCAAAGATAAAGATAGAATCTATGGTTTAAAGAGATTTTGTAGAAATAGAAAAGAGTGGAGGCAGAGAGTATGCTTACTTGAAATCGGTTGTTTTGGTAATAGCTACATTGGAGCGAAAGTAAGTAGGAATTGTTATAGAAATCGAATAGGCCGAATTAAGATCTTTAAGGGATCAATAGATTGAAGAATAGAGTTGCATATCTCATTTTCAGAAATTGAAAGTAGAGATCATTATCTTTGTCGAGGCTCAAAACTGTTCTCTTTCTCTGTCCGAGGGTTTCTGTCTTTTACTTGAGAATGGATGCAAAACTATGTTCTATTTACTTTGACCAAGAAATATAACAAATTTTACTTCGATTTTTTAAAAACATATTTCTCTCTCATTTTTTATGCAAACTAGGGTGTATATACATTTTTGCATAAAAAATCGATGCATTTTTTAATGCTTACCAAACGGATGCAAATTTGCAACGGTTCAGATTTGCACTCCAACCAAATGCAGCCAAAAGAAAAGTGGATCTTTGGGTTAGTTTTGGTGTAAGTCATAAAAGTTAAATACAAATTTGAGTAAGCACTGACAACTCTTATGTAGGAAGGATGAAATAAGTGCTCTAAAGAAGGCTTCTCAATAGCAATGAATAGTGTTTTAGTCTTTACTTTGTATAATTTTTTATATAGCGGATAAATAAACAATTTCACACCCTTGAAGAGATTATACAAAAATTTGTGGAAAAAGCAAGACCGAAAAATAGATTACTCTAAACCAAAAATGCATTTTAGTAGAAATTTGCACCCAATTATCAAAAAGATGTTGTTATGGTGATGGGAATAAAGCCTTTGTGGCGTAGTGGCAAATACTTTGACACACACACACACACACACATATGTATATATATACTTAAAAAAATATCAAATATAGTATAAGGGGGTTGAATAAGCAATGTTTTCAAAATCGGACTGGAAAAAACTGGGAATGGTCACATGACATGTTCTGCTTTACCCCCAAACTGTCTTTCGGCCAGCAAAACACTAACTTGGGTGGTCGAACCATCCAATGTTTCTTAACCTTTTTTAATTTTTGTTAGAACGGGTTGTCTGTTCGGTTCGAACGATTGGATCGTTCGACCTAATAATTGGACCCCTGAACGGTTAGTTGTCTGATTTGGTTTTAAAAACCTTGCATCGAAGGCAAAGTTAGGACTTGTTTAGCAACATTCTGCATAAGTGTTTTTCTCATTCCCGATACTCTCGTGGAATAGAAACATGTTTGGCATAAAATAAAAAATAAAAAACATGAGAAACAAGTCATTCCCAAGTGAGAACAACACCCAAAAATGTTTTATTCGAGAGTAGCAAATAGGCATTCTTGGAGAACACGTTCTCAAGGAACACGTAGTTCCCACATCGTCCCATTTTATTTATGAACACGTATTCGCCATGGTTTTAAAAAATGACCCGAAAATGGAACCATTATGGCCATCGATTTTTGGGTCAACAATCTGATCGTCCAGTTCGAACGGATGGGTTGTTATGACAACAAAAATAAAAAAAAACAAAAAATAAAAAATGACCAAAAACCATTGAATAAGTTGACGGGTTGACAGTTTGACCACATCGGTCAATGGGTCATTGATCGATTCAACAGTTTTTTATCAGGGGCCGGGTTTGGAGTAAAATGGAACCAATTTCCTAGATGATTTCCAGGCCAAACGGTCCAATGTCCAGGTCGATGGAAGTTCAAAAACCATGGTGTTCGCCCTTCCCATGTGAGATAAAGAGCAACGTTGTCATTTCACATTGACGATATAAACTCTCCACCCATCCAAGCCCTAATCCCTGAGCAATCTTCATCATTTTTTCCCAGTGCTCCCGCTGCAAAACATTGTGTGTCAATGATCGATAGCAAATGACCAATTTATCATCTTCAACGACCATTTTCCGGTCGTAATCTCATACACAGGTAAGGTTTGCTTCGTTGTTGGCGTTTTCTAACTTTGTATGCTCTATTTTTTTTTTGTCCTAAAGCTTTTTCCATGCTATGTTTTTTCTTCATAAATGCATCTCCTCCTTTGTTGTTATCTTCATGAACTTAAGCTACTATATGCCAATTTGGTGAAACATCTCTTACTACTGTAGAGATATTGTCTCATGAAGTAAGTAACTTCGATGTGAGAATGATGATTGAAGTGTTGAATTGGATATTGTTTCATGAATAGTTTCATTATCCAAACAATATTTCTACTTTTGTAAAACAAAAATCCGTTATCGATAAACAATTTGCCAAATGCCTTTGTTACTCTCGATGGACAATAAATAAAATTCTTATTCTATCACAAAAATTTCTAAAAGAATAGGAACAAGTGAGAATATTGTTAAATAGAACCTTAATTTCATGAGTGGGGAGAACAACATCCATTAAAAGGTGGAATGCACTTAGTTTAATTCAAAATATTTTACATGAGTGGAGAAGCAACTGGGTTGAGCGTGTGTATATGGATAGTTTAATTTCTATAATTAAAGAATTGGAAGATATATATGTTTTGAGTATGTAAATAGAGAGTTTAATGAAACTTCTCATAGAATAGCATGGAAATTGTTGTTATGAGAAAAACAATTAGTTTGTACATTGTCCATTGCATTTAACTAAATCTTAATAGAAAATAAGACAATTTTTTTATTGCATACACACACACACACTCATAGCACATGCACTTACTAGTCCATGTATCTTAGTTAATCATTAATTATTTAACTTTTTTATTAATTAATTATTAAGTAGTTAATAATATTTTTTTTCATTTTGTATTTTTTCATTAATTATTAATTACTTTTAATTAATTGACATTTTTACTAATATGCTATTAAATAATTAATAACTTTTTAGTGGGTTATGGGTCTAATATTAACTCTTAGAAATACTACAAGTTTTTTTTTTTTTTTTCTAAAAACACGTTTATTTCTCCATCCCATTTGTTTCCCACTAAAATGATTGGGTTCTACATCTTGAGAGTTGGGATATATAATCTCACATTTTCCTCATACCATCTCATTACGTCTCACAAACCAAGCATGGAACGAAAACCAAAATATATTCCGTGTTTTCCTATCTCATCAGACAAACCAAACAAAACCTTTAAGGAGTTAATGGTAAACATACAATTATTGAAATACCTTTTCAAGACTTTATTGATTGGAAGCATCAATGATAAAAATCACATTTGTAAGGCACAATATTTGATGATCAAACACTCATTCTAAGGCGTTAAGGGTAAACCAGTTGTTTGCCCTCATTTTGCATGAGTTACTACCGTTCTTTGTTGAGAGAAACATGTAATGTTAGTGTTTTAAAAAAAAAGGGAAAATCTTATACAAGAGAAACATGGTTCCATAAGAGATTTGACCAATCAATAATTCGATGAATACCACCTAGTGACCTCTTTTATGATATTGACTTGTTGGATATAAGTTTTTACTGATATTATGCTTTTTTTGTATCATAATTGAACTTTTGAGAAAACTTATTTAAAAAAGTAAACTAGTTGATGTTGTATTAACTGAGGTTGACAAGCAATAAATGAATTTGTACTAGCTGAACGAGTAGAGTTGGGTTTGAAAGTGGTTTCTTAGGGAGGAGCACTCTGATGCAAATGTTAGTACATGAGTTATGATAATTAATTAGGCTTAATTGGTTGAGATGATCTTATTGTAGCCGAGTTAGAAAGTTTAGAAAGCTAGAGAGCAAGAGAGCCAAATAGTAAGAGGGCTTGAGTGTTGAAAAAAAAAAAAGCCTTGGGCAATACACCCTTAAAAACTCATTGGGGGTGAACACCATTGTGCTCCTCGTTTGAGGGACACACATTATGTAATGGGATCACCCTTGATCGAACTTGATGTAGCTGACTTTGTTTGGTGTTTGTTATGTATCCCTCATTCGTCCAATGTTTGTGGTGTGCATTAATGTCTGCCTTCGGAATGACAGTGTTGCTCTTTATGTTATTTGAGCTTGGGATGTATGGCGGTCCTCAATTCGACCACATGTTACACTTTATCAAAATTTCATGTGATGGTTTGATTGGAATTTGACTTATGACCCCATCAATAGCCTTCAAAAACAATATAAGTGTAATTTGGGGGTTTTAAACACGTATAAACCTAAAACATAACAATCTCATTAAAATATTTCAAGTAATTAATTAATGGCTAATGAGATAATGAGATAATGAGAGGAGGATAAGTGATGAAACATAAAAGATAGTTTTTTTTGAATAAAACAAAGTTCAAAGGGCTAAGAAGATTAGGAGTGCTTAAAAATATGCACTTATTCAAATAAGTATTTATTTTGAGCCAATATCACATTTGTGTTTATGAAAAAAGCTCTAATAATTGTTTATTCTCTAGAATAAACACTTACTAAAGAAGCCCAAATTTTGGGCTTATTTTTAAGTTCATATTTCCTTTTTGTCATGTCTTGGCTCCTATGTCGATAAATGCTGGTGTTTAGGAAATCAGACTGAAATTGGTCGATTAGACTAGTTGAATTGTAACCCGGTACGGTTGCTAGTTTGGTCACACCCCAATAACTTTATTTGATAAAACCTAGTGAAAATTGCCTGACCAGCCAGTTTAATTAAAAACTAGTGAATCAATCTCAATTTCATGAAACTATATGGGCCATTAAATAATTATTTTTTCAGATGTGTTTAATGACTCTTTATTGTATATATTACATTATTATATGCATTTTAAAGAAATTGTAAACTAAGAGATTTGAACCTTAGGTGATTTTGTATTGATGGTATTTATTTTATAAATGTTTAGTATGGTTTTGTCTTGAAAAACGAGAAGATGGCCTTAAAAAGAAAAAACATTAGATTTGATGTTTTTTTTTTACACATCAACACCATTAGGTGCCATATAAGCAAAACAACAAAGAAGATGGCCTTAAAAAGAAAAAAACATTAGATTTGATGTTTTTTTTTTACAAGCAACTTTCACAAAAGTCAAGAGACATGTTTATTTGATAAATCACTGAAATAAATCGTGGTTTTTTAAATCGAACCGGCCAAGGGTTTGGCTACCGGTTCGAAACAAAAAAATAATAAAAAAATTGAAAATGGTCAAAACCGTTCGAACAATTAACTGGTCGGTTCAACGGTTTGCTGACCAAAATCAACGGTTTTGGGGAAAAATAGAACCAGTCAGGTGACTGGTTCTTGATTTTTCTAATCCGACCATCCAATCTGGTTCGGTTTTAAAAACCATGAACTAAATAGCTTTTTTCTTTGGTGTTTTCCATTAAACGCATATATGGTGCTAAGTTGGCATTGTTGCTCCAAAAAAACACCATCATAGTCATTCGCTTTAAAAATTAAAGAATTTATCATTCATCCACTATATTTAAATATATTAGAAGTTGTAGAATATATTATATATAATATTTATATGACCCATAGTATATATACACATATACAATGTCATCATAGTTCAACCTCCACTTTCGACCTCAGTTGAACCTCTCCCTTTTTCAGTTCTTTGTTAGGTCTGGTTCTTTGAACATTGATAAATGCCTTTTCACCAAACGCTCATGAACACTTATTAGAATAATCATTTAGGTGTTGTTTCCTTCTTTAGAATAGGGGTATGGAATTAGAAATGGAATGGGCTATTCCAATTCCAAATATTTGGTTAGGCAGAATTGAAATCCCATTCCCATTCTTGTTGGAATGACATTCGCTTATTTTAAGGAATGGCCATTCCTTACCCCTCCCTTATAAATGAAATTTCATTATTGTTGATTCCAATTCACATTTCCATTATTGTCTAAACTAAATAGACAATGGAAATATATCATTTGAATTTCGATTCTAAAACATTTTGATTCTGCCTACAAGCCAAAGGGACCATTACTTATTTTTAAGGGAAAATTCATGATTAATACCATGTACTTTGGGCCTAGTGCCACTTTGGTCCCCAAATTTTAGAATGCGACAATTCAGTACCCAAACTTTTAAGATGTGACAATTCAGTACATGTCGTTAACTACCGGTTAACTAGTCGTTAAGTGGCATTTGAAAAAGGCACAAATGCCCTTAAAGTGTTATTTAATTTTCTTTATCAACCATCTAAATGTTGACAACAAAGTAAGTCCCAAATCTTTGCCTTTTTTCCATTCAAGAAAAGTTGGGGTCACATTTGAATGGGCATTCTAGTGACCCTAACGTTCTTGAATATAAGAGGCAAGGATTTGAGTCTGCTAATTTTTTGTTAATGTTTGTATGGTTGATAAAGAAAATTAGATGACATTCGAAAGGCATTTATGTATTTTTCAAATGCCACTTAACGATTGTTTAACAACTAGTTAACAACATGTATTAGACTATAATGTTTTGAAAGTTCAGGAATTGAATTGTCGCATTTTAAAGTTTGGGGACCAAAGTGACACTAAGCCTAAAGTATAAATTACTAATCGGGAATTTTTCCTATTTTTAAATACTTATGGAATAAACATTTATTTTTCAAATAAACACTCCCAAACCGGACATTGTGAAACCCCAATAGAATATAGAAGGTGGATATTTATAATTTATCTAAATTAAAAGGTAAATATATAAATTTACCATATATTAAGATCATTTGCCAAAAAAAATACATTCCAACCATCTACCCACATAATGTCACGCCACACATCTCATACATGGCGGGTCCTACTTTTATAGAGATGTGCCGTGTTACATTATGTTGGTAGAGGGTTAGAAATTGGAATATGTTTTGTTGATGGAAGATCTTAACTCACCCACATCTGGATCACTCGCCAACAAAACACCTTTCAAACCCTCTACAAACATATTCTCACACATCTCATACATGATGGGTCTACTTTGGTGGGTCTTACTTTGGTGGGTCTCAGTTTTATAGTAAAATGTTCGTTGTTACGTAACGTTGGGAGAGGGTTGGAACATATTTTTGGGAGAAGATATCAGCTCACCCTACATCCGAATCATCGGCCTATAAAACACGTTCCAACCGTCTACACCGCATATCTCATACATGGCGGGTTTGACGTTGTAGGAACTGTGAAGCGTCTGTAGCACTTGATCAGATCGGATTTTCTCCATGCGAGAAAAAGCCGCGCAATTTTGAACTTCGAGCGCCTTTTACCGATGCAGTGCTGAGTGCTCCATTCATTTGTCTTTTGGGTAATCGAGTTATCGACTATCGAGATCGAGATCGATAGAGAGAGAGAGAGAGAGAGGGGCGAGGGAGAGGTACATAACACCTGAGACGTTGAGCGGGAGGTCTGTGGCTGATGAAGAGAAGAACCCTAAGGAGGAGCAGGAGAGAGGGGAGCAAAATGAAGGGTACTGTCGCAAGGCAATTTCCTGTTCAGCTGGGTCAGGTATCTCTGCTTCCTTTCCAACAGCCATCTTCCTCCTCTAACCCTTATCGCTTCCAGAAGCTCTTGGAAGCTGAAAGGAACGAGGAGGAAGAGCAACCTAAGCCCTCTTCACTGAGCCTCGATGTGGACGCCGATTTGGATGTTGATTTTAGCCTCGACGAGAAGGATTTCATTCTCAGCCAGGACTTTTTCTGGTAATCTCGCTTCTCTTCCAAATGCTCTTGTTCGCGCTCTTTTCAACATATCGATTTGGAGCTTGTAATTTGGGTCGATTATTAATTTTTGTTTTTTGAAGTTTTCAAGATGATAGTTCTCTAGTTTCGATTGAATAACTTGGAAAAAAGATAACTTGTTTTTGTTCATCGTTCTTCGTTCGATTACAGATTTGTTGACATGGAACTTGGGAAAAGATTCATGAGTTCCAGGAAAACAATTGTGTTTTTCTTAGTTGTTTGCTGTTGTTGACGATCCGATCTGGCCAATCAGAGCATGCCAGCCAACTGGTCGTTGTGGGGGGCGCTCCATCTGCATCCTTTTAACCTTCCCTTTGCAATATCTCAGTCTCATAAATAATGACGAGAAATGAATTTCAAAAACATTTTATTTTGATTATTGAGCTTTTCATGTTTTTATGTTCTTACTTAGATATTTGAATAAAGAAGAGTCCAGTGCTTGAAGTTTCAAACATCTTTTACATTTCTTCGTTTTTATTCTCCTAATTTTAATTATCCGAATGCAGCACTCCGGATTATATTACTCCAGATGGGCAGCAAATCTCCAATAATCTGGATTGCAATAAGGTTATGTTGGTTGTATGGTTATGATCATGTAACTCGCTATTAATTTCGAATCATCACTTTTCAATTTTGTCATTTGTTTACTTTATCAGGAAAATATCCCCTGTCCCAAATCACCAGAAAAGTTGAAGACAGTTAGAAGCAAAAGACAAAGACAAGGTAAGCTTTCTTGCTGTAGGGAATTATAGAAATTCATTTTCCTTTACCTATTTCTTTTGTGATATTCTATCGAGTATTCTTTTGATATTTGCAGTGTATAGACATACTGAGCTTCCACTTGATTGCGTCTCACTCTGCATAGGACATCTCATATATGCTAATAGCTAGTCGATTGAGTTGTTATATTTAATTAACTACTGCTTGGATAAGATGGAAAACCATGGAGGATGTTTAGTTAAACTCCTGTTCAGTCTACTTTACACTTGAGACCTTGGAAGTATAAGGTCAAAGGTTGGCTTTTACTTTATGGTTAGCAGCTAGCAGGCTGTCATGGGTTTTATGAATTTAATGCAGTATTTTTTTCCAGGTACTATCAATGGTAAGTTGGGCCTGTTGATGATACCTGAAACTCCATGGCCTTATCTGACATTTGATTATCTCAGATTTGGATGATCCATATATGCTTTTGAATCGGACCTAGATGGGGCAAGTAGTATCCGGTTGAAAATTGGATTGGATTTGGATATTCCCATTCAATACAATAAAAATCTGACTTTGATACATATATTTATACATGTTAATATATATTATTTAATATTATAATTATATAATTTGCTAAAACCTTGGGAAAATTCCCGATCAGTACATTGTACTTTGGCTTGAGTGACAATTTGGTCCCTGAACTTTAAAATGCGGCAATCCAGTACCCGAACATTCAAAATGTGACAATCCAGTACCTGCTGTTAACCAGTCCGTTATTCAACTATTAATTGGCATTTGAAAAGTAAAAAATGCCCTTCATATTGCCATCTAATTCTCTTTATCAACCATCCAAACATTGACAAAAAACTGAACAGTTCCAAATCCTAGCCTCTTCTATTCAAAATAGTTGGTGAGTATTTAGAAGCATATAGAATTTGGGGCTGTTCATTTTATTGTCAATGTTTGGATGGTTGATAAAGGGAATTAGATGGCTTTCTTAGGGCATTTTTGACTTTTCAAATGCCATTTAATGGCTGATTAATGGACTGGTTAACGACAGGTACTGGATTGTCACATTTTGAAAGTTTGGGTATTGAATTGCCTCATTTTAAAGTTTGGGGACCAAATCGTTACTCTAGCTAAAGTACAGGGTACTGATCGGGAATTTTCCCTAAAACCTTTAGTGTATTTAGTACATAACTGACATCTGATTTGACTTTGATATATTATATACATAATTGAATTTTAGGGTATATTACATATAAAACCTTTGTTCGTTTTTATTGAATTTTAAGTCTTATTTTGAATAAAAAAACTTAAACCCTTGCTTTGATAAAAAATAAAGCTTTTAGTGTATTTATTACATAATTGGGCATCCGAAGAATACAACTTTATATTGGGGCCTAGAGTAAAGCCATTGGAGTTGGATGAACTCTGAAATCTGAAAAATCTGATAGAAGTTGAACTCGGGTGCATTGTTCGTACATCTGATTGGATTTAGATGCCATTGATTTCTTATTGGATCAAACTCAGAATTAAGTGAATCTGATCTGAATCTAATATGATTACAGGCTTATGGTAAAGGTTTATGAGTTATTTTTCAATATGTTCCATTCTTTTAGCTAATAACAAGTTGCAACTTTCTGTGTTTTATTTATTCATGCCAATTAACTATGTACAAATGATACAGGTTTAGAACAACATGATCAATCAGATAGTGGATATTATTTACCTAATAACTGTTCATGATTATTTTGGTTTTGTATTATGAATTGATGATTGCTAAATATCTATATATTACCTTTATTTCTTCTGTTGTTTCTGTTTTAAAATTCTCTTCGTTGTAGTAATTACAGTAGGAAAATTTTGTTTCTGAATTTTAGTTGCATTTTATGTTTTCATTTTTCTTAATACCTGTAAATGAATGTTTTTCTATCCTTTTTTTCTTTACTTTTTGCACTTTGATATCTCTCTCAGTGATACGATTTCTTCTAGTCTTTTCCTGCTTATTTGACATGTAAAAATTCCTCATTTTCTCAGAGGGTTTCTTGGCCAATTCTCTCAGTTCCAGCATGCTCTGCAATCAAGTGATGGATCTTGAATCTGATTCTTTTGATCAAGATGATCTTAAGACAGAAAAGCTATCTGTAGTTGCATCAGAAAAGAAAATGAATTATGTTTCACAATCTGCTGTGGCTTTGCGCTGTCGTGTTCTGCCTCCCCCTTGTATCAGGAACCCCTATATAAAGGAAGTTGAAGAAACAGATCTAGATCCTCTTGGTAGCCGGAGAGCAAAGTCAACAGGTATAAATTTAGTTCAGTCTTTTGTTTTTAATTTAATGAAGAGGATTATTTTAGAATCTCTAGGTTATTTTCTTAAGGCAATAACCTCCAAATATTTTTTCCATATTGACATCCCATCCACAAATTTTCCTTTTCTGAAATTGGTAGAATGCATCTGTTTGTTGTTTTTTAACAAGGAATTCAGATTGCTACATATGAATAATTTATGACATAACAACCTATCCAATATACTTGGACATTTGTACTGTGGTCCTCTTTGGAGTTGCAGGGGACATTTGTACTGATGGTTGGTTTGGTTCTCTTGCCTGCTTGAACCATTGATAGCTCTATTTATTGAAGGTGATTCCCCGAGGGAACTTGTAGATAACAGTAAGATTGGGTGGGTGGTTGTGACTAACTCAAACAATGTGGTGTACACTGTACACGCAATTTTTTATATCATGTTTTAATTTAAATTTGGAAAAAAAGTTTAATTATTACTAATAACTGATAAAAACAATTGTTAGACTTCAACACATTTTTTTTTTGGTGGAAAGAAAATTAGATGAAACAAAAAAAGTAAAAGGGCCTTAACATATGATGCTCTGGACTGCAGGTTTTTTCTCCTCAGTTGTTGGTGGAGATGGCCTTTCTCGCTATCATACAGATTTCCATGAGATTGAGGTAGTGCCCAATTTCATTTCATCTTTAGCTGAATCATCAACTATGTTTTCAGTCCTTACTCCTTAGTTGGGGATTTCCTTGCCTGATCCATTTTTTTGTGATTTTGACCTACCTTTCTTTCAGCAAATTGGCTATGGGAACTTCAGCCGTGTCTTCAAAGTTCTAAAAAGAATTGATGGTTGCATGTATGCAGTGAAACATAGCATTAGGCAATTGCATCAGGACACAGAAAAGTACTTCCTTAATGCTTCTTATTTAATCAACCTGAGTTGTTAGAATTTGTTTCTTATGTTGTTTGTCTTTGTAGGAGGCAAGCTCTGATGGAAGTTCAGGCTCTAGCAGCTCTGGGTATGTGAACCAGTCTTTTTCAGTTTCCCCTTCCAAATCCTTGCACAAATTGTTCTTGTATTAATGGATTGATATCTTTGCCAGGGTCTCATGCAAACATTGTTAATTACTATACCTCTTGGTTTGAAAATGAGCACCTCTACATTCAAATGGAGCTCTGTGACTGCAGTCTATCCATTAAAGAATCTTCTCCGTTTTTTAGCGAGGGAGAAGTCTTGGAAATTATGTATCAGGTTAGTCTGAATTTATTCTTTCTTCTAGTCCTAACATTGGGCCACAATCTCTTTATTTTTTCAGTTAAGGATCCCCTCCCAAACTTCTACAAATGCCAGATATTGACATATTTGTGTACCCAGAAAAAGAGAGAAAATGAAAAATTGTACTAGTCTTTTGTATAAAGATTCATGTGAATTGTCATCATTTGTAATGGGAGAAACAGATGGGATTATGCATCTTTCTATAGCTTTGCACAAATCAAGTCTGCTCAAGTTGCACCCCTATATAGTAATGGGTCAATCGATATCCAATTGCTTCAAGGGGCCATTGCTTGGTGCAATGTTAAAATCTAGGGCTGAGTCCTGACAAGCATGAGAATGTGGTTTTGAGTATGAGTAGCCACTTCATGTTAAATATGCTGTATGTTAGGTCCATGTTCACTCCACCCTCCTATGGGTCTATGACCCTGGATTGCTGGGAGTCAGCATCAAGTAATGACTATTTGTAGAATCTTATTGCTGCTGTTATTTTTCAACTTGGCAAATTTCAGTCCTTTCCACTAAATGTTATTTCTGGTTATTATGATACCAAGATATCTACAGATTGCTCAGGCATTGCAGTACATACATGAACGGGGAATAGCTCACCTGGATGTAAAACCTGATAATATTTATGTCAAGAATGGAATTTATAAGCTTGGTGATTTTGGTTGTGCAACTCTAATCGATAGGAGCCTACCAATTGAAGAAGGTGATGCACGTTACATGCCCCAGGAGATCCTGAATGACAAGTATGAGCATCTTGAAAAAGTTGACATCTTCTCCCTGGGGGCTGCCATTTATGAGCTTGTTAGAAGATCACCATTGCCAGAATCAGGGCCTCTGTTTTTGAACCTCCGAGAGGGAAAGATACCATTGCTTCCTGGGCATTCTCTACAATTTCAGAACTTACTCAAGGTATAATACTAAAGATGTTCACTTGTGTAGCATCAATTGAATTTTCTTTTGAAGGGAAATCTTTTTTTTAACCTGAGTTTTAAAGGACATTGTTTAAAAGTATTTCTACTCTTGAATCTTGACACACAAATTTTGCATATTGAGAGTTTCTTTTCATTGAATCATGTATTTTTTTTTTCACTTTTTGCTCTGACAATTTGATAGGAGACCTGTTACATTACATGAGTTTGAAAGCGTTGAGATATTGTATGTTAAGCATATTGACACACCTTGTATTGGATGCATTTTACTGATACTTTGAACCTTGCTACAAGACAATCTGCTGTTTTTTCTATATTTTCAGAATCACAATTTTTAAAATTCATTGTTTTCTTGAAGGTAAAAGTCTACATTGGTAGTTGGTACCATTTTTAAACTATGTTCAGACTTTTTGGTGAATAAATTAGTTCCTCTCATCCATACATCAACCCTTGCTGGCCACAATTTAATGTTTCCTCAATTCTATCTTCTATCAGGTTATGTTGGATCCTGATCCTGTTCGACGACCTTCTGCTAAAGAACTATTAGAAAATCCTATTTTTGACCGGGCACGCAAAATTTCAAGGTCGAAGTAACAGTATGATCTTGGAAGTTTGATTTTTGTTTTTTTGATGGGGACTAAAAGCTGCATGTTGGAGATTGTATATGCTGACTGCTCTGGCCAATAACTTTTTTTAATGGGGTGGGAGAAAGTTCAGGTTGCTCAATTTTGCAAGAGCAGTTGTCTCTGATATTTGTACCAGTTTTCCCTTTATGGTGCAGCGTGCAGTTTTTTGTAAAGAAAAAAATGCCATTGATGAATGAATCATCAATCCTGTATTTTGTTGTGAAAATAGTAATTAATATGGGTTAACACTCAAAAAATCCCTCACTTGTTTTGTTATGGACGTGAAAGAACTTCATCTGATCAAAGCATAGCTTGAGCAAGCCTCCATTTGCTATCAAAGTGTCTAATTGTTCTATTACTTTTTGAGTTCGGATCTGTTCCCATTAAAAAATGCTTCCAACATGATCTATTCCCTCACATCTCAAACATATTTCGTACAAAATTGGAGATCACAACTCTGCCCCCACAGCACATCCCCGCCGTGTGTTGGGAATATCTCTCGATGATGGTTTATGGGCTGGGTCGGGTTCGGACCGGGCTTTTACTCTATATAAACAGAATTTTCTAAGGCCCGAGCCTGAGTCCGGCCCGACCATTGGGCCTACAACTTGGGCCCGAGCCCGGCTCTCATAAAAAGCCCAGGCCTGGGCCTGAGTTCGAAATTTAGCCCATACTGTTAGTGGTTGAAGAGAGAGAGAGATTATAAAGAAAAGAATAAAAAATGTATATATTAAATTATAAATATATATTTTAATAAATATTATATAATGCTGAATTGGGCCGGGCCGGGTTCAGGTCGGGCTTTTTTGATAAATCTTGAGCCCGGACCGAAACACAGTTGGGCTTACTGTGTTAGGCCCGAGGTCAAGCCCGTGGGCTTAATTACATGACCAAACCTGACCGGGGTGCAAACCGTACCAGGCCATCGGGCTACCCGGCCCATGAAGATGTCTATGTGCGGGCAAGTATGCAACGTATTCAAATATTCAATAACGACTGTATTACTTGGGAAAATATCGATCACCTGTTCATTAATTGCAACATCTCTTAACAAGTCTGGCAGCTAGTTGGGATTAAGCTCCATGGGCCTAATGATAAGAACCAATCAATTCGAGGTTGGTGGAAACAAGTCATGGAAGTTAATAAATCAGTTGTATTCAAGAAACGAAAAAATTACTATATATATCTTTGGTTCATTTAGAAGGTCATAACAAGCTTTTCAACAATACCGAGTTGCCGACTACCAGCCCTTATACTTCTTAGTAGAGCCATGAACACTCTGTGGAGCAGTGGAGGAAGTCAAGAGCCATGAACTATGTGGAGGAAGGGAGAGGGAACATGTAAAATCTGGAAGCCGGTTGTTTGGAACTGCTGACTGAAGGCTCCATTAAAATCAATTTTGATTTCACCTATGACGACGGGTGGTAACTGTTCTATTGTGTGTATTGCTCGTGACCACATTGGCAAGATTCTTGACCTTAATGAAATAATGCCTGAGTTGCTACAATTAACACTGCGGAAACCTGAGCTGCGTGGGAAACTATCAACCTCGCCATCAGCTTCAAAGATTTTCCGATCACCATTGAAGGAGACTCAAAACTAGTCATTGACTGCTTGAAGAATTCGGTGGAACCCCGTGGAGGATAAAGAATATCATAAGTGAATGCTTCGTCTGTGTACTACTGCTACTATTGATTCTGGTATATATCCTTTTATCACTCCTATAGAGAAGAGAAGCAAATCAGTCGGCGGACTGATTGACTCGCACGTAATGTCCATTCTAGTCGTCCTATTAGTATTAATAATATTCCTAAGGATTTAGAGTCTATCTGTATTTCTGATTGTTGGGTCGAGTTACCCCGTCTTGTGTAGCTCTTTGTTTTTCTCCCTTTTTACCAAACAAAAAGGTATTGCATGTTGGGTTGGGCTAAAGTGTTGGGTCTAAGTTTGGCCCTGAAATTTGTGGGCTTGTGCCTAAATACGAATCTTAACCCATGCCTAAAATTGTTGGGCTGGGTCAGGCCGGAATGAAAGTAATCACCCTTTTGTCAATTTATCATTCTCATAATTTCCTCGTTACCAGACCTTTCCTTCCCCACTCCCCCACCCACAAAATAAGTGTTTATTTTCTTAATTAGCATAAATTAGGGATTTCTAGTTCCAGTGGATGGATGGTTTGCTGCAAACGTTCTAGTTTCTAAAGTTCCACATATGTGCTCCCTTGTCCTAGCAAATTTTTTTTTTAATTTTTCTACTTGTATTTATTTTATTTTGCATTGATCCTTCTGTGTAATATAGATTTTGTTTATCTGAAATTGCTATTAAAGCAAAATCTATTTAGTTTTTACTTAACTTAAAATATACGGTAAATTCTATTATTATCATAATTAGGTGTGATGGTTTTGGGTTGTTTTTAAAGTTAGGGGGAAAGATGCAAACAATGCAAAAACACAGGCAAATTATGCAAAATAGCTTAAACACAAGGGCGTGGATGTAGAAATGCTTTTTCAAACTGATGGCAGGAGATCTGGACTTAGAGGAATCATCATGGTTAATCCTGAATTTTTATGCCATGTGGCAAAAATACTATAGGGCCTTTTGGAGTAGATTGGGTGAATAAAAACTCTAGCAAAATGCGCAGCAAATGCGGTATAACTTTTTCGGGCAAGATTGCATGTAGACATGCAAGCAGGTTGAGAATATCCTTATATCGTTTTATTGAAAATTTTTGAATGTTAAAATGAGGTGTCGTCTTAAATATCTACTATCAAAAAGTATAACGCTCAGTTTGGAAAGAGTATAAATACAAACAATATAAATACATACAAAATAATATAAAATATAAGGTTTTGCACTTTAGATGTTATATAGGATGGAGTCAAATAAAGCTCTATCCTATACGTAAGGCGACACTTTTAACTAAGGTTTTTAAAACTGATTTGGACAACAAACCAGTCAGGGGTCTGGTTCACGGGTCGAACGGTCAGCCCGTTCTAACAGAAAAAATAAAAAAAAATAAAAGGTCAAAATCATTGAATGGTTCTGTTGGATTTTAATCTCATAAGATATTAAATCTAATGGGTTTGATTGGTCAATTACATGAGAAATTGCACCTACACACTTGATTGAAAAATTAACTTTTCTCTTACAAAACCTATTTTTGAACTTATCCCACATTGGAAAATTATAAGCTTTGTTTTCAGTATTTTAATAGGAGTTGATTTACATTCCTTAGAAATAGTAGAGGAGAGTATGGGGGTTTGATATCGTGCAACGCGCGTGCACGCGTGTGCGCACATGTGTGCGGCACAATGAATCAAGGTGCCTTATCTAAACCAACACCTACATTTTCTTCATAAACAATTTAAAGAGCATGAATCAGACTTCAAAATCACACATTTTCGAAATCCACACACACACTCTCTCTCTCTCACTCTCAATCTGGTCTGCTACAGTCTCATAGAAGGTTTCTCCGGAGATTCTTCAACTTTGTTGGTTGCAGATTCTTGCCCAAGGCTCTGTTGTATCCTAGGAACGGATTTGCCTGTAACCCAACAGCAAACTTAGTGAAACTGAGTTGGGGCAAATAACGTTCTAAAGATAGTGTCTTCAGACGTGCCTTAGACCTTCTCCTCCAAAGTTACAATGACCCCATTTTTCAATAGGTTCAATCGCTCGGGTCAGCAGTTTGTTGACCAAATCAATGTTTTTTTGGCAAAAATCCAGTTTTGGGGAAAAATGCGCAGTCACCTGACCAGTTCCTGGTTTTTCTGGTCTGATTGTCTAGTCTGGTCCGATTTAAAAAACCATGCTTTTAACCTTTTACTTTCATTTTATTAATTTTTCCCAAACTTTAATAGAGTCATTTCTATATTCTTTATTTATTGAAAAAAATTCTTAAATCTGCCTTAAAATAAACATATTCCGAGTTAAAAAATATGATACACCCAATTGGGTACCAGTTTTTGGGTCAACAGTTTAATATTTCGATCTGAATGGATTGGCCTTTGCCAGTGATAAATCAAAAATTGAAAAAAAAAAATAAAAATAATTAAAATAAAACCGCTCAAAACTGTTGTTTGGTTTGAATGGATTGACGGTTCGATTGCTAGGATCAATGGATTATTGATCAAGTCAATGGTTTTTGGGTAGAAAATAGTTTAGGCTAAAAACAGAACCGATCTCACTGGTCAAAACCTATGGTGATTCGAAAACCATGGTAAAAGCAGAAGAGATAAGAAGTACATAGAACATGGCTTATCGTAGTGTGTACACATCTCCAGTCCTCTCCATGCCTTAGACTGCATTTGGTTGCATCGCAATCTTATTTGCATTAGTATAAATGTATGAGAGTGCAAATGAAAAAAATGCAAATTCTTGTTTAATTTTGATTTAGGTTTTAGTTGATTATGTACTGCAATCAAACAAAATAAGGAACATTTGAAACAAAAACAAATTAGAATTTGCTTCTAAATCATTTTCACTACCACAATTTTGCATCAGTGCAAATTCATTTGTATTGCAACCAAATACAACCTTAAGAACCATTAATCAGGTAAGACGTGGAAGCAAAGGAGCTCCTTTGTAATCCTTAATTCTTTTGTTTTATATATAAACTTTCATAGTTATGCCTGTGTTCATCATTGTCGTTTAATCATGCTGCAATTGTTTGATTATGTTTCTATAGCTATTGTGTGTGTTTTATTCCGTTGGCGTTTCTTGATAGTGTTTATCAAAATGCTATCATATCATCGCCAAATCCGCATTTTTTTTATCATATTCATTCATATGCATTGGTATTCACAAAAGTGTATTTTGATTTATATGCACACCAACATTGAGAGAAGCTTCATTTTAACACTTCCCCTAATGATTGAATGTTTATTTACTGTTATGATGATGTGATGCCTAATTATCTATAAATGGTTTATCAAGTACTTTTCTTGATTTCAAAGATAAATTAAACACAAACATTTATTTAATAAATAGAAACTATACTAAACGTACATTTGTTCCTTAATTGTTAGTATATAGCAATACTATGCTAAGAGTTGCATGGGTTTGGTTTGTCAATAGTTCTAATTTATCATATTAATTATTATTCAAAGTTTTGGATAGCTCAGGCTCAGTCCGACCCAGTCCGAGCCTCCCTTGATTTACTTTAGGGTAATTGTCAAAAACGCACCATGAGTTTTCAGCATTTCTCTTAAACTTACCACGATTTATCAAAATGTCAAAGACTCACCATGTCACTAACTTGACGTTAAAGAGACTAACGGCTGTTAATATATTACCATTTTAACCTTCATAGAAAAATATAAAATATATACATATATTTTAATATTTAGACATGAAAAAAAGGAAAAAAAGTTCAAAAAATATTTTCAAATATAAAATACATAAAAACAAAAAAATGTAAAAATATAAAAAATTATAGAAATTTCACACAAAATAAAAATTATTTTCAAATTATAGATATAGAAATTGAAAAGCAAAATCAGAAAATAAAAATTGTAGACAAAACACAAAAAATTATAGAAAAACACAAAAATTGCAAATAAATAACAAAAAATATAGGAAATTTTATAGATTGTAGAAAATATAAAAATGTAAAAACAAAACAGAAATTATAAAAAACATTAGAAATTACAATAAAACACTAAAAATGTAAAAAAGAAAATTGAAAAATGAAAAAACCCTTTTCCTCTAACTCGCCATTCAAGGGTGATTGGTCATAAAAATTGTTATTTATGCTGATGTGGACACCTCTGCTAAGAAACATTAATGATGCACTAACGGAAGGTGAGTTTTGAAAAATAAAAGCTTACTGGTGAGTTTTAGATGTTTTGAAAAGTTGTGGTAAGTTTAAGAGAAATGATGAAAACTCGTGGTGAGTTTTAGACAATTTCCCTTTATTTTAATAGTATTCAGGCTTTGCTCTATTTTGATTGTTTACATGGCAGACGAAGTACAACCCAAAAAGCAAAAGTAAATACGCTATTTGTATTTTCAGTTTGCATGCACTCTCATGCATTTGTATTAATACAAATTAAATTGTTCCGCAAACAGTCTCACTGTCTACATTAACATACTAACACATGGTTTTTGAACAGTTGGTTTTGTTTCACCCATGAACCATTCCTTTGCCAAAAACCGTTGACTGGTCTGCATGCAACCCGTTGATCCAGGCGGGCAAATTGTTACTCAGGCCCATTCGATTTGGACAATTTTTGTTTTAATTATTATTATTTTATATTTTTAAATTGCAACGGGCTGTCTATTGGGACCGGACAATTGAACCACTGACCAAAAAATCGATGGCCAAACCGTTTCAATTCCGGTTTCTAAAAAATTGCTGACTAACATGTTACTTAGGGTTCAGGAGAACCCATCTATCTGTAGAATTTAAACAGAGTATTTTACGACAATCGATCTCAAAGTGCAATTTCTGGTTCCATGTTTTGATTTCAGTTGGATAATAATATGGCCGGAAAAGGATCTATCTAGCTAATTAATTTTGGAAAGAGGCTAACATATGAGTATGACCAACAGTACTGCTACTTCTGCAGTTTACTGGTTTTCATACCGTAATAGCATCTTTGGTCAGTTTCTTATAATAAACAAAATCTTCTGGGGTTTTGTTCTACGTTACAGGAAGAATTGTACATATATGTATGAATTGTAGATAGAGAAGAAGAGGTTTAATTTCAGTAGAGAAACTAATTAAAGAACATAACCAGCAACAATTCAAGCTATCTTATATGCCCGGTCCTACTCCTGCCAAGCTTCTAAGTACTCAGAGCTTGTTCACGCCATTTCCCCACATCTCAACTCACTACCCATAAGCAGAAACTACACATCCTAGCTACTGCATGCACATGGTGGATGGTGACAACATGTACATTAGTTGATGATGATGTCATCATTAATTCATGAATGATGTACGCACACGTGTCAACATTTTGCCACAGCAGCAAAAGAAGGTACAGCATAGCAATATCAATATATATATATCATTTGGCATGTGTTGCACAAGGCATGGCGCAAGGCTATCTGCAGGATGTCACATGGACAAACTCCTGAGCCACATGCTTTGTCATGGCAAAGAGGAGCCGCGCACGGCGGTGAGTGCAGTTTTTCCTTCAATAATATAGAGTTACAGTCAGTCATGTTTATTTTTTTAAGTGAAACTTGCCGACAAACCGTGCAATGCCAACGAACTATGGATATCAAAATCTGAAAGCATCCCACCACACTGTGAACTCATAGGATGCCTTTCATGAAGAAGAGGAATACAGTACTGCAGAGAGAAAGAGAGAGAGAGCTCCTCTAGTACAGCAGGCTGGGACCTCACTTAGTCACTTCCGCCAAGAACAAAGAAGAAAAAGAAACAGAAAATTATCCTAACAGGAAAAAAAAAACTGCACATACAGAGTACGTTATAGAAGTGTGATTGGTGTGGTTGTTTCTGGTTTCTGCAGAGTTTTTTTTTTTTTTTTTTGTCTCGTATTCTGTTTCATTTCCATGTATCATCCGAGGACATATAGTCCTGTTTCTCTCATATTTTATATTGTTGTTAGACTGTTAATTAACTCTATGTACGTTCATCCTTTTGAAACTTATGTCACGGAGTCTGTAAGTTCAACACACTTAGTTTGAAGAAAAACTAAAAAGGTAGATGGAGATGAATACCGGGTCCTCAAATTTGGAGGCAAACAACAACACTAATCGAAAAAGATCAAATGGTATCTAGGACTGTTCCCTCCAAAAGCTGATTTTTCTCAGTTTTAGGCTGGTTATCTGGCCTCCCCCATTTATCAAAAACATGAATTGTTCCTTTTCTTTTAGTTTATTGTTTCATATATAGTAATGGGTAGCAGTGTGTCTTCCACACTTACTCGCATTTATCAAAAACAAGGGACGCCCAAATCACTGGATCTGTTTCATTCAAAAGGACCCCTAGCTGAATGTGTGTCTGACAGTGATGAGAGAGAGAGAGAGATTTTCTTCCTTTCTTTTTGATAAAAGAGAGAGAGAAAGAATATGAAATTACACTAATATTCCCTCTTAAAATTCCCATCTTTTCTTACAGATGAGACCTTCTAATAAACTCGACATTCCAGTAAGTCATGCATCCTCAGTTGTGGGAAGATAACCCAGACCATTTTTATATGGTGATGTCAATGCCCGAGACTTGATGGGTTTTTTCACGACAGATCATGTTATGTAGAAGCAGAAACACTTGGAAGTGGTCCCATGCTCTAGTATAAGGACTTAGAGGAAAACCCTAAAATGTTATGGGCATATCTAGCTTTGGTCAACTTTGACTATTCTACATCTAGACAGATACGGATACGGTGTTTCAAGGCTTACATAACTTGCACTTTTTTGAGTTCATTTTCACTCCATTTTAGTAGAAGACTTCATTTCAAAAAGGAGCAAAAGATTTTTCACATATGCAGAAGATTTTGAACTCACATAACCCTTGATATTGAGTGTGCAATAAATTGGCATGCTTTTCATAAAATGCTGTATGTGATGAGTTAAGAAGTCTGTTGGTTATACACATCTTATTTGAATGTTAAGTATTAATTTGAAATTTCATAATTTGAGTAGACCCCATAGAGAAATCGGAAGGAACAATTCTAAAGAAAGAAAAGATAATAGAAGAAGATAAAGATTTGAATCAAAGTATATATATGCAAAAAACCAACAAGAGAAAGAATCAAAATAGAGCAGGAACTGCTCAAGAGCTAATTAACTTGCATATGAAGAAGAGCTACAATTGATATAGACAAGCAATACATTACAACTAATTGGCAGTGATCTTAAAAGAAGGATAAAGCAAAATCCAATATCTAGCTAGCAATAAAATTATTCATGTGCTAGATCTAAACCTTAGCAGTAGAATGTGTTTCATGGTCTGCAACATGTATGGTGATTGGTGCAAATTTACTTGATATTTTGGTGAACAAACCTGATAAACTAAGACGGATAGTTTGCTTACCTACCTTACAATCTCTGCTATACCTGCAGAATTTGTTCAATGAGTGATCCCCTTCAATGCCAAAATTTGGATGGGATTCAAATCAAAGTAAAAATATTAGAAATTTCTGCAACATTTACAGCTTATTAGCAAGATCAACTGAATAAATCAAAGCCTTAAATCTTCATGGTTCAATTCACAAAGGCAGGCCAAGATAAAATAGAAGGGTTGTTTCCTTCTACAAAGTTCCTTTCCACAACCAAATGATTAGCATGAAATTATCCATATTTTTGAAGCTAACAACTAGTAAATCAATATATCAAAAACAAATATTCCTAACCTACAAATGAAAAACACTCATAATATATATTGAATAACCTTCATCAACATCATCATAAATAGGACTAGATGTTGCCATGCTTCTTCATTTCTTCCCAAGATGTCAAAATGGCCTTGACATAGAGCTATTACTCTTCTCAAACACATCGAAATCCAAAGGAGTAGAAGACAAAGGTTGTTTCCTTGTTTGATCACATCCAAAGAAGGATGGTGCTTCCCTATTTTCTATGTTGCTACCCTTGTTTTGGTTAGCTTTCTCTCCTTCCAATTCCCTAAATCTATGCAAATACCTTTTCAAGGGCTCAGCATAGTCATCAAAGCCCAGTGTTCCCAGAGCCCAACAAATATCATCTCCATTCACAGTCTTCCGTTTCTCCTTGTGACACTTGTCAGATGCTTCACCAGTAACGAAGCTAATGAACTCGGATACACATTCTTGCATGGTTTCTTTTGCTTCTTTGGAGATCTTAGCGTTAGGGGGTAGGATTTGCTTCATGATCCGGCCCACGTTGGCGATCGGCAAGAGGCGATCTTGCTCTTTGAGGCTTCCGTCGTCGCCCGAGGAGGTACTCGCTGCGCCACCTGCAATCTTATACTTGTTGCCTTTCGAATTAGGGCCATGGCTGCCTATGTTATCAACCATCTCCAAAGACAAATCAAACCTGATCCTGTCAAACTCAGACACGTTTCCCTGACTTCTTCTCAGCTCACTTGTGTATGGCTATATATGTGTGTGTGTGTGTGCACAAGTCCATGGTAAAGGTTCTAGGTCATGACTTAGACCCAGAGCTGCCTTCTTGTTGAAAGTAGCACGTTATGATGCAAACATGGTTGGTTTTGCCTTTGTTTGGTGGGACACCACTCCTGAGGTCCAATCCAAGTCTACAACAATGCAAGGAAACTCTTGATGAATGCTATAGTTTAGCCACTTCTTCATGGAAGTAAGGATTTTGAGGGAGTGACTGATCGTTCGGCGCAAAGCTTAATTAAAACACTTGTAAGAATGCACTCAAAAGACAGAAAAGGGAAGACAAACTCAACTTGATCTTGAACAGTTCCAATGGTCCCCCTCTCCTTGTAATCTTTTAATCTTTAATGCTTCCAATAAGTCCACAATATTGAGTAAGTTTAAATAATGCTTAGAGAAAAGAACCAGTGGACCGAGTCTTTGCACGTGTGCCTGTGCTAGTGTGGATCCAATCAAACTATGCAAAAAAAAACCTAGTGTTGGATTACCTATTGCTTAGGTCTTTATTTAAAAGGGTGTCTCCCAATCAAATCACACACTTAAAACGAGGGAGATGTCACTCAATACGATGGCAAGAACCTCTCTTTATCTTTCTTCAGTTTAAATTGAATTCCGTGAGCTTGTGATCTTGTCCCGGAACTCCGGACTCGTAAAATGAAAACGAGGTGCTATTGGTCCTAGACCCTAAACGCCTAGCTAGTGATCTCTTCTTGCACACATTGTGTCAAGCACATGGTGATCGTTTGCTTGCTTGTGAAGCAATGAGCCGTGAAAATTATATATATATTCATACTCTCTCTTAAGTTTTAGCATGACCCATCATGAGTTCTGAAATGAGAATTCAAGCTGTTGCCCAGTATTCCTTTGAGGTCCATACTTGGACCCTCCCCAGCTGGTCTTACTCAACTAAGATCTTCTACACAACCATTACTTATCTGATCCCAACAGCTCTAGAGTGAACAATGCAAAATTGCATCATAACCATGCAGTTGAATCATTGACTGCATCAGTCAAAGTCTGAAATGTGCAATTCTAAACCACATACAAGCAGAACTTAATTGGCATACATAGCTAGCATCATTGAAACAGTGAAATTGTAAAATGCTTGAGCTCAATTATGTTGCAAACTCTTACCTCTCTCTGCAACTCATAGATGAACAGGTGTATGTAGAAAAAGCTATCAGGGTGCACCATCATTCATAGGGTCCCCCCTAAGGAATCAAAAGTACCAAAAATCAGCATGATTGAATTATTTTTGGCCTTCTGATGTGCAGTACAATTATAATGAGTTTTATTTTGCACCACACAAATGATTTCACTAAAATTACTCATATAAATGATGTATGATCAGATTGTGGCCTAGGTAAACCTCCTACATGGGAGATGGGACCCATTCAATGGTGGGTCCTAATCCTCTTCACAAATGTTTCTCCCATTTCATCAGCACAAGCCTTTTACAACATAACTCTTGCTCTTGCTCTTGCTCTTGCTCATGATATAATATATGAATACATATCTTTAGTGTTACTTTATATGGTTCCTATTTTAGCATGACTAATGGTCAGAGATGCCTTGACTATTAAGTAGGCTTTGAGGCTTGTGATTGTGATAAATAATTAGCTTCTAGATGGTGGAGCATGTGACTTGAATGTGACAAAAGACCATCCATTATTAATTAATGGCTTTAATTTGCAATATTGTAATAAGGAAATCAAGAGAGGTCTTCCAAAGAGGAGTTCCATTTGGAGGATCTTTTCCCTCTTTTGGAAGAGGACCTCTCCTATTTCATCCATGTGAAGGAATGAGGTGGCCATTTCAGACTGTTGATTAAATATATAGATGATCCACTTGATTTATCTGGTGTCTAGTGCTCAATTCGGATCTCCTCTATAATTACTTCATTGATCTTATTTTAATTGTACTGGTACCATAAAATGTACCTTGTCACCTTGAGTTATGAATGTTGAACCACAAGCATTCTAACATTGCACCTTGACATGGGTACAAGGTACAACATACAGAACCAATAGAGGAAGAGTAGCAATCTGATGCTTAAGTTGCAACATTTATATAGTTTGGGTCTCTGTTTGTTTACAGTGCAAATATGAACTAGATGCAAGTTTTGCACATTCTGTTCAAGCATGAAGCAAAACAAAATCAGAATTTAACTCAGTCCATCTGAACTCCATGCAGCATGGTGCATTAAGTTTTAAATTTAAGAAAAAGAGATAGATACTCAAAAGAAGAGACTCATGTTAGGCTAAAAGTTGCGTGTACAATCATAAAGGATTGTTGGCAACTGGTGAGTATGTGGCCAAAGTTGCCACGTGGAAACTTGGGCTTCTATTGATTAATTATTTTATATTAAAATGTTGCTTTACAAATATATTGGAGTACTTGTGTGCTTCAATGACCTTTCCTTGACTGACAAGAAGATGATGTAACATGGTAACAAATCAAAGGTGGTTTCAAGGACGCCTGTTACACCCAATGAATTGCCCACTTACAATATGTTTAATCCGTTCCGTGTAAAGGAGACTTGGGGTTCAATTATTTGATCTGATGTTGTCTTGTCCATCCCAACTATTATGCCATTGCAGGTGGACAAGGCCACAGAAGTTGGGGGGGGGGGGTCTTAGGCCTCAGGCCCTACACTCAATGATCATGCCAGGGGCAAGTAGGGGTGAGAAAAAAAATAAAAAAACGGAATCGATCAAAACTGAACCGAAAAATTGGTTAATCAAATTGGTTGGTTCAGTTTCAATTTGGTGTTTTTAAAAAATCGAAGGTATTGGTTCAGTTTCAATTAATCAATATAAAAAACAGACGGTTAACTGAACCAACCGGTTAACTGAACTGAGCGATATACATATATTTCTATATATTTTATATGTATTTATGTATATTATATATTATATATATTATAAATTAATAAATATGTATTATATATAAATATATATTTATAATATATAATATATTATTTATTATTTAAAATATAATATTATATATATTTTTATAATATATATTGTAAAAATTAAAAAACCAAAAAATCGATGAACCGAATTGACGATTGGCTTCAATTCGGTTTTGGTTACCAGTTTTCCAAAAACCGGTAGTACCGGTTTGATTACAAAAAAAGGCCCACGATTTAGTTAACCGAATCGTGAGCACCCCCAGGGGCCAAGGATACCAGACTGTTGTACTCGCTCTTGATGCCTTAAGGCTGCATTTGGTTGCAGTGCAAATTATTATTATTATTATTATTATTATTATTATTATTATTATTATTATTATTATTATTATTTTGTGTACTGGTGAGAAACTGTGAATGAATGCATGGGAATATAAATTGCCTGAGTGTAAATTCTGGTTTATTTTTGCTTTAGATTTGACATTGCCTTTGCCTTATTTGTGAAAAGTAAAATAGGAAGCAAAATGTTGTGGTTTCACATATATTGGAGAGAATGGAGGAAGGTGGAGGTTTATTTGTTTGGGTGTGAGTTAAGAAGCAGAATGATGCAGTCATTATTTTATATGAGAAGAGAGAGAATTGGGGTAAGGGGAAGGTGATGCAAATTATGCATCAGTTCCGAGATGCAAAATTTACACTACTAGTGAGTGAAAATGAAACAAAAAAGTACAGATTTTGTATCTGGTAGAAGTGCAAATCATAATTAGAAACAAACCATTCAAAACTGAATTGGGTGCAAAGTTTGTATCTGGTTTAGATTTACACTGCAACCAAGCCTGACCGAAACTTTCTTACAACACACATAACCACTCTTTGTCACTCCAAATCTTCTGGGTCCCTAAAAGGAACTCACATTGGAGCATATAAGCATATATTGACACATAAATATAGTACATAGTCGATCTGTATTCATTATTTAAACATTCTAAGGTGCGCACATTTTCATTGGAGATCCCATTGATAAATATATATATATATATATATCAAATCTCTATGCTACATAGACAGTTAGGCCAACAGCTATAGACAAAGGCATATGCAATGGGTTACGGAACTAATCACGAGTACACACGCCAGTGTTTCGCACACACCTCTCATTTACCCTTTTATCTTTCTGTGCGTTGAAAGGCCATCTCTCCTTCCACCACCACGAATGATTACGCCAGTGTTACACACCTCTCATTTACCCTTTTGTCTTTCTGTGCTTTGAAAGGCCATCTCTCCTTCCACCACCACGAGTGAATACGCCAGTGTTTTGCACACCTCTCATTTACCCTTTATCTTTCTGTGCTTTGAAAGGTCATTTCTCCTTCCACCACTATATTTGGGTCTGTGCTTTAGTTTGAACAAATTAAAGCTCAACTAGATATCACTGATCCAAATATAGAATATATGAATTCAGTTCTAGTTCCTAAGGCTGCACTTGGCATTCCTTATTTTAATGATTTATCTCATTTTTACAGTTAAAAATTCAGTGTTCATATGGGCATTTTAACATCAAAATGGAGATAAAATCCTTAAAATAAGGAATGCCAAATGCAGCCTAAATGGGTCATGATCATAATTCATATTTGAATTGGATGAATGACCTCATCAAATAACCCTAAATGTAAAAAGGAGAACAATTCTAATTGGGAAAATACCCCTGTAGATACTCCGCTTTATTTATTCTCCCACCAATAACTCACATGCTTTAGGAATATGCCCCTTTAGACCTTTTATTGGAATAAAAATATTCAAAGTTGCAAAAGATCATTTTCGTTCTTGCCCAACTAACCAATCATGAACTCGGCCCTAACTTTTCTTTCTTTTCTATAATACAAGCGAGTTAGTGGGTTAACACAGGTTCTGTAACCCAACTCTTTTTGTTTCTCTTCTCCCTTTTAATTTCTGCTGAAGAACACTGCCAAGCTATACCAAGTAACCAAGTTCGTTGTTCTCTGCTTGTGGTCCATACATATTAATAAACAATTGAGACTTATATTTATAAAAAGCAATGTTGTAAGACTTGGACTGGACATAAATCAAAATATTCATCACTTGGCTATGGTTTTATCGGTTAGCTGGGCGGTTGGTCTCTTCAAACCATGAAACCATCATTAAAAAAGACCCAAACGGGCCACTTGGTCACCGAGTCATCGGTAGGGGTGCAACTTGGGCGGGCTCAGACTGAAAAATTGTGAAGATTTGATGGGTGCAGCCTCAATGCAGTGTAATTTCTTCAAATCAGGTACCCAACTTGTGCCCCCAATCACCGGTCAACCATTTTGTCTGGTCCATGAAAGAAAACCATCATTTAACCAAGACCCAAAAAGGCCACTTGGGCATCAAGTCACCGGTAGGGTTGCAACGACAATTTAGGCGGGCTCAAAATGAAAAATTACTAAAATTTGAATGAACTTGGCCTCAATGCAGTGTAAATTCTTTCAAATTGGGTACCTGACTTGCACCATTATCACGGGTCAATCTGATTCAAGTCTTACAACACTGATAAAAGAAAAAAAAAACAAAAACAAAAGGAAAGACATGTTTATGGGTCTACTAAACTTTCTTTCAAACATTAATTAATTATCTTTTTTTCCTTTTTTAAAGTTTGGCTATGCTTTTAGCCCTAGTTTTTGCAGGTGCAAACTATATTATAATTGTATAACATTAAATAAAATAACACCCACCCACCCACACACAAACAGAAGCACTTCCCTCATTGACCCAGCTAGGGTTTTAGGACTTTATTTGGGAAATGCAACAGCAACACAGTCAAAAGGATTAAAGAAATATGTCAAGTGGGAAGGGCACTAAGTTCGTGAAAGGGACTTGTTGAGATTCAAAAACCCTAGAAGTGGAAAGTCTTTTGAGGATGATGGATCCTCTAACATTCCACACACACTTCTCCAATCTTTTGAACCAACATTGTTGAGATTCTTAGGGTTTGGACTAGTCTTAACTGAAAACAAGTGATGATAGATATAGATTTGCCTTTTTCGTTGGTGCCAGTACAAATGTACAATGCCAAATAATCCAAAAGTTCAAAAATTATATGCTTTCATTGAGATTCGAAGTCAAGACCTCCCACTTACTAAACCGGTGTTCTAACCAACTGAGCTATGAAAAATATTCTATTAAAATGCGTCTTTTATTAATATCATAAAATCATGAAACAAAAACCAAAAAACTATTCGTCGCCTGAGAGATTCGAACTCTCGCGGGGAAACCCCATGTACTTAGCAGGCACACGCCTTAACCACTCGGCCAAAGCGACTTCTGTTGACAAAGAAACCTTTTATCTTATACATCTAATTATTGGCTCCATTTCTAATATTACACTTGGTTTATCCTACAGCATGCAAATCGAAATAAAGGAGTGCAATCTGGAGTTGCCACCATGAATTCATCATAAAATTAACAATTCAATGAATCAGGATTTTCTCATTAAGCGCTTCTCTCAGTACATCGTAATGTATATTAGGAGCATTTCTTCATGAATAATAACACACAAGTACTGGAAATGTTCTCAATATACAGCTGAAACATGTTGTGAGGTTGGTGTCAAGAGTGGTATATCCCATCATATTATTGAAAACATTTCCACATGAATAATACATAAGTACAGGAGATGTTCCCAAAGTGTTGTGTCACTAGGACATGCTGTGATGTTAGTGTGAAGAGTGGCACATCCCACCGTATATTGAGAACATCTCTATTCATAAATAATAACACATAAATATGGGAGATATTCCCAATGTATGGCTGGAATATGTTGCAATGTTCCCAATGTCAATCTTTAGATTGATTTAATAGATTATGTGGATGAGATAGATTAGACATTTTCATTGATAAATGGTCAAATGATTGTATTAAGCATAAAGGAAGGTGAGAAGCTCTCAAAAGGAGGTGCACCTGTGGTCATTAAAATGATTAACTGCAATTCCAACAAAAATCCTTGAGTAGCCAGCCCTTCTCCCCAAATTCCATTCCACCTTACAAATGGTCACCTCAAAAGGAGCAGGTTTAGACTGAAAAAAAAAATGCAGTTCCATACCTTCCATTTTGCTTAGCAAATAGGAAAAGCAAGACAATTTCATAGGAACCTCCCTTTAGCTGAAAAGAGACCCAGCCTCCAAGAAGATAACCGATCGGCCTTTATTTGAGAAGCATTTCATTGAAACCTGATACATGAGTGGGCGATTGGGGGTGTAATTTGGGTTGGCCCGAATTAACATTTTATACTATCTGTTGGGCCGGGTCCATTCAAACTTTGACAACATCTCAACTGGAGCCTTACCAAGTTGCACCCTTATGGTTTATGGTTATGGGTAATGAATTGATAAATGGTGAATGGACTTAGATGCCAGCCACATAAGCAGCACGTGACATCAAAGACCATACCATGTCTTAAAGCATCCACAGTCTGAATCCTTTCTCTTCCACCATTTATATTATAATTTTGTTTCTAGAGAATAAGAAACCAAGAAAGGTGATGGTTAGGATCACCCAAGCCATGGTCTTTTGGGTTATGGTCCACCCAAGAGAGAGAACTGCCTATAGAGTCCGGATCTGCTACCCACACCCTACCCACAAGACATTACAATTATACATCGGGAACATCTTCCGATGAATGACAACGTACGAGAAATGTTCACAATGTGCATAATTGTGGGTAGCAGATCTGATCTCCTGGAGGTGTCTCAGGGGGTTGGACACGAAGGAATGGAAAAATTCGGATTAGCTGTTCAGCGGGCTGTGGAACCAATGATGAGGTTCCACGCCAGTAATAAATTCATGGGCCTCACTGTAAAAGATGCACGCCCCATGTATTTAATACTTGGGGCCCATGAATTTATTACTGGCTGGAACCTTATCATTGATTCCTCAGCCCGCTGAGCAGCTAAAGCATTCAGCTAAACCTTTCTCGTAATGGAAATGGATTAATTTTTGAGAAAACTGAAATGATCCCTTCAATATTTGTCAACAGTCGGAACTAGAAGGGCTCCAGTTTAGATCAACTTGTGCTCCATAATGCAAAGAACTACAGTTAAAAATCATTTCTATTAACATATCCGAGTAGGATGTAATACATAAATTCTTCCGAACTACTACATGATATTCACCATTTGATTGATCTAATACACAGAATCCTTCTAGTCCTCTCTAACATCCAGTTCATGGAGTGTTGTTCCTGGATTATGAAAGATCAACAAACTGCTTTTATAAAAGGGAAAATTCCACTTTAGTACCCTGAACTTTGGGGGTAATGTCAAGTTAGTACTCGAACTTTCAAATGTGTCACTGCAATACCTAAACTTTCAAAAAGTGTCAAGTTGGTCCCTACTGTTAACTGACCGATAGTTATTTATTGAAAATGTCAAAACTATCCTTCAAAAGAAGACATTGTCTTCTATCTTGAGATTGAACCGGTTATCTTCAAAGAGAAAAAGAGAAAAAAAGCATGAAATATGATAGAGGGAAGCAATAACTGAAAACAAAGAAATAACTAGACAAGAATGCGTTTCAGATCTAAAGGTAGAAGACAATGATTTCATTAGTCTAGAATCTCAAACACCTCAACCGATTCAGTCTCAAGGTAGAAGACAATGAACAGTGTCTTCTTTTGAAGGATAGTTTTGACATTTTCAACAGATAACTGACGATCGGTTAACGGTAGGGACCAACTTGACACTTTTTAAAAGTTTAGGTAGTGAAGTGACACGTTTGAATGTTCATGAACTAACTTGACACTATCCTCAAAGTTCAGGGTACTAAAGTGAAAATTTCCCTTTATAAAAGTTAATCCTCAGGTATCAAACTGGATTGGTCCATGAAGTTTGATTGGGGGAGGACTGCGGACCCAGTAGAGCCACCCGACACCAACCCTATTTGTTCTTTGTGTAAAGAGGTGAGTTGATGGAACAACATGGAAATGCATCTGGATTTGCTATGCACGGATGTTCTTGGTTGTGTTGTGAAGTCATTTTCACTTTCCATTGTTGGATGATGGTCTCAGAGGGGTGACCTATGCCACAAACAAGGTAAAATGTGTGTAATGAGTTATTTTATTTCACATCCTACTCGGGGATGTCTTAATGGGATTGCTGGGGTTTATTGTTTGGTATGTCCAAAAATGCATGGTGAAGGCAACACCTAGATTAATGGATGGTGAAAGAGAAGAGTTTATTAAACACCTTGCATGGAGGCAAGCACTTTCTTAACTGTTGAGGAAAGTCGGATAGTGACATAGTGTGGCCTGTTGTGCAGAAACAAAGAAAAAAGAGGAATCATAAAGGAAGGAAGAAGAGCAACTGCAAGGCTTAAAGGGTGGTTCTGATGTTTTGAAAAATTCAAAGATCATTAATTCAGATAGCAAGTTTTCAACAAGAGAATGAATCATTTTATTTATTCTGTAAGAAGTGATCTGATACATGTTGAAGGGGCTAGAATGGCTAGGGGCAGACCAAAAAAGGACATGGGTTGAAGTAGGAAGAAATGATTTAACTGCTCATAACTTAACAATGAATGTGGCACTGAACAGAACCGTATGGCGAAATAGGATTCATGTAGTTGGCCCCATATGGTTGGGACAAGGCTTGGATGATGATGATGACTGAATCATTTTATTTATCAAGAGCCATAGTACATAAATAACCAAGCATAATCATAAAGATCTAGGTGGTTTCTCCAATAATGCAGAAAGATAAACCTCCTCCTTTGACTTGGGAGAAATTGCCCACTTGTGTTTTTTGTACCTGAACTGCAGAAACATGTACATGTAGTCATCCAGATCCTTTCTATTGCAAAAGAACCTATCTATCCACAGCAGTCCTCCAGGCCTCAACACCCGGTCCCAATCAAACAAGATGAAATCCATCAACTGCAGGTCAATCCATCCATCTAAAAACCCAGTTGTGTGGATTAAATCCATGGTATTATCGAAGAATGGGAGCCTCTGATTCAATGTCACATACAGAGGAATCAGACCTCTAAGTGCAATCATCTCACTGAAGGGAGCACCAAGGTTCAGTGCAGTTGAGATAACTGTTACATTTTGTTCTCGCATCCTTGCCGCAAATGTCCCTGTACCAATACCAAAGTCCAGTCCTATCCTAATCTCCCCAGGTTTAACTGCCAAAACATCATTTATTAGAAAATCAACTGGAAATGAGCCATTTGTAGTAACCCATTTAACCTTCTCCTTCTCCATCTCGAAACATCCTGTGCACTTGGAATAACCGCGCTTAGGGTTCTTGCTTGATAAACAGTTGAAATTCCTGCACTGGTAATTGCTCCATCTAACATTCCTGCCATCTGGTAATCTCCAGAGGGACTCGTTGATTGGATAGGGCTTCTGATAGAGCTTGGAGGCCCTTGTCAAGCAACGTCTCCTGGGCAAAGGGTCACAACCATTAATCATGAGCTTCTGGGCTAGGTTCCAGTCATCTTTACAGAATGATCCAATGTCATAGTTCATGTACTCTTCAAGTTCCTTCTTCATTGAGACACAGGCATGCCCTATTGTGTTGTAAACTCTCTCAGAGCCATATATATTGATCTTCCCCTGTCTGTTCTCTTTTGGAGTTATATACTTTCGAATTTCCTCTACTATGAAAGAATTGATTAAGGGCTCTTCTCTCATGGTACTGTTTCTGATTCCTTCAACTTTAGGGAGTCGAATCTGTCTAAGAGATATATGAGCACTATAGAGGGGCTGGATTACTTCATCTTCTAAATACTTCTTATACTCCAATTTCGAAATGTGAGTTTTGTCTAAGGTGTCTTTACTCTTCTCCATCTGTTGCACAGTGGACTCGAGCTTGTCCTGCAAACTAGCCATCTTTGAAAGAACTTCCTGAACCCTATCGGACAAAGCTTTTGCATCAAAACCCAGGTAAGCATTCTTGGAACTATAAAAATGGCGGCAAACGTCTTCATCATTCAGGAAAAACCCAGTAGAATAGAATCTAAAGAGATTGGCAAAGCTTACTATAATAACAAGTACCCCTAGTACAAGCTGAAGCCAACCCATTAATCTTGAAAGTTTGCATCTTGGAAAACAGACACTCCTCATCCTTATTTTCTTTTTTCACAAATTGGCAAGTGGTTCTCTCTTTGCTTTCTCGACAAAATGCTAAATGCTCCTGAAATGAACTCAATTATAGTAACTACAGCTTGAATTGCCGATCAATGATGCATAAAACAACAATAAAAGCTTAATTTCTTGATTAATGCAGAAAAATAAGACAAGATATAACTGCTTCCAACTAAAGCAAGCGATGTGAGGCATGTCTATATGAGAAGAGTGATGAAAATACCGAAACGATGAAACCGCAAATCGATCGTCGATTTCTGATGTCCGGCTCATGAAAGCAGTTCTTCGCCATTGATGACAAGTTCATCTTCATTCTTGTGGCTTTGACAGGAAATACGAATAGATTCTTGTACAAGAAAAGGAATTGAAGTGTCATCGATGGTCGTGTCCTGTCTCCTGTGTCTTCTGCAGAAGCTCGTAGTGGAAGTGAGAATCGAACTAAAGAACTATACTCCTTCTGAATCGTAGAGCGAAATCTACGGCGGCACATGGAGAGTTGAGAAGTGCGCAAAGGACCCACCAGGCCACCATCCAGAACCAGAGAACCATATTTCATATAATATTTAGGAAAAATTCATTAACAGTACTTGAACTTTGGGGATTGTGCCAAGTAAGTATCCGAACTTCAAACGTTTATATCCAAACTCTTGAGCTTTCAATTTGTGTATGTTTTTATCGTTAATTGACCGGTGTGACACACAGTAACACCATGACAATCACTGCGCTAACCGGTGAATCAACTCCGGCACGTGCTCGTTGAACAGTATACGTGAAATCTTTGGCACCGTGAAGCTCACAATTCCGACTTTCAATCCTGAGAACGAGAAAACCATCACCAGAACCGCTTGGCCGTCCTTCATCTCGTTCACGCCCGTCTTTTCTATGTCATAAGCACTTAGCATCGCTAGCGCGCTACCCAGGCTGTGGCCGGTCATGTATATGCTCAGTTCCTCATCTGGGTATTGATGCATCAGCTGCTTGACTTCGCTCAGGATCTGCTCCCTAGCCGAGTACTTTCAGAACCGACATGAAAATGTTATTGTACGTTTGTACCATATACCGAGATACCGCTTGGTAGAATTGCCTGGACTGAAGAAGCCTAAGGCCAAGGCACCTCTTGCGGACGCTAAAATCTGGTTCTCCCTTATCATTTCCCTTTATTTAATCCTATCGTTGCCGGTGATTCAAGCTAGCAAAATCGATGAGGAAAATGAAACAATAATAGAACAGAGCACCCCTGAACGGTTCTTTTGATATTGAGATTTTATTTGTTTTTTAGTTCTCTTTATTTCATTTTGCCATTTGGCTTGCCAAAACAGGGGTAAACTATAGTTGTTATTGATTGAGGGAGCAAGGTCTAAGTCTGAGAACAGAGAAGAGAATGTGAGGGCTTTAGATTTTTTTGTCCTATACAGAAGAACATTTGCATGGAAGAAGAAGAAGACAACCTCGTGTCTTGGGTTTGTCTTGCAGGTCCAAAGTCACAACCGCAAGAAGACTTTATCTTCCCGTTAATGGTTGGAGTTTCCTGAACAACGAATACAGGTTAATTCAAACAACGAATGTAAAATAGCACAAAAAAACCAAAAAGAAACACTCAATAGATATAGAGGAAAAGAATTTCCAAACATTCATAGAACATTACTATTTGCTGGAATTAAAAAGAAAATTAAAAAAAAATGATTCTATCATCGGCATTCAAGAAGGTAAGATGAAAAACCCTAGACATAGATATAAACTATCCTCTGAATATTCTTGATGTTTGAAACTTTTCGCTAACACCGTTGCTTTTACCGTTAAAATCCACAATCGCCGTGTTGACCGTCGCTGTTCTGTTGTAGGTTGAACACCGTTGACGAAGGCTTATTGCTATTAATGGTGTGGTTGGGTGAAAAAGGTTAGAGTCTGAGAACGTGAGGGCTTTGGAAATTTCTGCTGTATTAGTTTTAAAAAGTTATTAATTTTTATTTAAAATTATTTTTGTCACTCATAAAATTTCAGCCGGGGGTAAGTAATGGTTAGTAGAGCACTAAATGATGTGCCAAAACTTTAATGGGTACGAAGAGAAAATCCCTTCGAGTACAAACACACTGGATCTAGAGTGGTTGTAACATTAGATGTGCATTAAATAATTTTAAAATGGTAAAATTATACTTTATCATATTTTTCGACCATTTTATTCATTTCGTAGAATGTTAAAGAAAGGAAATGGGAAGAAGGGTTATGAAGTCGAACAAGCTTTGGTTGAAGGGGGCATCTTTACATAGGTGCAGGTAGTCGTAAACTTCATGTAATGCGTCCGAGATCTCTAGGAGGACATGGCTTATCAACTTGCCACACTTGGAGGTGGTTTCATGCTTAGAGACAATTTCTTTGTAAAGCAATATAGCTTATCCGGCTACCTCCGAAGCAGGCAGTGCAGGTCCCTCAGTTTTGGTTTTTGATCAGTTTGATTCTTTGATTCTTTAGTTTTTTGATTTTTTTTATATTTATAATATATATTATATAAATATTTGTATAATATTATATTATAAATAATAAATGATATATAATATATGTATATATTTATATATAATGAATATATATTTATATATATTATATAGAAAATATGTGATATATATTAAAACTATATATAAAATATACATATAAATATATATACCAGTTGATTTGGTTATTGCTAGTTTTTTGTAGGTTAATTGAAAACTAAATCAATCCTTTAGTTTTCAAAAATACCAACCAAAACCGAACCGGTCAATTCGGTTAACCATATTTTTCGGTTCAATTTTTTCAGTTCAATTCGGTTTTTTGGTTTTTCATGAACACCCCTACTACTAAGGGTTTGGTCCCTTTTAGCAGTTTTATGAGCCAACCCATTTCTATCCCTTGCCATAAATTTAACAGTCGAGGGATGGACTACTAGAGAGAGAGAGAGAGAGAGAGAGAGAGAGAGAGAGAGATGAAAAATTCAAATTACCTTTTCTTAACTTTCAATCCATGCCCATCTTACTAGGGCTGCCAATGGCTGGGTCTAGAATAGAACTGAACTGACTATGTTTGTTCTAATTCTATGATTTTGTTCGGGTTGAAGTGGTTGTTGTTCTAAACTGATTCAAATTGATCATAAATTATAAGTCGATTATAGTTTATAATTGGTTTATATTCTGATAGTATAGTTTATATATATATATATATATATATATATATATATATATATATATAAATTTTATTTTTTTATAAATTTTGTTATATTTTTGTGTAAAAGAATAAATTTCATAAACAATATATAAGATAATTATATTTAAATTTAAAAACATATTTTATTAAAATAAAAACAATTCAATATTTTAGTTTTCACTTTATTAAATTTATATTATCAAAATAAAGTTCTAAATTATTATTATCATTGCTAATTGTAGGTAGGGTAAGGCTTGGGAAACGATCTCTTTAAAACATAGAGAGAGGCCGAGAAGTAGGTAGGTTGGCTTTCGGGTTAGGGGTGCTGGGGTAAGGGGTCAAAGCCAATAGGGTGCTCAAGTGCTAGATGCTGAATGAATTTCAATATGAGAAGAATCTCTATTTATGGGGGAGATCCCGAAATCTTAAAAAGTAGGAGATAAAGGTGTTTGTCTCCCAGCGAGAAAGGGAATATTAGATTTGTTGTCAATCATTAAGTGCACCACTAGGGTTTTGCCACACGTCTCATGAGGATCGACTTTCCTTCCACTCAGGATCCCTCATTACTCACGTGTGTTACTACCTCTCGTGCACTTTATTTTATTCATGTGGCACTTAGTGATGTTATTGCCTGGCGGGCGGTGTCTTGTTAGCCCTATGTGGCGTTCCGCCACATCTTTTGATGGGCTGTGGGTCTAACGTGGATTTGGGCATGCACGGGCCTCGCCATGGGCTCAACCTGGGTTTCTTTTGGCTGGGGTCGCAAATGGGCTTGTAGGCATGCGGTGAACCGTGGGTTTGTCGTGGTTCTGCGATGCGTCCTGTAAGTTTATCACAGAACCTATCGTGCATTGTAGGTTCATCGCAACAAGAAAATTGAGTGTAGGCTGTTCGCAACAAGATAATATTTGTCACTAATTATAAGTGACAAATATTATCGAATCTAAATGAGTCAATGTCCCAATTATTAACTGGGATGGGATTGATACATCCTGTCCGAAACTAGATCCGATCCATTGACAGCTCTACATCTTACCACCTAATATTATTATTTAAACATTAGACATCTTGTCGAATTCCCATTATATATCGTTGCATGGAGAAGATGATGTTTTTATTATGAGGGGCTGAGTTTTGACGATCGGTATTTCTCATTTTCCGATTTCAAAATGAAAACACACTTTAACTGGTGGTATATGCACTACGAATCAACATTGTGAGACACCTTTTCCTCACTTTACCGTGTGATAACCCCACCATATTGGGTGGTGGTTCGCGAAGGTTTTGATTAGTCAAATCCCTTTTGGTATCATATACTCTCCCTTCGGCATCATAGATTTTGTTTCATTTGAAATAGACAATGAATCCTTAAGCTGCATTTGGTTTCTAGTGAAAATTTATTTGCATCTAATGCAAAAATATGATAGTGCAAATGATTTAGCTGCAAAATTTTAATTGTTTTCCTTTTAAATTTTATCTTACTTTGTTTAATTGTGGTAGTTTAGGGAGCGGATTAGCAAGAGACAAAATCATGCACATTGGACTGAGTTACCTATCATGGCTGGACGTGTCAGTGTTTGGTACAGATGGGACCCACAGTGAGCATTGGTGTGTTCACCCGTGGTAGGTAGTTCAGCCGGGTGTGTATGATTTTGTCTCCAGCTCATCTGGACTGGTAATGGAATACCTGAAGCAGAATAAAGTAGAACCCCAAGACAGAATTAAATCAAAATTTGCATTCTTCTCATTTACACTCCCATATACTTGTACTAATGCAAATAAAATTGCACTACAGTCAAATGCAGCCTTAAGAACTTTCTCTGAACTTATGAATAATAAGTCATGCTTAATTTTTTTTATTATGTTTGAAGAAGAGGAAATAAAAGTGATGACTTCGTTCTATTTGCAAAAGGAGATATTGATTTCATGTTTTTTTTTTGTTTTCGTTTTGTTTTTATTATTTTATTTGACCACACAAATGGGAGTAGTCCATTCACCAACCCCTTAATCCCCAACCTTGGTGGTAGCATAATTTGTTGAATAGATTGTTACATCAGCATGTAGGCCGAACCAATTAGGGTTTGTTCGCCAAATTTAAAAAAAAATAAAAAATTACAATCCGAAAGCTAAGAATTAGATTCTCTAGATTTGAATAATTGAATTCTCCTACGATCGATCTAGCATTGGGTCGAATCAGATTTGGTTTCAAAATAAATTATGAGCATACTTGATATGGAGACCATTGAGTGTAACTTCCAAAGTGGTGGTTCACATCTAGAATTCAAGCTCAAATTGTCCTCCCAATTGAAGATGGTAAAGTTGATGTGAAGAGGTTGATCTTATAACTAGATTCATCCAATTTCCCTATCCAACTTGTTTGGAAAATGCAATTATTAACCACTTTAATTTTTTGATGTTTTGCAAGAAAAACACATTAGAAAAACAAGAGAAAGCAAGCTTCTAAAGGGTAGGTTGAACTAGGGTTTTTGGGCAACAAGAGAGTAGAGAGAAAGGTGCAATGATGAGGTCCACTACTAGTTGTTGATCTCTACCTCTTATCTCTCATATATAGATCTCAACTCTAATGTAATTAGGACTATCCAAATCTAATTTAGTTAGGCCTCTAATTACATTAGATATTAACGAGATCCATACTCCTATTCGACCCATTGCACGTTTTGTCATGTGAATAGTCTAATTAGCTAATGGGCTTAGGACCATTACTTAAGCGGTTAAATTAAATAATATAACTTTGCAAGTCTTATTAGGCTTGAATAATATATAGCGTGGGACCCACAAAGGTTTTATGTTGGTCCATATGGTTTCGACCCATGCTAGAGTACATATGGGCTGAATTCACTAAGTAAACTTAGTGAGCCCTTGAAGCAATCGAATTCAGCTTAGTATGGGCGCAACACTTAAGTCTAAGTGTGGTTTCAACCACCCTATGAAGCCTGAGGATAAAGGATTAATATAAAATAAAGTTCATCAGATTTCATCCCTTTAATGGTCTTTTGCTCTTAACATTTCAACCCAAAATAATCAAACACTACTTACAAGGAAAGATCTCTTCCCTAATTATTAAGGGTCCATTTGGTGCGTCTTTTAGAGAAGATCTTCCGGTAGCTTTGACATGCAAAAGATGCATTGATCTTTTGCATGAAGATCTAAGTAGCCCGAAGCACGTTTGGCAGATGCACGCCTTTCCGTGTCTTTTCGCACAAGAATAAAACACGAAAGATGTGGAAAGCTTCATTGAAGCTTCTTGAAATCAGCCCAAAATGGGCTTTTCGTGTCTTTTTGGCGCTCCATCTTTTGGCGGCTAGAACTTCTGCTAGCCAAATGGGAATAAACCGAAAATCGGTCTTCCTGGCTTGTAAACAACCGAAAGACCGTGCGAAAAGACACGCCAAATGGGCCCTAAATGCAGTGTTACACCCTTTGCTTAAATGGATCCCATGATTAAAATCTTTTACAAACCTTTTTCATAAAATAACATTTATAAATATAAATACACTTTGTAAAAAGATTTTAAAAACACTTGAGATATACTACCAACAATTTTAGGTTTCCATTAGATAGAATGTTAACATTGATATTCTCTTTGTCTAACAAAGGGGTTAATCCTATCACAATGATCAACTACTTAGGTAATATTGTAGATTGCTCCAACATGCCCAAGTATTTGACCCCAAGAGGATCTCACTTGTTGGCATATCAAAAATAGTTTGATCTAAGATTTAGTGCATTACCATTATCAAGTCTAGGGGTTAAGTGCAACTTTCTAGTTTGCCCATCTATCTCTAAGGTCTAGGGCATAATTGGGCTTAGGGTCTAATCTCAATAATTAAGACAAGTTGCTTTACCGTTTCAGTTGTACATTAATGTTAGCCTTGTCAGGATAAACTCTCTAAGTTTGTCCAATGGCTGAGAACTTTCTAAACTAACATAAGTCTCATTAATGTTCAGTTTAAGGGTAATTTACAAAAAAACACACCACTCACAAACATGAAACAATAATAAATTGATTTTATTAATTCATAAATCTCAATACGCACTAGTGTGATTAGAGTTAAAGGCATACATTGTCTAATAGAATTTGATCCTAGGTCTTAGGTACAAGAATAATAAATTGATTTTATCAATTCATAAATCTCAGTACACATCAATTTTATTATAGCTAAAGGCATACATTCTCTAACATAATTTGACCTTAAGTCTCAACTACAACAAGTCAAAGATATACGAACTGAGCCACCATGAGTTAATTGGCATTGGTTTCATGGTTTTAAATGTCAGTGGAATTTTGTGAAATTTAGTGTGGAGATAAATATTGACATGAATATAAAAAACATTAGGCAGACTTACTTCAATAGAAGTTTAGATTTCTTTTTTCAAAATTTGGAGATTTTATTCATATATTTCGTCTAGAAAATTGAATACATTAGTATAACATAAAAGAATAATACAGGTATAGAAGTAATATTAATTAATACAAAATGTTGATAAAATAATTAAAATTAATAAAAACAGCCTAGAATTCCAAAATTGGAAAATAATGGGTTGGGTCTGATCTGGATTAGTGATCATGATAGACTAACCCCAACCAAATAGGTAAATGTGGAGAAGTAGTTCAAAACCAAACTCCATAGGGTTTCTAATTGAGACTATTGGACTTGACCTGAATCACCGATAAGATCCGATTACAATTAACAACTATACTTTTGGCTTATAATTTGATAATAAACCACAATTTAACGCATTTAGATATGTGATAATATTACAAGTATGGGTTCGACTATGATATGGAAAAGATATGATATCCGAAAACTTCTAACTAGTCAACTGGAATCATAAATTTTGTAGCCAATCAGGTGTTATTTATCAAAATCCATGGGTGGGTTTTGATTGGTCAAAACTCTTCTCATACCATATCTTTTCCGCATCATAAATTTTCCCTACAAGTATATGTAAGAAAAATGGATATTAGATTTTTGATATATTTGTAAGATGCCAGCATGCTATTAGATTTTTGATATATTTGTAAGATGCCAACATGCATATGTGGATTTGTTCATGGGCCAGGCTTCGGCCTAGGGCTGTTAACAGGTTGGGTCTAGGTAGATTATACTGAAAACTATATTCGTTTATTTAAATAATAACTTAACATTTAGAATTTGATCATATAATCTTATAAAAATGATAAAAAATACTAAATTATTTATATGTTAATACATTAAATATTTTTAACTAATTTAGACTAGCAAAAAGTTGACCTAACTCGCGAACCTGATCCAACCTAAAAAAATAGGGTTAGGGTTTCATATTTAGCTACCTAAATTTGAGAATGATCGAACCCAACCCAACCCGAAAAAAATGGTTTTGGTTGGATTGGGTCATGGGTCAATCCCCTGACGTGATTGCTAGGTCTAATTGGGACTATTTATGTGTCGTTAGAAGTTTTCACTCTTTAATCTTTACTTATTAGTCTTTACTCTTTATTGTTTACTCTTTGAATTGTTAAATGTTTAAGTATTTTATTTTATTTTATTGAATTTTAAGGGTGATTCCTTTAATTTTGGCATTTTTCATGATTTTTTTCTTTATTTTTTAAAATTTCATTTAATTTTTGGGATGACTTGAATTGACCCGTGGGTCAACCTTAACCCAAACATTTAAGGTTAGGGTCTAGCATTTTCCGACCCAAACCGAAATCAACCCGAAGTGTTTTGACCCAACCCGAACTCGACCCAATTGCGAAGTTTAATCGTATTTATCATTTCAAACCAAGGTTTTAAAAACTGACCTAGAAATGGACGTTGTGGCCATTGGTTTCCGGGTCAAACGGTTCATACCAGTTACATTATTAAGGCAAATGTTAGACTTTTAGACTTTTAGGTAAGACGTTTTTATGAGAAAAGAGAGGATGTGGTTGTCAACTGAGAAAGAAAGAAGGGAAAATTCTTGATCAGTACCTTGTACTCTGGCTTGAGTGACAATTTAGTCCCCAAACTTTGAAATGTGACAATTCAACACCTGAACTTTTAAAATGTGACAATCTAGTACCCGAATTTCTAAAATGTGATAATCCAATACCCATAGTTAACTAGTCCATTAATCAGCCGTTAGGTGACATTTGAAAAGTAGAAAATTCCCTAAGAATGTCATCTAATTCCCTTTATCAACCATTCAAACATTGACAATAAAATGAACAGTCCCAAATTCTAGATTCTTCTAAATAGTCACCAACTTTTTTGAATAGAAGAGGCTAGGTTTTGGGACTGTTCAGTTTTTTGTCAATGTTTGGATGGTTGATAAAGAGAATTAGATGGCATTCGGAGGACATTTTTGACTTTTCAAATATCACTTAACGGATGATTAATGGACTGGATAATGACATGTACTGAATTGTCACATTTTGAAAGTTTGGGTATATTGGACTGTTGCATTTTAAAGTTCGGGGACCAATTTGTCACTCAAGCCAAAGTATAGGGTACTGATTGGGAATTTTCCCAAGAAAGAAAGAAGAAGAGAAGAAGGAAAGAAAGAAAGAAAGAAAGAAGAAAAAATAAAAAAAGGAAATGAAGGAGAAAAAGGAAAGAAAGAAAGGAAGGAAGGAGGGAAGAAGAAGGAAGAGGTGGAGGAGGATTCGACCTTTACCGGCAATGATAATGGTGATGGCGACGACAACAATAGAAACAAAAATCTCAAATCTGAGATATTGTTTCTTTCAAGTCTCCAACCTCTACAATCTTCTTCTTCTCTCTCTTGTATTTGGGATCTAGCGATCTCAAATTTGAGATCTTTCTTCTCTCACTTTCTTTTGTAGAACCACTGTTCAAGTCGAACGGGTCGACGGTTCAATCGCTTGGGTCAGCGGTTCTCTAACTTGTCAACAATGTTCAAAATCACTATTTCAAAATAAAATATGATAAAAATTATAAGTAAATTAAAAAAATATTATGTATATAAATATAAGACAATTGATTCTGAATTTGAATCAGCTCAAGACAGGCAAGAACAGGGATTGACTCAATTATTAATCGGGATAAAATTTTGGAACCAAAACTGTTATAATCGGTTCAGTTGATTTGGATTTGTTGAATAAACTCGGTCAATTGAAAACCTTCAGCTAGATCCATTTAAAATTTGGAAAAAGCTATATTCGAGCCTGACCCATGAACAACACTAATTTTAGGGGTAAGCCCAACGGATTGGGTTGGATTTATGGTCAACATGGGCTTGACACTAAAATTTGGGCTTAAGGCCCAAGCCCGAGGTCAAGCCCGATATTCCTAACCCAAGCCCAACCCGCACCATAACTTGATGAACTCAGGTTGTGCTTAAGCCCAAGTCAGTCTCGGGTTGGTCAATGAACCCACTCTAAAAATTATACATACATACATGTATTTATGTATTTATGAAAAATACACACACACACACACACACTAGCAAGGACCCGTCCGTTGCACGAGCTTTGTTAAGCAAAATTTAAACAATAGAAATACATAGGAGTATATAATTGTTTCATATTTTAACTTCTAAACTCAACTTGAGTTGGTCGGTTTTCTAGTATTTCTAGTTGGCTTTGGTCTAGAAATTTTCCAACTCAACCAAGTTAGGTCAGTTTCGATTTGGTCATTTGTAAACCGACCAAAACTGAATTGACCCAACCATAGATATATATTAATTTTTTATATTTTAGATATATTTTTTTAATACAAGAAAGTGGAAAATTCCCATATTTCTTAGTAAAAAATATTTTATATCATAAATTTATTTTTTTGTAATAACACTATAATTTATTAATTAATTAAAATTTAACTTTTAAGTTTAAATCTCTTTAACAAACAAACCAAAGCGAAAATAGACCCAAATTGATACAACTTGAGTTGGTAGGTTTTTCACTAATGGTCAATTAGTTTTAGGTGACAAACTCTTGCCCTAACCAGGACAGGCAAGAACCGGAATTGACTCAATTATTAATTGGGACAAAATTTTGGAACCAGAGCTGTTATAATCGATTCATTTGATTTGGATCCATTGAATAAACTCATTCCATTGACAACCCTACTTTAGCCAGATCCATTTAAAATTTGGAAAAAGCTATATTTGAGCCTGACCCATGAGCATGAGTAACACTAATTTTTTGGGAGCAAGCCCAATGATTGGGTTGGGTTTATGGTCAACATGGGCTTGACCCTAAAATTTGGGCTTAAGGTCTGAGCCTGAAATTGAGCCCAATATTCCTAGCCCAAGCCCAACCTGCACTATAACTTGATGCACTCAGGTTGGGCTCAAGCCCAGGCCAGGCTCGGGTTGGTCAATGAACCTACTCTAAAATTCTACATACATACATACATATAGACACACACTCACACACACACACATACACACACACACACATTAGCGGGGACCCACCTGTTGCACGGGCTTTGTTAACTGAAAGTTAAACAATAGAAATACATAGAAGTATTTAATTGTTTCATATTTTAACTTTTAAACTCGACCAAGTTTGGTCAGTTTTGATTTGGCCATTTGTAAACTGACCAAAACTGAATTGACCCAACCTTAGATATATATTAGTATTTTATATTTTAAATATATTTTTTTAGTACAAGAAAGTGGAAAATTCTCATATTTCTTAGTCTAAAATATTTTATATTATAAATTTATCTTTTAATAAGAACACTATAATTTATTAAATTTAAACTTAACTTTTAAGTTTAAATCTTTTGGACAAACAAACCAAACCGAAAATAGACCCAAATTGATACAACCTAAGTTGGTTGTATAGTTTCATTGTAACTATAACTCCCCTAAAATTTTGAGAAACTCAACAAAAACCTCCCTTCCACTGACTTAAACAGAAAATGTTAACTGATGCATAATTTTTTTTAAATACCGATTTTACCCTTTTGTTACTGACCCAAATGGAAACGTCATTGACCACCTGTGCGACAACAACATTGGTGCCATCGCTTCTGCCGAGATCAAGGTAGGTCTTTGTGTTATTCCTTCTCATTGTCTAGGTCAGACTCATACCTAGATATGTTTCTTCCTTGTCGGACCAGTTGGAAAACCCAACCACTTACTCATCGACTTGTCCAAGCCCCAAAAGAGAAAGCTCATTTGTTGTCTCTCCGCCATTATAAACATCCCCGTTTCCTCTACCATGTCCATACTACCTTGTTTCTCTTTGTATTCATTTTATTCTCCTGGGTTGAGTAAACACGAGAACTAATGTCTAGGAATGGCAACGGGGCGGGGCACCCCCTCCCCATCCCCGCCCTATAGTCAAGATACTTTGCCCCATCCTTGATTGCGGGGCGGGGCATCCACTCCCTGTCAGGGACGGGGAATCCTCGAATTTTCTCTAAGGCAACTATTTAAAATTATCTATTTTGTGGACAATTTACACATAGGATATTGGAATTTGGAGGTGATGTGGCATGATCCGGGCACTCCTAGCTGGCTGTTGATTGGCTCCTTGTTGGCAACGAACGACACCGGAGAAGATGAAGAAGACAGATTCCCGGGGATTTACCCGGCGGGAATACTCCAAAGCTTAAGTTAGAACGCTGGGGAGGAAGAAGAGAGAGTATAAAAGGCTAAGAGTGTAGATCGCGTTGGATCACTATGTCTCGAGATTATCTCGTGAGCAAGTAAAAGTGCAAGTTCAGATCTAATTCGAGAGAGAGGGTCTGTCTCTCTGCTTAAAGGGCTTTTATATGGGCGTTCTTATCAAATCAGGCATAACTGCCACTGGGCTCCTGCCGTAGCTGTTACCTGCTAGGGCTGCGCAGGTGATCGTTACAATGTACTACCCGCTTGGCTGAGTGACACATCTTCGAAGGGACAGGAACGCCATCATCTGTCGAGAGACATGGGGCAGACTATCAATCGGGCAGGGACTGCGCCATCAGTCGAGAGACATGGTGCAGTCTAACGAGTATGGTCTTGTCAGATGGAAGCTTCCTGAGAGCGTCACATCATAGTCGCAAGTTACTTCATAGCGAGCTATCCTTGTCGCGAGCTACTTTGTAGCAAACTCTTAGGGGTATTTCGAGGTGACCCTTATCAAGGTTGGTTTTTGGGGCAATTCGTCTGCCCAGGTGCTGGAGCGAGCTAGTGAGCTAGTTTCCCTAGCTCGTAAGCTAAAATAATGTTGGAGTATTCCCTTCTCAGTAACTCGGGGGACCTGGAGCTCCTGCTGTAGCGAGCTCCCCCTATAGAGAGCTATGACGTATTGAGTTGTTCGATAGACTCGTTACTTGGTCACGGTCAAGCCAGGCTGCTGAGCTGTTGCTCGTGCTGAGTCAGGTCCACATGTCATCATCACAGTCCTTTAGCTCAGTCTAGGCGCACTTTGAGTCCGTAAAGAATAGCTCTATTCGTAATCTCTACTTGACTGTTTACTTTAGGATGTGTGACCGAAGTGAAGTTCTGCTGGATTCCCATGTCTTGGCACCAGTTATGGAATTTGATATCCTCGAACTACTTACCATTATCAGAAATCAATACCCGAAGCGACACACTATGTTCTTACAAAATAAGTTCTGAACGTTTCGGGCTGTGATTGTTACAAGGAGTTCGACTTCTACCCACTTGGTGAAATAGTCCACTGCGACCACTAGGAACTTCCTCTGGCCTGTTGTTGGTGGAAACGGTCCAAGTATATCGATCCCCCACTCGCAAAAGGCCACAGGCTAGTGAGATACTTGAGATCAACAGCAGGTTGATGGTGGATGTTGGCATGCCTCTGGCACTTGTCACACTTTTTGACGAGCTCAATGGTGTCTGCTTTCATTGTCGGCCAGTAGTATCCCTGTCGTAGTGCTTTTTGGGCGAGGGCCCTGCCCCCCAAGTGTCCGCCGCACAGACCCTCATGAGTGTCGCAGAGTACGAGCTCGGCTTCGGTAGGTTGCAAGCACCGTAGGTAGGGGAGCGTGTAGGATCTTTGGTACAGTCGTTCATCTATCATGACATATTTGGCCACCTGACGCTCTATACTTCTGACAGCGTTGCGATCTGCAGGGAGGGTCCCATGTAATAGGAAGCTCGCGAGCAGGTCAATCCAGCTCGGCTCCGCTTGAACGACATGAGCGACCTCTGCCCCCTGAGAATGCTATGCCGAGGCAAGTTCTCTATGTACACGGTTCTCATGATATTATCACTGGTGCTAGCTAACCGGGACAGGGCGTCGGCCTCAGCATTCTCCGACCTTGGGATTTGCCTGATGAAATATGACTAGAAGTTGAGCAGGGCCTCCTGTACTTTGGCTAAGTAGGCAATCATAGTCGGTTCGCGAGATTCATATTCTCCTGTGACCTGATTGACCACGATCTGGGAGTCGCTGCAGATGATGATGTGCTTGGCTTTCATTTCTTTGGATAAAGCTAGCCCGACTATCAACGCTTCCTACTCTGCTTCATTGTTGGATGTCGCAAACTCGAATCGCAGTGCGTACTCCAACTTGGCCTAACTATCAATGCTTCCTCATCCCAGTTCATGCTTGGCCTAACTAGGAGAGATGCCGCACTGGATGCAACCTCACGGTGCTCGGACTCAACTGGCCTGGGTGCTTCGGGCTCACCCAAACTGGGGGCCTTGTGCTCAACCGACCTGGGGACTTCGAAGCTGAAAGTGCATTCTGCAACGAAATCTGGTAAGGCTTGGGCTTTAATAGCAATCTGCGGCTTATATTGGAGATCGTACTCGCTGAGCTCAACGGACCACTTCGTCAGTCGACCAGAGACCTTGGGCTTAAGTAAGACTTGCCTCAGAGGTTTGTCGGTGAGGACGATAACAGTGTGAGCTTGGAAGTACAGGCAGAGCTTTCGGGCCGCGATAACCAGTGCGTAGGCCAGCTTTTCTATCTCCGGGTATCTTGTCTCTGCTCCCTGCAACACTTTACTAACATAGTAGATAGGTCGGTGGACCCGATCTACTTCTTTTATTAGTACTGAGCTGACCACTTCATCACTTGCCGAGAGGTACAACTCTAAAACATCGCCCTTTTCGGGCCGGGTTAAGACCGGTATACTAGCGAGGTACTTTTTGAGCTCATCAAATGCGAGCTGACAATCTTGGGTCCATTCGAACCCTTTGCTTTTCATTGCCTTAAAGAAGGGTAGGCAGCGATCTGCTGATTTGGACATGAAGCGGCTCAAAACAGCTATTCTGTCATTCAACCTCTGAACCTCCTTCACTTTCTGAGGTGGTCTCATATCTACGATGGCCTTTATTTTGCCCGGGTTGGCCTTAATGCTGCACTGGTTCACAATGTATCCCAGGAATTTACCCGAGGTGACTCCAAAGGTACACTTATTCGGGTTCAACTTCATATTGAATTTACCCATAATTTCAAAAACTAAGTTCAAGTCTTGTATTAAGTCGCAAGAAAGCTGGGTTTTGACGACCATGTCGTCTACATAACATTCCACCTTTTGGCCAATCAATGGCTCAAACAGTTTATTTACAGGTCTTTGGAAGGTTGCCCCGGCATTTTTTAATCCGAAGGGCATGACCTTGTAACAGTACATGCCTAGCTTGGTTATGAAGGCAGTTTTCTCTTCATCGGCTAGGTCCATCCTGATTTGATTATAGCCCGAGTAGGTGTCTAGAAAGCTTAGCAACTCATGCCTCGAGGTCACATCCACTAGGCGGTCAATCTTGGGGAGTGGGAAGAAGTCCTTTGGGCAAGCTCGGTTCAAGTCGGTGTAGTCGACACACATGCGCCATTTACCATTAGCCTTTTTCGCCAGAACGAGGTTGGCCACCCAGCTCGGGTAATGGACTTCCTGATGAAATTGGCTGCAAGGAGCTTCCCAACCTCCTCGTCGACTGCCCTTCACCACTCTGGGGCTAGGTTGCGTTTCTTCTGTCTAACGGGCCTAACTACAGGATCGGTATTAAGTTTATGAGTTATGATGCTGGGGTCTATGCCGGGCATCTCCGCCGTGGACCAAGCAAAAACATCTAAATTCTTAAGTAGAAAGCATACCAGTTTGGATCGCAGGGGCTCCTCGATGGAAGCACCGATCTGAAGCGTTTGGGCAGGGTCCTTTGCCGAGGTTGGGATAGAGACGGTCTCCTCCGTAGACGCAGCTCGCTCCTCGCTTTGCTCCGTAGGTCGCTCCAGCTCGAGGTTGTTGGCCACCTTGGCTTTTCCCTTGAGGTCGATGACGTAGCATTTGCGAGACTCAAGCTGGTTACCTCGCGCTACCCCGATGCCGAAGCCCGTGGGGAACTTCTTGGCCAAGTAGTAGGTGGACACCACAGCCCATAAAGCATGGGTAATCGGCCGACCCACTATGGCGTTGTACGGGGAAGGGGTTGCGACCACCGAGAAGTCGTGGTTGAGCCTCACAATGCTAGGCCAGGTGCCGACTTCCACAGGTATTGTCACCCTTCCTAGGGGTCGGACTTCCTCTCAGCTAAAGCCCACCAGAGGAGTGTTCGCGGGCTTTAGGTCGCTCTCATGAAACTGAAGTTTGTCGAAGGTCGCTTTGAAGAGGATACCTACCGAGCTGCCTGAATTGATGAGGACTCGCTTGACTTTGAAGTCATTAATCTTTACCTTTATGACGAGCGCGTCGTCATGGGGGTAGTGGACCCCGTGTGCATCGTCCTCTGTGAAGGAGATGGGGTCTTCTGTCCTTGGTCGCTTCGGAGGGTTCTGCCCTTCCCTGCCGGTCTCACGAGCTGACGCGCGAGCTGCTGCTAAGGTGTAGCCCACCACGATTGAGCCTCCGACTATAACATGGATGATCCCCCGAACTGGTCTCTCCTCGGGGGGCTACTTCTGCGGTTGCTCCGCTTGCCTGCTAGACTCGAGAGCGTCTCTACTTTGCTCCCCTTGTCGACCCGTTTTATTATTATTATTACTATTATTTTGTACAAAATTTTGTAAGTATCCGCGACGGATGAGCTCTTCTATCTCATCGCGGAGGTTTTCACAACTTTTGGTGCTATGACTGTGATCTTTATGAAAACTACAATACAAACTTTTATTCCGGGTGCTAGGGTCGACCTTCAGCCGAGGTGGCCACTTCACGTATGGAGCGTCCTTGATCGCCATGAGAATCTCAACCCGTTTTCTGTTGAGGGGTGTGTAGTCCCTTTCTGTTGCTGGAGCTCGGGAGGGCTGAACTGGCCTCGCCCCCTGAGCTATGTCCTTCTTCTTCCTACCGTCGCCCTGAGATGGGGGTTCTAGCTCCCTCTTTCTTTTTTCTGGGGCCTGCTTGCCCTTCTAGTTGATCTCCTCCTCAGTCCCAATAAACCGATCTGCGAGGTTAAGGAACTCGGTTACGGTTTTGGGTTGGTTGACAACTACGTGCCACTTGAGCTCCTTATGGGTGATACCTCGCTTGGCTACTGTGAGGTGAACTGCGGGATCCATGTCGGGTATCTGCAAACAAGCGTCATTGAACCGCTTGATGTAGCTCTCGATGGACTCCCCTTCCTTTTGCATTATGCCGAGGAGGCTCTCCTGAGTTCGCGGGCACCTCTTGCTGGTGACAAAGTGGGAGGTAAAAACTTGCACGAACTGTGCCCAACTTCTTATTGAGCCGGGCGCGAGGTTTCGGTACCAGGTGCGGGGCACTCCTTTGAAGGTAGTGGAAAAGGCCACGCACATGCAGGACTTGCTGACTCATGCCAAGTGCATCTGGGACTGGAAGGCGTCCACATGGTCATTTGGATCAAAAGACCCATCATACTTGTCTAGAGGATGAAGCTTGAAATCCTTTGGCATGGGGACATCAAGGAGTTCTGGAGATAGCGGGGAAGAAACCTAGAGGAGGGGGGTAGATTTCACTTCAGCTGAGCATACCTCCTCTTTTCCTTTGAGCTCGAGAGAGGCTCTGGAAGCAGTTCGACGAGCTCACTAGCATCTTCGCTGGCTCGGCTTTGGTGCTCGACGCTTTGGTGTTGCCAAGCTCGATAGGCTCGGACCGTTGGTGATGACTCTGGACTGAAGGGCCTTGTCTGTAGTCTGCTGCAAGGACCTCGAACGAGTTGTCCACTAATGGGAGCTCGAACTACGAAGGCTATGGTTACACGGGCTTTGTTGGGTGAGAGGCCCCTGACCCGCCCATAGGCTGCAAGGCGGGGGTAGCCGGCCTCTCCTTCTTGCTACGGGAAGAGGTGTGGCTCTTGGCTGGATCCTGGACCTGGGAAGCTTCTCCCCGATGAGGCCGCTCACTCCGGCGGGTTGGCTTGGCCTGCTTCGTGGCCGGGTGCTGAGGGGGAAGCGACAGTTGGGCTTGAGGCAGAGAGGGAAACTGTTGCTGGTATTGGTACTGGGAAACCTGGTGCAACACTTGTTGTTGGTAGAGTTGGAATTGTTGGAACTATTGCATTTGAGCCTGCATGGCCCGCATGCATTGCACCAATTCCTCCAATTGATTCGGGTTGGCCATTGGGGGCACAACCAAGGGTTTGGCAAAGATTGCTCCTACTGTAGAAGGGAGTGGAGCAACGACGGGTTCCATTGTAAGAGGCACATTCAAACTGGGGACTCCGTTCACGGAGAGGGGGACAGTAAACTGTCCAATACAGATAGTAGGAAGTTGGGGTTGCTCCCCAGAAGCATTTTGGCTGTTGCCACATCCGACATTGTTGGAAGAAGCCATGAAGAATGCTAAGTTTTTGGAAGAAGGTGCTGTAAAAATTTGGAAGAAGGCTTTTAGAAGCATTTCCCACAGACAGCGACAAATGATGCGGCACGATCCAGGCACTCCTAGCTGGCTCCTTGTTGGCAACGAATGGTACCTGAGGAGATGAAGAAGAAGGATTACCAAGGATTTTCCCAGTGGAAATACTCCGAAGCTTAAGTTAGAACGCTGGGGAGGAAGAAGAAAGAGTATAAAGGGCTAAAAGTGTAGATCGCGCTGGATCACTATGTCTCGAGATTAGCTCGTGAGCAAGTAAAAGTGCAAGTTCAGGTCTAATTCGAGAGAGAGGGTCTGTCTCTCCGCTTAAAGGGCTTTTATAGGGGCATTCTTATCAAATTAGGCCTAACCGCCACTGGGCTCTTGTTTTACCTGCCAGGGCTGCGTAGGTGATCGTTACAATGTAGTACCCGCTTGGCTGAGTGACACGTCTTCGAAGGGACAAACATGCCACCATCTATCGAGAGATGTGCGCCAGACTGTCAATCGGGCAGGGACTGCGCCGTCAGTCGAGAGACGTGGCGCAATCTGACGAGTACGGTTTTGTCAGATGGAAGCTTCCTGAGAGCGTCACATCACAGTCGCAAGTTACTTTGTAGCGAGCTATCCTTGCTGCAAGCTACTTTGTAGCAAACTCTTAGGGGCACTTCGAGGTGACCCTTATCAAAGTTGGTCTTTGGGGCAGTTCGTCTGCCCAGGTGTTGGAGCGAGCTAGTTTCCCTAGCTCGTGAGCTGAAATAATCTTGGAGTATTCCCTTCTCAGTAGCTCGGGGGACCTAGAGCTCGCGCTGTAGCGAGCTCCCCCTATAGAGATCTATGACGTATCGAGCTGTTCTACAGACTCGTTACTTGGTCACGGTCAAGCCAGGCTGCTGAGCTGTTGCTCGTGCTGAGTCAGGTCCACGTGTCATCATCTCAGTAGGTCAGGTCAAATCATCCTCCATCAGGAGGTATTTTAGGAATTTAATTATTATACTTTAGGGGTAATTCAAAAATGGAATTATGGGATCCTAGGATTTTAAGAATTTAGGGAAAACTTAGAGATATTTTAAATATCAATATTAAACCTAGAGAGATTTTACTAATTTACCTCTGGGTTTGGGTTATTATATACAAAACCCGTCCCCGGTTTGGGGAAAAAAATATTTTCCCCGTCCCCATTTAGTCAGGGAAAGCCCACCCCATTTGGGGTGGGCCCGAGCAGGGCCACGATTTTATGGGGGAAATTCCATCCCTACTGATGTCTCACCTAACAGATAACTAGTTGAATCTGTACTCATCCACACTTCATTACAAGAACGCTGGGGAAGGAGAGAAATATGTGGAACACATACTCTACAAGTTCCTCTGTACGCGTATGCCTGAGATCATGCCTGCCATAAATAGTTTCTTCTCTTCTACAGACTAAATAGATTAAAGCAGTAAAGCACAAGCACAATTTGAGAATTACATATCAATCAATTTGTGTTTTATATTGACTTAAAAGTAATGGCCCTATATTATTATTGTTTTTCCAACTCTAAAAGATAATGGGGTAAGGAAGATGCTAAAACTGCAACTATGGCTTTAAACTCCAAACCATATTATTCTTTCTTAGCCACTATCTCAATTCCTCTAAGTACTAAAGAGAATTTTGAATGTTTATACAACACCTAGGTAAGCAATTGCCTAGGGTCCAAACAGTTTATACAACTAGATCAGATTCATTGTTTGGTGAGTATTGGCATCTTTGTTCCTAATACAAGTTTTGGATTTGAAGTCCAGAGTAAAGAGACAAAAGAGCCATCTTCTAGTTTGTTAAGTCACCATTTTATTGAGGATATACACCATATCCTATCTATTTTTTGGGTTTTTTGCTCATAAAATCTCCTTTGCACAACAAACTAGTTGAATTAGCCATTGGGTTTAGTATTGATTACAATGACTAACTGATTAGTTTCTGTTGACTTTATCAATTATCATCGTAGCCCTAATTGCCTTTTTGAAGTTCCAAAAAAATACGAAGCAAAATTGCTAAGTAGCGGTTAGCCCTAGAGAAAGGGATTGACAATTCTGAAATTCAGAAAGTGCATATGCATGACATCAATGATAAAGGTATACCGATATACCTTTTGGATGGCAGATGTTTGGGCTTAAGTGGGAGAAAGAATTTATTCAAATGAAAATGAACGAATTCAACTAAGGATCCCCTTTTTCATTAGAATGAGAGTGGTTTAATGGCCATGGTTGTAGCTAGCTCGTGCTTATTCGTTAGCGAAAATGAAGGAAATTGGGAGATGTTGCTCAGGGCAAATAGGGGTGGATTCGAGCTGAGCCGAATATTTGGCCATTTGAGCTCAGCTCGCTCAAACTGTGTTAGGCTCAAGCTCGAGCTTGGTTCAGTTCAAAGCTTTTAAATTCGAGCTCGACTAAAAGCCAATTTTTTTTAAAATAAAAAATATACATATAAAATTTTTTATTTTACATACAAAAGTTAAGAATTATAAAAAATATTTATTATGCATATAAAAAATAAAAATATGCATATAAAAATGTTTTTACTTTACATACAAAAAAGTAAGAATTAAATTTTTTTTACTATTATACATAAAAAATAAAAATATTGTATATAAAATAAAAATGATTTATTATATATATTTATATGTATGCATGTATGTATGTATGTATGTATGTGAACAATAAAAAAATATTTATTTATTATATTAGGCTTGTGAGCCTCATGAGCCGACCTTCACTAGGCTTGAGCTCAACTCGATTAGCAAACGGGCATATATATCAAGTTCAAGCTCGGTTTAAACCGAGCCGAGCTCGAATGGCTCGTGAGAAGCTCGGCTCGTGGCCACCCATAAGGGCAAATATGGTATTTTATAATTTCTTTAAATGACGCCTTAGGGGTAATTTTGTAAATGTATACATTTTTTGTTTAGGTCAATGACGAAAGGGAGGTTTTTGTTGAGTTTCTCAAAAGTTCAAGGGAAGTATTTATTACAATAAAACTATAGGGGGGGTTTTATGATTATCAGAAACTCCAAGGAAGGTTTTTGTATTTTACCCTAAAAATGAAAATGTCATGCTTACCCCTTAAAAACGGAGGCAACCACTCCATACAATCAATTTTGTTCTCTGTTTGAAAAATGAAGATATGTTTAGCAAACAAAGAACTTAATGTCATTGTTTTTCTTCTTCATTCTCTTGAAACTAAACATTATTTGGTGGTCTTGAAATCAAACGAAATTTCTTTTCAAAAGCTTGATACAAAATACTAGGGGCACATGTGGAATATACAACCATGGGCCCATGCCCTTAAACATTTCTCGCTTTGGTTTAAGTGGTCACATGACCATTTCCAAACGACAATACAAATGTTTCTTAACAAAAGGTTAATTATGTAAATCAGTTGCAAATTATAGGGGTACTTTAGTAAATTGCTAACTAATAAGATAGTTTTAATACGTCCATGAAACTATATCGGGTGTTTTAATAAAAGGGTAAATTGCCAAAACCTCCTCTGAAGTTAGGTAATTGCAATCACCTCTGTTGAACTTTTTAACATAGTTGCAAGTAGATCCCCTTTGTTATAATCCTCTAAGAGAGGCATGAAAATGTCCAAAATACCCGTGTAATTACTTTTGACCCAAATATTTGTTTTCTAAATTTTCTCTTCATATGAATCACTAGCTCAAACCCTTCCCATTTCTTTTCTGAAATTGTTTTGTTTTCTAAATTTGTCCTTCATATCAATCACTCAAAGGTAAAGATGCAACTTCAAATTCTCTTTTTATTTTTGTTGTTTATAAAAGTTTATATTGTTTTTTTCTTTAGAAATGGACCTCAATAGTAATTGCATGAGTATTTTGGACATTTTTGTACCTTTTATTAGACGATTCTAAAAAGGGGGTCTATTTGCAATTGAGTATTTTGGACATTTTTGCAACTATCAAATTTCAGGGGAGATTTCAACAATTTACCACTTTCTTCTGGGAGGAATATCACTTACCACTTTGGTTTACCAAGTACTCCACTTATATAATTTGTTGTGGACTTTGTGGTTTACCCAATGAACGAGAGTCCTTAATGTGTCATAGTTACTAGGGGTGAGCATTCAGTTTATTCGGTTAAAAACCGAACTAAATAAATCAAAACTTTAAAAGCTGAACTAAAAAAATTAAAATGGAATCTAATTGAATTATAGAAAAACCAAAATTTTTGATTATTTTGGTTAAAACCGAATTTTAATAATATATATTACAAAATATATATTTTGAAATCAAATTATATTATATTATATTATATATTATATGTTACGTATTATATACTTATATGTTACATATAATAAATTAATAATAGAAAGTTTGGTTAATTCGATTAAACAAATTTCTAATTCTAAAAATAAAAACCGAAAACAGAATTCATCAAAAACTGAATTAACCAAAACAGAAATTTTCGATTCAGTTTTTCGGTTTTAACCTCACCCCTGATAGTTACAACGAGGCAACGCCAACTGCAAGAATTGGGTTGGGTACAACCGGATCTTTTTTTTAGAAAAAAAAAAAAAAAACAACTTGGGTCGGGTTGAGAGAATTTCCCAAATTTTCAATTGGCCGGAACCCCGAATCCTAGCTCGATGTAGTTGAAAATTTGAAATTCTTCAAATTGGACAAGAACCGGATATGATTACTGGGTCACCGGGTCAATACAAAATATATCAACACCTCAGTCTGCTGTAGTTCTAACTCCACTATTCTAATATTCTGTTTATCTATCCAAAAAGAAAAAGTTCACTATTCAAATATAAAAGTTTTGCAAAGTTTCTTGAATCTACTTGCTTAAGAGTTAAGAAGATGGACTTCCACCTTTTGTTGATTTTCCTTCAGTTGTGTTAATGAATCTGCTTTTCTATCCAAATAAAAAGAAAACTGATTGTACAATAAGACATCTTCATTTTCTCCTTTTTCTTTTTTTTCTATTTTATTTCTACTTGGTCTGATATTGCCTTTGTAAGGGATAGGGTTGAGTGTGTTATGAGAGATTTTTGTATTTTGGTAATGGGACAATGTGGGTTATGCGTCTCTTGTACTCTTATTTCTTCCTTTTGATAATGGCTAATAAAACTCTAATATGGCTATCACTTAAATTTGAGCAAAGTTTGAGGTTAAAAATAAAACAAAAAAGACTAAAATCCCATCGTCTTTAATTATAAATCTGTAATAGTTGAACACCCAAATTCCACCTGGCAACATGTTTGGGGACCAACTTCTTTAATAAACATATATTTTAAAGAAAAACCAAGCCTAATTTGGTCATTCTTAGGGTCCATTCGGTTTACAGTCGGAATAGAAATTGAAATATCTCAGAATTGAAATCAGAATTGGAATGGTCTATTCCCATTATTCCATAGTTTGTTTGGCTTAAATAGGAATTGAAATGAAACTTCATTCCCAAGGGAGGGGGAGGGAATGGCTATTCCCTTAAATGGGGGAATGCCATTTGACTAGAAATGGGAATGCGATTCCAATTTTAGACTTCAATTCCTGTGAATCAAATGGATCCTTAGAAAAGAAACAAAGTTTTTTGATGTAAAATATAAAAACCTTCACTAATGTTTTTGAAATAATAATAATCTCTCTTAAAAGTTTCTAACAATCATAATAACCTCCCATAAAATTTCACTTTAACAAAATCCTCGTCCATATTGTAGTTTCATATAAAAACCCAAATAATGGGGACTTCAGACCGTCGACTTTTATAGTGAAAGACGCGCTCATCCGTTGTTTGTTTTCGTCGCTTCGTTGAGCGCTAGCGTGGCTAACAGCAAGATTCAAAACTACTGCACGCGCTAGCATACTGCCGTTGCGCTGGCTGCGCGTTAGCACCGCGCTAGCGCTCAATCCGATCTGTACCCGCGATCTCTCTTCTCCATAATCTTTCGTTCCCCTTTGTTGGACCGCTGGCGCGAACACTGTGGTCTCTGACCAGGACCAGGAACCAATTCGAATTTGGATCTTGACGTGTCGGTGGTTTTTAACCGTAGGCCTCTCGCCAAGCCATCTCAAGCAGGTGGACGTTACCTTGGTGGAGACATCGAGGTCAGCTTGGCTCATGTGATCCTTTCCGAGTACTTGGCTTGTTTTTTTGGGCTTAATCTGTTCCATTCAATAAAAGTTACCATATTCTTTTCAATCTTACTCGATGAATTTTCTTAATTAAAATTAATTTTTTAGTGGTATTTTTAATGAATTTCCACGTAAATTGATAGATATAAAGGTAAAATGGATAGTTTTGAAAAACTAATGTATGTGGCCAATGTTTTCCATCAAAGTCAATAACAAAAGGGAGGTAATACAGGTTTTTCCAATAATATAAGAGAGGTTTTTGTGAAGATGAAACCTTTAGGGAGATTTTTCTATTTTACCTTTTTCTATGCTGCATTTGGAAATAATGCAAATGGAGTGTAAATCCTGGTATTTGCATACTGGTTCACTTTTGATTGTGTTTGGTAATATTGCATTTATACATTGACAAATGACAAACCAATGCATATTTACGTTGATAATAAGATGTAAAAGTACATCAGTAAAAAAAAATTAAATTTGCATTCAAGTGGGTTTTTGATAAAAAAAAACATATGGTTTATTGAAATTCATATTTATGTCCATTATAGCTAAAAGTTTGCTTGGTAAGAAAGTAAATTTGTCGGTGCAAAACAAACCCAACTTTACAATTTATATGAACCGTTTTACATTCTACATACTTGCATTGTTTCCAAACACAGCCTTAATAGAAGTGTTTAATTATTCATGTGTCAAACTCAAAGATAAAAAACATTTTGGAATGTATTTATCAAATGAGATTTGTTGCTTTTCTCAACTAATTAAAAATGACAATTTTTTTTTATGTAAATTAACATCAATTCCGAGCTGGCATCTACCTCAACTGTACCTTGGGCCAAAAAATTTTTAATCTAGGCTGAACTGTCATTCTCCCATTTTTTTATATAGTGCTAATACATAGCATCAAGACATGATGAGATGTCAATTTGTGTTGCCACTTATACCCTTATGCTTTGCGAGTTTTCCATCGGGAGGGGAAGTGCGCAACTGCACATGCCACCATGATTATTTATTTATTTTTTGAAAATTTGTACGTGGAACCGTAGTTATTCATAATCAATGATGCCGACACGGTACTATTTGAGGATTTGTAAAGAAGGAAAAATGATGTAATGATACTTGTATGGATGAAATCAGCTGGATGGTGTTTTCGGCTATTCGGATATATATATATATATATCATTGGTTTTCAAGGTTTTTAAAATTGGACTGGATAGGGAACTGTTTTGGGTTGAATGGTCCAGCCACTCGGTTTGAATGATGTCTATTTTGATTTTAAAAATTTTATAAAAAGGGAAAATTTTTTATTAGCACCTTGTATTTTGGGTTTAGTGTCACTTTGGTCCTTCAAATTTTAAAATGTGTCAATTCAGTACTCAAACTTTTAAAATGTGACAATCCGGTACATATCGTTGATTAGCTGTTAACTAATCGTTAAGTGTCATTTGAAAAACACACAAATGCCCTTCAAGTGTTATTTAATTTTCTTTATCAACCATCTAAACGTTGACAAAAAATTAACAGTTCCAAACCTTTGCCTTTTTCATTCAAGAAAGTTGGGATCACGTTTGATTGGGCATTCTGGTGACCCCAACTTTCTTGAACAGAGGAGTCAATGATTTTATATTGTTAATATTTTGTCAATGTTTGGATGGTTGATAAAGAAAATTAGATGACACTCAAAGGGCATTTGTATCTTTTTCAAATGCCGTTGGTTAACAACATGTATTGGACTGTCATGATTTGAAAGTTCAAAATTGTCGCATTTTAAAGTTCAAAGACTAAAGTGGCACTAGGCCCAAAGCACAGAGTACTAATCGGGAATTTTCACTTAAAAAAGCCAAAAAGATGTTATTTGAGTCAATGGTTCAATTAACAGGTCACTGAACAAATCAACAATTTTTAGCCAAAAATGGTTTTAGGATAAAATAGAACCGATTACCTGATAGATTCCCAATTTTTCTGATCCGACCAGAGATTAAATTGGTGGCTTGAACAGCTGACCGGGTCCCAGTTTTTTTATGCTTATGATGCTGAACGTTCCAACCCACCGCCCACCCAGCTTTCGTGGTCTGTCTAATTCAATTTTCTACACATTTGATATCTATTGAACTATTTACTTTAGTCAAATTAGCGTGTGAAATAAACAATTTTTCATATGAAAGGTGAGATTCGTGAGAAACTTCACTGTCTCACTAACATCATGAGATCAATTAGAAAAAGAAAAAATCATGGTTTTCAAAATCAGACCGTTGATTTTGGTTAGCAAACCGCTGAACCAGGTGGTTAACCGTTCGAACGGTTTTGACAATTTTTTATTTTTTTTGAAAATTTTTAAATTTAAAATTTTTTTTTATTAGAATGGGCTGAGCGTTTAGTTCAAATGGTCAGACCATTTGACCCGATAACCGGACCCCTGACCAGTTTGGTCCCCAATTCGGTTTTAAAAACCATGGAAAAAATCTTTTATTTGTTGGGAACTTGGGACCGGTCATAACAATGTTTTAAAAATTGATTCGGAACTGGAATTGCTTTTGCCACCGTTTTTTAGGTCAATGATTTAACTGTTCATTGCAATTTTGAAAAATAAAAACAACTAAAAATTGTTATTTGGATCAAACAAGTAATTGGTGGTTCGAGTGCCTAGGTCAGTGGATTGCTGATTAAGTCAACGGTTTTTAATAAATGAATGGTTTAGGGGTGTAAAAGAACCGATTGCCTGAAAGATTTTCGAGCCAAATGGTCCAGCTCATTTCCACATGCATATCAACACTTTCATTCACTTAAAGGGTAGTATTGTTGATGAAAATCAATATATTGTTTAGGTAAATGAAAGTTCCAACAGGCTGCTCAGTTGATAAAGTTTCTGTATGGCTGCAAATGAATGAAATCAAATTGGATATAGGCATATCTAAATTTGTTTGATTTAAATTCAAATTTAGATATATAAAAATATTTTTATATATAAAAAACATCCCAACTTGAATCAGATCTTATCCATTAATTGGACTCGTTTCGGATTTGAATTGAACTTGAATTGCAATTGAATCTTGAAAAAAACATTAGCAAATTAAACTAAAAATGATCAAAATATTAGATTATTAATAAAATGAATTAAAAATGACTTAGATGTTATATTTTATTAACAAAATTGAATTAAAAATAACTTGTATGAAACTTAGTAGAAAAGCAGCATTTAAAACAACCTTAATGATATATACAATATAAATTTTAAGTATACATGGACATATATATTTGAATTGAATCAAAATAGATATATTATCATATCAGATAGGGGTTGATCCATATTTGATCCAAAAAATGGATGGAATTTGAATCACCCTTAATAATTTGAATTCAAATCCAGACAAATGTATATTGTTGCAGCCCTAGTTTCTAGCTGGTTGTAATTGAGACTTGGGGTCCATTCCAACCTTCACTTAGGTTATGTTTGGTTTGATGGAAAATGTAGGGAAAGAAAGAGAAATGCAGGGAAACCTATACAAGATTTGTAAGGATTTCCCTACATTTCCTTTCTTTTCTCCCTTTTTTCTTTCAAACCAAACACAGCCTTAGGGTTGGGGTCATGGGTTTGGGGATGAAATAATGAAATGACTTCTTGATGTTGTTTTTTATTAGATATATTTATTTAATTTTATCCATTGTGTAAACTAATACAAATTAATACAATTTAGCTTATTTACTTTAATATGTTTTATAGAAGACCATCTACAACACTCATAAGAAACAATGTTTTACAAGTTGAAGAGGTTAGAAGGGTTAGGGGCAGATCCGAAAAGATAATTGAAATAATAAAAAAATGATTTAAGCCTTCGTAATTTAACAATGAATACAATACTTATTTGGATAAATGCATTTACCTAACTAAGTAACTCACTTCCAAATGAACGATTCCTAAAAAAATCTCGTTACCAGAAATAAAAGTGATTATCTTTCTAATAATATTGTTTTCGAGATAGTTTTTTGGAAAATTTATCTATTGGCATGAAGATGGCAAGAGATATATACTATAGTTGTAGTCAGTCTGGAGTCTAGAGTCCTCAACTGGTTAGATCAGTTTGATTCAACATGTCATCCTTGTCATTCTTTGACGTGGTTGAAACAAAATTAAGGTGTAATCGAAAAAAATCAGCTATTTCCGTTTGAAGTAGCCTTAGGCTAAAACCGTGAATCAAGTGGCTCACTTTGAATTGGGATGAAGTAGCTTAATGTAGGGTTAAGTAGGGATAAATTCGAGCCGAGTTGAGCTGAATAACTAGTTATTCAAATTCGGCTTGTTAAAGCAGTATGAGGTTCGAACTCGGTTCAGTTTGGTTCAAACTCAAATTGAAAAAAATATTTCATAAAAAAAATATTTTTATTTAATATTTTAAATATTAAAAATTATAACAATTAATTATTATTATATATAAAAATAAAAATATTATATATATAACTATTCGAGCTTGACGCGCAAGACTCGAGTTTTATTAGACTCGAGCTCGATTCAATTAAAGGTCGGTTGAAACCGAGCCGAGCACTGCGGTCAAGCAATGCATCAAAAGCCATGATTTGACGGTCCTAGCCCATAAAAAAGTTATCTGTGTAGAACAGTAGGTGATGTCACTGTTACAGACGAGTAGAGTAAACGACCTTCTCTCCCCAGGCCCGTATTGCTAGCAATCGCTTGCGGGTAAAATAAAAAAATCATTTCGGCTGATGCTAAAAAGACCAAAACACCCCTCATTAAGTTGGTCCACACTCCATAGTTCAAGAATTTCTCGAGATAAAGCCATTAAACCATCTCTCGTGAGAAATTAAGTAACTGTAATCAAACTACAATTATAATATGATTGACAGTTAAGAGTTAAGACACAAAAAAAGGAATGCCTAGGTGGCCCACATGTGGTATGACCTACGAATCCATACGTTATTCCACCGCAATCGTAGGGTTCAGGTCCACAGTTACCGATAACTGTGGACCTACGAATCCATACCTTGCACGTGGCAATTTTATTATCTGCAAACATCTCTAATCTTTATCAAGATTCTTACACGTGTCAAGCTTCGCTGGTAAGTCCAGTCTTCCCCGAAGGAACATGTCACCATCCAACGGAAGACACGTTAACTGGTCCAGTTTTCATAGAAGTTCTCGACCGATAGCTTTTTTTTGACGGCTGCGGTTAGAATGTAAAAATAGATTCTATGCTTTTTACAGCACCGGATAACTGCCCGCCTACGAAAGGTCATGGAAAACACATGTACAAATGTCGTGGTATACAGGCACACCCATTCAGTCAGGCTTGTAGTAATGGATAATCACAATTTAATACTTTTATCTGACTATTTTGCCCTCAAGCATAAGACCAACTTTGAGATCTAGAGACCTAATTTGCCACGTGGCAAACCTTTATGATTGGGATGGGCTGCCTGTGTTTTAACTTATACCTACTACGCATCCAACGACGGCTACGAGTTCACTTCCCAGTTCCCTCCTTTCTGAAGGACCATTGCCAGGTAAGAATTGAGGAAACAGTCACATCAGCAGGGGAAGTTTTAATTAAGATTCCGTCTGGCTTCGTTATCTACCATAGATGATTTCGTCCATCTAAGGGAAGCTTTGTTATCCACCGTTCGATGGAGCCCTTTACATCAGTTTAGGCAACCGTGTCCCCATACCCAACAACCTGCCGCTGCAGTGCTGCACTTTCTTTATTCAAAAATAAAAGATGGGGCTACAAGGGTATCTTGGTCATTTCAACGAGGAAATCAGATTAGATTAAAGTAGAGAGTTGAGTTTAGAACCCCGGCCCCCGGCTACGAAGTCCGTGGTCACATCTTGCATTCTCGCATCGTCATGTGACCATAAATCCTTCTGAAGTTCTGAACTGCGTAAATCTCATCTCTCTCTCTCTCTGCTTTAAATCCCCCTCGCTAAAAAGACTCGTATATTATTATTATTCTCTCTCCAGAGTCCAGCCCCCCCCTCTCTCTCGCTGCCTAGAGAGAACGACTTTGGTTTTTTCTTATTTTTTTCCTCCCCTGGCCTTCCCTCTCATTTTCGTCCCTGCGAGTCCCCCAACCCTCCACCCACCCACGAATTCCCACATTCGTAAGCCATGAAAGCTTAGCTCTCTTAAGTCAGGTAAACCTCCTCTGCCGTCTCTTCGTCTCTATCACTTTCTATCTATCTCTGTGTCACTTCGTGTGTGCTATGCTCCGTTTTGTGCTCTCGTCTTGGTTATTTTACATTGAGGAGTTGACAATCGAGGTCAATCGATACATAACCATGAAGACCCATTTGCGCAGGCTTAAGTTTTCACGTGGGTTTTGACGTTCAAGCTCTTCCATGGAGGTTAGCGTACCTTCCATCTTATTCCTTTTTGCATGTTTCCTTCTGTTTATAAGATGATTTAATGTATTCTTCTTCGCGTTCCGGTAGTTGTTTTAGCGTTCGAATAAGTTGAATTTGATGGGATCACATAGAAATTCTCATTGCCAAGTATGGGTTCATGATTCTTGAACGGTTTGTCCAGTTCGAATGTTGCTGCTTTGGTTAAGATTGTAGGACTTGTTGTTTAGAGGTTAATATACTATTTGTGTCTCTTTAATTTCGCGATATTTTCTGTTTCTTAATGGTCTTCTGAGATGGGCATATGTGGAGTAGCTTTAGGAGTCGTTTCGGGTTTGAAAATGGATCTAGGATGTGCTAGTCTTTGTATGGGTCTGTTTCTCTGAGGCTTTGTTTGTCTGTATTCCTTGCTGGTGGTGTTTAGTTTGTGAAATCCGTTTTGTGGGTTTTATTCAGTTGTTTGAATATAATTTTTGTCCGCAGTGTTTGTGACATTTAACTATGACATTCCCTTTGATTTGCATATACAGGTATTGGGATTTTCTTAAATACTGTTTAATTTTTATATGTATATATCTATATTATTTCTTTCTCGTTTGTGGATCTTTGGTTCCTATTTCTTTTTATATGTATATATCCACCTGCTGAATTTTATTTATGTTCTTTTGACGTGTTAGTCTTTTCTGTTGAACCTTAGGCTCAGTTTGGAAAGAGTACAAATACAAATATGTACAGTACAAATACATACAAAAATAATACAAAATATAAAGTTTTGCACTCTACATATTTGTATTTGTACTCCTTCGAACTGAGCCTTAAGGAAAAAAAGAGTTATCTGAATATTCTTGGTTAGAGGAGCTCTCTTACACTTAGGAAGCACTTGTTGTATTTTCTGCTCTGAACAAATTGATACTTGATAAGTCATTAGTGTTTAACTTGCTCTTAAGTTGATTTTGGTGGTTCAATTTCCTGAATTTCGTATTTTTATTCACATTGGCTGTGGGGATTGAAAGGACATGCTATTCAGCTTTGGTTATTGAACCCAAATATGGAACTTTCTTACCATGTAACATTTATTTGTTCTCAAGGGAAGATAACTTGGGGATGACTGAACTATCATCTCTTTATGGTTTGCATTCATGGTAATTTTGGTAGCTAGTAAGCTAATTGTGTTGTATAATAGGAGAAAATATACTTGTAAAATTTAATTCTATAAACTAAATTCTTGGCTCCTATAGTTACCCATCACAAAGGTCTGACAGCTTAAAAGAAACATATTAGTGTCTAGGTAACCATGGATGCTTGCGGAAACTGCCTTAAATCCCTCTTATTGCCTCTATTCCAGTGCAGTGAATGTTTCTGAGCCTTAAGTTATTGACAGCTCATCTTGTCTTTTTTGTGCTTGTAAACCTCTAGTTCAGTTAATTACTTTAAGGCGTGTTATCATTTGCAAAATGAATTAGTTTAAATCCATGGTATTCACTTCCCTTTTTGGTGTATTTGAAGATGATATCTTTTTAAACATTTTACACAGTTCTTTCCTTCTCTTTAATTTAGTTATACATTTATTTATTTTAGTTTTAATTTCAGGTGCTTTGCAAGTAACTTAAAGTTGATTCACTATCATGTGACTTGGGTCTTGTTTTAGTTATCATTAACTTGCTAATGATTTGGTCTGCTTTGGATTGTATCAGAGGTTTTATATCCATATTTGTGCCAGTTTACTGCATTCACATTCCTTTTCATTTGATTTTACAGATGGATTCAGTTGAACTGTATCATGACAGTGAGTGCACTGAAGATGCTTCTCCTGAACAGTTACATTCTTTAGGTTCTCTTGATATAAGTGATATATTTGGAGATCCACAGGTACTTCCTCGAGTTGGAGACAAGTACCAGGTTGAAATTCCACCTCTGATGGCTGAAACTGATCGTCTTCAGCTAATAAAGATCCCAACTGATGCAGAAGTCATGGCAGCTGATGTTGCCCATTCTTTTCAAGTGGGACAGTCGATCCCAATTATGTGGGTGCATAATAAACTTAATGACATAAAGAGTAAAACCATGGAGTTTCTGGATGATTTGGATAATGCAATCAATACAAATGGATCAATGGAATGTATAAAAGGCAAGGAAAGCCAAATAAGTTCAAGTAACACAGACTCAAATCTTGAGGTTGAACCATCAGGCATTGCACTGGGCCATGGGAAGGGACAAAATGAATCAGAAAACGAAAAACCTATGGTGATTGGTGATCAGATGGATGTCGAGTTCCCTTTGCCACAACAAAGCAATTCCATCCAGTATCATCATGCCGGTGGCAAATGTGACTATCCAGTGCCAGGTTCTCTTGGTGATCATTGGAGTGACATTGAGGAGAAGAGCCTTATCCTTGGTCTATATATTTTTGGGAAGAATCTTGTTCAAGTGAAAAGATTTATTGGTGGTAAACAGATGGGGGATATACTGTCATTCTATTATGGAAAGTTTTATAGGTCAGATGCACACCGTAGATGGTCAGAGTGTCGGAAGTTGAGAAGCAGACGGTGCATACAGGGGCAAAGAATTTTTACAGGAGGAAGGCAACAGGAATTGTTATCTCGATTGCTTATGCATGTGTCGGAGGAAAGCAAAAACACATTACTGGAGGTATTATGTAAAATTTTGTCAGATATTACATAAAAAAAATTTCCTTTAGGATTTACTTCTGAAATATCACTGGATCAAATTAAGTGTTTACTTCTGAAACATTATATATCCTGTGTAATAATTATACATTGTAGTGAAGTACTTACTGCCTTCCTTTAAACCACTATTGTTTATGTATTTGATTCTTAATGTAATAGTTTCATTTTGGACTAAGGGCTTCTTTTTTCTTCTCCACATGGTAATGCTAACCGTATTACAAAATCAAAAGCAAAAATAGAAATAAAAGAACAACAAGACCATCAAGAGCTAATGATCAAAACCAAGGGGCTAAACAGCCAGCCAAGCGGTAAATCAGTACAAAAAGAATCCCCAAAACCTATCAGAGCTAACCTAGGAGGGTCAAGCCCCATTGACCTCTGTTCTATTCACTCCACCACTACCCAAGCTATCAGTAATCAAGTTGGTTTCAAGAATTTACTTCTTATATGTCCCAAGAATGAACTTGTTAATGATGTGGTCTACTGTATCTTTATTCAACAAAGGGTGATGTGAAATAAAATGTATTCTATGATGCTACAACTGCATGTCTAGACTCTAGACTAGACAAAACTCCCCCCTCCAAAAAAGAAAAAGAAAAAAAGAAATAAATGAAAAATAGGAGACTCTCTTAGTGAGCTGCTTGGGAAAACTGATTGCAAATGAGCTGAACTTGGAAAATTTGATGATTGAAAGTGACTCAAAGCTGATGGCGAAGTGGTTGAAAGAACCGGAGCCTGTAATTTGGTACTACAGAGATGAAGTTAAGAAAATCAAATGGTTGAAAAGAAATGAACTTGGGGATACAGTGGGTTAGGAGATCAGCTAATCCGATGACTGATACATAAGCTAACTTGTATTCTTCTTATTGTGATGTGTGAGGGCATTCCGCACCTCATTAGTCTTACAAAAATACCTAAGTGATGAGGGATCACCCAATACAACAAAAAGCAAAAAAGCAAAAAACAAAACAAAAAATAAGTACATCCATTTTCCTTGCAACAATACATCTAATGTAGGTTTAAAGTACTCCAAAAATCAGAACCAAATTCTTCTCTTTTTGATCCCTCAAATCCTGGTAGAACCAAAACCCAGTATAAAAGCTTTACACCAATGATCATGCATAGCTTCTCGCTTTTCAATTTTCCTTGAAAAATTCTGCTAGTTCTCTCTTTCCACACTTCCCAAACACACTGTGAAAGGAACACAACTCCAAAGAATCTTTACTTTTCTGCTTCCATTGAGAACCAGCCAGAGAGTCAAAGATTTCTTTAGGCACTTGAGATGATCACCTCTCCTTGAAGAGCTGAAAGAAGAATCCCCAAATAAACCTTGTGTACCAGCATTCAACCAACAAATGCAATATGCTTTCTGCTTCTAATTCACAGAGAACACATCTAATTTCCATTTGATACCCTCTTCTCTTCAAATGATCTTGAGTGAGAATGCCGTCCATAGCCACCAGCCATGGTATGCTTCCACCTATTTGCCATTTTCTGGTTCTATGCATATTGAATAATGATGACTCTACTTTTTGAAGACTCAGAATGTTACTGTATTGTACTGTTGTCAGTATCTTTGTTCTTTTGCAGAAGGTGAATAGATTTTCAAGTTTTTCTTTAGATCCTATCTCTGAAATTTAGGTCTCCTATACAAAATTAGTAGTTATATTTTTCTTTTCAAGTATTTTTCTGTTATTACTATCTCTTTGCAGCAGTATAAAACCATCATTCCAGGAGCTTTTGGCATGCCTCTTAAATAAAAAGGGTTTCTGCTATAACTAAACTGGCTGGTAAGGTTTCCTTTTTATTTCCAAGAGATGGATTTTACAGAAGTGGACACTTATTGACTTTTTTGTTGTTTGAGACGACACCATTTTAACATCAATGAGTTAGCTAACCCAGATATAAATATCCATGCTTAAGTTGCTTGGGGATCATTAACTCCATTTATATGTCCTTGTAAACCATTTTGCCCTAGTTTTAGTTTCCTGTAATAGTCCTTCTGAAAATAACACTGTGTTTGTTCTTTTAATCAGCTTACTGGTACCATTTCTTCAGTTTTTTCTAGATTCTTTTAGACAAGGATGATCTTCCATCTTTCTACCATAATCAATCTAGAAAGGGAAAAAGAAAAAGAAAAAGGAAACCTTGCTTTAAACAATGCCATAATAACATGGTGGGTCTTGAATGGATAGTGCTAGACAACTTTGTTGGCATGCTGAAAGTGTGAACAGTTATATATGGTCATGGCTTTGAATCTAGAGGGAAATTATATACTGGTCAAAAGAGATGTATTGTACACAATGCCTTGAACCAAATGCAAAAAATAGTCTATAAAATTTTCCATATAGGGTTATTTTGGGTATATAGATATTGGGGTTGGATCAAGGCATAGAGGAGAAAGCTCAACACTTCAAAGTAGTGTTTTCAACCTGTTGTTGACTCGGCCAGTTGAACCGTTCAAACCGTCACCCGGCCATGATTTTGGGTCCGATTCTATTAAAACCCTTCAATCGGTAAAAAATTGTTGACTTGGTCAAAAATCATTCGACCTGGCTGGTTCAACCGTCGACCCAGTCACCAAGTTGCGGGTTGCACACTCAATGCATGCAAATTTTCGCAGGCCATAACTTTGCACTCCAGTGTCCGAATGGGGTGATCTTTTTTTTTTTGATTTTGGGTAACTTTTCGAGATCTATGCATCCCAACGCCTTGCCTCGCTATTTTTGCAAAAAACCCCTTTTTTGGCCTCAAATCACAATTTTTAATATCTTTATAACTAAAAAAAAATAAAAACTGAATTAGAAAACATAAATTAAATATAAAATAATACATATAACATATGTAAAACATAATTATACATTATTTATTGATAAAATATGTATTTTTACACATATATATACATGTACACACACATATAATGATGATGTGGCACGGTCTGACCCATTTCACCCAGATGGTTGAACCGGTAACCCGTGACCTGGAGGCAAAAACAGTCCAGCCTCTGGGTCGGTTTTTAAAACATTGTTTCAGAGGCTAGCAGGAGGAAGCTGAGGCTATATTACCAGTTGAGAATATAGTAGAATTTTGCAGGGGCCGAAGACATAAACATGGATTGATGAGCCACATAAAATCTTATTTTCTCCATGTGTTCTTTCTTTGCTTTTTCTTGGTTTCTGATAAAAACTCTGGGGGGGAAGACTTCTCTCTCTTCCATAATTATGGGGTTTTGTCTTAAAGGATTTCTTAGGAATCTCTATGGATGTACTGCCAAAAAACGGAATACCTGTGATTGACATTTGGGGATACCTAGTAGGGATCCTCAGATCCTCCACAACGACAAAGTTCTCCAGCCCATGCTGAGGTAAGACTTCAGTTTGATGGAAGGTCTCATGGTATCTCTCTTGAGTCTTGAATCCCTAAGAGCAGATGCTTTATGATGCAAATGATAATATATTTAGGTCTTCAGTAGACCTGTTGGGATGCAGATTCTATTAAGGCTGATGTTGTTGCCCTTCTACAGGAGCCAGAATTGTTGAGCTGTGCCAATTTTTATTCAGTCTCCATCAAAAGTGATTCAGTTAACACAAATAGATGGTTCCTATCTGTTGGAAGTGGTCTTTAGAGTATTGATAAAAAAAAAAAAAGAACTGGTTGTGTTGTAGTACTTAATATGATAGAGGAAGAAGTTAAATTGTTGGAGGGGATCCTCGGTTGTAAGGTTAAAAACCGGGTCATTAGAATACCTTAGACTACCTTTGGGGGGCAACCTAAGAGCAAAAAGTTTCTGGAAACCTGTAGTGGAGAGATTTCCTATTAGGAAAAGGAACTACATCTTAATGGGTGGGAGAATAATCCTAATTAAATCATCTTTGGCCAACCTACTCATTTATTACCTTTCCACCTTTTGTTGACCAGTTAAAGTGGCTAGGCATTTAGAAAAAATACATGAGGGAATTCTTATGGGAACTAGGGGATGAGAGAAAGGACCATTTGGTGAAGTGGGAGTAGGTGTGTAGATCCAAGGAATAGGGTGGGTTAGGTATTGGGAACCTAATTCAGAGAAACACAACTCTGCTAGGTAAATGGTTACGGAGGTTTCCCTAGAGAGAAACAAGCTATTGCACAGGATAATGAATATGACTTCCTCGTTTGTTACTAGCTAAACTGGATAATGTTTTCTTGGATCAAAATTCAGAGGACAATGGAATTTGTTCTCCCTCCTCTCATGGTGTTTTCTCTTGTGCTTCCTTTTTCAGCCTCCTTATTTACTTTGATTCCTTGGGGGTAAACTTCCCAGTGAAAGAGATTTGGTGCAAGCCTATCTCTTCTAAAGTTCAAGCTTTGTGTTGGGAAGTGTTCCTTGGAAAGATCAATACCTGTGGTATGCTGCAAAAATGAAGGCCTAACATGTGCCTCTCTCCTCATATGTGTATGGTTTGCAAAGCTAGTGGTAAGACTATTTCTCATTACTAATCACATGTCTTTTTTTTTTTTAATTGAAAATTTGATTTCATTAATCAAGCATAATAGAACTTTACAAGCTTCCCTTGGAGAGGCGCAAGGTGCAGCCTCTCCTAATCAAATTCCATAGCTGCCCAAAATAACCCATCTCTAGAGGACCCTTGTTTAGCAAGAGAGTCAGCCAAAGTATTTGCCGACTCCCCCCCACCCCCCCGATTCTGAGAGTTGTATGTCTTGTTAAGCATTTGACTTTTTTTATGAGGTCCATATAATTCCAAACAACTGAATCTGGGTTCATCAGCCGGCCCGTCTTGTTAAGCATTTGACTTTTTTTATGAGGTCCCTATAATTCCAAACAACTGAATCTGGGTTCATCAGCCGGCCCACAATCACCTTGGAGTTCCCTTCAATTAGTAGATTCTCTACTCCAAGTTGGTTGGCAATCTGAATTCCTTGTATTGCAGCCAATAGCTCAGTCCTTGTAGAGTCCCCTATTCCCACTGGGCCTGAAAACAAAGAGATGATGTTTCCATCCTCATTCCTTAAAACCTCTCCAATTCCTGATGGTCCTGGATTGCCCTGGCTACTACCATCAAGATTCAATTTGGTAAAACCTTCTGGAGGAGGTGCCCTAACTGTTACAGGTCTGTTTTACTTAATTGAGGAATGATCTATAACATTTCAATTCCTCCAAAAGTCATCAAAGGAGAAGGAGCTGAAGGAGTCCAAAGATTTCAGCCAATGAATAGCCCTGGTTTGGATACAATCCAATGATTTCAGCCAATGTAAGGGATCTTTCCTTGCCTTGGCTACTAATCACATGTCCCTTTGTGCTTTGTGTTTGTGAATATTTCTGATCTCTCTTTGGTTGTAGGTGGATTCCCCCTCAAGGTGTGGTAAGCCTATTCAGTCCCAGCTTCTTGAGGTAGCCAAAGAAGAGAGGGAGAATAATTTGGAGGGAAGTAAGGGCAACAGAGGTGTGGGCCATTTGGGAGGAATGAAACCAAAGAATCTTCAATGATAAGAGTAGGTCCAAGGATGAATTGATAGAAGGCTTAAAAGTCAGAGCTGCACATTGGGTAAAAAACTTTGGAACTCTTTTGAATATTCTCAGTTAATGATATTGTAAGAACTTGGGCAGAAGTGGTGCAGACAAGGACACAGAAAGAAAGTGTGCATATGAATTGGATTTCACCAACTGACAACAGGATAAAGTTGAACTTTGATGATAGCTCCATGGGTAATCTGAGGAGGGCAGACATTGGGGGTATGCTCGGGAACCACTTAGGCTTGGTGGTGGCTATGTATTTTGGGTCAATTGGAGCTGGTGACTTGGTTAGAGTTGAACTGATGGCACTGCTGCAAGGACTAAGATTAACAAAACAGCTTGGAAAATGAGAGTTGGAAGTGAAAGGGGATTCAAAACAGGTCATATCTTGGACAAGAAAAAACAATTCAGCTCTTGGATTTACAAGCATGCCTTCAAGGAGATGGCCTACCTTTCGAGGGAGCTCAGTGCATGGGTTAGAAGAACTGCAAATGGAATGGATGATGTATAGGCTAAACGAGGGGTCAGTAGACATCGGTTTTTCTTTTTCTTTTTTTTTGGGGGGGGGGTGCGGGGTGGGGGAGCAAAAGTATAAATCTTTGTATCCCGGTATAGTTGGAGTGCAGAGTGCTCCAGCATGTTAAAAGGTCTTTATATAGTTATTACTTATTAGTTCTTTACCCCCTTAATGTTAATATTAGAGGAGGCGTATGCATTATCTTCTGTATAGCAATGTACATATCCTTGTGTATACCTGTTTGGATTTAGTGTATTCCATGTTTTACCTTCTTCAGATAAAAAAGAAATTTCTAACAAATGTGGAACAATCGTTGTGGAATATCACCAATATGAGGTACTTGTGGTTACTTTGCATTAGAGAAAGTTTTCAAGAGAAAAGATGATTCCAAAAAAATAAAATAAAAAAAAAAAAAACAAAAAAGGCTCTTCCACAAGGAAGTCTTGGCATTAGTGGAATTGATTATAACATCAAAGCATTATGGTAGTAGAAAGGATGTGAGTTAGCTAAGAACTTCCAAGTAGTCTATGCATCTATAAGTTTGGTCATGTGCATAAAATGAGAGAAAGTAGACTAAGATGGTTTAGTCACGTGCATAGAAGATCACCCACAACACCTATAAGATGAAGTGATCTGTTACAAGTTGAAGGGGCTAGAAGGGCTAGGGACAGATGACAGACCAAAAAGGACACGGGTTGAAGTAGTAAGAAATGATTTAAGCACTCGTAATTTAACAATGGATACGGTGACAGACAAAATGGAATGGAAAAACAGGATTATGATGAAGTTTGGACTTTGGATACAGCCTTCCTCACCAACCTTTGATATATTTCAAGCAGAGAGATACTTGATTTGAGATATGCAAAGTAGAAATCATGTAGTTTTCTTGCCCTTAGGTACATCATGATTTGATCTAGAAGGGTGAAATTAACAGATGGACCCGGTTGGCCTTAGGAATCTCTAGATGAGTTGGTGAGACAAGAAAACCCAACCCAATGTTTTCTGTATTTTGTTTACTGGTTTCCTTCTTGTTTAGGAACTGTACTTTTACTAAACTTCTTTTCAGTTGGAATACAAAGAAGAATCATTCTTTTCCCATTTATTATATATAATATGTTTTCATGGAATTCGATTCTTATGGATGACATTAAAATTGCTTCTGAAACCAGTCCTGCAATTTATGACCTTGGACCAGCATTTTACATTTGTCTGAAATGATAGTATTAAGATTTGATTTTTTTTGGTTGATTTCCAGGTCTAACAGAATAATTAGATTATTTTTAGGAGTTTACTACTAAAAGAAAATAAAATGTGGGCTGAAGTGGTAAGAAATGATCAAATGACTTATAATTTGACAGAAGACATGGTTTTTGATAGAGCACGATGGCAGGATAAGATTGGTGTAGCTGACCAAAATAGTTTGTACTAATGCTGATAGAGCACGATGGCAGGATAAGTTGAGAGAAAATAAAACAATTATAACCACCTTCCTGTTATTCTTGGTCCTCCCAAAGGATAGTGATCAGACTGTTAGTCCAGTATCAAAAACCAGAAGGAAAAGAAACAAGAGAGTTTTGGGTGTTAACAAGAAACAGTCCTTAAGAATTGTCTATAGTTATTATCTTTGAGACTAGTATGGGAAGGATCACCTCTAGAGTGAGCAATTTGTTCTGATGGGTTCCAAGGTTGTTAGCCAATTCACATATCCGGGAGTGGAGTTCGCAGATGTGAATTATATTGTATATTTTTGATATTTATGTGGGGCTCTATTTCATTTTTTTTTTAATTGTGCTATTTGTATCTCAGAATGTTGCTCTCTTGGTTGGGGCCAATTCTCATTTCTTTGTATTTAGGCCCTGTTTGTTTGCCGGTATTTAGTGGGGGGTAAGTTGACCACAATATCTGTGTTCATTTGCTGCTATATTGGGTCCCACAGTTACCCGGGTAACTGATACCCTCTTGTGAGGTGGGTAAATAATTTATCTCACGCTTGTTGAAGCCAATAAGTGACCTCCCCCTCTCATCTCTCTCTTTACCCAGGTAACTGGTAGCGTACAAGGACACTGGAAATTTGCTTACCCAGGCAAGTTTTACTTGGGAAACACTTGCCCGGGTATTTATTGTATTTTGATCTTTAGTCAACTGTCCATCAATAATAGAATGGACTCTTTGGTTTGACTATATAGAGCGTTGTTATTTTGTTTGGATCACCTTACTGGTGCTCCCTCTTTGTATTTATCCTATTTTGATCTTTAATGAACTTTCAGTTAATTAATAGAAAAGACACTGTGATTTGACTACATAAGCAAAATGCTTTTTAGGTACTGAACCATAGTTGCCAAGGTGTCTAGGCAATTGTAGGTGACAGTGGAGTGCCTAGTTTCCTAGGCCTATGCAATAGAATCATACAAAGAAAAAACTAAATCCTAGGTTAGTTCCCTAATTTTACATGCCATTCGACATCCATGTAATTTGAAAAAGTGGCAATTCTCTTTACCAACAACAATAATTTTCCTCTGAGAACGTAGTAAACCATTGTGTATGAAAGACGATAGTATTTTAAATAATTGATTTTAATATCTCAAGCACAACACTATATTATAATAAATATTTGATAGAGTAATTGCATGTTAGAAAATTATTAGCTACTAAGTAATGCTATAATTGATTTCTCCTAACTGGTGTATTTTGTGCAAAGCGCAAAATGAGGACTGTTACCACTTATTGATTTCTTGTCCTTTTGCTGCTGCCATTTGGAATTGGGTATTTGATTTGTTTGAGTGTAGGTGGAACTTGCCAGCTGAGGTAAATTTGCTGTTTTCCCCTTCTACCTTTGTGTGGACCACAAGAAGAGGGAGAGTCATGTTGAAGTGTATAAGAGCAGCTCTCCTTTGGACTATTTGGGAAGAGAGAAACTCCAGAATTTTTCAGGAGAAGGAAAGAAGTATTCTTGAGGTCAACGAGTGTATTGTTACAAGGACTATTTTATGGCTGAAATCCTTAAAGCTCTTTGAAGATTGTTCCTTTGAGGATTTAATGAGGAATTGGTCTGCAGTTGCCCTCACTTCCTCTATGAAGCCTAGAGTCCAAGTAACTTGGACTCTGCCGATGGAGGGTTTTATTAAGCTGAACTTTGACGGAAGTAGTCAGGGTAACCCAGGACCGTCTGGGATTGGTGGTGTACTGAGAGATGAGAACAGAAACATTATTGCCTTTTTTTCGGGATTGGTGGGAATAGGAGACTCTGTGAGGGCTGAACTCCTATCTGCGGCACAGGGGGTACAGATTGCCTATCAACTCTTAGTGCAAAACTTAATAATTGAAGGAGACTCCAAGGTGGTAGGGCTGTTCATCATAAGGACCAACCCGACCAAACCGACCAACCCGGACCGGCCCAACACGAGTTGGTTGGGTTTTCATCAGTACCGGTCGGTTTCGGGTTGGGCAAATATATAAACCGATATATCGGGTCGGTTTCGGTTTTCTTGTGTGAAAACCAAAACCAACCCGACCCGACCCGAACCAGTCTTCTACTAGTTCAGTAGTTCCTAGTTTGAATAGTTTCCTACTTAACTATAACTAGTCTTCTACTAGAACTAGAAGGCACATTAAGCAATTACAATTAGAATAGGCAATCTATCCTAGTTTCTAACTTTCTATAATCTTTTACACCAAATAGGCAATCCATTAGGCAATTACAATTAGAATTCAATTAGGTGTCCTTTTTTTTGATGAATAATTAGGTGTCCTTTTATACAGGAGCAAAAAAAGAGTAAACTCTTTACTGCTACCTTTCTTTATTTCTCTTCTTAAGACATTTGCATCTTTTATTTTGGGAAATTGTCTAAAACTCACCATGTCAGTAAGTTTTTATTTTCCAAAACTCATCTTCCGTTAGTGCACCGTTAATGCTTCTTAACAGAGGTGTCCATGTCAGCATAAATAACAGTTTTCATGACCAAATTACCCTTGAATGGTGAGTTAGAGGAAAAATGGTCTTTTTCAGTTTTCTTGTTTATTTTGCATTTTTAATGTTTTGTTATAATTTTCAATGTTTTTTTTAATTTTCTATTTTCTACAATCTATAAATTTTCTTGTATTTTTGTTATTTATTTACAATTTCTGTGTTTTTCTATATTTTTTGGTGTTTTTTCTACAATTTTTATTTTCTGTTTTTTTTTTCAATTTCTATAGTTTCTATAATTTGAAAATATTTTTTTATTTAGTTTGCAATTTCTATAATCTTTTATATTTTTTGTAATTTCTATGTTTTTATGTATTTTATATTTGAAAATATTTTTTTTGAACTTTTCCTTTTTTTCATGTCTAAATATTAAAATGGTAATATATTAACACTCGCTAATTTATTTTGTATATATTTTATATTTTTCTATGAAGGTTAAAATGGTAACATATTAACATCCGTTAGTCTCTTTAACGTCAAGTTAGTGACATGGTGAGTTTTAGACATTTTGAAAAGTTGTGGTGAGTTTAAGAGATGCTGAAAACCCATGGTGACTTTTAGACAATTTCCCTTTTATTTTTGATGATAAATTCCTTAAACAAATCATATATAATATAGATGCCATTATCCAATGTTGGCCCTAGCTATTTGGGAGGCCATTATCCAATCCTAAACTTTGACATTTATTTATTATATTTTTGGCACAAAGTGGCAGCCCTCAAACGCAAACCGATGCTCTCATGCTTACCAACCTGAGATTTTACCGCTAAACCAAGTAATAGCCCTAAACATGAATAGAATGTATTAACATACATTCTATCATTGATAATCTGTAGTGATAATATTGATAAATCATCATCATCATCCAAGCCTTTTCTCAACTATATGGGGTTGGCTACCTGAATCCTGTTTTGTCATTCCATTTTGTTTAATGTTATATCCCTTGTTAAATTACAAGTGTTTAAATCATTTTTTACCCGTCTTTTTTGGTCTACCGTAGCCCTTCTAGCATCTTCAACTTGCAACAGATCACTTCTTATGGGTGCTGTCAGTGATCTTCTATGCATGTGGCCTGACCATCTTAGTCTACTTATTATCATTTTATCACCTATTGGAGCTACTCCTAGGTTCCTTTGTATAACTTTGTTTCTGACCTTATCCTTTCTAGTTTTCTACTCATCCATCTCAGCATATGCTTTTCTGCCACACTCATTTTTTTGGACATGTTTCTTGACTACCCAACACTCTACTCCATACAGCATAGCAGGCCTTACAACTGTTCATATATATAGCTGCCCAAGTGCCCAACATTCTGCATTGTGATTTTTGTTGCCTAGAGGGCCATGTAGTCACCTAGATGGGTGCCATTTTTTTCCTAAGGCATGGAATTTAGGTTAGGTATGCAACCAAGAGCGCCTTGTTGCCTAGGTGACATGTTGAGAATTATGTACTGAACCATCACATATTATTTTGACTGAGGGTGACATGATATTCCCAAGTCCCAATTAAACATGGTACAACCATATGATCATCTTCATCATTTCTCTTCAGGTCACTTGGGTTCCAGGTGGCAGATTGTTGCACTCTGAATCTGGTCTGACGTTAAAGCCTTTTTCTCTCTGTAAACAGAGTGCTCTCAAGCATGTGAAGCCTGAGCATATCATGAGGCAATGGTTAATCAAGCCTAAGCATATCATGTCAATCATGTGATCACATATTAGGATGCAATCAAGTCAGATATTTAGGCAGTGTTTCAGGGCTTGATCTGTGGGTATGGCCCAAACATGTTCAACAACTAATGTCTTTGAGGTGCCACCATGGCAGGGCCAAAAAGTAGACATGCTCTCCAAATTGAAATATATAAATTGTATACAATTAAACAAAAATGGAGCAAGATGTCACTATTGGAAATTGCAGGCTGCGTTGCATTCTCTTCACTAAGGGGATTTCAAGATAAGTTTGTTAGTGGAGAAACCATGTAAGGCCTCAAACCTCAAAATTCACACCAATCTTCAACTAAGGGCACAACAATAATAAACATTACACTGAAATTATAGATTTAGTTCATCCTTCTCATAGAAGTGGTCTACTTGGAATTTTCACATGAAACCTAAGAACAAGAAAATGTGTAGAAAAGGTGGATTAGTGCTTAGCCAATGCCAAGTCCCTTTCCTTCAGTGTAAGATCAAGAAGGAAGAAATTTGAGGATAGCCATTCATATTCTCCATTTTTCTTACCCAATAGCCTAAGAGGATGAAGTAGATAGAGGCATGGAGCCAACACTTGAAATTCCATTAAGGATTTTGGAAGAGGAACTCTCAACTTGGTAGAGTTATGAGGAACCAATGTTTTAAAATGCAGAGTCATGAGGCATTCATTGTTCAGAACACAAGAGGCGTATGCCTCTTTTTTTCCTTTTCTTTCATTTTTTCCTTCCTTTCTTTCTTTCTTTCTGCATGAGGTGTATGAGACGTGCCAAAGACACACAAATCATGCAAAAGGTGTTTGAGGTGTACACCTCCAGCATATGCCTTAGAGCATTTTGAGTGCACCTCGCTTCTAGGCATATGCCTCAAATGCCTTTAAAAACATTGTAAGGAACATGGTAAATCTATCTTCTAAGAATCTCAATTGCTCCAGCAACCTTAGTTGTTGGAGTATCTTAATTGCATTTTGTTAAATTTCCAAAGCTGAAAAAGTCATATCTCGATCCGATTGAAATTTGTAATCAAACTCATTTGATAGAATAATTTGAGAAAATATATACACTATTTATAACTTCACTTTTAACAACTAAGCATAGGACATTTGAGAATATGAATAGTAGTAGAAAATGTCAAAAGAGGGTTATGTGTATGATGTTGAGAATTTAAAGTGCTAAAGTCAATGCAATTATTAGAAGCTTATTCACAAATTTTTTAAATGGTATTTGGTGATGAAGTTTGTTTTAAAGTTGGTGTGTGTCAATGGATTGGGTACCATGAACTAAAGATACCAAGGTGACACCAAGATGTGGACAAGCAGTCAGCCTTAAAAAATTATAAAAAGAGAAGCACTTATTGAGGAAGCAAGCCACACTATACAGAAAGATCTTCCATCCCCGATGTGACTAAGCCATTTATTACTTCAAAAGATAATAGAGAACTTTAAGCTCATATAACAGCCCTTGGAGAGGCACGAGCTGCAGCCTCTGTCAACTGATTACAAGGAAACTAGAAAGAAAAACAAGCATTACAGCTAAACCCAAAACAATATTACCCTGTTTTCCTAGGAATGGCATTTTTTCCCATTTCCCCGATTCCCGCTGGGACCCACCCCGAATGGGGCGGGGATGGGGATGATTTTCCCCCTATGGGGACGGGGATGGGGAAATTTTCATCCCCGTTGGTGGGGACGGGGAGAGCACTCCCCACCCCGTCGGGACCCCAATCCCCGCCCCACGGGGACCCCAATCCCTGCCCCGTGGGATCCATGCTATAATATGTACGCATACTTTTATATATGTGTATGTATGTATGCATATTAATATTTTTAAAAATATGGTTGAATATGATTAATATCCTCAGGGTTCTTCAACCACCCCACCACCACCTTGGAATCCCCTTCAATAATAAGCTACGCTACACCCAGTTGATTTGCAAATTGCACTCCTTGTAAGGCTGCTAGTAGTTCTCTACGCAAGGGACTTGAGTAGATAAGTACAACCTCTCCAACCACGTTTCTCAAGACCCCCCATCCCAGAGTGCCTGGATTGCCCTGAATACTCCCATCAAAGTTCAGCTTTAGTGAGCCTTTAGGCGGTGGAATCCATCTTGTAACTGCCTTGGTCTTCCTAGATGAACATCTTGCTACTGCTGACCAATTTCTCCATAAACTTGAAAAGGAGAAATGATGGAATAGTTCAAAGGTCTTTAACCAATGAGTTGCCCTATTCAACACATAATCCTTTACATCTTGGCTACTCCTCCTTCTCTTGGAAGATTCTGGTGTTTCCTTTATTTCCATATTGTTCATAGCAAGGCTGCTCTAGCACATCTCACATAATTCTCCTTCTTTTTTTAGGTCAACTGAAGGTAGAAGGGTTAAATCATGCAAACTTTTGCTGGCATGTTCCACCTACACCCAAACAACGAAAAAAAAGCCAATCTTATAATTCTGCAGAAAAAGGACAGGACATCAATAGATGGTAATAATCCTCCCCATGAAGTCTACAAAGAGTATACTAGTTGGGTGAAATACAAAGGAAAGGTCTTCTCTTTTGTAGGTTATCTAAAGTGTTTACTTTCCCATGATACACTTTCCAACAAAACGTCATTATCTTAGGGGGAACCGGCCTAGACCAAATTTCCTTTGAATGGAAAACATATCGAGAGGAAAACTGACAAGGGGACTTAAAAAGAAGCACAAGAGGAGGTCCTTTTGGACTTGTGAACCCAAATCCTGTTGTCTGGCTTAGAAGGATCCAAATAAACTTGATTCAAGAGACAGAGCAAATTAGAGATAGAATCAATGCAAAAAGTGAAGGGAAAAGCTCCTTTAAAGGGGTATTTCCAACCCAAACATCCTTCCAGAACCAGACAGTGTTTCTAGAACAAACGTCACACCTGACATACCTGAGAAACTGAGGAAGAACAATGTGAATGGCTTTCTGAGGTGTTGCCAAAGTGGCCTGCCCTGATACACCAACATCCCACCCAATCTCTAAACTGCCATGAATACTTCCCACCATTTCATGCCATAACCTCTCTCTCTCTCTCCAAAGGCCACCACCATAACCATTTCCCCAATAATGCTTGGGATCCATCTAACTAACCCAAGCATTCAGCCTTTCTAGAGACTTCCTAATCTCAATTATGAGGTGTACCAAATGCCATGGATCACTTCCCACTTTTAACACTAATCCACTGGTAAGAATGGCATTGGGAACTAAAGAAGACCTACAAACAGAAATGAATACTGATGTAGGAAAGGAGACATGGCACTTCATTTTATGAAATCTCAGATATAGATATGAAACCTGTCCAGTTTTTGTTTGCCATGCCTCTACACCGAGTATTTTGCTAAGCTATATTTCTTTTCTCTTACAACAAATCATAAAGAAATTCTTTTTTTGATAATTTTAATATATGTGAGCTTTCTTATGGTGATACTTGTTTAAAACATACCATTAATATACTTTTGTTGGCTAAATGACGGGAATTGTTATTATTTATGAGCCCAGATAATAATAAATAGTAAAATAGGCAAGGAACATGTGTTATGAATGTGTAAATGGAGTACCCAGGTGTCAAATCAGTATCATGTCTTGTTGACACAGGTAACATTAGACATGTTGGTTACCAAGTATCATGGGTCTAAAGAGGGGGAAGATGTTGATGTTTTTGGATATTATGTATTTTCATTTTCGCCAGAGTTACTTGTCAATAACATAATGGATGTGATTACGAATTTAATGGTTTTGATGTCAAGGCATTAAACTTATGTTCAATGATAACAAAAGCTATAATCACAGTTACAACTATATTGCATACTGTTAGAATGCTCGAGTCAGGGGTATTTTGGTCATTCTAGTGTATCTTATTGAAAGTGAAATGTCTATTGTATCTGAGTTTAAGTTGTGTCCCATCTTCAATGAGGGACAAAATTGTCTTTCTTGTAACTCAAGTTTTTCATGAATAAAAGTTAAGTGGGTCGGCTAGGAGAGGTACTTTTGTACATCCTCTCTTCTAGTCTGGCCGAACACTTTTCTCCTCTCCTTCTTTCTGTTTTCTTTCTTCCTTCTTCTTCTCTACTTTGACCTAGAAACAACTAGGGTTTATTCACACGTACATAAAACATGCAAATCTGTAAGCAATAAGAATAAGGTTCACTGAGTGCATTGTAAAATGCACCAAGAATGTGAAAATTAATAATAAAAGCCTCTTGCATCTGGGAACCACAGGATCTGTAGATGGGCCAACTCCCATTCTTGTGATGCGTCTCATATTTATGGGTAGGTTTGGATCCACCATTTGACATTTCCCACCTAATAGATTATCTAGGTCAAAAGGATATTGATAAAGGACTTTTAGTTACCTGTTTATACTTTTAAGCTTTTTGGTGCTAATGCCATTTTTTTCTTTCTTTCATTTTAGTCACCACTAAGATGAAATAGTAAAATGGATTGTTTGGACTATCTCTTTAAGCTCATTTTCATCTCCCAAGCAGGGCCCTTGTAGTAATTTTCCAATCCTTGAAAGTCAGGGGGTTCCAGGGTATTCCAGAGGACCTACTGCCCATGTTCCGACAAATTCCCAATTATGGAAAACTGAAGTACCATAGAGATAATGGATGACAACAACATGCTATGATGAACATGTCATTTGACATTTATACTATATTGATATCATTACTTTTGTTAACTTGAACAAACATGAGCATATACAGTTTCTGTACAGTAAAACATGGGAAAACCAAATTTTGGCCTATTCCAACATTTTTCAAATGTCTGATGGTTAAAACCATATTTGTCAAATTTCATTGTCCAAGACTCTATTGTTGCCATTCTTTGTTATTTATCTTTGTTTCTGCAAATTTTTTTGAGTGATTCCTTATTGCAAATGCATGAATCTTTGCCATGAACTTGTAAGTACTGCTTCTATTCAGAAAATATTGAGCTTGTAATTTTACAGCTACCCTTTCTATCTTTTTAACAAACTCTGCTCCTGTCTCCATGTAAATGGTGACCAATTGGCAGGTCTCTAAGACATTTGGAGAGGGAAAAATCTCATTGGAAGAATATGTCTCCACTTTAAAGGATATAGTTGGCATGAATATTCTTATTGAAGCTATAGGAGTTGGTAAAGAGAAACATGACCTCACTGGGATTATGATGGAGCCTTTAAAGACCAATCAGGTTATCTCTACTCGTGCTGAAATACCAATTGGAAAGGCATGCTCCTCTCTCACATCTGGAGACATCATCAAATTTCTAACTGGAGACTTCAGATTAAGCAAAGCTCGGTCAAATGATCTATTCTGGGAAGCTGTTTGGCCCCGTTTGCTAGCAAGGGGCTGGCATTCTGAGCAGCCTAAGGATCATGGTTTTGCTGGCTCTAAGCATTCCTTGGTATTTCTTGTACCTGGTGTCAAGAAGTTCTCAAGAAGGAGACTTACTAAAGGAAATCACTACTTTGATTCTGTTAGTGATGTCTTGAGCAAAGTTGCATCTGAGCCATGGCTTCTTGAGCTTGAGGTTGAAGCAGCTAGAGGCAATGGAGGCAAGGAAGAATATGGATGGGAGACAGAAACTAAATTGGACCAAGATGGTCCATCCAATCGTCAACGCCATTGCTATCTTCGACCACGATTACCAAATTGTAATTCAGATCTCATGAAATTTACAGTTGTCGATACCAGCATGGTTCATGGAGAAGGACCATTCAAGGTGAGAGAACTGAGAAATTTACCCGTCGACATGACTAATACTTCCACTCCCACATGTCTTTCAAGAGAAACTGATGAGGATAGCTCTGAGGAGCCAACAGATGAGCCAGATTCTGCTGATTTGTTGTCAAATGATCAAGCAAATACCAACACTTCCAGCCCAATGACGGTTATCTTTGACAAGGGAATGCAATCTGATTTTTCAGATTGTGTGCTTAGTGTTTCGGTGCAGGAGAAGCTAATGAATAACCCAGTTCCTATGAATTTCCCAGAGAACAATCACAAGGATCTGTCTGTCCATGTGCCTAATAACAAGCATCAGAGGAAGAACCAATTTAGCCGGAGAGTGAAACCTGGTCACTCAAACTATTTAGCTCCTGTCACAAAACGGCGGAGATTAACTGCTTGTAGTCGCAGTTTAAACAATTTCTCTGTAGCTCCAGGACAGGAGCCCCATTGCCAGTCAGACTCACCTGATGGAAGTGAAAACATGGTTTCTCAAATGGGTATGTCTCTGGATAAGGCATCATCCACTAGCTCTTCTGCTAAAGACAATCCAGATGAGTGCTGCGATGGCATCTGCAAAGGCATTCTTGGTCAGAACTATTTCGGTACAGAACTACCTCATGAGAAACCTGGACCCCGGACTTTGATTGACCTGAACCTACCCCATGTCCCACTGGATTTTGAAATTGATGAGCCCTTTGTCATGGAGGTGACAGACAGCCAGGATGACCCAAATGCAAGGGGGTCATCCATTCCATCTGAAAGACAGCACATGGAGGAGTCAGAGGTGTTACAAACCTCAAACAACATTGCTACCACAGAAGAGCAGCCTATCGCAAATGCTAGGAGGCAGAGCACTAGAAACCGGCCATTGACCACTAGAGCCTTGGAAGCTTTTGCTTCTGGTTTCTTTAACACTAAACGGAGGAAGAGGAGCCCTGATGCTCTGTCGCATGAGAACTTAATATCAAGAGCTTCCAGGCGGAACTGAGGCAAGGTCAGAGTTTCTGGGAATTCTGGTGATGTTTCTACTAAGACTGTGAATTCCAAGGCAGAGGAGGCATTGGTTGATGATGAGTCTAATACTAACACAATCATGATTGACAAGTCTCTTCAGTCTGAGAGGAAAGGAGTTCACAAGTTATTAGGGGTCCTTAGTCCTCCCTATCCTCCTGAAGTAATGATGTGTAAAGATGATTTATCTGGTTAGGTGGTGATATTCTAATTTTCAATGGGATTGAAGATGCAACAGTTTAGGATGCTCTTTAAAGTGGTCCCAGTAGTTAGCAACTTGTCATGCCCATGAGCATGTTATCACTATGTTTAACCAGTTGTCTGGGGGCATCACCATTTTTGGGATGCTCTCATGATTCATTAATTTGTAGGAGTATGGATATCTTTGTCACATTTCCAACTTACTTCCACAGGGCTGGTGTGGTAACTTGAATGTTCCAAAGAGTCATGACATAGCGGCATGCAGGTTGTCTACAAAGATGTAGCAACAAGGAGGTGACCACGAGGAACAAGAAAGATAAGAGGAGATTCAAGGAGAGGCATTTTTCAGGCAAGAATTGACAGATCTGTCACTTCCCTTCTGTAAAGTTGACTTGCAGTCATTGTGAAAGGGGTCTGAAAGGTTGCTGGATGGCAAAGTTGATTTTCATGATGATGAGGAAGATTAAATTTTGATTTGGTAGGTTTTGTTTGTATTTCTGCAGATGTTTGGCCTCATTATACAAGTGGACATATTATTCATTCCTGCAATGTTGTAGTTTATTTATGTTCTGATGGCTTCCATCTATTATGGATCAAAGCTTCTGCACTTTCCCTTTTTATCCCACTTTGTATGTATTCTTACTGCAGCAAAGGATCCAAGACATGAACTTGCTGATCAATTTTATTCTATCAGTTACCTTTAACAAACCAATAGTCATTCTGTCAAAAAATGAAAAAAAGGCCAATGGCCTCTCATAGCTTTCTTCATTCTAACAGGAACTTCGTTCCTTTTCCTTTAGCCGATCCCATATGGTTGGAATGAGGCTTTAGTCTTTGTTTAGTTGAGTTGAGATACGGACTGCATCTCATACAGTTGAGAATTTAATACAAAATCATCATTGTTACTAATATAGATTTCACCAGTTTGGGTGGCACACTCACTTTCCAAAATGCACTTGGGCTTAAAACTTTTTCTTTTTTAACTACAGGCTCAGGATGATAACAAATTGAACTTGGAAATGTAGCAAATTGTCATTCAAAACTTTATAAATCAACTGCACGTATTCAAAGAATAACAATGAATCGAAGTATTAAACCTTGATACTCGGATTCACTAGCCAACCTCAGGAAGCCATAGTGGAGAAATTTTGGTTTAAATGACCTTTCCAAGGAGGCAACAGTCATCTACGAAGTGGGATACAGGGTTAGATTAAATGGATCCCTCCAAATATAGATGAAGTTAATTTTGACGCTTGGAGGAAATCTGATGGTAGCTGTGCCTATGGATGTATTGCCCGAAACCATCAAGGAAAGATCATCAAAATAGTGTCAAACACTATTGGGAAGACATCAATAACGATACCTGAAATGAGAGAGAGAGAGAGAGCGGGTACAGAAGAAACATTTTACCCCAAAATTGGTCAAAACAGTTTCCAGGTCAATGTTTTCGAACAGTTTTTGACACGGATGATCGAACCGTTTGGTAACTAGTTCTATTTTACCCCAAAATTGGTCTCTAGCCAAAAACCATTGATTTCGCCAATAACCCATTGAATTGAACAGTTTTTTATTTTAATTTTTTGTGATAATAGGCTGTTCATTCGAATTGAACGGTCAAACCATTGACCTGGAAACTGGTGCCCAGGACGATTCCAGTTCCAAGTTGGTTTTTAAACCCTTATTATTGAGGGGGATTACCATTACTATCAAGGCACTCTGCGATAAGTGTGAAGCTACGTGGGCCTGTTGAAACATGAAGGAAGAATGCTTGAAGAGGAGAACATCTATCTTCCAGTATAATCATATTCATAGAGAAAGGAAACCAAGTAGCGGGTTGGCTTGCCAATGTGGGTCACTCGAGAAGTCTATCAGGCTTGGATCCTTGCAAATGGAACCTTAATTACATAGTGCTTATCCTAGGGTGTTCTAGTCTTTCTTCTTTCTTGTGCTAAAATTTAATTAATTATAATGGAGACAAAGAGAACAAAATACTATAGTAAAACAGACTCTAATACCATCTCAAGAAACTATTCAACTTAAAAGTTTATACTATAAGGTGAATTCCCTGAATGGATTTTAATTCCCTATCAGGATTGTGTGTGTATGGCTTGGTAGTAAAACATTTCTCCATTAGTGACTGTAATCATCTTTGGGAAAAAGGGTGAATTCCCTGAATGTGTATGTTTTCGTAGTAAAACACTATTGGGTGAATTCCCTGAATGGGTTTTTATTCTCTTCTGCATTAGAGTCACCACTCTTCTTTGGGACAAAGGGAAATATCATCCCTGATAGCGAGACTGCTTCTTTGACCCTCTTTTTGGCAGCAATGATCTCCTCAGTACTCAATAGAACATATTCCTCTTCTTGCCAGTTGCGTGGACTGGAGTACTGCAAAAGATTCTGTTTTATCTTTTCACTCAGTCCGTGTTTGCTTCTCCATGTAATGGATGTACAAAATTTTCAGATTGCAATATTTCAGCTATTACCTCTGCCTCTTTTACTATAGTTACTTTACCTCCAGGCTCCAAATGGCAAACTTGAAGTGGGCAGAAAGTTCTGTCTGAAATATTTGAACCATATTTTTTGTCCCTTCCCTTTTGTATTAGAGCAAATTAGGCTAGGTGTAAAAGAAGAGTTTTCGCTCTAACAAGTGCAAAAATAACAACCAGAAATTTTCATTCAGAAGCAAACTCCGTTTTAATCGATATTAGTTGTGGACCTCAACCATGGGCTCTGTAATTGGGCTTTAGTTGGCCTAATATCAAAGTACTTGGTTAAAATAATACAAACCTGAGAATGAAATCTAGATTTAGTCCTCACAAAATTTGTTCTCACACCATCCTCACAATACTTACAGCCCTGCACTGTTTCAATTCCACGGCTGTAAGTGTTGTGAGGACTGAATTCGATCTCATGTGAGATGGACTGAAGCACTGCGCTTGGAGATATTGAGTTAGTGCCTGTTTGGGAAGGTTTTCATACAATCGCTTTTGGCTTAAACTGTTGATTAAAAAAAAAAAAACCCTAGAAAGCTCAAATATGCTTTCACTGAGGCAAGAAAGTGACTTTCTAGTAAAGCTAACTTTTTGTAGCCTCTTCTGAGAAGCTCACTGAAAACTCAATCAAAGCTGAAGCCCTCCCAAACAGGCTTTTAGAGCCAAACTATTAGAACTCAGCTGGCCAAAGTTCGTTTTTCCTGGGAATGTGATGGAGGTTTCCTGTAGAAATGAGATGAATAGGAATGAATGGAGCTCTTAAACTAGAAATCAGATTTGCTCCTCATAAAATTGGTTCTCACAGCCCTTGCAGCCGTGTTTTGCGAATATCTCTCATGAATAAAAGTATACGAGTATAAAAATGTTTCTGATGTACAGTTGCAAAAGCTCTAAGTTGGATGTGAGGATAGAGCAAATCCGGACTCTTTAAGGCTCAAATTGGAAGGAGTACAAATACAAATATATACAGTGCAAATACATAAAAACAATACAAAATACAATGTTTTGTACTCTTTCCAGACTAAGCCTAATGAGTGATTCTTTTCTCTGAACAAGATTGTCCTGCTTGCGCCACTGTTGTATGGTTAAAGAGGCATTTTTATGAGTTAAGCTATTAATTTCATTTTTGAGGCCCAAGACCGATGGAAAGACAAGGCAACGTGCAAGGCCCATGCTTATTGCGACCCAACTTGGTTGGGTTCAGTTAGAGCACCCTTAAGTTAGGCCTGTAAACGGTATTTGAAATTTTGAATTCGAATTCAAGATCCGAATTAAACGAATCGAATTTGGATATTTGAATTGAATGAACGGTGGAATTCGAATATGTTTTTTATACCGATTAGTTAGTCAAATCGAATTCAGATATAACATGATTCGACAAATATCCAATTCGATTACAATATTATAAATATATAAATTATATATTTATTTCACAATATCTACGATTATTCATAAATATTGATTTCTTATAAAGAAATATGATGAAGGGTAATTTGGCCCGACCTCTTGACTAGGTGACACGTGTACGTGACTCAGCATATACGACAACTCGGCATAGGCGGACCGATACGTGGACATGACTCAACGCAGGTGACAGCTCAGCAAGTGTCAACTCCCCACGGGGTGAGCTCAAGCACGCCGATGTCTCGAGCTGCACTCCGAATTAAGTTCGTCCCAGTTCGCGAACTGGAACATCAAGCTCGCTCTAGGCCCAAGCAAGTGGGCCGCCTCGAAGACAACTCACCTTAGGCAGAACCACCTCGGCACGCCACCAGCAGCTCGTCACATGGTAGCTCGCTACGGGGTGGCTCGGTGTTTTACAGGAAGCTTCTCATCTGACAAAGCCGTACTTGCCAGACTGCTCCCGCATCCCTCGTCTAACGGCGCAGCGCCTGCCAATTTAGAAGGTTGCACCCCTATCTCCCGCCTGGCGACGTCGTACTTACAGGTTGTCCCCCAGTTGTCGGGGCTATACCATGCAATAGTCACTGTAGCCTGCCTACTCTCGACCCTGACAGTAACGGCCAGCCACTCTGAGGTACGACCTAATAGCGGATCGCCACAGCAGGGATTTGGGATCAATCCCACTCAACCTGTCAGACGCCAGTATATAAGCACTCCGACTCCTCAGAGGCAAAGGTACCGCATATTCACCACTCTCTAGCTCTCATCTTCTTGCGTACTCATTCTCTTTCTCAGCTCGCTACCAAGTTCTAACTTAAGCATCGGAGAGTCCCCGTTGGGTGTTCAACCCCAGGTCCCTTCATCCTTCTTGCAGGTATCTCTTGCCCATCGCCAGCTAGAAGCCTCGTCACTTCCAGCTAGGAGTGGCCGGATTGCGCATCATCAATTGGCGTTGTCTGTGGAAAATGTTTCAAAAGGCTTCTCTACCAAACTTTCACCAGCATTTATGACATCTTCTAGCAACGCCGGGCTTAACAACGGAACAAACACCTCTGGGGGGCACCTCCAAGCTCCCACTATACACATTGGATAGTTTACTGTACCCCTCAACACCTTCGGAGTTCCCACGCTGGACCTACCCCAGGTCGCTGAAGCTGTAAACTCCCCACTCCCTTCTGCGGTGAACACCACCTTCGCTAAGCCCGCCGTGGTCCCCCCCGCGGTGGAGCAGAACCAACTTGGTGACTTAGTGCAGTGTGTACGAGTCATGCAAGCCCAAATGCAGCAAGTCCAGCAACTTCAGTTTTATCACCAACAAGTCTTGTGTCACTTCTACCAGCAATAGTTCCCAGTGCTACAACAGAGCCAACAGCCAGCCCAACCGCGGTGCCCCATAACACCGTTGAACCAGCAGTCGTTCGATCGCCACCAAAGTAGCCGACCTCCCCGCAGGGGGGAGACCTCCTAGGCCTCCTCCCACAACAAGAGAGGACCAACAGCCCCCGCCGCCTTGCAGCAACAGGGCAGGCCGAGGATCGCCCGCCACACCAAGGCCGGTTCATCCCATCACGCGCAACCAGAAACCTTGTTGACGGGCAATCAATTCGAAGTCCTGGCAACAAACTTTGGGCGAAATCCTTCAGCTCGCAAAAGCCATCTCCAGTCAGACTCCCACCAGGCCAAGGCCCAACCCGATAGCACCGAAAGCCCGTCGTGCACTAATCCCTGAAGGCAACAAAGGCGGCGTCCCAAAGCCTGTCGTGCACTAATCCCTGAACAACTCGTGGAGCTCGACCAGCCGGAGCAGCCCGAAGATAAGGCAGAAGCAGACCCGGGAGTCACAAAGGCCACGCCCCTCCTTTCGATACCATCTCCCCTCTCTCCTGACCTCCTAACGGATCCCATGCCAAAAGGTTTTAAAATTCCCCCTTTGGACAAGTACGATGGGTCGTTCGATCCGAATGACCATGTGGACTCCTTTCAGTCCCAGATGCACCTCGCCGGAGCTAGCGAAGCCTGCATGTGTGCCGCCTTCTCCACGACCTTCAGAGGAATAGTGTGCACATGGTATAGAAATCTCTCATCCGGGACAATCCGGAGCTAGGGTGCAGTTCGTGCAAGCATTCACCTCGCACTTCATCACTAGCAGGAAGTGTCCGAGGTCGCAGGAAAGCCTTCTCAGCATCATCTAGAAAGAGGGAGAGTCCATCCAAAGCTACATCAAGTGCTTCAACGACACCTGCCTCTCGATCCCAAAAGAGGAGTCACTCACCAGGAGTTCAAGTGGCATGTGGTAGTGAACAAGCCTAAGGACATCACCGCTTTCCTCAAGCTCGCCGACTAGTTCATTGAGACTGAAGAGGAAATGAAGCAGAAAGCCGGAGCCCCAACGGAGAAGAGGAGGAGAGACGACGACAAGGCTCACCACGAAAACAGTAAGAGGAAGAAGAGCAAGTCCCCGGCCAGGGGGGACAAGTCAGGTTGGCACCCCCGAGCTCCTCCAGTTGAGAGGACGAACTACACCCCTCTCAACACGAGGCGAGGGGAAATCTTAATGAAGGGGGACCCCGCCACCAGGAATAAAAATGTATATTACCATTTCCATAAAGACCGCGGTCATAGTACCGAAAACTGTAAAAGTCTCTACGACGAGATTGAGGAACTCATCCGTCGTGGGTACCTAAAGAATTTTGTATAGAAAAATAATAAAAGCCAGGCAGATCGGCAGGGGGAGCAGAGGAGAAACACCCCCCAAGTCCAATAACAGGCGAGTCGAGCAGCAAGAACCGTCTGAAGAAAAACCAGTCAGCGGGGTGGTAAACACAATTACTGGTGGATCCATCGTCGCGGGCTGCACCTCGGCGACAGGGAGGACCTTGGTCCGCGATTTGGAGCATGAAGAATGGAACCCGCCGAAGCACCCACGGCTTGTAGACCCCATATCTTTCACCGAGGACGATGCGCGAGGAGTCCAGTACCCCCATGACGACATGCTGGCCATAAGGATGAAGATCAATGACTTCGAGCTCAAACGTGTCTTGGTGGATTCAGGAAGCTCGGCTGATATCCTATTCTGAAACACCTTTGACAAGTTACAGCTCTGGGAGAGTGACCTCCAGCCCGTGAGCACCCCTCTAGTGGGCTTCAGTGGAGAGGAACTTAGGCCTCTCGGCCGAATCTCATTGCTTGTAGAGATCAAGACGTGGCCCAGCGTCACAAGATTTGAGCACACCTTCCCGGTGGTAGCCATGCCTTCCCCATGCAATGCCCTTATAGGAAGGCCCATCACCCACACGCTTCGCGCCGTGGTGTCTACCTACTAGCTGACGATGAAGTTCCCCACGGACTTCGGCATAGGAGTAGCCCGAGGTGATTAACTCAAATCTCGAAGGTGTTACGTAGCGGCCCTTAAAGGGAAAGCCAAGCTGACGAAAGGTGTTGGGCTCGACATGGCCCGTGGAATACCCTAAAGAATGAGCCACGCCGATCGAGGAGACGATCTCCATCCTAACTTCAAAGCAAGACCCGACCAGGACCCTCCAGATTGGAGCAACAGTAGTGGAACCCCTTCGAACTCGGCTGGTGAGTTTCCTACTCCAAAATTTAGACGTATTTGCATGGTCCGCAGAAGAAATGCCCGGCATAGACTCAAAAATAATTACTCACAAGCTAAATACTGATCCTACAACCAAATCAAGATGGACCCCACCGATGAAGAGAAAACGGTTTTCATTACCGAACTGGGCCCGTACTGCTATAAGGCCATGCCCTTCGGGCGGAAAAATGCTGGGGCGACCTACCAGAGACTTGTAAATCGAATTTTTGAGCCACTGATTGGCGACAAAGTCGAATGTTATGTAGACGACATGGTCGTCAAGACCCGACTTTCGAATTATTTAATAAGTGACCTACAATGCGTATTTGAAATCTTGCGCAAGTATAACATGAAACTAAACCCGAACAAGTGTGTCTTCGGTGTCACCTCGGGAAAGTTTCTAGGCTACATAGTTAGCCGATGTGGCATCGAAGCCAACCCTGAAAAAATAAAGGCCATCCTGGATATGACCCCACTTCACAAATTGAAGGAAGTTCAGAGGCTGAACATTTGTATAGCTGCCCTGATCCATTTTATGTCTAAGTCAGTGGATCGCTGCCTTCCTTTCTTTAAGGCCATTAAGAAAAGTAAAGATTTCGAGTGGACTGAGGAATGCTAGTTGGCCTTTGACGAACTAAAAAATTACTTGGCCAGTATCTTGGTTTTAACCCGGCGATGTTTTAAAGTTGTACCTCTCCGCAAGCGATGAGGTAATCAACTTGGTTCTGATAAAAGAAGTCGATCGGGTCCAATGACCTATCTACTATGTGAGCAAAGTTTTGCAGGATGCCGAGACTAGGTACCCAGAGATCGAGAAATTGACATATGCACTGATCACAACAGCTCGAAAACTCCGGCCGTATTTCCAAGCCCACTCGATCGCTGTCCTTACCGATCAGCCTCTAAGGCAAGTACTGCTCAAGCCCGAGGTATCTGGGAGGTTGACGAAGTGAGCAATAGAGCTCAGCGAATATGACATTTGGTACGAACCCCAAGCCCTAGCCGACTTCGTGGCAGAATGCACTTTCAGCACCACAATGCCTGAACTGATGGAAATCAAGTACGTAAAGGAAGCCTCCACTAGTGCGGAACCAGCCCCGATTAGAACGAAGTCAACTTGGGACGAAGAGCCTTGGATCCTCCATGTAGACGGTTCATCGAATCAGCAAGGAAGCGGCGCTGGAGTCATCCTATACGGACCAGGCGGAGCAAAGCTGGAGTATGCATTTCGCTTTGAGTTCACGGCATCCAACAATGAAGCGGAATACGAAGCACTGATAGTCGGACTTATGTAGCAAACAAAGTACAAGCGAAACACCTCGTCATCTGCAGCAACTCGCAGCTCGTAGTTAACCAGGTAACCGACGATTATGAAGCTCGCGACCCCACCATGGCCGCCTACCTTGCCAAGGCGAAGGAGGTTCTACACGGCTTCCGATCATACTTCATCAGGCAAATTCCAAGATCTGAGAACGACGAGGCCGATGCATTATCCCGGTTAGCTAGCACAAGCAGCAATTCCATGAGGACCATGTTTATAGAGAACTTGCCTCAGCCTAGCATTCTCGGGAGGGGGGGCACAAAGGAGGTAGCTCCTGTTATGCAAGTGGAGCCGAGCTGGATTGACCCACTCGCGAGCTACCTACTGCACGAGACCATCCCTGTAGATCGAAATGCAGCCAGAAGGGTAGAACGACAGGCAGCCAAGTACGTCATTATAGACGGACGGCTATACAGAAGATCCTACACACTCCCCTACTTGCGTTGTTTACGATCCTCAAAAGCCAAGCTCGTTCTCCGTGACACTTATGAAGGGCTGTGTGGTGGACACTTGGGGGCAGGGCCCTCACCCAGAAAGCACTGCGGCAAGGATACTACTGGCCAACGATTAAAGCATATGCATTCGAGTTCGTCAAGAAATGTGATAAATGCTAGAGACATGCCAATATCCATCACCAACCCGCTGCCGACTTGAAGTACCTCACCAGCCCATGACCCTTCGCATAGTGTGGAATCAACATTCTTGGACCATTCCCACCAGCGACAGAACAGAGAAAATTCCTAGTGGTGGCAGTGGATTACTTCACAAAATGGGTAGAGGCGGAACCTCTAACGACAACCACAGCTCGAGCGGTACAAAACTTTTTCTAGAAGAATGTAGTATGCCGCTTTGGACTACCTCGAGTGTTCATCTCAGATAATGGCAAGCAGTTCGAAGATATCAAGTTTCAAGACTGGTGCGCCGAGATGGGGATACAGTAGAACTCCACCTCGGTAGTGCACCCTCAACCGAACTGGAAAGCAGAAGTCACGAACAGAGATATACTCCGTGGATTGAAGGCCCGCTTAACCCGAGCTAAAGGGTTATGGGTGGACGAACTACCCAGTGTACTATGAGCCTACTGAACTACTACCAAGACTAACATGGGTGAAACCCCCTTTAACCTCACCTACGGCACGGAGGCAGTGATCCCGGCTGAAATCGAAGTACCCACATTACGCTTAGAAGCGTACGACAAAGAGGCCAACGATGATGAGCTCCGCACCAACTTCAACCTAATAGAAGAGGTACGGGACCTCGCGTATATCCGGACCGCAACATACCAGCAAAGGGTGGCTTGGTACTATAGCAACCGGGTCAGGAAGCGGCACTTCCGTGTAGGCGACCTGGTCCTTCGAAAAGTAATGGTACTTGAGCCCGGAGTGGGTAAGTTGGGGCCGAACTGGGAAGATCCCTACCGGGTAAAATGAATACTCGGGGAAGGCACGTATGAGCTCGAAACATTGGAAGGAAGGCAGGTACCCCGAGCCTGAAACATTAGCAATCTAAGGCAGTACTACCTGTGATCATTGGCCCAAAGTGGACACCGAGTCGCTCCGAATGGGCGAACTAAGTCCCAATCGCCTCTACGGCATGGGCGAACTAAGTCCCAGTTGCCTCTACAGCTTGGGCCAACTAAGTCCCATTCGCCTCTATGGCATGGGCGAACTAAGTCTTAGTCGCCTCTTTGGCATGGGCGACCTAAGTCTCAGTCGCCTCTACGGCATGGGTGAACTAAGTCCCAGTCGCCTCTACGGCATGAGCCAACTAAGTCTCAGTCGCCTCTACGGCATGGATGAACTATGTCCCAGTCGCCTCTATGGCATGGGAAAACTAAGCCCCAGTTGCCTCCACGGCATGGGCAAAACTTAGGAGTGGACTCCGAGTCGCTCCCCGAGCCTAAGGGCTACAAAACTGAACTAACGAAGGCTCCAAACAGTGCATAGGACCTCACCCCCCCGCCTGTTAGTCAAAAGCGCAGACAGCTCGAAGCAAGAAACTTAGAAAAAATCTTGCTAAGGTTACCCTCACTAGCCACCAAGCTCGATAGCCGGATAGTTCAAGGTAACTCGCGTAATTCGGGACGACTCCCACTTTAGTTACCCTTGCTTGTTGCCAACTCAGTAGCTCGACAGCTCGGGTAACCTATATACGCATGACTTGGGCCAGAAAGGAACCATTCTAAGTAAAAACAACATTTCATTAAGTACCGAGGTTTTTTTTTTTAACTAGGCCTAATGACCCGGTAAAATACATCAAAAAGAGAGAAAAAAGAAGAGAAAACCAGGCTCAGCCACCCGGGAACATGCACTCAAAGATCAGAAGATAAAAGAAGAACAACCCCAACATCAAGGGTCCACCACTTCCACCTCTTCATCAGTCTCCTCCAAGGAATCGGGCTCCTCCTCCTCCACTGCATCCGCCACCTCCAGAGCTAGGCCCTTCATCGTGATGTCGTCAAGGCTAAGGCCAGAGAACTTCTTTCGGACCAGGTACCGGCAGAGCTTGAACCCCGAACGATAGGCGTTTGTGCCATACTCGACTTGAAGGTTGTAGAACTCTGGGGACTCTTTAAAACTGTCCACCGCCTTGACCCTTTCTTCATCCACGGTTGTGTTGAAGGTTCGAGCTCGTTCGTGGAGGGTGGCCTCTAGACTCCGAACCTCCTGCCAAAGGCGCTTCCTATCCTCGGTTGTCCTCGAGGACTCCTCCATGTAACGAGTGTTCTCCTTGATCAGCTGGGAGATCTGCGCTTCTTGGTCTTGAACAAGTAGCCCCTGGGCCTCGCTCCCCTTCTTGGCCTGGAGGACCTCACCCCGGGCCCAGTCTAGCTCGCGATTAAGCCTCCGTACTTCTGTCCTCTGGGCGTGGACGTCCTTGGAGTGAACGACCGTCTGACAGGCCATGGCATGGATGGTGAAGTTCAACTGCCAATAGAAAGCCGAGGTAAGTAAAAAAACAAAAAACAAAAAAAAAAAGAGAGCAAGCACTTACCACCATGCAGTGAGTCGAAGCCAGCCCCAGGAGCCGCATAGGATGCATCTCCAACCATTCTGCGACCTCCTCGTGGAAGATCAAATCCCGGATCCTTCGCATGGCCAGAACATAGTTGGTGATGCTCTCATTTCACCCTCTGTGGAGAACGCTGGCATGGCAGAGGGGTCGGCTGGCGTAGATGGCGGGTACGGTCCCGGAGGAGGGACCTCTTCTTCACCGTCTTCCGCGGCTACTCCCTCAGGGGACATGGGTGGGACCTCCGGTGGTGGAATGAAGGACAGGTCCGCAGCCTCGAACGTCTTGATGAAACCTCTTCGCCCTACGCTTTCCCCTCTGGGAGTTCGACAGGAGGTGACGCGCATCCACGTCCGACATTATAGCTGCAAAAGGCAAAGAGGCGTTAGCCTAGCTTGCAAAAACCAAGAAAGGAAGGAAAAACCTAAAGGTAACCTACCGGGGCTCAAGCCGACCTGCACGAGCTTGTCCTTGACCAAATAGTCCACGCAGATGAAGCCAACCTCTGCCCAGGATTGTAGCATTTCCCACGTCCTCAGATCCAAGCTAATGCCCGGATCCTGAATGGCAGCCCTCTAATGGGTCGGAAAGGGCCACCCCTCAAGATTACGAACTACAAATAGCCCCGCTTCCACGCCGGGATCCTGTTAGGCAACTCATGGAGAAGCTTGAAGCCGGGACGGGGGAAAAATAGTAAGAGCGCCTATTTGCAGGAGCCCTAGGGGAAGCGTTCTTGATTGACAGGATGGAGGCAAAGGTATCAAGAGAAAGAGGAAGACAGTACTCATAAAACAAAGAAATGGTCCCCACCAAGTTCCGAACAGAGTTCAGGTGCAACTGGTCTATGGCGACATTAAAGTGAGTGAGGACCTCTACTATCAAAGGGTGCAGGGGAAGGCGAAGACCAGCCACGAGCTGTTCCTCGAAAATCATGATTTCGTCATGATCATGCTCCCAAGGGTAATCGCCGGAAGGATGTAAGTAATCTCCCTTGGGAGGTTGTATTCGAAGACCAGGGCCCGGAGTCTCTCCATCGACATAGAAGAAGGACCAAAACTGTCTGGCTCCCAACTTCAGGAGGTGGAAGCCAGGTAACCAGAGGCTTCTCGAGCCTTCGGAGACTGCCCCTCGAAAGGTCCTCGAGCTCCCCCTGAGCTCGAGGGGGCTTCGCCCTGATTACCAGCCTGGAAAGCGATACCACCGTATGGATATCCAAACATAATTGGATAAGGTAGAAAAGACTCACCGAAGAAGACGGGCTGAAAAGTGCGACGCAAACGGGGAGAACTCGAACAAGCGAGGCAAAGGCACGATCTTAGAGCTGAGAGCAAGGCTGGTTGGTATAAGAAATGAGGCATGGGGCCCTCCTATTTATAGCCACTGTGCCCGGAAAGCAACGACCCTAATTAAACCAATCCAACGGCTCACAGTAAAACCGACTGCACGTCCTCGCGTGACATCCACGCATGCACCTCACGCAGTCTGACAAGGTAGTTTGAATTATAGGCCAAATCCACCTGTCACTTCATGAACTCCCCGCGCTAGGGCAACACCCCTAGCTCGAGGAGTGGGGAGCAATTGATGAAGGGTAATTTGGCCCGACCTCCTGACTAGGTGACACGTGTATGTAACTCAGCATATACGACAACTCGGCATAGGCAGACCGGTACATGAACATGAATCGACGCGGGTGACAGCTCAGCAAGTGTCAACTCCACGGGGCGAGCTCGAGCACGCCGATGTCCCGAGCTGCACTCCGAATTAAGTTCGTCCCAATTCGCGAACTGGAACATCGAGCTCTCTCCAGGCCCAAGCAAGTGGGCCGCCTCGAAGACAACTCACCTCAGGCAGAACCACCTCGGCACGCCACCAGCAACTCATCACAGGGTAGCTCGCTATAGGGCGGCTCGACGTTTTATAAAAAGCCTCTCATCTGACAAAGTCGTACCTGCCAGACTGCTCCCGCATCCCTCGTCTAACGGTGCAACGCCTACCAATTCAAAAGATTGCGCCCCTGTCTCCCACCTAGAGGCGTTTACAGGTTGTCCCCCCAGTTGGCGGGACCGTACCATGCAATGGTCACTGTAGCCTGCCTGCTCTCGGCCCTGACAGTAACGGCCAGCCACTCCGAGGTATGACCTGATAGCGGATTGCCACAGTAGGGATTTGGGATCAATCCCACTGAACCTGTCAGACGCCAGTATATAAGCACTCCGACTCCTCAGAGGCAAAGGTATCGCATATTCACCACTCTCTAGCTCTCATCTTCTTGCCTACTCATTCTCTTTCTCAGCTCGCTACCGAGTTCTAACTTAAGCATCGGAGAGTCCCCGCCGGGTGTTAGACCCCGGGTCCCTTCGTCCTTCTTGCAGGTATCTCTTGCCCATCGCCGCTAGAAGCCTCCTTGCTTCCAGCTAGGAGTGGTCGGATTGCGCATCATCAAAATATATTAAGAAGTACACTGCATAATGACTTTCGGTAAAATCACTCAATATAATATTATTTTAATAATAAAAAGTGAGTGAAAAGTCTGATTGTGTCCATCCTCTCCCAACGTTTCCGTTCTTCCCGGTTGCAAAGTTCCCCTCAGCGTCTCCGATGTTCTTCCCGGTTGCAAACTTTCTACTCAGCGTTTCCGTTCTTCCCGGTTGCAGACTTTCTCCTCAGTGTCTCCGTTCTTCCCGGCTACAGACTTCCCCTCAGTGTCTTCGATGTTCTTCCCAATTGCAAACTTTTTCTTCAGCGTCTCCGTTCTTCCCGGTTGCAGACTTTCTCGTCTCCATTCTTCCCGGTTGAAGACTTTATCCTTGGCGTCTCCGATATTCTTCCTATTGAATTCATTTTATGTTGTTTAGTTAAGTTATGTTTGAGTGGTTAAACTTAACATATTACAGTCAATCGAATTTGGATATTCGACTTATTCGATGAATTCGAATTCGGATGATTATTTTAAAAAACTATCGAATATCAAATCAAATTTGTATCGTCCCTTGTTTAATCGGTTTCGAATTCAAATCAAGCCATATTCGATTCGAATTTGCTCCATTTACAGGTCTACTTAGGCTCAATTTTGAAAGAGTACAAGTGCAAATATGTACAGTGTAAATATATACAAAATAATACAAAATATAAGGTTTTGCACTTTACATATTTGCATTTATACTCCTTCCAAATTGAGAGAATGAGATGGTTTGGAGCAAAACACACTGGACAATGATTTGTTATAGTTTTATACTTGTATATGTCAAAAGGAGTAGCTGAATTTGATAGCTGTTTTGATCAAGTGCATATGACCCACAATCACTTACTGGGCGTTTGATATTGTGGTGAGGTGTGGTGATGTGATTGAGGATGAAACGGACACACCACGCCCCTTGCATAGCGATAGCGTGTCCATTTCATCTCAAAACATGTTTGATATGGATGAATGCTGACTAGGTGTTTATAGTAAAATTTCTATTCAAATCACATCTATAGCTTCTCGTATAATAAGTCAGGTAAGCGCCACATCATTTGAAATGCAACAGCTCCATTGGCTGTTAGAGGAAACATCTACATGATGTTTCAACTTGTTGTGCTGTGAGGTGTGGCCTTGGTCGTTTTGATCTCACCAAATGTGTTTTGTGTGTGTTTTACTTAATACACCAACGTGGTGTTGATGCAGACCTCAAACAGAATCACAACACCTCCACACCAAACATCCCCTTAGGCTGCGTTTGGAAATAATGCAAATGACATTTATGTATTGACAAATGACGGAAAACACATTTTCCAATACATATTTACATTGATAATAAGATGTAAAAGCACATCAATAAAAAAAGTAAATTTGCATTCAAATGGGCTTTTGATAAAAAAAAAAAAGTGATATGCTTTGTTGGAATTTGTGTTTGGTAAGAAGGTAAATTTGTCAATGTAAAACTAACCCAACTTTACAATTTATATGAATCATTTTACACTCTATATATTTGCATTCACACTTATTTGCATTGTTTCCAAACGCAGCCTTAATCTCTTAACTTGTCAATAAAAAAGCTATTAAATTCAGCTAATCTGTTTTATGTTAGTTCACATAAGACAATACAATTGAAGTGGGAACTCCCCCAACACCTCCATGCATGTAATCCAATGGAAAATGTAGTGGTCAAATCATCTATGTGACAAGGGAAGAATCAAAACGGAAACACAACACTACATCAGTTAGGGGATGTTTGGCATAACTTCCATTTATTAAATAAACGTTTGTACTTGATTTGCCTTCTAAACCGAGAAAAAGTGGTTGATAAACGTTTTTCTGGTGTTTATTGATAATTAAGTACCATTAGGCGTCACATAACTAAAACAATAAATAAACACCTTGTTAAAATGAAACTTTCCTCAATGACTGGCTTACATACATAAACCAAGACAAATGTTTATCAAGCAAACAGACCTACCAAATAGCATGGGTCAGATCAGTGAAAGCCCAGCTCTGGAGTAAGAGAGAGAGACTCATGACTTTAGATCACCAAATTTGATTTTTACAACCAACCTATCAGTCAAAATTGCATTTGAATACATAAAGGGCTCATACAACTTTGAAAAATGAACTAAATTATATTAAATAAAGTATCCATCATGGTTTCGCCATCAATATATATATGTCAAATTAGGTACGTTATCAGCATAACTGAAATTTTGATTTTTCTGGTTTAAGCATATCTGTCACTGTAAATGCGTTGGTCTCACTTAATATGTATATATTATGTTTTGATAGGAAATAGTGGAATCGGTGGCCGTCAGAGTTGGTGGATATATCATACCAGGGAGCTCGATTGCTTGTGTTATGAAGAAAATGGCTGGATATGATCAATATTCCGTTTGGAAGTCATTTTCTTCTACTTTGTCTTACATATAGAATATCAATTAAAACATGGAATTTTTCTTCTTTGCTTCTCAATTAAACCAGGTGGGTGTTTGTCGCTATCCGGATATTCAATCGGTCTTCAGATTCAGTTCATACTGACCAGAGACTTAGAGTTCAACAAGTTTGACATTTCAGCTTCATCTCCTATGCATTCACTAATATTGGTTGTACGTTAAATTCAGATCTCAATCAATTAGGTTAATGTTTATTTACTTTTCATTGATTTACTAGGAATGAATAGTACGAGACCATTAATCTGAATTATTTTAATTTTTAAATTAATTTGTATTTGATATTTAGGTTAGACTTTTTATTTGATTTAAGAGATTTACCATGTTTTATCTAGAGAATGACACCATACTTGGGGGCAACTACAGTATAATTTGAAATTTACTATTTAACTATAAAAATTAAATTAGAAAAATTAGCATGGTCCTTACATCTTTGTAGTCAACAATTTATTCTGATCTACTTTGTTTGAAAATCACTATTAATTTATGTTGCTTTTAGTATGATTTAATAGATTAAATAAGGTCTAATTTGTAAGTAGTAATTCACTTTAATTGGTATTTACTATTTATTTGATAAATTTAATTTTAAAAGCTAAATTAGGTTACACTTTCAAAAAAAGTTAAATCAAGTTTGCAATTAATAAACTATTTCATCTAAAATGATGAAACTCACACCATTTGTATTAATTGTTTAGTCATTTTTATGAATTTCATTTATTTTTATTCATTTAATATTTTGAATATTTTATTTAAATTATTTGTTTTTTTTATAGATCCAACTGGTGCTACACAAGCCGAGGGGTAACACGTCCCCACAAATCACAATTACAAATAAAACCCAAAGGAGGAGGGAGATCCTGCAAGTTAAAACCTAAGAAATCCATGGGACAGGATTGGGCTTGATGGGCTAACTAGTCTGTAGCTTGATTCGCCTCATGGTAGACATGACGGTACTTCAAACCAAACTCGAACTGGGTCTTCATGGCAGTGCAGTCTTCAATGATGTTCTTTATGCTCCACGGCAATTGAGTTTCTCCACACATACATGAGATGCCAAGCTTGGAGTCTCCTTCTATAGACATGGGATGACAAGCTTGAAATGGTTGTGCTTGAATAATATTCAGCTACTACCATAACATTTGAAGTGGCCACTTTTTAGGGATTAGGATGATACCTCTGTAAATTTTAAGAGAGTGAAGTTATCACTTTTTTGTGAATGTATAAATTTTTTTAAGAGTGATAATTTAACCTCTTCTAAGATTTTATCTATTGAAATTTCATAATGCCACGTATATGAAAGGTAATGGCTATTACCTAAAGACCTTCTAACAAGATGTAATTACCATCCATTATGATAAAACGGATGCATCATAGATTTTACTTATAAATAAATTGATATTATAGTATGTACGTACATGAATTTTTTATATAACTGGTGGAAGACTTAATTTGTCTTGACTAACACATAAGCTTGCTTATTATGCATGAATCTTTGACTGATAATTTAAAAATATATCCTGGCTGTATTCTATCAATTTACCATTAATTTGGTTTGTGTATCATATCTTACGTTAAGCTTTTGATTCTATAATACAACATTAAATGTGAAAAGAGAAGAGGTGATCGGGATGTTGGAATATATAATAAAAAATTAGAATCATCAACCAAATCATTATTGGCTTAAAGGGTGTTGGAAATTGGAATTGTGTGTTACTGGTTCACTGTCGTCAAGAGTATTGTTTTAAAATTAGGGCTGCAAGTTGGGACTGAGTTAGCCTGAAAAGCGGGTTGAGTTGGGTCAAGTTGAAGTTTGGTTTAGGGTTAGAGTTGAAATGATCCAATTTAACTTCGAGATTGGTTATTAGAATTGACAGTTGAGGCTTTGTTCAGGGCAAACCTGATGCCTTGTTCACGAAACCTTAGTTCTAGCATAAGAACTAAATTTACCTCAACCTCAAATCTATGACACAAGAATATTTCGCAAAAGGAAGTAGGGAGTGGCAAATTCAAGACATTTGATCATAGGGGTAGCAACTATTATCATAACATCAACTTAGTCATAATAGGGTAGATTTGGGGGTGGGGACCATACTCCCCATCCCTAACCCTGAGATGGGTTCTTCATTAAGGACCAAATCCTTGACTTTTTTAATTAAAAGTTTTTTGGGAGCAGGATTTATTTAAAATAAAGAAAAAAATTAAAGCATAAATAATATTATATATATTTTGGTATATATAATATAAAATATATTTATGGGGACGGGGAGTGAAGTTCATGCCTTGCCTCAACCTGATAAAGTCAAAGAGTTCAATTACCTAGGAGGGATGGGGAAAATTGCCATCTCTAAGTTTGAAGAAACAAAATAGAGATAAGATTGAATTGTTGAGGGATGTAAAATGAGAAAAATAGAAAAATAAAAGGAAGAAAAGGAAAACAGAAAAACGTAAGGGTAAAACCCTAAATCCCAAACCTCATTACTTGGTTCACATGGGATAGGGACATGGATGTCATTTGGTAAATTTACATTTTTTCACCATTGCCCCCACTCAAAAAAATATTATGGGTCAAATAAATTTTGGCTTCTTAAATGGGGTACTTTTTTACACACACACTTCAACATAGATTGGTCAATGGAAGTAGAGATGTTAGACCAATTTGAACATAATCCGACGAAACCGGATTCAGTCAGTGCAAGCCCCATTCGAACAGTCTTTATAACCTTGCATTGGGAATATCTCCCCATGAAATAAGGCACAGAAGTATGGAGATGTTCCCAGTGCAAGACTGTAAAGGCTGTCCAAACGGAGTTTGCACTGAAGCCGATCTCCAGTTCGACTAGTACCCCACTCTAAAACCCAAAATGGATGACCCATGATTACTTAATGGGTCAGTCTAGTTTTATAAGGGTATAAACACGAGCAAGGTTTAGCTGAATGCTTTAGTTGTTCAACAGGTTGTGGAATCCAATATTTAAATACATGGGCCCTACATTTTTTACAGTGGGGCCATGATTTTATTACTAGTGTGGAACCTCATCATTGGTTCCACAGCCCGCTGAACAGTAAAAGCATTCAGGTAATCCGAATTCTATAAACACAATAAACTAGACTGATGACCCATGCTTGTGAACCAGCTTGGATTAGACCAGCATGCTCCCTAAGGCCTAATTCTATGTGTCTAAGAGGGTAATCGACTTTCATTTTGGTTAGGGATGGCAATGGGTGGGTTCAGGGAGGATTTTGTAAGTTGTAGACCCTACTTGCCTCCTTAAACCTCCCAACCCTCCCCATACATGAAAATGCAAAAATTTCCCTGGCCCTACCCTCCCTGCATTCAAGAGTAGGGTGGGTTGGGTTTAGAACTTGCATCTAATTTACTATATATTATTTCTTCTTATATATAAACAATAAATAAGTAAAATAACATAAACGAACAATAAAATTTTCAATTATTTGATTAAGACATATAAAAAACATATAAACTATCAATTATCTTACATAAAATTCAAAATATTATTAATTTAACAAGTAATATACAAAGTTCATATGATTTCCAATAATATGCAGATTGGAGAGGGTTGTGTTTAGCCTAGTACCATACCCTACCTTTATCCATAGGGGTTGTAAAATCCTAGAACCCATCATTACCCCAAAATCAGGATACCCATTGGTTAGGGTAGCATCCCTAATGGAAATACAACTATCTGTTAGCCATATTTTTGGCTTCCAATCGAAGTTAATTAGGCTGTATTTGGAAATGATGCAAATAAGTGTAGAAATATGTAGAATATAAAACGCTTCATATAAATTGCAAAATTGGGTTAGCTGACTAATTTGCAGCAAGGAACTTTACTTCTTCCTGAAAATTAAAGAGCTGTCTTGTCTCTCCGGAACACACACACTCCGCCAAAAGTTTTGCTCCATTCCATAGGAACGTAACCCCCCTAGCTAGCTATCTACAAAGGAGAACGTAGTGGGGATGAGTCTAGGTAGCTAAAGTAAATTAAGCCATAAGCTTTTTCATTGGAAGGAGCGTCCTGCTTCTGCAACTCACAGGAGGAGCTAGCCCTAGTTGATGATGGAGCTCTGCTGCTGCAGCTTGATGAGGCTAAGCAGCACTCTCCATTGCTCAAGATAGTGCCTACTGCACTGCACCAAAACCATCTCTTTCTAGGAGAGTGAAGAAGGCGTTTCAAAGGTTAAAGTCTCACTTTGTTCAGTGGTGAGTCGTTGTCCTCTGAGTAAGGACAAGTGAGTGTGGGTAGGTGGGTACAAGGCCACAGACGATTTAAGGAGGGAGTCCTGTAGCTCCCCACGCCCAAGCCTTTGGCTTCTTCATGTAATATACATGCAGCGGAGCAGGTAATGATCTCTGTCATCAAATTCGGGGCGACCTTGAAAAGATGAAAGGCGATCCATACAGAGATAAGAAAATGAAAGGGGATGTTATGTTAGGGTTTTCAGTTTCATTGAGCAGCATGCATGGTGATGGCCTGATGCTGATGGGAACCAACTCGAGGAGTTCTACCCACATTTGCAGGCAAAAGCCGGAAAATTGGACATTTGGATAGATTGGCGGGTCGGATCAAGGACCACCACTGCCACTCCCAGATGTTGCAGACAGGAGCTGATAAATTGCTTCAATTCACATGCATGTTTGTAATTCCAAAATCCAAATACATGCAGCACCCATGCAAACCAATCTCTCCTGCAATCTCCATACCCATTAACCCATTAAGAGAGAGAGAGATGGACTGTTGGTGATAATACCGTCTCCCCTGAGAGAGATGGTGATAACACCCTGTCTAGCTCCCCTTTAATCTCCATAGTCAAAACCCATTTGAGAGAGAGAGAGAGAGAGAAGGAGGGGGAGATGGTGATAACACCCTGTCTCCCCTCTAATCTCCATACTCAAAACCCATTTGAGAGAGAGATGGTGATAACAGCCTCTCTCCCCTCCAATCTCCATACCCAAAAGGCCAAAACCCATTTGAGAGAGAGAGAGAGAGAGAGACTGTTGGTGATGGCAACCATTCTCTGGTGAATTAGAAGCTAGTGCAGACTGCAGAGAGATTAGGGAAAGGAAAAGTGTGAAAGAAAGAAAAGAGAGAAGTAAAAATGGAGATATGGAATTGGAAATTTGGAATGGAACAGTAACATGGAAAGCGACTTGGGCTTTGAGAAGGAAAAAAGAAGACAAAAGCCAAACATCTTTGACAGAGGCCAAACCAAACCAAAACCAGTTTAATCGATCACACGAGGCACGTCGTCCTCCCATCACCATCTTCAGTCCACAGTAGCATTATAGAAAAGAGAAACACTGAATCATCGTCCGTCAAATCCGAGAAAATCGCAATAGAGCCCCTGGAATTTCTGACAAATGTGGAACTGCCAGCGGTGCACGTGATCTCCAGAATTTTGTTGAGTCCCTTTCGCGAGGGGTTCGATGAAGCGGTCTCCCGTGACTTCTGAGAGTATTTCGGTCATTTCATGAGTCACGGCGGCTGATTAGGTACAGTGTTACTGCAGAGATTTGGTGAAAATACCATTGTGGGGAGGGTACCGTTTTTTATACGGTTTCCCTTTTTATGATTTTTTTATTGAATTTGTTAATAGTTTTAGAAATTTTTATTTTTTATTTTAAGAATCGAAAAGATAACACCACACAAACGGACAAAACCCACAACCATAAGCCAGCAGTGTTCGAACTCAGAAAATTATTAATTTATTCTATGCCTTCATGGGTATCTTATTATAACGTAGGTTACAAATTTACCCCTTTCCTTTTGAAATCTAACCAACCGACCACCAAAAATATTATTAAGAAAAATAAAGTGATGGGTCTTTGAGCTTCTTATAATTGACAAGGGAAGGAATTTGGGCACATCCCATATTTATAAAGGGCACATTAACACCCTTAGTCATTATTATGCTAAAATGTAAAAAAAAAAGGGTTAAGCAATCTGAAACTCAATGCAGAATTCTGAATGACAGTCCCCCATAGTTTATTAGTAGCCCCCTCCCTCTATAAATTGCATTATGTCCATGAATTTAGCATCAATTTACAGTCAGGATTCATCCCTTTGTACGGTGTGGGTTACAAAATTCTAACCTGATCAGTCATTCTCTAAAAAACAAAAATTATATTGTTATAATTTTAAAGGAGAAAAATAATTTGGTCCTCATAAAATTGTCCTTAGAGCCTTTTGTAGTTATGCATTGGAAACATCTTTATACTCGTATATTTTATTAATTGGAAGATATTTCAAATGCATAGCTTGCACGGTGTGAGGACAGTCTTGTGAGCACTAAACCCAAATTTAGAAAAATACTATCATGCATTCATTTTTATAGCTATAAACAGGGCTTTCTTTTGTCTTTTCACTAGGGTTGGGATGTGATATGGCCAAATATTAATCGAAAAATGAGTCATACAGCACAAACCAAGGGCAATTTAACATCCCACTACTGAAATTGCAGCCCCCCCCCCCCCTCCTAATCTACTAGTAGCCCTCCCCCTCCCCCCTAAACCGCATCTTATTCGTGAATTTAACATCAATCCACAGACAGGATTCATCTGACCAGTATGGTAGGGGTTAGATTTCTGAGGTGGACTGAACTATGAAAACCCCTAAAAAAATCACTATTCAAAACTCATCATGGTTAAACAGAGAGAATAAATCAAGTCAAATGAGAAACAATGAAGTGACAAGTAGACTATGTTTGGTTAAAAGTCTGCCCAAAACAATCACCATTTGAATAATGAATTTTGAGCTAAAAATGATTCTTTTTTTTTACAACATTAATTTTCTTAACTCAAAAAGAATCAATTTTCAAAATGAATTTTAAGTTCAAAAGTAAATTTTAAATTTTTATATACATTCAAAATTAAAATTGATTCTTAATTAAGATCACAAAATGATGACTAGTGCAAAAGTTTTAAAACATGATAATATATTGATGAGTACCCTATGATATGGACCAGTTTTTTAACCCATGAAATGTCAAATATTAGGATTAAAGAGGAAAAGCCAATTTCAATTGTTAATACCTACTTCAGAAAATAGCACCTAAACTAACAATACTTTGAGCCATATATGCACTGCTACAAAAGAACCATGGGTGGATCTTTGGATTGTATAAGTTCAAAAGTAAAAATACAAGAGTAGTTGTATTTTTTGAAGTGAAAAAACATTTTTTTTAATTAATTTGAAATCGAAACTGTTTTAGCCACCAGTTTTCAGGTCAATGATTGGACTTTCTGTTCAAACGGATTAACAGTTTCAACCATCTATGTCAGTGGGTCACTGACCAAGTTAACAGTTTTTTTTGGCAAAATTTAGATTTAGGAATGAAATGAAACCGGTTGCCAGAATGGTTCCCGGACAGAATGGTCCACCATCCGGGTCAGTTCGAAAACCATTGTGAAAAATGAACTTTTGGTCTCATGATCAGGGTTGTGCTCCTATCCAAATAGGATGTGCCCAAATAAATGGCATTCTCTTTGATAACCTGAAATTAAGAGAGAAAAAGAAGGGTAATCCTGTCTATCCAGAGAGATGATAATGTACATCAATCAGTGCATGTGCATGGAGTTATATAATAAACGTAACTAATATATATTGGAAAAACAAGCCAAAGAGAGGACCCAGCCTAGCTGTTCCCAAGTTTGTTCTCTCTTGGTGGCTCCAGTTTCCTTCCTTCTCCAGAAATGAAGGAGAATTCCCTGGTTTTTGTCTTCCTCTACTAAGAGCAAATCCCGGCTCTCGTGTTCAACCAAAAAAAAAATATTAAGAAAAACAAACCCAGAGAACCCAGAAAACGAGAGAAAAGAAAGAAACAAGACAAAGAGTTTGAAAAAGAGAAAGACAAATTTCAATTATAGAGACTCAATCAATCCGTCCTCCAATGTCAAATATCACTGGTGATTGTGGGAGCTTCTCTTCTGGCAATACTGGAGAAGAAGTCCAACAGCAGCAGCAGCAGCAGCAGATACCACTACTACAACATCACTTCCGTGGCTCCAACTTTGGACCTTCCACTGCAACTAATGGCAAAGCTTCCACCTCCCAAAAACCTCAGCAGCAGCAGACAGTCAAGAAGAAAAGAAACTTACCGGGAACTCCAGGCAAATCAACTACTCCTTGAACCATTACTGTTGTTTCTGTAGTACCCAATTTCTGTTTAATAATCCTTCAGCTAGCTCCAGGTTAAACCCTTAATCGTTTCTTTTCAATCCGAGTTAACCATGAAGAAGCTAGTTTTCTTTTTTGAAACTTGACATGGTTATTTCAATAAACAGATATTAACGATTGTTTCGTTTTTCCTCTTCTGTTTGTTGAAATTTTTCATCTTTGAAACTTGCATGTAATTAAGTCTGGACGTGGATATCGTCACGGATTAATTTGATTCGATCATTAGAACAGAGACGAGGGGAGGCGAAAATTAACTTTTGCTGATTTGGGATGTCAGTAGTTGAATAATCTCTTAAAATTGAGATTGGTTTCTGGAGTGGGAAACTACTGCAGTTGGTTGTTTAAGGGCTCAATCATTGACTGAAGATTTCAGTAGTTGCAGAAAAACAGTGGCTAACTTGATTCCCTTTTTTTCCGTTCTTTGTTTTTCAACTGTTTGAGATTTGAGATTACTGTTCGAAGATTAAGGAGTAATATCCGTACCTGATTGGTAGTTGCTTACTCTTTTCTCTCTTCTTGTCTTGTACTGTTTTAAGGTTTGGCTCCAAGGTTGAGTTGATCTCGATATTAAATTATTATTATTACCAGTAGCTAGAAATAAGTTTAATCATCAATGCTCTCGGTTCAGTTCCTCCACTAGAATTTGAAATTCCACTAGAGTTCAGTTAAACACATAAATGATGAATTGATTTGATGGATGATAAAATGGAGCATAAGTTTGTAAACAGAGACGTAAAAATTCTGAATTCTGGGATACCATGATCTATGGGTTGATTGAGACAATAAAGAAGAAGTAGCATTACTAATCAACTAATGGATATTGGGACTTCTGAAAATTTTGTGCAGACCCAAGTGCAGAGGTCATCGCCCTATCTCCTGCAACCCTGATGGCAACGAACCGGTTTGTATGCGAGATTTGCAACAAAGGATTCCAGAGGGATCAGAACCTGCAGTTGCATCGGAGAGGCCATAATCTGCCATGGAAACTCCGGCAGAGAACGAGCACGGAGGTTAGGAAGAGAGTATACATATGCCCGGAGCCATCTTGTGTCCACCATAATCCAGCTAGGGCATTGGGTGATCTCACCGGAATCAAGAAGCATTTTTGCCGGAAGCACGGTGAGAAGAAATGGAAATGTGACAAATGCTCCAAGAAGTATGCGGTGCAATCGGACTGGAAAGCTCATTCAAAGACCTGCGGCACTAGAGAGTACAAATGTGACTGTGGAACCATCTTCTCCAGGTATCATAGATTTTCCGGCCCACACACTAATTACCTATTATAATAACAACTAAGGATCCGTTTGGTTCACGGGAGTAGGGGTCTGGAATCGAAACCGGACCGGCTATTCTGATTTCAACCGGAATCTGTTCCTCGTTCCTCCTGGAATGGCATTCCCTGTGCATTAAGGTAATCTTTTTCAAGATAGGCCGGGGGTATTTGAAGGAACATGTGTCAAAAAATTTTGAAAGTGTTTATTGAACGTGCTTATAATGTTGTGCCTAACTGATTCCGACGACTGCATTCCCTTCCCCTCCCTTGGGGATGAAAATCCCATTCCAGTCGATTTTGATTTCAATTTCAATTACCATCTAAACCAAACAGACAATAAGGAAGACCATTTCAATTTTGCTGACTTTTTCCTCCAAATGCTTAACATGAACCCCCTTTATATGATTTTAAAAGTCTATGTATATCAGGCTTCTACAAAGAAGATAATTAAGTTACTATATTCTGTATTTTCTTTTTATATTTTCATGATTTTCTAGGGTTGTGAGTTGCGAATTGGGTTGGTTAAAAAATAGGGTTTTTGGGTTGGGTTGGGTTGAAGATTGGGTCAGGGTTAGGGTTACATAATGTCTAACCCCATTTGTAGGGATTATATTACAGAATTATATATCACCCCAATGTTCATAAGCTTTTCTGCAAAATAATTATTCTAAAATGACAACTACCTAAGATTCTCTGGAAATTGGGCAAAAGAGCAACAAAATTCTTGTCCTTCCAGCAGTGACTAGTGAGTTCGGATCTCTGCACCGGATATTGTTTTCTTTTCTGCAACAGTGCTAACGTAATTGTCTTATATTCTACGTTATTTTGCTTCAGTATACTTTTTTCTTTGTTCGTTCATGGGAAGGAAGAATATCAATCACTTACTTCAATTCCTAAGCTAGATATCTGAAGATTATTAGTATATTAACTAGCTCAAACGTTTCATCAACTCCCTGCAGACGAGACAGCTTCATCACACACAGAGCTTTCTGTGATGCATTAACAGAAGAAAACAACAAGGTAAACCAGCAGCAAGGTCTGAAGTCCACCACTGAAGAAGCAAAATCACAAGGTCAAGTCACCCAGATCATGTCGTCGATGCCCATAAACACCATCAACAACTCACTGATCGGGATCTCATCAGAATTCAACCAACCCGGAGACAAGAATCCTCTCAAGTCCTTACCCAGTAGCAGTGATATAATGTCTTCAATGCCACCTAAGTCTCTAAACATGGCGGCAGGAAGCATGTTCTCTAGCAGCTCTGCCACCCTTTTTGGTGCCCCAAGAAGCACCCCTTCATCCTCTTTCTGCTTTCTGGGGTCATCAGCTCACATGTCTGCAACAGCCTTATTGCAGAAAGCTGCCCTAATTGGTGCAGCTGCAGGCAGCAACACCAACTCCTCCATGATCCACAAGAGCTTCATTGCAGGTCTGGTTGGGACTGATCATCAGCTCTCCAGCATAAGAACATCATCTTACGGAGGAATGCATCAGAACAACAACAGCTCATATGATCACACCCAACTACAAGCAGACCCATCACAACCAGTTGGGAAGGACAGTGGGGAATTAACAAACCAACTCTTGGAGAAGTCCAAACAAGACAAGTCGCCCAAGTTTTTCGAAGCTACAGAAAGCGCCCTGAGCTCAGGGATGAATGGCATGGGGATGTTACTGGGAGTTGTTGATCAGAACCATGGATTCTTGAAGAACATAGAGCATGAACACAGCAGTAGTACTAGTACCTGCAGTATGTCACAGGGTAGATCAAGTGTCAATTCAGGGGTAGGGATCCCACCAACTAGGCGGAATCAAATAGAAATGTCAAGGGTTGGAGGAAGCAGTAGTGGGGATGTGATGACTGTGGATTTCCTAGGAATTGGAGGATCGAAATCAGCGGCTTTACATGAACAAGGACAGCAACAGCAGAAGCAGGGATCGGAGTTGGAGGCAATTAGTGAGCAGAGATTGCAAGGATTTCATCAGTTTCAGCAACAGCAATCACATGGGCAAACAACAATGGTGAAATCGTGGTGGGATGTTTGAGAGAAAAACAACTTAACAAGCTCCTGATTTTCTTCCTACTATGTTGTGGAATATGGAGTTCTTCATCGATCTCAGCCATGGTCCATCGTCGCATCGATTCCCGGCCCAAAATCAGAATTTTCAGTCAACATGGTAATGGGCCAAAGACAGAAATGTGTATCAGTTCAAAGTAGCAGCAGATGGAGACCAAAATAACTGAAAAAATAGGGTTGATGATCCCTAGTTAAGTGAAGGTGTTTCTTCTTTTGATTAGAAAGAAGAATTGGGCCGGATTGGGCCAGGCCCAATTCTTCTCTAGAGCAGACTAGGACTTGAGTAGCAACAAGGCGACTAGCCACTAGCGAGGAGTTAAGGAATAGACCCATCAAGGAACCATCACAGTGGATCAAAGCAAATGCAGTTATACAGTCCAAGGAAGCCCTATGATTCTTTTACCTGGGAACACAAGAGATGTGCCGAGATTAAACTTGTTTTGTGAAGTTGAAATGTTAAACACTTTATACTTCACAGACTATCCCATAGGGTAGAGAGAGAAAGAGGAGAGAGAGCAAAGAAAGAAAAAGAAAAAACGACAAGATTAAACCCAATTCTGCTCCTTGATCCTGTGGGGTTGGGCAATAAATTAAGAACAATGCCCTTAACTCACAAGAGGACAAAATGTAGACTTTTAATTTTATGGGGTATAGCTCTTGGCCTCTTGTCCTTATGCGATATAAGGCCTCCATGGTGATAACCCTAGCTGGCATGCTTTGTTGTAGATCAACTGCTAACTTTTCTTAGACTGTAAAATAGGTGGTAAAATTCTCACTTTAAAACAATTGAGCTATTATTTCCATTATTAGAAGCGAAATGAAAATGCTTTGAAGAGGAAAAAAAATTGGCAATTTTTAATCCTGTTGGCAATTTTGGCTGTTAAATTAGGATTATTTATATGATATATGATGGCATCTATGAACCTCGTAACACATTACCCAACTTTGTATAGTAAGTATTACCCATATCCCACTTCATATTGACACCAGTCGTGGGATTGTTTTAAGCATTATTTAAAATCATAGGTGCCATTTGCGAATTTTTGTTAGAAAGATCTTTCAACAATACAGATGGCCAAAAGACATATTAAGCTGTTTGGTAAACAGTTCGGTCGATTGGACTTTAAAAAATGCGTTTAGAGGTTATCTATCATGCACAAAGATTAAAATATTTCATTTGAAGCTTTCTAAAATTTAGAGTTTTCGGTCTTTTCAGGTCTTTCCTTGGAGTTTACATCTATGGCCCACAGTACATCTCCACTTTGTATTGAGAACATTTGCCAATAATAATAAGGGAGATGATAAGACATCATCGGAGGATGTTCCCAATACAAGGTGGGGATGTGCTGTGAAGCATTGTGGGCGTCCCCTCGTAGGGCACAGATGTGACCACCTTGCACGTATCTTTTCATGTTTCCAACTTTTAGTTATCAAATGAAAAAAAAAAAAAAAAGACTTAGCAAATGCTGCCTTATTCAATAGAATAACTTCTTTTACTTTATAAGATTGGAGTCTTTTAACACTCATAGTAGGTTAGAGGCTGCAAATTGACTGACAAACCTACAGGGACTCAATAGTAAGATTTGAGTCTACAAGTTTTGGACCTGAGATGACTGTGTCCATTTTCGGTGCCCCATCAGTCCAATGTCAGGCCTGTCGGTGAATAATAATATCCATTATCCAATAAATATTCAGGTAACCTGGGCTGCAAAAGGTATCTGTTTGACCAAATTCAAACTCTAAGTCCAACTGAGTTTCATCGGTTTATAATTGGATGAATTGGATGAAATATGGATCCACCTCAATCCGAACCAATTCAATTCATATCTAATAAGATTTGATTATATGCATATATAGGTGTGGGTTCAAGCTGAATATTTGGTTATTCGAGCTTAGTTCGCATAAATAGTATCAGGTTTAAGTTTAAGCTCGAGTTCTGCTCAGTTCATATAATATGTAAGTTCGAACTTGACTATAAGTCAAGTTTTTTTTTGAAAAATAAAAATTATATGTATAAAATTATTTTTTTATTTTTTAGACAAAATTTAAGAATTGTAAATATTATATATACAAAAAATAATTATAAAAATTATTTACTATTATACATGAAAAATAAAATTATTTTATTTAATACTAGGCTCACGAGCCGAGTTTCACTGGGCTCAAGCTTGGCTCAATTAACAAACGAGCCTATATATCGAACTCAAATTCGACTCGAAGCTCGATTTAAACTGAGCTGAGACAAGCTCAACTAACTCGTGAAAATCTGGTTTATTTTGAAAGCTATGATGGTTGAGTTGGGATTTTCAAGTTGCAGGTCAGTTAGGGTTCGAGGTTCAAATTTTCATTACATATCAAGTCGTATCAATCAATATGTATCGTATCAATGGGTCACTGTATTCCAAATATGAACCTTTTTGAAAATTTGACCTATTTTAGGGGAAAGGCAGGCCTAAGACCTACCCCTCTGCCCCATTTTTGAAAAAAAAAGCTAAAAAAATAGGATATGTGTGATTCAAAGTACTTGTATCCATATTTGGAAGGTTGCTAGGGCCTAAATGGTCAAGAGTAACTCCAGGTCAGGTTGGGCTTGAGTTTAGAACTCTGCTGGCGAGTTCAGATCAGCCCCACACAACGTCCCACTGCACATCCCCGCCGTGTATTGGGAACATCTCCCGATGATAATATCTGGAATGGTGATGTCATCATAGGGAGATGTTCCTAATACACAGCGGGGATGTGCTGTGGGACATTGTGGGGGGGCAGTTGTTTTGTGGGGGGCTGATTCAGTCTCTCTGCTGGCCTGTCCAACTCCAATTTTGGAAGGTAAATCCCCGATTGGTGAACTTATTAGGGTGATTTGATAACTGCTGAAATGGCTGAACTGAATTACTTATTAATTTGTCTTTGATAAAATAGTCACACATTGAACTATTTAGGGGTTCAGTCAATATTCCTTTTAGCAACTAATAAGAACATTTTTTTACTAATTTACTAAGGTTATGCTTGGTTTGAAGGAAAATATACAGAAAGGAAGAAAAAGGTAAGAAAACACATACGAGATTTGTAAAGATTTCCTTACCTTTTTCTTTCTTTTCTTAGTTTTTCCTTCAAACCAAACATAGCCTAAAGGAAAATTAATAAACAATTCAATTCAGCCAGTTCGGCAATCGTTAAAGGACAAATATTAAAAGGCAACTATTATTTCTGTTTTCTTTTCAATAACATCCTGAACAGTTCCATCAAGTTGTGTTAAGGCAGATACTGGGTTTAGTCTTGAGTTCGTTAGTTCTACCTTATTATCATGTTTGAGGGCCCAAGCCTTAATAGTTGGATCAGGGCTATGGGTCTTACCCACGTAAGTGACGTTATTCTGAGTTTTCCTTAGAAAAAGTTTGATAATAATGGACCTTTGCACTAACAATGGACACGTGGCAATATATAGGTTTACATTAAAAAATAAAATATTTTTAAATATTTCAATAACTAAATATTTTTAATAAAAATATTAAAAATATCTAAATAATTATGTAACAAAATATTTAATATTATGTAATAACTTATAAATAAACAAAATTTAATTAATGAATTTTTTTCAATATTTTATTGTATTTATTTTGTAATTATTGTATTTTTGTTATATATTTTCAATAATTGTGTATTTTTGCTAAAAATTACCAATAATTATTGAAGATTAAAATATTATTATTTATTGGAGATTTAACTATTAATTTATCTGAAATTAGAAGTGTTTGCGAGTCGATCAATTTGGTTGTAAATTGTTTGGCCAACTAAACTGACTTTGTCAAGTTGTGGAGTTGGTCACCCCAAACCGACCTACCATTAGTGAAAACTGGCCAAACAAGGGCAGTGGGGAGAGCCAAGTTATGCCAAAAAAACTTTTCCCTACCCTATACCTTTAACTAGGGGTAGCCCATCCCATATACCAACAACCACGTTGGGCTATTATTTGGCCCCCAAAGCGTTTTAGAGAAAATGTTATTGGGTGGGTAGAGTCACATTAATACTTATCTCAATCATGACCCAATTTGATTTCTTGAAATCCTAACTCTAACTTTAACAAAATCCATTATTTCTTTCCTGTGTCAATCCAATTTGTTTGAATTGGATTAGAATGACTTATTTACTTATATATTATAGGATCATATTGAACAATATCTCAATCTTAAACTAGCCCAAAATTTAATAGGGTTCATATTTTTTAACTTTAACCTTAACAAAAACTTTAAACCGAACTTTCTAGTTGGATATTAGTTGTAGAATATATCTCATAGGTGCACTTTAGAAATTTTCACCTAGTCTCCATTCTCCATTCTTCCCCATCTCTCATTCTCTTGCCCCCCTAAGAGAAAATTCCTAGCTTTGCCACTATGGCTAACTCAAGTTATATTAGTTTAGGTTCGTTTTCAGTTTGGTCAATTGGTTCAAAAGATTTAAACTTAAAAATTAAATCTAAATTTAAAAAGTTACAATAGTATTATTGAAAAAATAAATTAAAAATTTTAAATTTACAATATAAAATATTTTAGACTAAGAAATATGGGAAATTTCCCATTTTCCCATATTAGAAAAATAATATTTAAAATATAAGAATATTAATATATATCTATGGTCAAGTCAGTTCAATTTTGGTCAATTTACAAATGACCAAACGGAAATTGACTCAACCTGGTCGGGTTGTGAAATTGCTGAACCAAAACCGACCAGAATACTAGAAACCCAACCAACTTGGGTCAATTTGGGTCAGGTTGTTTAGTTTCATCAGTTTGATAAATAGCTCTAGTTGAAACTAATTATTATTATTTTTGTGTTTGCAAAAAAAATATTAAAAGTAGTATATAAAATATAACTATTTATTAATTATTTAAAAAAATGTAAAATATAAAACAATTGTCTACCTCTTATGTGTTTCCATTGTTTAACTTTCGCTTAACAAAGCATATGCATCACACGAGTCTACACACACAATATACATATATATATATATATTCAAGGTTTTTAAAACCGAATCGGACAACGAACCGATCAAGGGTCCGGTTCCTGAGTCAAACATTTTGACCGTTCGAACCGAACGAACGACCCATTCTAACAAAAAAAGTAAAAATTAAAAACAAAATAAAAACCGGCCAAACTGTTGAACGGTTTGAATGGTTTGACTGCCCAGATCAGCGATTTTTGGGAAAATAACAGTTTTGGGATATATATATATATATATACTGGGTGGAACCAATTCTAAACCAATAAAATTCGGAAAATATATCAAGAACTAGAACCAATCCATTGATTTTGATTCACCAAAATCGGCCCAATTGGTTCAGGTCCATCAGGTCTGTTAGGTCCAACCTGACCCTAATTCATAGTTCTGAATTAACATTAAGTAGGGTTGTAAATCGATCGGATGAGATTCAATAAAAGGTTTATCCAATCTGATTTGATCGATCCAAATTTAATAATAGTCCACTTAGACTTTCAAGATTCGCATTCAAATTTAGTAATTATGATTCAAATCCAATTAGAATTGAATTGTAATAAAAAAAGTTGATGACTAACAGATGTAATGGATTAGATCGGGGTATATTAGAATTCAACTAGTGGGACACGTGCGATGCAGGATTTGTCGAAGAGAATTGAAATAATGAAAATTAATAATTATTATAAGGAAAGAATGCAATATTGTTTAAAATAATTAATCTTTATTTTAGTAACTTGTTACAAAATAATTTAGTTAATTGGATTAATTATATTAATATTTTTTTATAAAAATAATAAAATGATACTAATTACTTAATAAAATACTTATTTTTTCATATTATTCGTTAATGTTTTATCTATTTATTTTACTTTATTAATGATTAAAAGTTATAATTCTTTGTAAATGTTATAAAATAATTATAATTCTTTGCAAATGTTACTTAAATATTTAAAATACTTAAATATTAATAAATATATAAAGTTAGGTCGTATTCATGATTAAATTAATCTGTACATTAACTTTTAGTTATAATTAAATTAATCTAAGCTCAACTTTAAGGTTTAAGAATCTAGGTTAAGCTTTGGTTGATCCTCAACTTGACCCAATCCCCTAAGTTGCACTCATAGGAACAATGTGGCAATCATAAGCTGAATCTAAAAGAGCTATGGGGGATGGGCTACCCTCATTATGTAGCCTAATGAGCCAAAAAACATATAAGATCTCATGCTAGATTTTGATAGTGTATTAACAATTTTATAGGTTGCCTAGCCCATCTTGGCCAACACCTCATGCATAATAATATTTGTTTGTGCTTGGGATAGGGACATGATTGCATGTGTTGATTAAAATTTATATTTAATTTTACTTTATTATAAAAATATAAAAAAAAACTATATCTATATATTAATATAAAATTTGTTACTTGTTTGTATGTATGTATGTATATAGCTTTTACATTGAGCTTGGGGTTAGCTTGGTCCCTATCCGCTAGTGTTGTCATTAGACTCTGAAAACCCAATAGCCGATTTGACTCCAAATCCAATTGTCCTATATTTAGATGTTAGAACTTCCATCCAATCAATAATCGGATTAGATGCATATTAAAACACAATAAGATGGTTTCGGATTAAATCTGAACCTAATCCAAAATCTAACATAATAGTGGGATGTTAATGCAAATCTATAGATTTCATAATCAAATGTGGGTGTAGATGTAGATGGATCCGATCTACATCCAATCCATTTGTAGTCCTATTGTTTGCATTATGTGTGGGGTCGGTATAAATCTGAGCTAAACCTAGCTTAGAAGAAAATAATTGCTTGAGCTCAAAAATTTATACGTCTAATCCAGATTGGGGTAAGTTATAAATGACCAACCCTAAGTAGGAGTTTTTTGCCATTGACAATAAATGACAGTAATTTTGGATAATTTTATGCTAATTTATTATATTTTCAATAATTAATGATTAAACATAAAAAAACAGTAAATTATAATAAAAATTAAATACTGAATTACAAAAAAAAAATAATGATTAAAAATAAGAAAATAACAGTAAATTACAATTGAAATTAGATATTAAATAACAATAAGTTACACTACTTTTGGATAATTTTACACTAATTTTTTATAATTTTCAACAATTAATGATTAAAAATAAGAAATTAACAATACATTACACTAAGAAATTAAATATTAAATAAAATAAATGACACTAATTTTCAGAAATAAATAGTTGAACAATTATTAATATTCCAAACATTATTAAATAATACTCATAATTATTATTGGAACTATAGTTATTTCAAGAATACTCATAATTATTAGCATAAATTTTATTAGCAAAAATAATTATTGTTACAGTAATGATAATGTAAAAAATGTAATGTTGATGTGGAAACGGATCTGGGTCGGAATAGTCAGAATCCGATCCAAGACAATCATCATCTTTACCCATTTTGTGCTACAGTGGTCGCTCAACTGGGAGACCCATTTGATGCCAAAAGTAATTATTTATACCAAAACCAATACATTTGGTTTTAAACATATGGGTTGGTTGTAGAAAAATGTCTTTGGTTTTAAACGTGCAAGTTTTCATTTGTTTCTGAGATTTTAAACGTCTTTGTTTTTTTTTCTGTTCGATTTTTAATTTGAAAAAATCAAAGCAACCTATTTCAAGGTTTTTAAAATTGGACCGGATAGGGAACCGTTCTGGGTCCAGTTCCCGAGTCAAATGGTCCAACCATCTAGTTCAAATGGATGGTCTTCTCTAACAAAAAATTAAAAATAAAAAATAAAAACACAAAAAATGGCCAAAACGGTTCTTTGGTCAAACGATTCGACCGCCAGGGTCAGCAGTTTGCGACTGCCCAAGTCAACAATTAAAGAGATTAGAACAGAACTTACCTTAATATGTAAAACTTAATCTAACCCGATTAGATCTATAAATTTCGACTCTCAAACAACTATTTTCTTTTGAGTTAGGTCTAACTGAGATATGCACCAAACCCACACATTATTAGGGATAATAAGATTCAAAGTTTAACTAGACATCAAAATTTTGGAGTCCAATGATGAATTTAGTGGATAGGGCCCAAGCTAAACAACCCCTAATAAGCTCAACTTGGAAGTTATATGGATATAGATAACAAATTTTATATTAATATATAGAAATGTTATATATTTTTTATACTAGACTAGAATTAAATACAAATTTAAATTTGTAAAAAAATCAGAGTTTTATAATTAACACGGACAATCTTGTAAGCCTATACAAATATTATTACACTTAAAGTGTGGGTTGGACTCTACTAATACACTATCAAAATTTAGTCCAAAAGTTTTAATTTTTTGGTTCATCTAGCTACACAATGTGGGTGTGTTAGTTCCTTTGGTTTCAATATTATCTAAAAATAATTAAAAAAACCTAAAAATAATGCATGCATGGGTTGCACTTGGTTTGATAACTTTGGTCCAGTCCAATCAATCCAAGCCTAATCCAAAGTCTTAAACACTGAATTTGGGCTTAGATTAATTTAGTTAATGTTAAAAAGTTAATTATAGATTAATTTAATTATGACTATAGCCTAATTTTATATATTTACTGATATTTAATTATTTTAAATACTTAAGTGATATTTTGCAAAAAATTAAAATATTTAATCATTAATAAAGTAAAATAAACAAAATAGAGCACTAACAAATAATATGAAAAAATAATTATTTTATTAAATAATTAGTAATAATTATTATTTTTTACTAAAAATATGAATATAATTAATCCAATTTACTAAATTATTTTTGTAATAAATCATTAAAATAAAGATTTAATTATTTTAACATCATTGATAAATGATGCACGGGTCCCCGATAGTTTGGAGAAAAAAGAAGTGCGAGGGTATTATCGGTAATTCGATTTACCAACGAACAAGGCAACAAATAGACGAGACTTAAAAAAAGGAAACCCTAACCCTAACCCTAAAACCGTCTCCGTCTATATAATGAATTCCAAACTCCCCAGCATTCATTAGTCAGAACTGGTACGAGGCCGCTAGGGGGAGGGGGAGATATCTTCCGGAGTTCGTTGAATGTTGTGTTTGATTTTCTGTTCTATCGCTTTTTCTCTTTTTTATTTTTTCAATGTCGAGGAGGCTGTGATGTTGATAAACTACCTATTTTCTGAAGGGAATCTCCCTTCTGATTATAAAAAACCAATGGATCCTTCTGAGCCCTCCTTTCTATTTTCTTTTCCTTTTTCTTTCGGTTTCTTTCCTGGATTGCGTTGCAGCTCTTCGGTCTCTTTACCTCTCTTTCAATTCTAGGCCGAGCTAGGGTATGGTAGTTATTAATGTTGTGCAGTTGCTGATTTTGCAAAAGTTTGCCGTTGAAGTGATGATTACTTATTCCGAAAATATGTATTAATGTGGATTGAAAAATCAGACTACAATTATCTGATCAACGGCATCCCTTCAGATCAATTTGTTTTTCATTATTCTTTTTGATTTTTGGATTCTTCTTCTCGGATTGCAGCAATGGCGTTCGACGAGCGTCACTGGCGGATGAGCTTTTGAGGCTCGCCATCTGTGTAGTCTTCACTGGCAGAGTCGATCTTCTTCTTCTTGATATAATCATTCAAAGAATTTAACCCCGAAAAAGAAAAAATGGCATTTTTTAAACAAATCCATATTGTAGGGAGTTGTTTTACAATATTAATGTTTTGGTTTTCATTTGTTTTTGAAATTGCGACATTGGTAGAAAACAAAAACGTTTCTTTTGTATTTGTTTTAGTTTTGAAAACAAAAAACACGTTCAACCTGTAACATATTTTTGTTTTCAATTTGAAAAGCAAATTGTTTTCAAACATTATGGTTTTGATTTGTTCTTCAACCCCACAACAAAGAAATCAATTTACGTTTTATAATGCCCCTTGAAAGAACACTTTTTTACACAGCAAATCGAACTGATTATGTTTTGGGATATTAGTCCCAAAATTTTGAATTAAGGCTTCGGTTGGTTGCGGTGCAGTCTTATTTGTACTGGGTAAGGACTTGAGAGTGTAAATGAAAAGAACGCAATTTTCGGTTTAATTTTTCGTTGGATTTTATTTCATTCTCTAGTTAAGATAAAACTTTAAACAAAATAAATCAGAATCTGCACTCAAATCATTTGCTTTATCGTAGTTTTGCATCGGTGATATTTGCACTGCAATTGAACACAGCCTAGGTTTCATAGATGTGCCGAAATTTTTATTGTCCTTGTTTTAAAAATAAATCAAACCCATCTGATTTTAAAAAGATTCTTTGTCAACGCAGCATCACAAAAAAATATGTTTTGATTTATTTCTTTCAAACCAAAAGCATGTTATTGAAATTCTAATTAATGGTTCTTAACATTTGACTGATGTGTATTCCATAAGTAATAAAATTCTATGACCCTTATTTTGATGGCACTAACTTCTAAAGACTAAATGCAAACAAAAACATGTTTTAAAACATCGACTTAAAATCTGATGCGAGCTAATTCAATTTTCATATGCAGCTTTTGAAGCGGTAAAATGTAACACCTTGTTACTTTGGGTTGGATTTTTGGAACCGTGTTCATTGGAACCATCGTCCATCTCAATTGGTTGATTTGATTTTGAGGACTTGTTGTTGTGTTGTGATCGTCAATATAAGATTTAATAAACAAATTTCCTGCCCTGGTTGTTTTTGAATAAAAACATTGTAGGTGCCAAATTATTCAATTGTATAAATATGACAATTATTCATAAAACCCTCAAAGGAAATTTTATCTGATTCTAAATGAATTGGTTACATCGAAATTAAAAGTTAAAACAATGTAGGGTTGTACAAATTTTTGCTGTTTCGGCAGTTTGTTTTGATAGACAATTAAAGATATTATTTAGCACTGGCATCATATTAACGTAAAGGTATTTTTATTTTTGAAGCCCGAGTTTTATGTATTGAGTTACTCAATACATTCTCACTTTGGTAACTGCAGGTCAGCTATTTAGATTTAACTTTTAACATTATATAGGTCTTGCTTATACTACACATACATCCAACTTTTAACTATAAAATTATTAGCACATTCATTATATATTCATAACATTATTTACACGTGCACGTAGATTACTTTGAGGCCAAACTCTCTCTCTCTCTCTCTCTCTCTCTCTCTCTCTCTCTCTATATATATATATATATATATATTGTTTTTACCTGCATTTGGCTGAGCTTCATTGGACTTTTTGGCTTCTCATCTCTAAAAACTAAAAACCCAGCTTCGAATGAAACTAGTTTATGGTTATGGACAAATTTTAGCCATTTTATCATGTATGCAGAATCCATCTTTTCTGTCCTTTACTCCATCTTTAAATTGTTGTTTAAATTGTTGTAAGGTTCCAACCAGCTGATTGGTAAGGTCTCTTGCTTGTCTTAGAGGTTGTAGCAGAGATTTGGGATCAAATCCCACCTACACTTAGGTTGGGGGATCAAATCCTGTTGTGTATTCCTTCAAAAGAAATAAAAAAGAATTCATCTTTTCTTGGTTTTTAGCATTGAATGGTTTTTAGCACTGCATTTTTTCAGTGTTTGCATTATGCAATAGTAAATTAGTAATTTAACATGCATCTTTAAGCCTTAAATATTCCTCAAATACTGCCATTAAAAATCAAAATCATAATATAAACAAGTACCATCCCCTCAAGAAATTCCAATATTACTAGCCTGGATAAATTTTAACCTACCAGTTTACTAGCCTGGATTTGCTGATTGCTGCTCACACCTCTGTAAACAGACCAGTGTTCAGAACTCCGACGTGTGCTCGGTCTCTGTACAAAATCAATGGCATGTTTACCCTTTTGATTGATTACATAGCGAAGTGCTGCTTATGAAAACTACCAGTTTACTAGCTTGGATCTGCTGGCTGCTGCTCACACCTGTGTATTCACTACATAACCAATTGCGAGTAAACACACCAGTGTTAGTACACCGACATGTGGGTTTCTGTACAAAAACAATGGCATGTTCACTCTTGATCGGTTACATAGCAAGTAATACACAGAAGTACAAGCATCAGATCCCAAGTGCCAGTTTACGCCCCCCAAAGACCGCCCAAGTAGAGATGTCAATAGACTGATAAACCTGCATTGATCCGGCTCTATCTGGTCAGGTGATACTTGAGTTCAGTTTAGAATTGGGATATACTCTTCACACCGAACTCACAGCCACATCGCACTAATTTTGATACAATACACCCTGTATTGGGCATATCATTCATATCGTATCTTTTGGGTCCCGCTACACCTATTTACAGGTGTTTCGAGAATCCTCTTTTTTTAACTTAAAAACATCCACAAAAACTAAAAAATATAGAAACACGCATGGTTTTGACTTCTGAGTACCAATACACCTCTGCCGATACACATGGGCGCATCAATACTTTAAACCTTGAATACAAGAGAGATGTTCCCAATGTGCAGCCAGGACATTCCTGTGAGGTTGGTGTATGGAGCAGAATCGGACTCATGAACCTAACCTATTTCAGATTTTCAGGCTCATCAACACCTAACTCAACCCATTGGCACCCCTAAGCCTTATCCTCGCTTTCCTTTCTAATTTGTTCTAGGTGTTAATATGCGATGATGTTATTGGTCATGAAGATACTTCGGTGTATATGCAATTCGATCACCTTGTCAGGTACATGAATAAAGAGATATTACTATGTTTATAACTTCTATGAATCCACAACAATGGCAAATTTGTACAATGAAATATTTATATAACTTGCATAACAGGTGATACAGTTAAATTGAAAAAATCTGTAAATATGACCCACCCTAAGTAGGAACAAGGGTATTCTTCAGTCTTCACAGGTAGGATTGGGTCAGTATCTTGATTAGAAACCTGTATGGTCGGGTTGGATTTGGTAATCCCATTGACTAAGGCAAACCTAACCTGTTAGCATCCCAAGCCAAGGTTCGCAACCTCATTATTACACTTTGGAGAGGTGAGGTGCCTGCCTAACATCTCCCAAGTGGGGAAGTGAGGTCTCTGTTCTGGTGCACAGGGAAAAACTAGAACGATCGACCTTGTGCTTCCTAGTACTCCTCTTTTATTAGACACCAGTGCTCTCATTTATTTGGAACATCCCCCAACTCAAGTAATATATATATATGAATTTAAAATATAAATTATATGTTCAAATTCCCACCAGGGAAAAACTAGTTTTATCTAAAAACAATGCAAAAGGCTTTGGTTATAGCTGAGTGTCACCTCGCGATTCACAGTGCTCTGGGGTTGGACGCCCCAACCTTAGTTGGATGCTCACTTGGTTAACATTAGGAGCTGCCTTCAGAATCTCCTTTTGTGCTTCTTTCGCCACCTCTGCTGCATCTCTGGGTGAAGAAACAAAGACCAAAACTTTTAATAATTTGACCAAAAACAACATTAGCATAAAAATATTAGCTAGCTCTGAAGGTGTGATTTACCGGATTAGCAAGCCAACGGGCATTGAGACCTCAACTTGGAGTACATTCTTGCCTTGCAACGTGTGGTATGTAATGTGTTCAGCTACCATCTGAAATATAATCCAACTTTTCAGCAAAAAAAATCCAGTTCTGTTGATACAAAGAAATAACTGGCTTGCAAAGGTGCAGAAGTGCAGGAATGAATAGTAAAAAGATAAAATGACAACATTCTAGCTTTGATATTCTTAAAATTAAAAAAAAAAAAAAGACATTGATGCTTTAGCTAAAAAACGAAAGGAGCTGCTATTAGTGTCACTGTGACATGGAGCCGGTGAAACACTTGTTACCATATATAGTCATTTTGACATTCAAGATTCCCAATTAAGATCAATATTTGAAGTCTCCAGTTTGACACTCAAGATTCAGGAGGTCCCATGGTGCATGCAATTTGCTGATGACATCATTTTAACTGATGAAAAGGGTACACTATTTTGGTATCTTGGTTTGATAATTCATAACAAGACTACAAAAGAGATTGAGGAGGATGTCACCACAGAATTAGAGCATGATGAGCAAAATGGATGGGTGCATATGAAGTTTTTTCTAATAGGAAAATACCACTTAGATTAAAAGGAAAATTCTATACAACAGTTTTAAGGGCAGCAGCTATGTTGTATGGAGCAGAGTGTTGGAGCAGTCAAGAAACATGTCCAGAAAGTGAGTGTGGCAGAATTATATATGCTAAGATGGATGAGTAGAAAAACTAAAAGTATAGGATCAGAAATGAAATCATACTAGAAGGGCAAGGGGTAGACCAAAAAGGACATGGATAGAAATAGTAAGAAATGATTAAGCACCAACAATTTAACAATGGATATGGCATTAAACAAAACGGACTGACAAAACAGGATTCATGTAGCTGATCCCATATAGTTGAGATAAGGCTTGGATGATGATGATGATGATCTGGAGTCTCCAGTTTCTGTGCCAGGAAGCAACTTCTATGTCCAATTATCCATCGATTTAGACTTCAGTTCAAACCAAGGGAGTCTACTCCTGTGAATGGGTAACTCAAACTTAAATCAATGAACAACCTACAAATCTGAAAGGTCAAATGGTATGGCAATGACTTGCAAAACTATGCATATTGTTCAATGGTAGTGGAAGTACAAATATTTCAAACTTTTCCTGACAACGACTAGTGATGTCTATGGTAATCACCAACTGACAGAACTGTTCAAATGCTCATTCAACTTTTAAAAGAATGTGAGATGTGCTTAAACATCTCACAATACATGTAAGAAGTGCTTGAAGCCTTTACACATGCTAATCCTAACCAATGTTGTCAGAATTGAACCAGACACAAAACCATGGTCACTGGATAACGGGTCAAATGATAGGACCATTCAATTCCTCAAATAAAATGCAAGAAAGGAATTAAAGAATTCCAAATAGTTCCAGGTTTTTTGAAGTTTTTCGAAGTTTTTTTTTTTTTTTCTCTGGGGGGAGGGGGCCTGGATATGGACCTACTTGAACGTCCCATACTCGTCAGCCCAAGACTTTACCATTGCACCATGAAATAGCCCTTAATGAAGCTTGCTTACTAATGCTTATACAGGCATTGTTTTACAAGAGTAGTGAGAAAGCATTAGACCAGTTGTATATTGTTCCACAGAAAAGCATCCTGCCTAGTTCACCTATTCATGGTTGGGAAGCGACTGGATTTTGTATTTCTCATTTTGTTAAGATGCCAATGTCTAGAGCAATTTATCCCCCCATGAACTACATGCAACTTCATAATAAGATAACTTGATGCAAATCAATCTAGTGGATGAATCTTAAATTTATCCATACCAATCAAAAAAATTCTTAAATTTGTGCACTTTAGTTGTGGTCAGACATTCTGTGTCATATAAAGTGTTTGTAGTCCAGACTGCCCAGTTAACCATCCAACAAGCCCAAGGTGACATGGTTTGGATGTGATCTGAAACATTCACAGATGGCAACTATGACAGAAAGATGTATTTGGTTCCACGGATTATTGCCTTTTTTTTTTTTTTTGATAAATTGACTCTAGAAGAGGCATGAGATGCCTCTTTCAGGTCAGAAAAGTAAAAACATCTCAAGAAGAGGCATGAGATGCAGCCTCAAACAAACATATAATTACAACTATGCCTAAATACAAATGATCCCTATTCACCCCCTGTTTAGCAACCATGTCTGCCAGCCCATTTTCTTTCCCATTGGATCTCACCACTATATTGGAAGTTAGCCACTTAAATCTCTTTATGTCCTCTCTAAGTCTCTAGAAGTCCAAATTACAGTGTCCAGGTCTTTCAGCCAGCCAACTACCAGCTTAGAATCCCCTCAATGATCAATCTGTTGAAGTTCTATCTCTTGCTAACTTAACCCCCGTTCCATAGGTTATCCTTGGGCTCTAAATTTTCTGATTCTCTCAATGCTTGAGCAAGTCTTAGTATCTAGTTTGTTTCAAGTGTTTTAGTGTACCTCTGTGGCAATCAAGATAAAATTATTTACTAGCTATTTTGTTCCTAGTCATAGAGATGTTTGGCTCAAGCTATGAATATGTTTTACATTGCAACAGTTTATTCATAGGTTAATGGGACCATGGTTTTAAAACCGTCATTGACCCGGGTGGTCAAACTGTTCAACTCAGGAACCAGTTACTTGTTCAGTTCTGCTTTATACCTGGCCGGGCTTTTCCCAAAACCATTGAAACAGTCAATGAACCATTGATCTGGATGGTTGAACAGCTAAACCATTCGACCCAGGCAGCAGTTCATGGTTCAATAATAAAAAAACAAAATTATTTTTTAAGAAGTAAATGACAAAAAATAGGAGAGTTTGACTGGTTAGTGGGGGGAAGAGGAAACCGTTGCCATCATCACCATTGTCGTCTCCGTCACCTCCTTTCTTTCTCAAACACCCTTCTAATTCTCTTATCTCCTCTAATAATATGCATATATAACTATCCCGTCTAACCCTAACATTCTAATCTAAAGGCCATGATATAATATACAAATTATGTTTAGCTCAATGGGTTGAATGGTTGAACCTTTGACCCCGAAACCAGTGGCCAAAGTGGTTCAATCTCCAGGTTGGTTTTTAAAACCTTGAATGGGACAGTGGAACAAGGCAATAAAACCTTCTAGATTTTTCCTTTTGATTTCTAATGGAAATTAATTGAGTACTTACTAGAAGGTCCTTTCATTAAAAAAAAAAAGTTTCTTTAAATCCTATGTGCTTTGGTGTAGAGGTGTCAATTGGACGGATTTGGCCCAACCTGATCTAGTCCAATGTGAGTCCACTTATAAATGGATTGGACCCAGTCCAGTCCAAATCCAATACAAACCAAATCCAATCCAATCCACTAAAATGTAAATGGATTGGATTGGATCCAATCCGAACCGAATGAAATATCAAAAATTATATAAAAGCACTTTTAGCATTGAAAAAGCACTTTTGTAAAAATACTTTGATAAAAATATTTTCATTAGTGTTTTTACAAAAGCACTTTATTGAAAGTACTTCAGAAAAGTGCTTTTGTAAAAGTACTTTTACCATAAAAGCACTTTTCGAAAAGTACTTCCATAGACTTTTATAAAAGTACTTTTGTAGAAGTGCTTTTGTAAAAGTACTTTCATAAAAGTACTTTTGTAAAAGTGGTTTCGTAAAAGTTTTCATAAGTGATTTTCTAAAAGTGCTTCCATAAAAGTGTGTTCATAAAAGTGCTTTTATAAAAGTACTTCTAAAAAAGTGCTTTTATTAAAGTGATTTTGTAAAAGTGCTTTTATAAAACTACTGTAAAAGTGCTTTCATAAAAGTACTTTTGTAAGTATTTTCATAAAAGTGCTTTCATAAAAATACTTTTCATGAAAGTACTTTTATAAAACTGCTTTTATAAAAATGTTTTTGTAAAAGTGTTTTCGTAAAAGTACTTTCATAAAGCGATTTTATGCTGTTTTCAGTTTTGATTGATTTCAAATTGGACAAGGGTTTGGCCTCATGATCGGATTATTGGAAATTTGGTCTAGGTCTAATTTAAACCAATTATGGACCAATTTGTTTTGGATTGGATTGGCCCAATCCAATAATTATAATGGACTGTCCAAATCCGATTTGGTAAGGTTTGGATCAGATTGGATCCAAACCAAAACCGGTCGATTGACACCCCTATTTTGGTGTATGCTTGATATAGCTAATAAGTTAATTCTTGCTCAACAAAAAAGCTAGACTCTTCCACTCTTCCTGCTCTTACATTTGATCCCTAAATTCTAGTACTTGGAATCTTAAATTTAAATTTAGTTATAGATTTCTTTGCAAATTCCAGATTTCCTTTCTAGCTATTTTTTCACTATTCATGTAATGGTTGTAACCCATATTCAGCTCTTTACACCCAAGCTGGCCAGCCTTATTTTCAGCCACTAGAATCACTTGATTCAATGCTTACCAGTTGTACACTGAAATACAGAAAGTAGGAACCTTTAAATTGGCTTCCCAAGATCAACTTCAACTTGATCATTTGTCTCCTACTACTAAGAGATCATATCGTTAAAGAGAAATGGGGGAAAAAGAGCACACCAATTATCTTTTGTTGTTTTAATCAATTATTAACTTTAAACAACTTCAGGTTAGCTTCTAGGTCAAATCCTGTTTTCAAATCTCACAACCAAGAAGCCCAAACTAACACTTTTCCGATTGTGTCAAACCTGTCAAACCAAAACTGAAAGCACTTGACTTTTATGAAAAAGCCCAAACTAACACTGATAGTTCGAGATTGATGCAAGGAACGACAGAATGTGCAGAAGGATTAGGTGATCGAGCAGGAAATGCAACGATTGAAGAGGGATTGATAGAGAATGAGATCAATGATGCTGAAGGTTTAGCCTGGAGAAAAGTAAAGTTCTTCCCTACAATTAAGAATCTATCGCTTACAGAGAAACTCAACAAGGAAGAAAAGAGAAGGGAGGAAGAGAAGGGAGGAGTCCATGAGGGTTCTGACTTCTGAAGGCAAAAATCAGCAACAGAAAAAAGGAGAGGATGAAGAGGTTTTACAAGAAGACCTTGACGGTAAGGAAGATGCTTTGGAAGATTTTAAAAGTAAAGATGTGGAAAAGCAAAGAGAGGCAATAGAAGAAAAGAAAAATGGAGGGATGAGAGGGAAGGAGTTGGATTTGCAATCAGGGAAAAGGGGGAGAGCAGTAAAGGAATTGAGATGATCCGGTTTGTAGGGGTAGAGGAAACAAGAGAAAAGTAAGAGGTGGAGAGGAAAAGAGGAAGGAAAGGGGATGATGGTTTAGTGGAGGAGAAGGAAGGGGAGAAAGGAGCAGGGAATGAGGGAGGGGCAAGCAAGGGGGAGAAAACAATAGCGGGGGCAGGGTCAGAATGTATAAAAGGAAAAGATACAGAACTTTTTTCTTGGAAGAAGACAGAGAAAGGAGACTGAAATTGGATTCAGGGGAGGACTCGGGAGGTAAGTGAGGGTGATCCAATGATAGATGAGACACAAAAGGTGGAGAGCACTTGTGACATTGAAAAAGCAGTGAATAAGGAAGCGGAAGTTAAGCAGAATTCTGGACCTATTTTTCTTAGGAAGGGAGGAGTTCGTGAAGGAAGCCTTCAGGTTTGTGGAGGAAAGAAATGGGGAGATCAAAATCCAAGAAGACAGTGGTTGATTGTAATTCAAGTAATTTAATAAATCAAGGGGTGGAAAAATCTAAGGAGGTGATGATGTTAACATCAAAGAGAAGGAAGAGGATGTGGAGAGGGAGGGTATTACAGTTAGGGATCAGAATTATAAGGGGAAGATGGAAGAAGTCGTCAGAACTTTATATACGGTTAGAAGATTCAAAACTCAGAAGAGCAAGAGAAGCCAACAGCAGATACCAATTTCAAAGGTTTTTGCAAGGATAAAAGGAGGAATGTTTGGCCTTGGACCTAACAAGAAAGCAAGGAAATCCAAAAGTGCAATCAGAAGACAACAGGAAGATGTCAATAAAAAAAAAATTAACAAGTAGATTTGCTGATCCGGCATTATTTGGGGCTTGTTATGGGTATTTGGTTGGGGTGGTTTTTGTTTTGCTTTGGGTATTATTTGGGTTTTGGTTTGTGCTTGTTTGTTTTTACATGTTTCTTTCTGCATTGTATGGGGTTTGATTTTGTGGGTCTGGTTTTGATGGGATGGATGGTTTGGCATATCTGGGTATTTTATCTTTTTCATTCAGGTGATTGCTTATCACCTTTTCTTGTATCCTATTTCTGTTTTAATTTTATTTTATTTATCTTCAAAGAAAATAGCACTCCAAGTCTGACTACATGGTATCAGAGCACCAGTAATCTGACTGGTTGGTCTTTGATGCCATTTGCTCCTTCTTCCATTGCAAGCTTTCTCTATTCATTGAGAGAGAAAAGAGACACAAAAGGACTGACTGCCCCTAGAGAAGGAGGCTTTTATGCCTCAAGTTGCTGTTGTTTGTGAGTTGGTTGTGAGTTTCTAAGCACTCTCTAGTCAGCAGTTTGAAGAGGGGCTGGTTCCTCATATAGAAGTGGTTGCAGTGTTTTTCCATTAGTTGTGTCAAGTAGTTGTTGTATTGTGGTGTGAGTGAACCACAGTCGTGTGATTGTAAAAGTGGTGGTTGATTCAGGTGAGTAGAAAACTAGTTATTTGATATTTTTCAGTGCTGAAAACTGGTAGTGCCTGCCCAACAATGAAAATTCGGTAAGGTGACTTCTTTTCTTTTGAGTAATTGATTTCTATCAGTAACCAAAGTAAGGTTATGATTGTGGCTGCATCTACAAGTGGTTCTCTTTGGCTTTACACACAATGTCCCACTTAATCAAATGGTCTCTTTTTCCTTCTCGTGGTTCCCAAAGAATGTCTCTCATAACCTTCTCCACCGACCTAACCACCCCCTATGGCATCTTGAAAACTGAGAGGAGATAAAGAAGTAGTTTAGCCAAGGTAGACCAAATGAGAATGATTCTTCCTCCTAGAGAAATGTAATTCCTCTTCCATGTTGTCAGTTTCTTTGAGAATTTCTCTAGAATTGGGTCCTAAAATTTATTCTCTTTGGAATAGCTCCTAAAGGCAATCCTAAATATCATTAGCAAATTAGAGATGTGTCAATACTATTTCCTCTTTCCCCACTCTCCAACATGTAATTAATTGCAAACTATCAGCCCTGATGATCAACCTACTGAACATATCAACCACCAAAATGAATAGGAAGGGAGAAAGTGGATCACCTTGCCTAAGACTCCTCTTCATTGGAGCGGGGGAAGTAGAGAGGGAGGTGCTGTATCAATGTGCTGCGGTGTTGGAGTGCCGCCAGTTAGGGGAGCTACCTTTCAACTATTTGGATCTCCCAGTGGGGACCAAGATTTCCAAAGTAGGGGTATGGAGGCCAGTGCTAGAAAGTATGGAAAGAAAACTGGAGAAGTGGAAAGAAAAATACTTGTCTTTTGGGAGCAGAATAACTCTCATAAGGAATGTCCTTTCAATCTTACCAACATTATTTGTCACTCTTAAAGATTCCAAGGAAGGTGGCTGAAAAGATTGAAAAACTTCAAAGAGATTTCCTTTGGGAAGGAGTTAGGAGTCAAAAGAAGTTCCATTTGGTGAATTGGGTAAGGTTTGCAGACCAAAAGGAAAAGGGGGACTGGGGTTTAGAAGGGTGAGGTTGTTTAATAGGGCTCCATTGGGAAGTGACTATGGAGGTTTGGGCTGGATAAAGAAAAGGATTCTTTATGGAGGAGGGTGGTAGGGGGGAAATATGGGGTAGCGAGGTTTGGATGGGAATCAAGGAAGTTTCAAATTCCTATGGAGTGAGTGTGTTGAAGGGGATAATGAATTTTAATAGAGAGTTCAAAGCTTTGGTCAGTTTTAAGGTGGGGGAGGGATCAAGAGAGATTCTGGGAAGATGAATGGTGTGGGGTTGGGAAGCTGAGGGAGGTATGTCCAAGACTTTACAGGCTCTCTGAGCAGCAGGTGAGGGTAGATCAATATTTTGAGGTGACGGGAGACTAATTGGTGTGGAGCCCAAAGTTTAAGAGGCCATTGAGAGATCAGGAAATTGAAGAATGTCTACTGCTGTTAGAAAATCTGCAACAGACTGAAATTTCTACTTCTGATAGAGATGGACTGTGGTGGAAAGAATACAAAAATGGAATGTTTACTGTGAAATCCTTTTACATTGCACCAATAATGGAACAGATGGTTGCTGATCAGGTGGAAGGAGTGTGGGGGAATCCTATCCCCCCTAGAGTGAAAGCTTTCACATGGTTGGTTTCGTTAGACAACATCTTAACCTCAGACCACCTGAAGAATAGAGGCTTCTGCATGGCAAGTTTCTATTATCTTTGCTGTTCGGATGAGGAAACAGTTTTCCACCTGTTCTACATGTGCAAGACGGCTCATATCATATGGAGCTTTTTCTACTTTCTATTTGTAATGAACTTACTTCAGCCTTTGACTACAGCAGAGTTCTTCTCCTCTTGGCCAAGATTTAATGGGAGCAAGAAAGCCAAGATTGTGTGGAGCTGCATCCCTTTTGCTGTTGAGTCTTATGGAATGAGAGAAATAGAAGATTATTTGAGAACAAACAGAAGAGCATTGGAGGTCTTTTAGCCTTGATTGTGAATTTGGTGTCAGACTGGATTCTGGTGCATCCAGATTTCCTTCAGACTAGAAGAACAGAATTGGGGGAGAATTTTTGGAATTTTCTTTAGTTACAAACTTGTAATCATGACCAGTTCTTTATCTCTTGACTTATCTATTGTAGTAATCGGAATTTGTGCTAGGATGCAGCTGGGTGTTATCTTAACACCCCTCGTGTTGTATGAATCTTTTTTATTTTAATGAAATCCTTTATTCTGAGTCTGACTCTTCAAAAAATTTAAAAAAAAGGACTCCTCTTCTTTGGAAATAAGTCTTTGACTGCCCTATTCACTAAGGTTGAATAGTGACAGGTTTGTAAACGCCTTTTGATCCAGTTATACTACCAATTCCAAAGCCCAGTCTTCTTTAGCGCCTCAATTAAGAACTCCCAATCTTCTTTAGCTAGATCCAGCTTACACTCCTTTCTTGTCAGTTCTTCTCACTGCCTCAATGCTTTCATTTGCTAGGAGAATCTGATCAATTATCTGCCTATTGAGAGAAAAGGCTCCCTAAAAATGTGTAATAATGGAAGGACCATCTTGTGTCTCAAAGAAAGGACCTTGGCTGCATTTTGTACAAGCCAGACACCAGGCCTATAGGTCTAAAATCATTAGGGTGAAAAGCCTCATCCTTTGATATTCCCCAACAATCCAAGTAGAACGCCAATGTAAATCCATCAGGTTTTGGAGTCCATGACCAGCTGTACAAGCAATAAGAACATGCATGCTCATATTGCAATGAAGTGCCGCTATATATTCCTTCCTGATTAACCCTCAATGTGGCAAGACCGTCAACAATTACATTTTGATCCAAGTAGAATGCCATTGTGAATCCATCAGGTCTTGGAGTCCATGACCAGTTGTAGAAGTAGTAAGCACATGCATGCTCATATTGCAACGAAGTGCCGCTAATGTATTCCTTCCCGATTAACCCTCAATGTGGCAAGACCATCAACAATTACACTTTCATCCATAGGAATCCATCTCAAAATGTGTGAGCAAGAATGATAATCTTATTTCATTAAACATCTAACGCATTTAAAGAATCCCCTTTAATCAAAAGAGATGTGGGATGCCTAGCAGCTACAATTCTAATGCCAGATATAGCTTCATGACCTCAGCCCAGGTGGAGCTGCCTTTGCCAAGGAAGCCACCATAGGCACAATTCATGATTCCTTCTCTACCAGATATGATGCCCCCAATCCATAAAGGTGGGTTTCTAAGAGATCTTCCATTAATCTCAAACACATATACTAAAAGGCACCTCTTATTACACAGCTTCATACTCGGGATTTTTTGGAGAGGAATAGAGAATCTCATGAAAACTGGAATATTTCATCGTGGGACATACCTGTAAATTCTTCCCGGACTGATGCCCAAAACACAGCTAAGATAAACAGAAAAGACTATCAAAAATACAAACAAAACAAGATAAAGCTAATAAACAGGCTTCAACAAGGGGTGGGAAGAACTAGTTTCTTTTGAGCCGTATTGTAATGTGATGTTTTTTGGGTGGTGTAAGAGATTTTAACCCCCTTCTTGTTGTATATTTTCCATATCCTTTTAATTAATAAAAGTTTCTGTTATTGATCAAAAAAAAAAAAACAGGCTTCAACATGAAATAAATGATACCTCTGTGAATTTTGATGAGAGAACATCATAAACAATAGCTTTGACATCATAATTCTCTAAACAAACATTCAGATTCTGGTAGTCTATTCCCTTCACATCCACCCCGTGGTCAGTTATACTGGGAGAAACTTGTGATATAGGGTCTGCCACAACCATGACAAGGAGAAGAGTAAGGGAAATGGAGTCGATTAAAGATTGTTAAGTAGGAAATGAGACAAACATGTCACTCAAATTAGACAAAGGACCGAAAATAGATGAAAAATAACACCACAAAAAGTCGAACCAGGTCATCTCTTGATACTAGATTGGGAGTAAGCATAAAATAAATGAGATGCAAAAGTTAAATTAATACTAAACAATAGTGGAAGTCTATTATTCATAATATATCATATCACAAGATGCAAAACCTGATTTAATTGATCAAGATTCCGCTCATAGTTGTTGGGGCTGAGAAAACAACTTATACAATTACGTATTTTATCAACTGATACTTTCTTCCTTAAAGTAATTTGATCTTAAAGAATCCATAATTTAATGTTCTCTTACATATTTCTTCCAGATGAGAGATGCAAGCACAAACCCGTGTTTGAAGGGCCTTTGGAAGCTATTCATCAAAAATAACAAAACAAGGACATTTTTTTCTTTAGTAAAAGAAACTTAGAAGAGTATACTACCCTATCTCTACAATAGTATACATGTTACAAGCAAGCCTAATACAATTAATTTATAGTAATCCCTTGCTTAGCTAGAGTGTCATCCATTCCATTTGTTGATCTCGGCATCCATTGTATATTCATATCTCCTCATTAGCCATTTGATTTCTTTCATTTCACTCCATTTTATATCCCCACATTACTTCCTGTTTTCCAACCAGCCAATGACAACTTTAGAGTCACCCTCCACAATCAAATTGTTTATATTCATCTCCTCAGCCCAGTGCAGTCCTTGGAGTACCGCAAGGAGTTCAGCTTTTGTTGAGTCCCCTTCACCTAATGGTCCTGAGAACAGGGCAATGATATTTTTTTTTTATTAGTAGAACAGGGCAATGATATTTCCTTCCCTCTTCCTGAAAACTCCTCCCATACCTGATATACCTGGATTTCTCAAACTGCTCATCAAAGTTTTGACTTACAAACCCCTCCTCATGTGGTATTGTTCATGGATTTTCAACTTCCTTAAGGAGGAGGCAGCCACCTCTCCCCATCTCCTCCACAAATCATATGTATAAGCAGAAAACAGCTCCTAAGATTTTACCCAATGCACCATTCTAGCCGTCATGCATTCAAATATGGCCTGCATACATTGCCTTTTCCTTGAAAATTCTTGCATTTCTCCCTTCCTAGACTGTCCACATAACTTCCACCCTTGTGCATCTCCACAAAATATTCCCTCTTTTCCTTGGCCACCTGAAAGCTTCTGCACTGAACAGCCTTGCCAAGTTTGAAGAACCCATCCACTTGCAACTAAAGAGAGAGAAAAACCTTTCCCAAATACACACAACAAAAGGATGGGAGATTAGTAAATGGTAACAAAAGAAGGGCCTTTGGAAGCTGACCCACTCAGATATACTCAACAGTGAACCCCCCTGGCTATTCACCAAAGCTCTGCTTTCATTCTTGTGTTGTGGTTTAATTTTTTGAAGGTCTTAGTGGAACAGAAGGTGTTCATAATATCATAGTACAAGAGCTTGGAAGTGCGATGGAGGTTGGGCATATAACTACTTTGTTTAACATTCCATTTCATTTTAACGTAACAACAATCTCTTTTTTAAAATTGTTTTTACATTACAACCAATAAACACTTCTTTTTATAATCATGTTCCTGAAAATCAGTCCAAACTAGCTTATTTACCACTGAGAACTTTATGCCCCATATTGGTACCACATATACAACATTGATCATTTGAAATGATAACCCAATAATTAAGAAACCTACCTATGTGTATAAAGACCTCAACAACTTCAGTATGGGACTTCTGGATTTGACGACGAACATTTTCACCAATATCATGAGCAGCACGAACATTTAAAAAAGGATCAACCTGCAAGGGCATAGTAACCACTAATTCTCCTAGAACTAGCAATGGAAATGATGAATCAATCAACTGTGTAGTGAGCATTTGGTACCAGCAGTTCACATAAAGTTCATCTTGGCAGTTCTAACAGTAAAGTGTGGGATGGTCTACCTCTATGTGCACATCAAGATGCATAGATGAGCCAGCCTTCCTTCCCCTTAAGCGATGGCATCCCTACAAATTAAAACATGACAAAATAAGTTCTGCAAGGACCCCATTGCTATCAGTGGGCAAAAGATGGCAAAGTATGATCTGAAAACCAATGGCATAATCATAAGAGTTGGGGTGGTGGCCCAAAAAATTAATTCACACAAAGTATGAAACAAAACAAACAGATGGGAGAAATGATGGTCAAATCATTAACCATATTACTCTAGATTGTAACCCTTACAGATATGATCATGTGAGGCAGCAGCAGTGTCATGATTAGACAAAGTCTTATCAGATATGAAGGCTCCAAAGGAAGCCTAAGAAATACTTACTAGTGAAGAATTCAAGCTAAGAGACATCTGGAGTACTTCCTGTAGTTGAACTGACAACAGAGCAAAGCCAGTATAAACTTCGTTAAAACTCTGATTGTACCCCAAAGCTCCAGTGAATCTGACAATTTTAGTCAACCCATACGAAAGGCCAAGATTGGAGAGATATTTGAGTTAATTTCAGTACCCAGCTTCTTTATGGCTGTTTTATACTTTTGAGTTTTATTTCGTGCATTGCTAGCACCAACCATCTTTAATGTACAACATGCTAGATACAAGGTAGGGCCTACAAAAAAGAAATCCTAAAGCACATTGATTTTCCTGGGCCAACTGCATCTATCTTTTGTGTGCAGCTGAGCTGTTTGCTAGCACTCATCTTTCTTATTTATAGTCAACCGTTAATGCCTTCAGGGTTATTTTCAGTTTAGTTCAGGATATAGCAGTGGGTTTCTCTTATCTTTGGCATTTTCTTGGTGGTCTTGATGTGGGATCCTTATGTTCCTTTGTCTTACATCATTAGAGTTAATATTTTCTATCTTGTGACTGAATATTTAGACTAGAAGTCTATTGGGATTCCCAACATATCCCCTAAAGTTATAACTTCTAGAACCCAGTTATTGATGAGTTTATGAATAAACTAGTAGCTTGGAAGAAAAACTTTATCTCTTTAGGAGGTAGAATTACATTAATTAGGTCAACTTTAACTAGCTTACCCATCTATTATATGTCAGTGTTCAATTCCAGCTCTTATGGCCACGAGATTGAAGAAAATTATGAGAGAATTCCTTTGGGAGCCTGGGGAGTCAAAGGAGGATAACTGATTAATTGGCAAATGGTGTGCATGAGGAAAGGAGGAAATGAGGTCTAGTGGGATTAGGTTCAGAAATTTATTGGGAAAGTGGTTATGGAGATTCCCTACTGAATATGACAAATAGTGGCACAAGATGTTGGTCAGGCCTCAAAAGATGAACAAAGATAGCTTGAGAAAATGGAATCAAACAATTCCATGTTACAGGCATCAATTTCCTAGGCGCAGGACATCAATGGGTTTTAATTCTTGACTACGTCAAGCCTCAAAAGATGGAATGGTCCATTTTGAATGATCCATTTCTTAATATATCATGTTACAGATATAATTTCTTAATTATAATGGTCCATTATAAAGCTTCTTCCTTACTATCTCCATTTTAATTCCAGCCCAAGGACCAAAAATCCAAGCCCAACCCGTGTAAAATTTCAGGTTGGACCCGCCCAAGTTGCATCCCTACCTCCTTCACAAAAAAGTAAAATATCATCTGCAAATTGCAAGTGAGTAATCGGAACACTGCCACAACCAACCTTCCAGCCCCTCAACAACTCATGTTAGTTTGCCCTAGCAATAAGCCTTCCAAGGACCTTAGCAATCGAAGTGAAAGAAAGGGAGATAAGGGATCTCCTTGTCGAGTCCCTCTTAAGGCTAGGAAGAAATCTACCACAGTTCCATTCACTAACAAGGAGTAATGACAGGTCTTAACACATCCTCTATCCATTTACACCATCTCTCCCAAATCCAAAATTCTTCAAAACTTCCAACAAAAAGGACCAATCCAGTATATAATAAGCTTTCTCCAAATTCAATTTACAAACAAAGCCTTTCTTTCCAACTTTTTTGAAATCCTCCACACATTCATTAGCAATTAGGATTTGGTCAATGATTTGCCTACCCCTTACAAAAACACCCTGCTTTGGAGAGAGAGTAAAGGGAGAGCAACCCCAGTGTGCTTTGGAAGGCTCTAATGCAAATTCTCAGTGGGATTTAGTTGAAAGTAGGATGATCTGGAAAGGATTTCTTCTTCAAACTGTCTTTGATGTGTCTCTGACTGTCAAGAGATTTGACTAAGAGATGGAAAAGCAAGAAGTTGGTAACGACATTTCGAGCAAGAGGGAGGTTAGTGCTGAAATTACTCATAATCAGAGGGTTTCTTCACAGTGTTTTGCATCCTATGCATCACCCAACTCAAACCAGATGCCTTGATAAAGTGCAACCAAAGACTTTGAGCCACCTAACAGTGACTAAATAAGTGACCTACACATTCCTGCCCCGATCCACATAGCCCTTATGAGAGATCTTGATAAGAGATTCCATTAGTATCCATGATAATTTTTTATTAGTTTAGTACCTATAATAGTTACCAACACATGATAAGTTAGTCAAATTAATGAACTAGAAAATATCGGCCAAGTACCTAATTTACCTTTTAAGGATAAAATAATATATGATGATTAAGGAACCCTTAAGATAAAATGTAAAACAAAGAAGAGCCAAAGCAGATAAAAAGAATATAGTAGAAAACAGTGGGGATGAAATGATGAATACAGAAATAAATTCCATCTAGAGAAAAAAAAAAAATTTAAAACTTACTTTGACCCCTTCAACTTGGACTATAGTTTGTTTAATAGGATCTAAAACTTGCATTGGAACTGCAGAATCCACCAGTTCCATAACACTATATATCAGAAAAACAAACATGTCAAAGACAGGTAGATATAAGTTGTACTAAAAACAAACATATATGAAAGAAGTGTAGTGGAACAAATTAACAAGAACATGAACATGACAAAGTTCATAGCATCCTGCTATATACAGAGGAGCCACTCATAACGATTTACCTTTTACTCTAGGGATTATCAGCATAGTTTGCATATTACAGCTAGTGAATTATCCTCCACTAAAAGAATGCTTTCCATCTAACAATAAGAAAATTAAAAAAAATACAAAAAAAAGGAAATTGAAGATTGCAAGATATAGCAACAGCTGTGTGTGCCTCTTCTTGTAAACACCATTCTGTTCTATTCAGTACCAAGAAAGAGTATATGCACCAACATCAAGGCTTTGAAATTTTTTTTTGATGAATAAGGCTTTGAAATTATTAAAGGACTTGCTTTTTTAAATAATTATATTATTAGTTAACAACCACTCTGTACTAAGGAGCAACTATACATACATATTTTGTTTGGGACCACCATCCACGTGGTAAATTTAGATTGGATTCTCTATCTGACTTAGAAGACCAGAAGAAAAGAATGGGGTCCACACCAAATACAACATATTGAAAGCCTCTCTGTTAGGTTTTCTACTTGAATTAGGAAGCTAAACCAGATTTCATTTGTTACAAAAAGATATGAGGTAAATTGTTTATTTACCCCTTTTCTAAGTGAGAGTCTAGCCATAGGGGTGAAACTTAGGCATGTTGGGTCGGGTCAGGTTGAAGGTCAACCTAGGCCCAACGCTAAAGCTGTAAACCTCGGGCTCAAGCCTGGCCCAACCCGAGGTCAAGCCCAAGTTTATCAACCCAACCTTACCCAAAACAACTGGGGTTGTGCTCGGGTTTAGGTCAGGTGTTATACAGTGTATGCAGTCAACTCCTATCAAATTGATGTATACTAACATTTATTAGTGAATAAAATCAGAGAATTGTTGTTTCATGTGTGCTATGCTATGTTTCTGTGTATTACCTCTTAAACTAGATATTTATGAGACTTATGTTAGTTTAGAATATTCTCAACCATTGAATAAACGTGAGGAGTTATCTTGCCGAGGTTGACACTGTTTTACTATCAAATTAGTGGAGCGTTCTGTCTCAACTACTAGGGTTAGACCCAAGGTACAATTAGTAGGTGTTTGCTAAAATACTAAACATGGACCATTTCCAATTATGCCCTGGACCTTGGAGATAGATGGGCAAAACTAGAAAGTTGCACTTAACATCAGACTTGATAATGATGCTACACTAAGTGTTGGGTTGGGCTGCTCTTGATGTACCAACTAGTGAGATCCTCTAAGGGTCAAATACCTATTGGAACAATTTGGAATATCACTTGAGTGGGCAATTGTGATAGGATCAGTCGCTTTGTCGGACAAAGAGAATATCCTGATTAACACTCTCTCTGATGGAAACATAAAACTTAAACTACCAGCAGTGGATTTCAACATGTTTAAAAATTAGAAGCTAATTTGCAAAATTAATTTATACTTATAAATAGTTTATTTTATGAAAGGGTTTGCAAAAAGGCTTTAATCCTAGGATTTATTTGAGCAAAGAGTGTGACACTACATTTCATAGTCAAGGAAGAGGTCCTTCCCTGTGACTGTTAGCAATGTATACATATATGGGCTAAGAGGTTAAAAGCAAAAGTCTTTTGGGATGAAACCTAATGGGCTTATTTCACACATTAAACCATTGGTTTAGGGTTCATAGGGTGGCTGAAAACTAGAGCCCACTTATGTTTAAGTGTTGCACCAACCTAAGCCCAATGAGATTGGGTAAGAGGTTCACTAAGCACACCTAGTGAATTCGGCCCATGTGGGTCCTACGCCATACAATATTCAGGTCTAATGGGCTGGTTAAATTTGTGAATCAAATTACTTGAGTATAATGGTCCAATCCAATTAAAGACTAGTTTGACTAGTCACATGAATAGTTTCACTAGACAATTGGATAATTGCATAACATGGGTCAAAATTAGAATGGGATTGGATCATTCTTATTTCTAAGATGATTTGGATGGTTTCCAAGTAAGATAACTTCTAATCAAGTAAGAAGGAAACTCCTAGTAGGACTACACTTTTCCAACTCTATATATGTTAAAGTAAGAGAGAGTCTTGCTAGAGATTATCATCTATTCTCCTACCTCCAAAACCTAGTTCAACCAAGGCTGAAATGGGAGCTCTCTCTCTCTCTCTCTCTCTCTCTCTCTCTCTCTCTCTCTCTCTCTCTCTCTTAGATCGAGTTCTTGCTTTGGACTGCGCCATCTTCAGTTTTTGGACTCGATTTGAACTTGAGTTTTGGGAGTGAACCACCACTTCGGGATCTGCAATTGTGGTATCTGCACCAGGTACAATTCCAACTTTGATATGGACATCAAAATTGATTGTCTAATCCTAGATCGATCCTAGGAGAAAATAATTTCTCCATGGGAACTTCGAATTCTCCATTCTTGGACCGATTAAAGATTCAATTTTTGCACCTGTTAACCCAGCAAAGTTCGACCTTTTGGGATTAAATCAGTCCTTACAATATCAGGTTGGGTCGGGCTTGGGTGGGTTGGTCAGGTTTGAAAGATCAAAGAATTTATGTACATATTTTTATATTTCCTTTATGGCCCAATTTAAAAAGTAGAGTTCATTGAAAATATATACAAAATCCATTTAGAAATGTACAAATACATATTTTATACATGTACACATGTATATATAATTAGAAAAAAAATATTTTTTATATAAATATAAAACATATATGTATGTATTTGTTGGTGGACTCAAGTTGGGTCAGGCATCGGTTGGGTTGGGTAGGGCTCAGGTTATACTCAGGCTACCCAAGCACTCAACCCAAGTTTAGGTAATGCTTGATTTTTCCAACCCAGGCCCAACCCATACAAAAACTTAGGTTGGATCAGGTCGGGCTCAAGTTGGGACTAGACCTGTTCGAGGGTCGAGTAGCGGGCGGGGATCTAAGTCGGGCTTGGACAAGATATCAGGCCTACGGGCTTAGGCTCGAGCCTAAAACATCGAGCTTTATCTTTATTTGGGTCGGGCTCAGGCTTTCTCAAAAAATCTCGAGCCCAACTTGATAATGTATTTATACAATAGAAATATATTTTATATAATAAAAAATATATAATATATTTTTTCTTTATTATTCTTATCTTTTTTCAAGTAATAGTGAAAAAAGGCTTATCTCTCCCGGTGTTGGGGAGAGATTTGAAAAAAGGCTTGCTTCTTGGAGGAAAAATCATCTTTCGGGGGGTGGGGGGAGTCACTTTGATTAGGTCTACCCTAGCTAACCTACCTATTTACTTCCTGTCAGTGTTTAAGATCCCCATAAAGGTTGCTAACATTTCGGAAAAATTAATGAGGGATTTCTTGTGGTAACTAGATGTAAAAGCTAGGAGGTCTTGGGATTGGGAATATTAGGAAAAGGAACATGGCATTGTTGGGGAAATGGTTATGGAGGGTTTCCATTGGAAAGAGATAAATTGTGGCTAGCATACATGGGATGGAAGACAACGGTTGGGAACTGGGAATTTTGGCAAGGGCTACAGTTGTCTCTCCTTGGAAAGCCATTCATGATTTGCTTCCAGTCTTCTCCCCTTAGATCAGGTATGGTCTTAACTCCGGTAATAGAATAAAATTTTGGGAACAACATTGGATTGGGGACTCACCTTTGATGCACCAATTTCCCTCCTTGTATGCTCTATCAGATTTGAAAAATGAACCCATATCATCCTTCTTAAGCCCTTCAGACTCTCCTTCTGGTTTTGGGCAGAACCTAGGTCTGAGAAGGGCAATTAGGGATACAGATTGGGATACATCATGTCTTTGTTAGCCATCCTCGAAAATGTTTTCTTGGACCCTAATAAGGAGGACACCAGATTTTGGACCCCTTCCTCCTCAGGTATTTTCGCTTGTGCTTCATTTTTTGAGACATTAACTCATCCTTCTTATCCTATTGGGTTGTCATTCCTAGTTAAAGAAATTTGGAGCAAGCCCATTCCTCCTCAGGTTGGTAGTTTTTGTTGGGAAACTTTCTTGGAAAGAATTAACACAATTGACCTACTTCAGAAAAAGAAACCCAATTCTTGTTTACTTCCTAATAGGTGTACTCTTTGTAAAGCTGATGGGGAAACTGGTTACCACCTTATGGATACTTGTTCAGTGGAAAAACAGTATGGGAGTGGGTTTTTTCCCTCTTTGGGTGTATCTGGACTCCCCCTAGGAGTGTCCAAAGCTTGTTCTCTGCTTCATTTCTCAGATGGCTGAAGAAGAGAGTGAAGATTATGTGGAGAAGCATTATGGCAGCAGTGTGTTGGTGTCCCTATGGGAAGAAAGAAACTCGCAAATATTTTCAAACAAGGAAAGAACCCAGGAAGAATTGTTAGATCTAATACTTGTAAGGGTAGCCCACTAGCTGAAAACTATGGAGCTGTTTTCCGGTTATTCTGTGGCTGACTTGGTAAGAAATTGGAAAGAGCTTCCTCTGCCCTATGTAAGAGGACTCGTAGCCCTTCTTGGTCCCCTCCTCCCTCGGGGTTTATAAAACGGAATTTTGATGGTAGTTGTTTAAGGAATCCTCGGCCTTCTGGGATTGGGGGATTTTCAGGAATGACGATGGTTATCACTGCCATATTCTCAGGCCCAATTGGAGAAGGAGACTCTTAGGGCTGAGATTCTTGCAGCCCTGAAAGGTATTCAAAGAGCAAGAGATTTGAACATCAGATGTTTGGTCCTTGAAGGTGACTCGGAGGTGGTGATTAGGTGGCTAAAGAAAAAAGACAGCGGTCTGTGGTGTTATAGCAATGGGAAGAAAAAATTCAAATGGCTTAATAGGGATATTGTGTTGCATTACAGCTGGGTGAAGCGGACTGCTAACTAAGTTGCTGATGGGTTAGCCAAGAAAGGGGTGAATAGGGAATCTATATTTTGGGCTAACTTTTGACTTTCTTCCAATGTATTTTGTTGGTGGGGAGTTAAGACATTTTACCTCCCCCCTTTGTACCTAAAGTTTCACATAGTTTCATATCATTAATAAAGTTTCTTGTTACTAATCAAAAATAAAAAATTAAAAAATAGTGAGATCTTTCATTATTTTTTAGGTTTTGAGGTCTTTTAATATAAAAAAAAACAGTTTTTTATTGAACAAAAAAAATATTTTTTTCCAATTTTCTGGCCGGGCTTGGGCTTGATCCTGAGCTTTGGGCTTTATTTAAGGGCCGGGCACGGGCCCAAGACCTAGGCCCACTGGTTGGGTCGGGCTCGGGCTTGGGCTCGAGCTCGGGCCTGGGTATATTCTATTAATACAGAGACAAAGCCCGGCCCAAACCGGGCCATTACTTAAGTTGCACCCCTATCTATCTACATGTTTAGGGGCCATTACTTGGTGAAATGGTAAAATCTAGGCTAAAAAGCGTGAGAATTCTAGTTCTTATCTGAGAGTGCCACTTTGTGCAAAAAAAAAAAACTGCCAAAGGTTAGGACCAAATCCAGTCTACTACCCTCTCAAGACCCCAAGTGGTTGGGACCAACATTGAGTGATGGCATTTAATCTACCCACATGTTTGACGGAGAAGCCTTCATGTCTAAGAAATTTGCTTTAACACAAAATGCATGTGTGCCACATACAAGATGCACGCACATGCATACATATGTGTGTGTATTTACTTAAGTCGCACCCATATCCACATGTTTAGGGGCTATTACTTGGTGTATGGTAAAATCTCAGGCTGGCAAGCGTGAGAATGCAGGTTCTAGTCTGAGGGCAGCCACTACACATGCATGCATGCATGCATAAAAATTATTATATAATATTCTCTTGATATTTAGTCGTAATTATTATTATATTATGACATAAGGAGCCCTATGACATCCCAAATCCACATATATATATATAGTGTGTGTGTGTATGTGTGTGTGTGTACTTAAGGATTTAAAAATTTATTATATAATACACTCTCCTGATATTTTTTTTAATCAGCAACACAAAAAAAAAAAAAAAGATTTCATTAATTAGAAGAAAACAGGATTACAACAAGAAGTTGTGAAAAAAACAGCTTTTAGAAGCTTGTCCCAATTCAATATCACATTTGAGCCCAAAATATGTGTTCTATGCACCCCTTGCTTAGCTAAGCTATCTGCCAAACTGTTGGCAGTTCCCCTCACCCATCTCACTCGGATTGACATGTTCTGTGACAGCCGTTTGAATCTTCTGAAATCATTCCTCAAATGCCATAAATATTATTATATTATGTTTCTTTAATATAAATCTTGTGATTTAAATATGGATGTTCCTTTTATGATATTATATTGTTTATCCTTCAATAAGAGTTTAAAACATCAAAATACCAACTATATATTTAAAAATATTTTCTAAAGGAAAATAAGAAGAGTCATCTACAATGATAAACTCAAAAGAAGAATGGATTTTAATAATAAGGATTCCACTAAAACAAATTATTTACATAATACTTATCTACTCATAAATTGAACACTTAAATTTAAAGAAATGTTAGGCAAGGCCCACGCCATGGGCTTTGTTAAATAAATTGACAATGAAGAAGCCACTCCATCATTAATAACAAAATATTCATTTACTATACTTATTTTTGTTTAGTATGATGAATATATAATACAATAGACATGGTTAATTTTTATGTAAATTTATCATTTATAACTACATAAAGTTTATAATTAATAAAATGTACAAGTTAAAAACTAATTCAATTTTACAATTTTGTCTCTATTTTAAACATAATAAATCCAAGATATCAGTTTTTGCATAAGATTCAGATTTGAAGTTTCAATAATCAGATCAGATTCAGATATGGCTCGATTAGATCCAATTCTGACCTGTTACAGCCTTAACGACATGCCCATATTTTGTGTTGTTTTTTGCACATTTATCTGTTTTATATTTTTATTATTATTATATGATTTATAATGTCATGGGCCCAGATGGTTTAACTGTTGATCCACCACGGGAAAAGACAGTTGAATTGCTAGCATGGGCCCAATCCTTTTTTATATGCTGTACAGATTAATGATATGTTAATTATTTCTTTGAATTAATTGTTTTTATCAGTTCTTTGAATTAAGTATTTTACTGTATGTAATATTAGAATTTGAAAAATATGGGCTACTTCAATAGTTTATACATTTTTATAGACATCCAAAAATCCTTTCATAGGTTATTAGATTAATGTAAAAATAAATTTTGAGATAATTAATTATAATATAGAACATTTTAATATTGATTTATTTATTTTTTTATACAAAAAATAGTAATATGATTGATGAGTACATTAAATTAATACTAAATTAAATGAAGAGATAATTAAAAGACGTTTTAATAAATGACAATTGAATTATTAATGCCTTCTGGTTACTTTTATCTTTTAAAATTCAAAAAATGCAAAAAATTAAGAGGGGTCTAGAAGAGTGGATGGGGCTGTTGACAGTCTATCACATTTTCCAAACTTAAAAACATAAAAAAAGAAAGGAAAACAATGTACCTCTGATAACCTGTTTCAACTCCAGCCTTTAGAATCATGCCTGAAAGAACAAGTCCTGCAAGCGGATCTAAAAATTTTACTCCAAGAACAGAACCTCCTGCAGTCAAAAGATCCAATTTTCTATTAGTATTTTCAAGGCCTAAAACGCAATAGATGGCTTTCCATTAAAATATTCTATCAGGAAGCAATCAAATTTATAAGATCCTCTAAATTTTTTGAGCATATACCTCAATAGAAGCTAGCAATACAGTTAAGTAAATAGCAACATCTTATCAAAGGAAATAGTGTGTTACACATTTCATCTACCACTACCGGAAAAACAGTTCTATCATACATACTGTTTGAAGAGTGCATATTATTAAAATTCAACCAAGAAGAAAATATTAGTGCAGCCATTTCTTATTATTACTGATAAAAAATGAAAATATCATTGCAATCAGATTCATGTTTTTTTTATCAATACAATCAGATTCAATATCTTTGAAATGCATCAATTAGTTGTCCATATATCCTCATTTATGATATGTATACATGAATGAAAATAAGTGAATTTCCAACAGTGGGAATGAGAACTATGGGAAGCTACTCAAATTTACCATTCTCCTGTATTTCTGCACCGATTAATAATGTTGGACAACATCACACTTTATCAACTCTTCAAGTGATTTAGTCGAACAAAAGAGACAGTATTTTAGTCCTAAGAGGCAAACTAACTGATATTCTAAATCATAGGTCAATTACTTGGAACTCAATTGGAAACATAAGAAATGCCTGAGGTCCACCTCTCTCTACTTATGATTTAAATTTGAGATGTTTAAACGTGCTCAATTAATTTGACTTTAATTTGGTTTCACCTTCACTAGAAAGTTGGATTATCCAATTACCTATACAACAACCCAAAAATTACATAATTCAAGCATGAACTGAGCAAGTTGCAGTTAATTTGTGGACAGCTTATAGCATGTTAAGGATTCTTTACTTTTGTAGGTTTTTATTATTTTATCAACTTGAGCCATTTGCCTTTTTCAAATGGAGTTATTTGATAGATACTGGTTCTCTGATTTATTTCTTACAAATTCATGTAAAAGATGTAATAGGTAAAAATACAAGAGATTCTCAACAGGCTTAGGAAAGCACTAAGAAGCAGTTGTGGAACTTCCTGAACTGTGTAAGAGAAGATTGGGAGGGAGTTTCATCTTTTCCTTTCAGCATTTTACTGCTTTCCCACTTTTGCTTTCTTCAACTGGTACTAATTGGTTGACATCTACAAAAGTGTTTTGCTTTAACAATTAAAAGCCAAAATGGGGATTCTACTTCATAGATGCAGTATCATAAGCTAAAGATTCTGATATCGATAACTTCTAACTTGATAATCTAATAACATAAGCTATAACTTCTTCAAAATAATAATAGCCTCAATGTGTCCCCTAGTATTTGAAAGTTAAGTGTCAGTTACCAATGGTGAACCATGGAAGCTTCCTAAAAATGCACAACTTTCCTTTTCACTCAATTAAAGGTAGAGTGAGCTTCAGATGTAACTAAACAACCTCATTAACTAAACTAAAGTGAAGATTCTTACCAACGCCAATAAGAGCAACTAATGATGAAAAAGCATCTACACGATGATGCCATGCATTTGCTTTCATTAGTCCACTTCCTTCCTTTTCTCCAGCTCTTTTTGTAATCCAGTAAAGTCTATAGGGGGTAGGAGGACAATGTAGCAAGATGAGACTAAATTAAATAACATTTGAAAAAACAGTTCAAGGGAAAAAAATCCAATTTTTCATGAATATCTGAAACTACACTCATTCATAAGGCATTAGGCTTGTTCATACCTTGAATATGAACTAAATGTTAAGAATTATTGCTGGTATGGAACATAACTTAGTAATTATAAATTCCACAGTAAAAATACCCCCAAATATGTCTTCTCTCGTACTAATGTATAAAAAAAATAGATTTTATATAATAAAAACTCAACTTCATCTACATGAAACTAATAATAAATCTATGGTCAATGAATAATCACAGGCTTGCAGCTGTTTATCCATCTCAGTAAAGAGCAAGCATCAAATTCAGTTAAATTGGCAAACAGTTATTTGAGACAGAAAGATGATAACCTGGCCTTGCATTTCTACGCACATAGTTTACATTTTGAATAAACAGTCCAAAACAACCTCATACCCTTCTTTAACAGAGACAGATATAATAGTCATGTTTAGAGCCAAGATAGGATGATCCATGTCGATTCCATGGTGATGTCCACCATGTCCATGACCATGACCTGATGAATGACTGACTACTTCTGGAGTCAACAACAATCCCTGCAGATGATGAAAGGAGGAGTTCTAAAAAAAAAGAAAAAGCAAAGGTGGACAAATTTTGGAAATTTCCCTTTTCTTTTTGGAAGGTGGGAGTGAAGTTTAATTATATTGATATTCAGAAATAGACAATCTTGGTTCTAAGGCCCATATAATTCTTGCCACATTTTGGGTATTAAGATGAAACCCATACAATACCTTACTTTTTCAGGAAAAAAAAGGCCCAGCATTATGTGGGTCCCACCTAGAGAGGGGGTCTGCACCAAAAACCAGCATGGTTAGATTACTTTCAACCATCCTATCTATCCCTGTAATACATACTTTTGGAGTCATTTTTAGCTGATTTTGGTCCAGTTAACATCTATGGCAGGATCCATTAAGTGGTGGGTCCTGATCATCCAAGCATGGGACACAAGGCAAGTTATGGAGTTCCAGACCATGTAAATGGTATTGCATCCTAGATTAAGACATTACCATTGAAAAGAAATGAGAATTGATCAAAGTCCAGCACATTTTAGATGTATTAATTTGCCAATATTAATGGTAATTGATGAAACTTAAATTCCTGATAATTTCTTAAAGATGTGAGGAATGGGAACCAGAATGAATAAAAAAAGGTGTTCAGTTAACTATTATTGTCTAATGGTTGCTTTGAAAAAAAATAAAGGAAGAAAAAAAATTACCTGCAAAATATCTAAAGCATGCCATGCAATACCTCCTGCTGTTGCCAAAAGCATACAAGAAATTCCAAGAGCTCCAAGAGTCTCAAATTTACCATGCCCTGTGAAAAGAGAAGAGAGAACACCAATTAAAATCTATTATTCTGCTTTTGGCCTATAGTTTTCATGTCAATGCATGCTCAAATGCACTGATTTGGATGTTATGTAAAGATGATTATGTCACCTATTCAATGAACCTAAGATCCCGTGCTATATGATTTAAAAGAGTTAACAGCAAAATATCGAAAGCATATGTGACAAGAATTACTACTTTTGGATTATTTGGATTTTAGAGCTTTATTATTTCTATGATAGTAGGAACTGGTTTCAGAAATGATGTTTTTAGAAACTTGTATGTGATTTATAATGAGTCAGTGGTTGAGGCCCAACCTTTGGCCATTCTAGGGGATACATTAGTTTGAGCCTAATATTTTTGAAGGAACTAGCAAGCAGGGAGGTCAGAAAATGTGTCCTTCCTATAAAAGTTGAGAAGAGCTCCCTTGCTGGCCCATTGGAGGGACAAGATCATTTGGAAGGAAGATCCAAAAGGCAAATTCTTGGTGTTACCAAGCTCAATGCCCCCTTCTTTTATTCAAGGTAACCTTGCAATCTGAGACTCTTTATGGTGTTACCAAGCCCAACCCCCCCCCCCTCTTTTTTTTATCTTTGATCAGCAAAGTGAGAATTCTATTCAATTAAAATAATTAAATTAGAGTTACATCAGCAAGAGTGCAGACGATTCAACAGAAAATGTTACACTAAAGCCCAAAAAAGCCGTTGCCTTTGAACACCCTGTTTAGCTAGAGAGTCAGCCATTCCATTTGCACTTCTCCTGACCCATGTGAATGAGGCATTAAGTTCCCTTGCTATGCTTACTATCTCCCTTACTGGAAGCCTGTAGTTCCAAGGAACATTACTGCTTGAATTGGTCCAAGATATCACTGTTTTTGAGTCCCCTTTTATCTCCAAGTTCTTAAGATCAGCTCGCTTGGCAATCTTTAGCCCTTGCAGCAGGGCTAACAGTTCAGCTTTTAAGGAGTCTCCTTCCCCTAAAGGGGTAGGGATTCACCATTAACAGAGCAAAGGATGCACATCCCCCCCCCCCTCTTTTATTCATAAGGTAAGCTTGAAGCATAGGGTTTAGAAGAGGCACTGATTCAACAGAGAAAATTGATGGTGGTTAAGTGGTTAAACCCATAAGTGGTGGTTTCAAATTGAATACAGATGGAGCGACTTGTGGAGAGTCAGGTTTGGAAAGTGGTGGAGGTGTAATTAGAGACCAGAATGTAAAATCCTTCATTGGCTTTCGCTAGCTTTTATGGGGAAGTCTCAAACACAAAGGTGGAGACCAGGGTCCTCCTTGATGACCTACGACTATGTGATGAACTCGGTTTATACGACATTTGGGTTGAGATGGATTTGGAGGTTCTTATAAAAATGGTAAATGGTGCAAATGTCTGTCCCTTGGTGTGTCTGGCATTTTTTGGATGAAATAAGCGAGCTGAAGGGAAAGGGTGGCTAGAGCAATATGCCATGCTTACAGGGAATTAACCAAGTGGCTGATGCCTTGGATAATTATTCATCTGATACAGAGAATAGCTGGACTTTCCAACCTAGTGAGGATCTTCCTTCAACAGTGAAAATGTATTTTAAGGGAAATCCAAGTGGGTTTGGTTTCATCTTCTTGGTTTTGTAAGACTATCCAGGCTATTCTATTGTAATTTTATGAATGGATGATCTTTTGTATATGTTCTCAGAGGGGTAAGACTTCTACATTCACATCCCCCCCAATAGGTTCTCTTTTCTAATAAAACCTATGGTGGATGTCCTTCCACCAGGAGTAAAGTTTGGGGATTATTAAAAAAAAAAATCTTGGTCTAGGTTTTCAAGCCCCAAGGCAAGGCTAGGCAACAGGAGAGTGCCTTCTCACTTGGGTGAATGGGCGCCTGCCTTGTGCGTGATAAATCAAAGAACAGAGGAAAAAACAAAGGCATAAAGACCCTGCTGTGTTGAATTTGAAAAAGAGATACAAGAGTGAGAATGTCTGTTTTTATATGTTAATTGCAGGCTTTTATGACAAATACCAGATGAATACATTTTTCCATTTCCATTGTGGTTTTCCCCAAACCCCTTTTATGGATCTCTAAATTGAAAATTGATTTATAATAATGTCATTTTACAATCTTTTTTTCAAAAGGTAAGTATGAATCTTTTGTATTACAATCTTTTTTTTTTCAAAATAAGCCCATTGTCCCAAATGATTTGACTCCAGTGACTACTGAGATCTTTTGGCTTAAAGCCAACAATATATTGCCAAAGACTAGCCCGTCTGATCATGTGCCTTTCTACCTGTATTATCACAGATTCTACATTGGATTTTTTCCAGTCAATAATTAACTTATTCCTTTATACCCAGTGCCAAAGCCTTGCTTGTGCCAATGTTCTTCTTTGTCTTATATCTACCTACCAACTTCTTATTCTCCTCATTAAGTCCTCTCTACTGCTGTTTGAGTTTCTTTCTTGGTTAACATAGATGAAGTCCACACTTGAAATTTCTTAAATTACAGCTTGAAAAGAAACCCCTAACCTGAGTTTTCTTGTTACTAAGCACAGTCCTTTCCTTGCAATACTTTCCCCTTCTACCTTGCTTTCCACCCATAGATCACCCTGTGTTGGTCCAAGATCATGATAGTAGTTTGTTGCATTTACCTCAGATCTGAACCACGTTCTCTTTTCATTCCTTAACTGATAGTATGTTCTCTATATTCCTTATAACCTGTAACCTTTCTCAGACACTAGTTACCTTATTCTGTTAACAGCAGTACCCTCATGGTTTCCTACCCCATCCAACATTAGAAAAAAGTTTTTTTTTTTCTTTGTGTGTATGTTTTTATTATATGATGTTGGTACCTTTCCTGCTAACTGGGTCCTGGCTCTTAAAGACTTCTCTTGTCTTTTAAAAGGAAAGGTTTTACATGTAACTAGCACACAGTTTTGGGTGTACAGGGAGGTAAAATGTAAAGTATTTATATGGCTAATGGCTGTTAGCCTCCTCTGTACATCTTTTTTTTTATCAGTAGTGACAGAATTTATTAAGAATAAGAAACTTTAATTACAAGAGAGGGGGAGGTAAACTTTCTTAATTCCCCCAATTTATCAAAACAAAAGATACAAAATTAGAAATGATCCCAAAAGAAAGATCCCCTATTCACCCCTTGCTTGGCTAACCCATCAGCAAGTTAGCAGTTCTCTTTACCCAACTGTATTTCACCTCAATGTCCCTAGTCAACCACTTAAATTTTTTCTTTTCACTGCTGTAGTTCCAGATAGCAGAGTTATCTTCCTTTAGCCATCTCACCAGTCACCACCACCTCTGAGTCACCTTCAAAACCACTTTTCTTAGGTTCAACTCCCTTCCAGAGCCGCAAGGGTCTCAGCCCTTCCAGAGCCGCAAGGGTCTCAGCCCTAAGAGAATCTCCTTCTCCAATAGGGCCTGAGAACATGGCTATAATAAGCCCTTCTTCATTCCTGAATGCTCCCCCTATACCAGAGAGCCCTGGGTTCCTTAAACTACTGCCATCAAAATTCAGCTTCATGAATCCAGGGGGGGAGAGGTCCAAGAGGGAGAAGAAAACCGTATTAATCTAGGCAGAATTAGCTATCTCTAACCAATTTCTCAGCAAGTCATCCAAGGAGAAAACTGTGAATAGGTTCAGAGATTTCAGCCAGTGAACCACCCTTAAGTGTATCAGCTCCATTACATTCTCAATGGTTCTTTCCTTTTCTGAGAAGATACGTGAGTTTCTTTCTTCCCAGATAGAGCCTCCTTTGTACATCTCTGTACTTATTAATGAAATTTTATTTACCTTAAAAAAATTGTATGAGACTGAGGAAAAAAAGTCTTTATTTAAAAGCTTTTAAGAAGTTTTATGGTGTTTCTTTAGTTTTCTTATATAAATATGATATTAGAAGTTGGGAGTTTTAGACATCCTCATATCAAAAAAAAAAAGATAAATTTGTATAAGATCCATAATATGATTTTAGAGGAAAAGAGTTTAAAAACAAAGACTTTGTCTTTGTCTTTTCTTTTGTGTAGTGCTAACTCCACTCATAGGCCCACAAGCAGTTTGAAGCCCAACACAGCACCGGCACTGGCAAGCCCAGCTGCAGGGTGACCCACTTATATTTTCCCAAGGAACCCACATCACACCCGGCAGTTACATGAGGTCTCAGATGCATGAATTCTGTTAAAGCTCTCAGGTTCAGATCATATCTGGGATCATGGATTCACATTCACATAAATACCAACCTGAAGGAGAAATGGAACAACCCTGAAGTTCAACTCATCCTTCTCTTCTTCTCTTGTTCTTCTTTTCACCTGTTTTGAGGAGGCTGGTTCTTCACTTCTCCCTCAAAGCGAACCCTGAGTTAGGCAGTAACCTAACATTTTTGGTATCAAAGCACCAAATCAAGATGCCTACCACTTGAACTTTGTTAGAATCGACAGTACAAGGGTAGTTAAGTCTTTTGTCTATCTAATTAAGGTTAAGATCTATTTTGTCTGGGTTTAAGTTGTGTGTCCCATACTTAATGAGGGGCAACTCTGTCTTTTGTAATCTAATACAAAGAGTATAAATACAAAGTGGGTCGGCTGAGAGAGGGGACTTTTCTTCTTCTCACACCAAACCCTCTCTCTCTCTCTCTCTTCTTCTTCTTCTTCTTCTTCTTCTTCTTCTTCTTCTGAACTAAGGTTAATCGAATTATTCACATGGTATCAGAGCCCTAGGAAATCAGTTTCGAACTCAGTTTTCTTTTCTCTCCCTTGGTCCTCCTGAGATCGCCATATCAGAACTTCTCTTTGAAGTACTTCTAAACAAATTGGAGGATCAATAAGGGACCAAAAAGGAGTGGTCATTTTTCCTTCTTGGAGGTAAATATGCTTCCAGTTGCTGTGGTGGTTTGCTAGAAACCCTCTACTCAATGACACGAAGGGGGCTGGTTGTGGACAGGTGTGAACAGAAATCTCTAATCGATTAATAGTGTAGTGTGTTCTCTTTCTTTTGGGCTGGATTTCATCCATGTGGCAGTATTGATAGGTAGGTACGCATATGAACCTTTTTTTTTTGGTTGGACTAGTGGACCATTACTTAAAACCCCACCTATTGGCCAGTAGGGGTGTTTTTTTTTTTTGAAAGAAGGTAAAATATGATTGTATTAATAACTGGTCTTGTGTACAATGAGTAGTTGTACAAAAAAAAGGACCTCAAAAAAACTGGCAGGTAGGGGTATTCTGTTGAGACACAAATAAAGGGAATATAAGTGTACAAGAAAAGGCCACGTCAGCCTTTAAAGAATATAACTAACAGCCAACCACTAGAACAAACTAAATAACAAACTAGACAAGTGGACTGGACAAGTGGAGAGGCTGGTACAACAGAATTAACAGCCAACCACTAGAACAAACTAAATAACAAACTAGACAAGTGGACTGGACAAGTGGAGAGGCTGGTATAACAGAATTGTAACAGCAGTGTTATAACAGAATCAATTATTGAATTGGGAATACAACCTCTCTCTCTCTCTCTCTCTCTCTCTCTCTCTCTCTCTCTCTCTCTCTCTCTCTCTCTCTCATTCTGGAGGCAGGCTCCCTCGAAAGAGTCCCTGAGTTAGGCAGTTCCTAACATATTCACAGTCCAGTTCGGTGCGGTTTGGAGAAGATCTCAGACCAAACCAATATATTACGGTTTGAGAAATTCCCAGACCAAACCAAACCATTTTGGCATGAAAACCGAACCAGACCAAACTATTTTATTACGGTTTGGTGTGGTTTCTAATACGGTTTGGGGACTTTTGGCCATTCTATGATTCCACTGGGCTTAATCCAATTAGGAAGCCCAAATAACACCCCTAAAAAGTTTTGAAGTTAAAAAACTTTTGTTTTATTATTTTATTATTGTAGTGAGAATGGGCCGAATGGGCCCCAGTGTTCTTTATTTATTTTAAGTAGTGTTTAAAAGTTATGTTTCTTAGTTATGGGCCTTATGGGCCTTTTTTATTTTTTTTAATTATCTCTTTAGTGTTGGCCGCCCCATTAAGGGCATCCAAGTAATTGTACTCAAACTTAGAATTATTAATAAAAGTGATAAAAGGGGGCTAGGGAGAGAGGTTTGAATTCTTCTTTTCTCTCTTCCCTTCTTTTCTCTCTTCCCTTCTTTTCTTCTTCCACAAACTATTGCTGAAACTTCTTTTCTTCTTCTTTATCTTTCTCTCTTTTCTTCTTTTCTTGCATTATCTGAATTACTGTAGGTGTAATTTTCAACTTAGTACTAGAGAGGGTTCTCACTTTCGACTTTTTTCTCCTTTCTTTGCCTATACATAGTGTGTATGGAGAACTGATTGGTTTATCAATCAGCTACTTATGCAGCCTAGTTAGGAAGGTTTTTGGAGAGTTTTGTGGAGGTTTTTCATCCTTAGTTGAAGCCCAGGGCAGGTTCTTGGAGATTTTTCCCAAAAACCCTAGATAACTGGAGAAACCTTGTTACAAGTCGTAAAGACAATTTGAACCAGGTGCTTGGGAATCAGAGGTAAGCCTTTTGATTTCTATTAGGGGTGATTTTGGTTGGATTGAATTCTGGAACCTCTAGAAGGGGTGGTTGAAGTTTCTTTCTTTCTCCCAATCCCGCAATACCCAGTGAAAGGGGGGTTTAGAGGTTGTCCTTTGCTTAGAACAATAAATCTAGCCTAGTAAAGCCCTAATTTGATTTTCGTTTGCATCCATTTACTTAATGGAGCAAACTGGAGGAGAGACCAAATATTCCACAAATTCCGGGTTTGGACATGGGGGGTCAATGGAGAATCTTTTTGGGGCTGACTACTATGAAGCTAGGTGGGACCAATTATTTAGCTTGGTCTCAATCTATTAATACCAAGCTATGAAAGGTGTGTAATAGAGGAAAATGGGGTTATATTACCGAGAGCAGGAAGAAACCGGAGGAGGAGGATTCTACCTATGAAAGGTGGATGCAGGAAAAGTACACAGTAGTGGGTTGGTTAGTGAATTCTATGCAACCACACATTAGTCAGCATTGCCTGTAGATGGAAATTGCAAAAGAAGTGTGGGATAGTGTCACAGAGACCTATTCCCAAAAGCTTAATGTTGCTTGGGCCTACAAATTGAAGCATGATGTGAATGATCTTAGACAGGGGAGAAGCCCTTAGCAGTCTACTTCTCTATGCTGAAATCTCTTTGGCAAGAGATTGATCTGATGGAAACTATTGTTTGGGATTGCACAAAGGATGCAGAAACATATAGGAGGTTGGTGCAAAGAAATCGGGTCTTTGAGTTCCTCACCGGATTCAACTCGGAGTATGATATTGTGAGGTAGAATGCTTTAGCAAAGGATGAGCTGACTTTGTCTCAGGCATATGCTATGGTGAGCAGTGAGGAGAGCAAAAGACAAGTTCAGTCTGTTGAGCCACAGGTTGATCACTATGCTAATGCGGGGATGAAGCCAAAGGTTAGCACTGGAAGAAAAATGTTATCTATGAATACTGCAAGAAGCCTAAACACACTAAAGCCACATGTTGAAACTGCACCTAGAGCTTGTTTCTACCAGATTCAAGAAAGAAAATGGTGGGAAAAAGGTTGATACTAGAAAAGGTGGAAATGAAAATATAGCTACCTCTTACAAGGTGAACAAGGACAAGGTGGAGAGAAGTCAGTGGGGGAACAACTTATAGCAACTAGGGCTGAATATGATAAGTATGGCCGAATCAACAGTCACTTGTAGGGGTGCTCATGGTTCGGTTAACTAAACCGTGGGGTATTTTTTCAAATTGAACCGACCTGGTCGGTTTTTTAAATATTCAAAACCGAAACCGAACCGGTGCAATCGGTTCACCAGTTAACCAGTTAACTGGTGGACTGGTTAACCGTGATTCAGTTTTTCGGTTTTTTTATGCACTTAAAATATTTAAAAAAAAAAAACTAATATTGTCGGTGGTTGTCGTTGTGCCAGACTGGTTGGTGCTAGTGGTTGTTGGCGGAGCCACAGAGAGGAGAGGTGAGAGAGAGAAGGATCACGGATGCTTCAAAACCACTGCCCATCGACAGTCGACAAATGCTTCAAGCCTTCAACACTACCAATGACATTGAATGGCGTTGGTGCTTGCTTGCCGGCGAGGCGGTGACCGGCATTGCCGTATGGTGCTGGTGGTTGGCGCGGGCCGCGCAACAGTCTGAGAAGAGAATAGAGAGACTAAGAAGAGGACGCCAAACAGAGAGACTAAGAAGAGGACGCCAAACAGAGAGACTAGAGAGACTGAGAAGAGAGCGCTAAACGGAGAAACTAGAGAGACTGACAAAGTGAGAAGAGAAGGGAGAGACTAGAGAGACTTAGAAGAGATAGAGAGTGAGAGAAGCTGAGAAGAGAAAAAGGCTTACTCTTGAGTGGTTCCGAGTTTCAAAGAGAGTCTAGTAGCAAACTGAGGTTTTCGAAGAGAGTGAGACTGGCAATGGCAGTCTAGTAGAGCCACAGAGTGGCAGTCTAGCACTCTAGCAGACTACCGAAGAGGGGCTGAAATTGAAAGCCTCTCAAAGACTTAGACTGCCGAGTCTTTTTGAAAAATAAAAAATATAATATAGTATTATATAAATATTATTATATATATCAGTCGGTTCATTTAACCACCTGTTTTTATAAATGGTTAACCGGAACCGAATCGAAACTGTCGATTTTTTAAGAATATCAAACCAAAACCAAACCGACCGGTTTAGTTAACCGATTTTTCGGTTCAGTTTTGGTCAGTTTTTTCGGTTGGTTCGGTGTTTTTTTTTTTTCGCTCACCCCTAGTCACTTGGAGTCCACTGCTATAGCTCCTTCAAAGATTGTTCCTTTTTATGCATATGCTCACTCAGGTATTCGTGCCACTACACATCATGCTTCTTCCTCAAGTACTCATAAAACCCCATAATTAATTCTAGTGTTTCTCACCATATGACCAGTGATTCACAGTTATTCACCTCTTACCAACTTCTTTCTGGTCGGGATAAGATATCCCTTGCTCCTTTCATGTCTCCATACTAAAGAAGAGTGTATCTTCCAACCAAGCAGCGAGACTAGACCCTCCCACCTCCAATGATGAAGGCAAGCTCATAGTTCAAACCAAAGAAGACTATTGACTTTTAATGGGTTAAAAGGGGGGGCAGAGTTACCATGGAGGCCTTGGTTGTCTGGTTTTCTTTATCGGAGGAGGGTGCTACCTAGGAGTCACTAAACTCCAGTAGGATTGCCCTCACTTTGACCTTGCAGACAAGGTCCATCTCATAGAGGGAGGGGATGATAGGCCCATAAGCAATTCAAAGCCCAACTCAACACCAATATCAACAAGTTTCACTGCAAGACACCCCACTTACATTTTCTCAAGGAAGCCACCTCACACCAAGCAGTTACATGAGGCCTCAAATGTGTGAGTTCAGTATAGCTCTCAAGCTCAAATCATATTTGAGATCATGGATTCACACAAATACCAACTTGAAGAAATGGAAAAGTCCTGAAGTTCAAATCATTCTTCTCTTATTGTCTTGTTCAAACCAAGCACTTTAACATTTAGGACCATAACATACCACCACGCTTCCGCAGTCGACATCTCGAGTCTCGACAGCTTCACTTTGGGAAACTCTCATGCTAGTCGTAGGTAGCCCTCTCCACAACACTCTCACTCTGGCAGTAGGCAACCCTTTTCACAATAACTCACACCCCGGCAGCAGGTAGCCCTTTCCTTTTTGGTTGATTTCACTTGGCACCAGGTAGCCCTTTCCATGACAGTTTTTACTCTACTCCAAGTAGCCCTTTCTGTGACAGCTTTCACTCTACTCTAGGTAGCCCTCTCCATGATTTGAACTTGAGATGTCGTGGTAGGCTCTAATAACATTTGTTACATGTTTGACCAATATACCAAAAGTCTTAAGACTGTTGGAACACATCAAGCCAAGAACTTTAACATTTAGAACTAGGCCTATAAACGGATCGAATTTGAATAAAATCAAGATACATTCGTATTCAACTCTGATCAAAGAGTGGATGATTTGAATTCGATTCAATATTCGTGGGATATTTAAAATTGCAAATTGAATTCAAAATCAATTAAAGAATCAAATAATCAAATCAATTCGAACTTGACTGGTTTATAAACTTTAAACATTGAAATAAAAGCCCTAAGAAATCCCTCAACGTTGCAACTTGCGAACAATATAGAAAAAAACTCAAAAACAAAAAAAAAAAAACTAGAACAAGAAGAAAAGAGAAAAATCCTAAAAAATCTAGAACAAATAAGGGACATAGAGAAAGAACAAGGACAGAGTAAAGAGTGTGGATGGCTACAGCCGACAAAAGCCAAGGTTTGAATGTCAGAAGTCAAAACACCATGAAGCCCTTTTTTATATGACGAAAACACCCAGTCTTCTCTCCCTTCTCACCATGCTAAATTTTTTACCATGAAAGAAATTGCAGAGCTACATGTTAGAAATGGGGGAGAAGAAATAAAAAGAGGGAGGAAAATGAAGATGATGAAGCAGAGAGGGATTAATGGATTAGAATATAGAGGAGAACTGGAGAAGGATAGAAACTGGGAGGGAAAACTAAGAAAAGGGAGAAGAAATAGAAGGACTAAGAAAAGGGAGGGAAACAAGGGAGATAGACGGAGGGAGACCAGAAGTGAGAGAGATAGAGAAAGAAGGTAGGTTAATGGGTTATGATCTCAATGAATAGAAAAAGAGTATAAGTCTTGTCCATCAATTGTGTTTTGTCTTTTATGTTAAATAGGACAATTACTTTTTGTAAAAAGGAAAAAGAGTAGAAAACACTTAAAAGGTGCTTGATAATTTATAATTATATTATATTGTAATGTATCAATATATATTATACTTATATTTAATCAAATCAAAACAGTATAGATTCAAATTCAATTGGATAAATTAATCGATGAGAAAAATTTATTCAAATTCAACTTTTCGATTAAGTGGATTATCCGAATTCGATTCATTTACATCAGATATTGAATTCAAAATCGGATAGTTTGATACTGTTTACACACCTATTTAGAACCATAACAATTCCACAAGTCATGGTTCTTGACTCTCAAAAAGTTTCTTGGTGTTATGGTTCCATCCTTTCCCTATCAATTAGCATTCTATGTTTCAATTTAGTTCATCTACTCAACTTGTATCCTGTTTCTCAATTCTAGTTTTCTCTCTCTTTTTTTCTCTTGATTTTACTTATTTTTCAATTTTATCAGTATACTTTTTTTCTTCCAGGTGCTGCATTGGGTACATCCCATTTGATAATCAGTACACATCCCTAGTGAAAAAACAATATTCCCCTATTTGTAATGAAAATCTGTTTCAAAAACAAGTATTTTTTGAGAAATAATTAGAAGTTTTTGTAGTTTGTCAAAATGGGATGTGTCAAAATAACAATCCTTTCTTTACTTGCCATTATTAACAGATATGGCAGTTTCTTCATTCTGGTCCTAATTATCAATATCCAATCCTCAATCTATCTTTAGGCCTCGTTGGATATGTTTTTTTCTTCATTGTTTCTCTTGGCTCCTAATCCTAAATCCTAAGCTTGCTTCCTTAGAATTATATCTTTGAGCTGTCCTACCAGGGTGACCATTGCAACCTAGGTGACCAGGGTTCAAATCTTCAAAACAGCCTCTCTGCATGTGCAGGGGTAAGGCTGCGTGCATCTGCCCTTCCCCAGACCCTGCATTGGCGGGAGCCTCGTGCACTGGCTGCCTTTTAGCTGTCCTACATAAAGTCAGTATCAAAGCTAAAGATTATGACACAATATAGAACATAATATGACACGTCTTGCCCCCTTAGACTTTCTAAATAACTGAGAGAGAACATTGCTTTGAGTGTTGCAATACCACATTGTTAGAATGGTTAATCTTTGGAAAGTAATGCATGCTCCCTAATGTGAATAAGAAAATTCATATGTAGTAACTAGCAACAAGGATCCTATGATACCCAAAAAAGGGTCTCATGACTACAACCACTTCAATCCATAGTTATGCAGTCAAACTGAACTCAACTCAAACTAGACTTATCCCAGCTATATGCAATTTTCCATACAAATCCTACTTTATTTCACTATATAAAGTGAATCCAATTCTTGTTCAAGAAGAAAGGTGTCACTCTTCTAGTCTATCCCTTCCTAATTATCTCTCTCATAGTTTTTTATCTTCTCTTATGATTTAGGATTCTTCATTTCTTGATTTAACTTCATCAAAACTGATCAAAAAAATTTAACTTCATCAATCCCTTGATCCCTGATCATTACAAAAAGATAGTCGGTGTCTTGTGTTGCACATAATTATCAAAACTCTTTTCATTTCTTTCAAAATCAGTAAAAAATAAATAACAGATTTAAAGCACCAAACGCAATCCATTATCTCAACTAAGGTGATATCGTTTTCTGGATAATAATCTATATAGTAATATTGCTTATGTTAACAAGCAAGACATGCATATCTTGAGATTCATGGAGTAGCATGTAGGTACAAATCAAGAGTGACCATATGGATGTTCTGTGTCCTTTGGAGCCCTTGCAAGCTTAAATGACAATAGAGCAACACTGCTGAGGACCTGAAAAGGCACATACAGAATTGTTTTAAGCACAGAATAAAACTACAGGAAATTTCTAATGATGATGAAGTATGAAATTACAGTGAATTAAGCAACATAAACAAATTAACGAATATAGTTGTTGGATTTAGGACTCAAGACACCTCAAAATCTTCTTAGTTAACAGTAAATTCATACAGAATCTCATAGCCTATAGTATCTGTATCATTACGGTAGTTAATTTGGTAAGTTTGCATGCACCAAAGATCACTTTGATCTATTTGGAATAAACATAATAAAGAGTCACGTGGAGAACACGTCATCTCCTATAAGAAATGCTGCATCAAGTTCCACAACTAACTGATTTGTGCTAGAATGGAATTTCTGGCCTCTTGGACTGTCACTCCAAGACAACAGTCATCATGTTTCTTTCATACATTCAAGAATGGCAATTTTGATTAAAAAAATACAATATCAAAGTTCATTCAGAGCAATTTTGACCCAAAACCCACAACAATAAGGAATTAAAATGCAATTAAAGCAATAAGCTGCCTTCTATAAGAACCTTGACAACTTTAATATTTCATGCATACAATATGAAACCAGAACTCTAATAAGCATTCTAACCCAATAATCAGGTATAAATTTTAAGGCATGTTCAGCAATGTGGTCAATTCCATGTCCAAATAATTCTGAAAAAAGAATCACCCAGAAAGAGGAAAAATCATTCTTCATTCATCATTTTCAAATTTATGTTTAAAAAAAAAATAGTTATTGCTGATTCTTAGAATCTTCCTTTTTTTCTAAAGCTACTTTTGTAGTGTGTGATCAACCTTTACCGTCTTTTGCCTATGTAGTGTGATCAACCTTATTTTATCCACAATGCAATTAGTTCTCGAGCCACAACAAGTTTTTTGAGTATAATAGCAGTTTTTCTGTTGGGGAGGGCTAAGAGTGTTTATCCCTCCCTTTCTTATTGTACTAAATTTCCTCTTTTTAATGAAATTGATTCTGTTATTATCAAAGAAAAAATAGCATTAATGGTATTAGTGACGATGATAACGATTATCATGACCACTGTGTTAAGACAAAATTTTGTCCTTGAATTGGTTAGCAATCCATGTACCATTACTTCTCCAAACTATTTGACGCTACCAGTGGGAATTCCTTCCCCAAGATATTATCTCAAACTCTCAATCGAAGCATGTCACTAAGCAATCACATACATGGCCATTGCCTGATGCTTATACAACCTTGTAAGAACATGATCATCAAAAAAATGATTATCATCAAGGCAACAATGCACCATGTTTATGCAGTCAATAGTCGCTATTGCACTATTTGAATTGGTGGAAACGAAAAAACAGAGAGAAATAAAGAATATCAAAGGCAGTGGTATAATTAAAGCACAACTGATAAAACAAAAACAGAAACTAATTGAAACCAATCAATAATTTGTTTTAAAGAAAAGGGGGAATTCAAAAACTTACGACGTCCGACACAGAATGTGCAGCGTCAGCAATGATGGCAGTGCTGCCGGACAAGTAACCGGTAAAACATTTTCCGGTGGCAAGAGCCACATCAGCAGCGAGACCCAACCTAAAAATGTTCTCGCCTTCCTTGCTCGAGTGATGTTGGTGATGAGAATGGCCAACGTGCCATCTCCTAGGAATCTTGTAATGGGGGTTGTCTGAGAAGATCAATGAATCTTGTAAAAAATAATTGATTGGGAGAATGAGAGAATTAGAGCGGTTCCTTATGTTTGTGGAAGAAGAGATTATAGAGATGCAGTAAGCCTTGTACATGGGACCTAAATTAGAGAACCTGAACCCCATTCTGGAGTTAGATTTTTCTACTTCTGAGTTTCTGAAGTTGAATTGGGGAAAATGGAGGAAATAATAGGGGAAATTTAATCGAAAGGCATTTATAGGGTGGAGGGAAGGCTTCTTCTCTTGGTGTTGGGAGTTGGGAGAGATACCGGAACTCGAGTGACTGCTACTCGAGCGAACGCAGTGAAAACATCCTCCTTTGAGTTCGAATCTGCTGACCACCAGATTTCCTACTCACAGAATCCTTCGCTTTAGCTTCATACGAGTGGCTGTGCTCGTCCAACTTTATACTTTACAACAATGGTTAATGGAGATCAGAAAAGAATAGATTCGACTAAACGATCCTGTGTTGTAATTTTACGAAAGAGAGAAACGATCGTTCGTATTGTAGAACGACAAGTGTTTGTAAGGTTGAAGCTAAATGGCTGACTACTAACTCACTTACTCGTGACGCCACGTTGTTCAGGGCCTGTTTGGGAGTGTTTAAGGTAGCGTTTGATAAATTTTAAATCTGAAATTTGAAAATGTTAAAATGACGTTATTTGTGTGCAAAATCTCAATAGATATTGTTGTTCGTGTTGGATCAATTCTCCAAACATCTGAAATAGCTTAGTTTGGTAATTTGGTAATTTTGAATGGAGTTAGCATTATTTCATATATTATCATTCAAATCGTTAACTAATAAATAATATTAAAATCATTAAAATGTTAAAAATTATAACAAAATTAACAATTAAAAGTGAGTATTTAAGATCCCCCACATACTTAGTGTAGTGGTTGGATAGTGCGGCAAGTCCCTTTATCGCTCAAGAGGAATAACTCGAATGAGATAATTTTGGGTTTAAAACAATGAGTATACCTTGTCTTTTCAAAATTATTCATGTGCATTTTGGACTTTGGGCCACGTTTGAAATGCATCTAAGCGCATTAAGTGTTGGGTCATGATCTTATCATTTTTATATTTGAAAATGCATTTCATATCATCCTTTCAAATTCAAACCCAAATGCAAGTGGCATCTAAAAACAACATTTTTAGACTTCAGAGGTCGGAAAAAAGTGTTATTAAATGCCACATAACTTTGGTTCAGCAGCTTTGAAGAAGTTCTGGGCAAAATTTTTGTACTAAATCCATGTAGATTGATATACAATGGGGATTGAATCCCCATCCCTACTATACAATGAGTATGAGGCCTTACCTCTCTAATCAATTGGGAATAGGAATTTGTTACCAACAAAACACTCCCAACATTGTCTTGCAGACCATGACAGCTCACATTTGGAATATCTCTTGTGTCATTCATGACTCATGAGGAGATGTTCCTAATGTGCAACTGCATTAGTTTGTTAGGACAAAGATGGGAGTGCTTGTTGGGAGCAGATTTGAACTTGCCATTTGGCGTTTTGTACGGTTCTTAAATTTTGGTTCTCTAAATATTTCACCAATACATGTGCGATTATATGCATGCTCTAGAAGCATGAAAATTCAGTTGCACATTGGGAACACCCCCCCCCCCCCATAAATTTAACATACATGTATGAAAGATATTCCCAATATGTGACTATATGCCATTCCTCAAACCCATAACCCCCAACCTTGGCGCAAGTAGGATTCAATCCCAAGTTTTCACTACAACCGGCTAGAGATCATACCAACCAACCAATTGGCACCTTATCATATTTTACCAAACATTGCTTTATACTTCTAGGACTTCCAAGTCCCACCTCAAAGTTGAAAGGTACTACAGTTATCAGGGTGCAATTTGGGTGGGTTTGATCAAGTTGATTGGACCAAAGGCTAACCTAGGTCCAATTGTTGAGACCTGGACCTTGGACTCAAGACTAGCCCAACCCCAAGGTTAAGCTTGAATTTACCAACAAGGCAGACTCAATGTTAATCCAACATAACTTGAGCTAGTTTAAGTTAATATTGACTTGTTTGGGTAGGTTTGTGGTGTGTTTAAAGGTATTTTTTACTAAGTTTTGCACATAAGGGTAGTGCTTGAGAGTGGCATATGGGGGGGGGGGGGGGGGGGGGGGGAAGAATGGCTGCCCCATGCCTTGAAAATCCCCACAATACCCATTTAAATTTTGCCTATATTTTGGTCCCCCTAACCATGTTTTCGAGCTTTGCCCCCCTATTCATGTTTACTAGTTTTTTTGCCCCTTCAAGAAAAAAAAAAAAAAAAAAAAAACTCAGCTTTGCCCTTGTTTGTACATCCACCTTTTATTGGCCTTTATAGCATACATTAAGAAAATAATGGATTACAAAAATATGCAAAAGCCACTAAAAATGCTGACATACAATTTGTATACATATATGTATATCTTTAATTGGGTTGAGGTGAAACACCCATTCCATCATTGAAATATTTGAAACATCCATATATAAATATTGTTTCTATTCTCTTCTCTACCTTAGTCATTCTCGCTATTTTCTCTTTGGCATTTGTTATGGACTTTAAATTGCTTTTACGCCAATGCCAACTTTTGTTTCTACATTTTAATAAAACATGTTATTTTATTACAATGACTATTAGCTTTTTAAAAATATAAGAGGTACCTTGAGCTTTTAATGGAATCTGGTTGCTTTATTATATAACCCCTTAAGGATTTTAGAAGCCAAATGGGTTCAACTACTCACACTAATGACAATATAGTTCCACCAATGTATATAAGCTCGGTTGAGTATATCGTGCTACATAAAGAAAGAGGTGGGGTAGATCCAATATCTACTTTTATCTAGTTGTGTGAAGGAAGATTCAGGTTTGTAGGGGTGAGCAAAAAATAAAAACCCCGAAAAACCAAATTGATCGAAACTGAATCGAAAAAATCGGTTAACCAAATTGGTCGGTTCGGTTTCGGTTAACCAATATAGAAAACTGGCGGTTAACCGAACTGACCAATATACATATATTTCTAAATATTATATATATATATATATATATATATATATATATATTTTTTTTTTTATGTATATTATATGTTTTATATATATTATATATATTTTTATATATTATAACTTAATAAATATGCATTATATATAAATATATTTATAATTTTTTATTATATATTTATATACTTTTTATAATATATATTGTAAAAACTAAAAAACATAAAAAATGATGAATCGAACCAATGGTTAACTGAATTGGTCAACCAGTTAACCGATTGGCTTCAGTTCAGTTCCGGTTACCGGTTTTCCAAAAACCGGTAGTACCGTTTTGGTTCCAAAAAATTCCACACAGTTCAGTTAATTGAGCCGTGAGCACCTGTACAGGCTTGAGTGACTTTGAGTTCGGTATGGGTTAATGCAATACTTGTACCAAATCCAGTCCATTGGCTTCTCTATACACATGCACATACGCATATACTTGAGGCCTAATCCAAGCCCAACTCAAGTTTAAATAAGGCCCAGGCCTAGCTTATAAAAAATAAAAATAAAAAAATAAAATAAAAGAGATTGGGTTAGGATAGGTTGAGTCTATCCAAGTTGCACCTTGGTTGAAGAACCTCCCAAACAAGCACTTGGACTTGGGTAGGCCCATCCAAAAAGCCTATAAGTGATACCTTTTAGCTTTAACCATATATTAACAAATTATAAAAGAGTTGAATACTTGAGGGTTATCATCTAAAACTCACATTCACTTTTGAATTCTCCAAAGAACCCCATGTCAAAGATCTATCGTTAGTAAATTGGTTGGTTTTTGAAAAATTACCATTCTAATCCAAAAGACCACCCATTTTCATTTGCTCGACAATCGACACGATAGACCTTGCAAAGCCCTTTTTCATTCTAAAACAAGCACAGTATGCATTAATGGTTAGTCACTTGTTTCTCAAAATCTTCTTCACAAGCATTGTCTTAAAATTGGGTGCCATCCAATGACTTCTTTGGCCTTGGGCTTCCTTTGGAATCGATATTGGGCCTCATTTGGAAGCAATCTTAACTTGTCAACTTCAACAGGGACTTTTTGAGCCTCCTTTATTGAATGGTGGGCCTAGTTGTTGTCCTAGAATTCCTCTTTTGGATAAGTGGGGATCTAGGCTACTGAACTCTCTATGATCTTAATCTGGTTCATTTGGAAAGCAATAAACTATTCGGTGTTCAATGTTGTTCAACCTTATGTTATCCATTTGTTTGGTAGCATGTTAATGGAGGCAATGAGGAAAGCTTAATTTTGAGAATCAACAAGATGTTGACAGAGTAGTGCTTTCTCAGGATCGGGTTCCCTTTTTTTGTAGCAGCACTCCTCCTTTTATAAACAGATGAACAAACTCTTTTAACTTCAGCAGTGGGACTGAAATCACATCACAGTGTTTGGAAGATATCCCTCACTGGCAAGCTTCAAGCTTCTCTCAGTAGATGAAAGGTTGTGCCTCTTAAAGCTCTTCTCAGAAGATGAAAAAAGGAACAACTTCCTCGACAACGCAACCCATTAAGCTTCATGTTGGCCTCAGTAAGGACCAACATGTGCATCAATCTCAACCACACTAGCCTCTCAGTCATGCAAACCCTTATCGACCCTTTGATCTCATAGCTAGCACAACTGGCAAGCGTATTGTGTTTCACGTTGGCCTTAGTCAAGCTCTCAATCATTGAAAATTGAGTTATTCACACCTTGGACAGCTGGAAAGTGTGTTGTATTTCACGCTGGCCCCAATATGCATACAGTCAATTAGTATAAAATCTCATGCAGGTATCTAGGCATCGATGACCATCATATCTTACATGTGGCAAATGATTCATTAAGCTTGTTGGTTGAAAGGGAATAAATCAAATTGTGGAGGGCATTCGAAGGAAAAGAACCCCAAAGTTACTGTTAAGTTCCAAATAGCGCATTCTCAGTCTCTCCTCTGTATACATTTCCTTTTAGTATAGATATATTGATGGGGATTGAACCCCTATGCTAGACTTCTTGTATACAATGAGCAAAAGACCTTACCTCTCCAATCAATTAAGGATAGGGATCTATTACCAACAAAACACTCTCAACACTGTTCCACTGAATAGAACATACCATTACATCCCACATTGGGAACATCTCTCCTCATTCATGAGGATGTTTTTGACGTGCAACTGTATTAACTTTTTGGGGCAAAGTTTGGGGGTGCTTGTCGGGAGCATATCTAAACTTGTTGATTGAAATTTTGTACTATTCTTAAATTTTGGTTCTCTAAAGTCGAAATATTTCACCAATACACAATGGGGAGATTTTGTGCATTCCCTCGAAGAATAGGAATTCAATTGCACATTGAGAACATCTCCCTTATAAATTTAACATACATGTACATGTACAAGAGATATTCCCAATATGTGTCTAAATGCTCTATGTACACAAAGTTTTTTGTTTACAAGAGATCTAGGTTACACAACATGAGGTAGCCCATTCCCCAAACCCATAATCCCCAAACCTTGTTGCAAGTAGGATTCAATCCCAAATTTCCACTACAACCAACTAGAGACCACACCAAACAATCAATTGGCACCTTATCATATTTTACCAAACATTGCTTTATACTTCTAGGATTTCCAAGTCCCACCTCAGAGTTGAAAGGTACTACAGATATCGGGGTGCAATTTGGTAGGTTGGATTGAGTTGATTGGAGCAAAGGTTAACCTAGGTTTAACCATTAAGACTTGGACATTGGACTCAAGACTAGCCCAACCCCAAGGTTAAGCTTGAGTTTACCAACACAAGTGCAACTCAATGTTAACCCAACAAAACTTGAGCTGGCATAAGTTCATATGGGCTTGTTTAGGTAGGTTTGTGGTGTGTTTAATAGTTTTTTTACTAAGTTTTGCACACAAGGGAAAAGCCTGGTGTGGTAGAGGGGGGCCATGGTTGCCCATGCCTTTAAGATCCCCACAATACCCATTTATTTCTTTTTTTTTTTTTGTAGAAAACAAATGATTTTATTGATCAAATTAAGGAGGGTACATAGTCAAATAGTCCTGATTAATGAGTGCAGAGAGCCAGGGTGAGCAAGTTGAGCACCCCTGGATTACAATGTTTGTGTGTCATGCCTTAGACGCAAGTTCATCCTTGTTTGTACATTCAAATTTTATTGGCCTTTATAACATACTTTAAGAAAATAATGGGTTAGAAATATGTACAAAAACCACTAAAAATGCTGGTATACAATTTGTATACATATGTGCATGTAAGGATGTTAGTGGGTCAAGTGGTAAACCCACACTTACTCAACCCTATCTTTAATTGGGTTGAGGCAAAACATACATTCCATCATTGAAATATTTGAAATATCCATATATAAATATTGTTTCTCTTCTCTCCTCTCTCTTAGTCATTCTCACCCTCTTCTTTGTGAATTTGTTATGGACTTCAAATTGCTTTTATTCCAAAACCAACTTTTATTTCAACATTTTAATCAAGCAAGTTATTTTATTATAATGACTATTAGATTTTTAAAATTACAAGAAATACGTATTGCTTTTAATGGAGTTCTTTATATATTTCAAATTAGCCCCAAATTTTTTAATTGTGTGGGGTCAAATTTGGAAAAAAAATCGCCTAACATGAACTGTATGTAATCCCTTAATGATTTTAGATGCCAAATGGGTTCAATTCCTCACACTATTGGCAATTATAGTTCCACCTATGTATATAAGCTTGGGCGAGTATATCGTGTTACATAAAGGATAAGGTGGGGTAGGTCTAGTATCTCCTTTTATTTAGTTGTGCAAGGGAAGATTCAGGTGTGAGTGACTTTGAGTTTGGTATGGGTTAATGCAATACTTGTATCAAATCTGGTCCATTGGCATCCCTATACACATGCACATACATATATACTTGAGGCCTCAATCCAAGCCCAACTCAAAGTTTAGATAAGGTCCATGTTGATACTAAAACTCAAAACTAACCAATGCAAAAAAGATTGGGTTGGGATAGGTTGGGCCTATCCAAGTTGCAACCTTGGTTGGAGAACCTCCCAAACAAGCACTTGTTATGAAATGAGTGGGCCCATCCAAAAGCCTATAAGCAATGCCTTTAAGCTTTAACCAATACTAATAAATAATAAAAGAGTTAAATACTTTAAAGGTTATTATCTAAAACTCACCTTCACTTTTTCTCAACTATGTTAAACTTGCCCCAACCTTTTGAATTCTTCAGAGAACCCCCCATGTCAAAGATCTAAAGTTAGTAAATTGATTGGTTTTTGCGAAATCACCATTCTAACCGAAAAGATCATCCATTTTCATTTGCTCGACAGTTAACACAATAGACCTTCCAAAAGCCCTCTTCCATTCTAAAACAAGCACAGTAGGTGCTAGTGGTTAGTCACTTGTTTCTCAAAATATTGTTCATAAGCATTGTCTCAAAATCAGGCGCCATCCAATGACTTCTTGGGCCTTGTGCTTCCTTTGGGATCAATATTGGCCTCCTTTGGAAGTAATCTTAACTTGTCAACTTCAATAGGGACTTTTTGGGCCTCCTTTGTTGAATGGTGGGCCTAGTGGCTGTCCTAGAATTTCTCTTTTGGGTAAGTGGGGATCCAGGTTATTGAACTCTCTATGATCTTAATCTGGTTCATTTGAAAAGCAAGAAACTATTTGGTTTTCAATGTCGTTCAACCTAACCCTATGTTATCTAGCTTATTGCTAGCATATTGATGGAGGCAATGAGGAAAGCTTCATTTCGAGAATCAACAAGATGTTCACAGACTAGTGCTTTCTCATGATTGGGTTCCCTTTTTTTGGTGTAACACTCCTCATCATTTTATTTAGCCAGCTTAGATGGAAGTTTCTCTACAAATGCTAGTGGCTTTGGGCTTGTGTTAAAAGTTCGTTCTAGTGCATTTTTGTTGGCAAGGTGTAGATCATGTAAGGTCGTGCCCACTAAGTTTGCAAAGCTTTTTGCAATTAGGGGATGATGCTTAGTTGCTTAAAGGTTGGGTTTTATGTCTATTTTGGATTGAATTATATGCTTTGAATGTGGTTAAAAACCTTTCTATAAAATCATTTGTGTTTTCTCCTTTGGCATGGCCTTTGTTAATTATAATCTTCTGGGTTTTGAAGCCAGGTTTGTGCATGTTAGTCGTGACAAAGTTCAGGCATTTTCATGCTTTAGCTGTTGATAGGCAAGGCATGTGTTTTTGCTGAGTGGTATTCTCCTCCCAACTAGCTCGATTGAGTGTTGGAGGTTGATGCAACTCATGTTTCTTTTGTTTCTTTTTCAGATTGTGGTAGTAAAGTTCATTGTTTGTTAGTCTCTTTCATGTTTTGTTTGTTGTTCTATTGCTTTGTTTTCTCACAAAAAAAGGCATCGTCCTTGTTGTACTAAAGAAAGGTTTATGACATCTGTTAGAGAATGAGAATAAAAAGGTGTTCAACCATATAACAAAATCAGTCTTTCACCCCTTTGTTTGAATCCCAAACAACTATTAACACCAATGTAGCAATTCTAGTACTATTGGATCCTTTCAACATTTTGTATCAACATTCACCAAAAGTTTAGATCCATTGGCGACCAACTTCGATTTCAAGTTCATGTGATGCCCTAATTAGTTAATGTGACTGGGATAGATACTTTAACAAAACAACTCAACTCCATGGATGAACAACTTACTTTGCAACAAAACAAATGAAAGCTCTAACAACAATTCTGACATGAGCAAAGAAGCAGATTTTTTTATGAACAACATAATCAATAATACAATTTTTGTTGGGACCATGTTGGAACTTGCTTTCCTGTTTCATTACAATGAGATCAAATCCGAAGAATTGGCAAGATGAGTACCAACACACACACACAGTTAAGATGATTTCAGTAACTTCCATTAATGTTGTTATTGGAGGACCTAACTGGAGTAGGTTATGATTTCAATACCAATTGAAATGGTAGAATTTGGCCCTCTTCCTTTATCGGAACTGAGTTGACCACTTCATCACCGACGAACAAGTAGAGCAGGAGTTGATCATCGAGGTTCAACTTCATTAGCAGGGGCGGTGAGCTCAAGTATCACTTCAACTCTTGGAAGGATTGTTCACACTCCTCAGTCCACTAAAAGTCTTTCACCTTTTTAATTGCCTTGAAGACAATGTTTTAAAAGGCTAAAGGCAGAGGCAAGATGAGGCATAAGCCTTTATGCGGTTTGAGGTGTAAGCTTCAAATTAAAAACTTAAAAATTATGAAAAAATAAATAATTGAAATTTTATATAAATTATTTGTGACTTAATATTATCAATGGCTCAACAATTGCTGATTGTTCAAATCTTTTCAAGATTACTTGTATGAAATCTAAGATAACTAGTAGCACTACTAACTATTATATAAAATTTGTTTTTACCATGGTTTTTAAAATCGAACCGGTCAGGGGTCCGGTTGCTGGTTTGAACGGTCCGACTGTTCGACCTGAACGACCAACCCGTTTTGACAAAAAATTTTAAAAATTGAAAAACGGTCAAAATTGTTCGAACGTTTCAAACGGTTTACTGACCACCTCAGCAGTTTGCTGACCAAAATCAACAGTTTTAGGGGGAAAAGCGGTTTATGGGGAAAACAAAACCAGTCAAGTGACTAGTTCCCGATTTTTCCAATTCAACCATCCGGTCCGATCCGGTTTTGAAAACCATAGTTTTTACAATACAATCTCTAAAGTTTAAACTATAGAAAACCAATTGAGTGGTGGCTCAGTTGGCACGCAACTGGGTAAGCCCCATATGCAATGCGGTTTCGAGCCCCACTACTAATGGCTCTAAAGTTTGCAGTACTATGCCATGAAAATTAAATTAGGGCCCCTATGGGGGCAAAAGGTGAGTAATCAATACCAAAAAAACTATAGAAGAAAAGTTAAATAAAAAAGAAGATGAGATCAAGTGAACATCTACCCCAAAAAATTTTTATTGCATTTACAAATTACAATATGCACACACAATTCACAATATAATAAATTAATATTGATCAAGGTTCAATATATTTATGGATCTATAATGTATTTCAATTTAGGAAATATTGAAATGCATTTCAATATTGAATCTAGATTCATACAGGATAACTTGTACACAATACGCACGATTCAAGAAGAATAAGAAGAAGAAGGAGGAGGAGGAGGACCTATATTGTTGTATGCATGATTTCATCTTCGTTCCTCCAATATTATTGAGTCTTGAGTTTGGTTTGAGAAGTATAACTGAGAAATCTTCTTGAGTTTGGTTGAAATGAAATGGGAGAAATGAGAACTAAGGCTAATGGCCTATGCCTCACTAAAACTAAGGCTTACGCCCCTTGATCAGAGATTGAGGCTACCGAGGCCAGGCAAAATTTGGCCACCTCACCTTGAGGCGTACTATTCTTGAAGAACAACAAGCAGTGGTCTGCAAACTTCGACATGAATCTGCTCAATGCGGCTACATGACCTGTAAGGTGCTACACTTCTTTGTGTATCCATGGCGACTGCATGTCTAGGATGGCCTAGATCTTCTCCCCATTTGCTTTGATTCCCCTCTATGTGACCATGAAACCTAGGAACTTGCCGGAACCGATGCCGAAGGTGCACTTCATCGGATTTAGCTTCACGTGGTACTTCCTAAGGAGGTTGAAGACTTCCTCCAGGTTAGCCAAGTGTTATTATGCCTTATTGCTCTTCACCAGCATGTCATATACATATGCCTCCACATTACGATTGGGCTACTCTCTGAAGATGTGGTTCACCAGCCTTTGGCAATTGGTGCCAGTGTTCTTTAGCCTAAAGGGCATCACCTTGTAATAGTAGAGGCCTTGGTCCGTGACGTAGGTGGTCTTCTACTGGTCCTTTGGGTGCATTTGGATTTGATTGTAACTGAAGAAGGCATCCATAAAACTTAAGAGCTCGTGCCCCCGCCGTTGTATCAACGAGTTGGACAATCCTGGGTAGTGGGAAACAGTCTTTTGGGCATGCCTGATTCAAGCTAGTGAAGTCAATGCAAATTCTCCACTTCCCATTGGCCTTCTTTACATTATCACATTCGCTAGTCAGTTTGAGTAGGTCACTTCTCAGATGAAGCTGACGTGTAGTAGCTTTTGCACCTCTTCGTTAATCACCTGCCACTGTTCAAAGGTGAAGCTCCTCTTCTTCTGCCTCATAGGTGGTAGCGTGGTCAATGTTAAGCTAGTAGGTTATGATCCTGGGGTCGATTCCTGGCATGTCTACCATTGACAATGCAAACACATCGGTGTTGGCTCTTAGAAATCATACGGTGTCGTCCTGAAGACTACCTTCTAAGAGAGACTTTATCTACATGGTTTTCTCTGAACCACCATCGAAAAGGGGGAGTTGGGTGAGGTCTTCCATGGGCTGGCCATGCTATGTTCGCAGCTCATCTCTGAGGTCTATTATTTCCCCGGTGAGTGCCTCGTTGGCACAAGGTCTTCCGTAGTAGGCCGCCAAGTAACATTGCCTTGCCGCTCACTGATTTCCTCGGGCGACGCCTACCCCATGTGGGGTTAGGAACTTCCCGAATCACAACCATGTGGTATGTGGAGACTGAGGCTCACAATGTATTCAATGTCAGCCGGTCAAGGATGGCATTGTATGAGGATAGGACACAAACAATGATGAAATCCACCATTACTGTGCTAGTGACGAGGCCATCACCTATTAGTAATGGCAAGGTAATCTTCCCCTAGGTATCAATGAGTCTTCGGAGAAGCCTACTAGAGGGGTGTTGATTGGTTGCAGGCAGTCTTTGCTTATGTCAAGTTGCTTGAATGCCTCTTCAAAAATGATGCCAACTGAACTCTCAGTGTATATGAGTATCCTTCGCACCTCAAAGTTTGTGATCTTGGCGGTTATCACTAGAGCATCATCGTGCAACATTTGCACCCCCCCCCCCCGAGGTCATCGTTGGTGAAGGTGATGGGGAGTGTTTTGCTTTGGTCGCTTCGGCTCTCTATCATTGACCTGGTGCAACCTGGTATAAGCCTTTTGGCCTGAGCTGCTATCTCTACCAGAGGCCATCCCGCCCGAGATGATAGCGATGACCCCTACTGGGGGAGCTTGGGTTGTGGGCGCATCAACGCGGTGTAGCTTTTCTTTGGGCTTATTCTCTTTGATATCGATCAATCCGCCGAGGTATCTGCACTAGACGAGGTCTTCCAAGTGGGTAGGTCATGGCAGCTTTCAGTCTCGTGGTCGTGGTCTGGGTGGAAGTTGTAGTATTTGTCTCAACTTATCTTGTTGTTTTGGAACTTCATCTTCTCAGGCCATCTGACGAAACTACGGTCCCAAATTTGCATCATTATCTCACCCTGTGGTGCGTTTAGTATGGTGAAGTTGTGGTACATCGGCGGTGGGGTTCTCGGCCTATGATTAGCTCAGTTGTCTTGTTTCTTACTTTCCTGATTTGATTTCCAATCATCATAGTCTCTCCACTTCCGGTTGTGCTGGTCTTCTTCCTTTCTATGTAACGCTTAAGCCTCTTTGGCGCTCATGTACTTCTGTGCATGCTTCATGAGTGCAGTCAAAGTGGGCGGAGGGTTCTTATGTAGAGAGAAGCTGAACGTCGACGAGCGTATCCCATTCATGATGGCGACTACAACCACTTACTGATATAAGGTTAGAACCTGAAGAGCTTCGGTGTTGAATCTCGCCAAGTAGTCTCGTATGGTCTCTCATTCCTTTTTCCATACTTGCATGAGGTTGTCCAAGGTCTTCTAGTGCCTTTGGCTGGTGGTGAACTACGCCAGGAGTTGCACTTCTAGTTGCTCCTATGAGGAAATGGAACACGATGGAAGTGAGGCGTACTAGGTTTTGGCGAGTCCATGGAGGGTTGCGACAAAGGCCTTGCACATGAGACATTTCAGACGAGTTGTGCAACATCATTATTCCCTTGAACCTTTCGAGGTGGTCGTTAAGGTCCGAGGCCTCATTGTATTTCTTGAATTGAGGGGGTTGCCATCTAAAAGAAGGGAGCTCATCCATGATCTCTTGCACGAAGACAGGCTCTTTTGTGCAGCGTTGTTTTATTGGTCGGACCGCCAGAGGGGCTGCATTGCGATATGCCTGGCTACATTCTAGCTCGGGCAACCTTTCCCACGACTTCCTGATCTCAGCGTCCTGATTTGCCAGGGCTGCGTTCATGGTTTTCTCTACCTTGGGCGTTGCTTGCCAGTCTCATATCAAGCTAGATTCAACTATTGAGATTAGGGGCTATTGTAAGCGTTGGCCGAGTTGTTCTTTCACTGGAATTCTGGCACTAGAGTGATGAGATCTGCTGTGAGTGTTGTAGGCTTGAGGTTGTGATCAAGAATCAAACTTTCGAGACGATTGAAGATGTTGTAGTCTGATTGGGTCTTCTGCCGATCTGCGTGGTGCCTTTTGGGGTCCTAGGTGTGAGGATCAACCATCATGGGCACCTATGCGACAAGATGATTGGGGGAGCTTGTGTTGATTGTCCCAACATTTCCACTATAGCGAGAATGCGCTCGACCTTTTGCTGCATGGCATTGAATTGTGTGGGTCGACCGCCGTCTGAGGTTGGGTCTCTTGAGGTGGAGAGTTGCGGAGTGAGTGGGATCCCCGAGGTGGGTAGCGGGCTCCAGAGTGGTCTGATGTGTTTCTAGGTATGATTATTTTCAACGTACGGTATGAGGTTAGGGTATCAACTTTTTGTGCATATCCCATAGACGACACCAATCTGATGTTGTCTGATCCGAGGTGGCCGGAATCGAGGACGTAGTCAAATAGTCATGCCAATTGGATGAAGACGAGGTGGAAGGACGAAGTCGTACACCAAAGAGATCTGTAACCACAGTAAGAGAACGTGATCGGTTGGGACAAGCAGAATGGAAGGATGTTGGTCTGAACCAAGGAGGTAACAAGAAAGGGTGTTGAGTGAGTGGAGAGTCAGGAGTCCTTTACCTTGAGTGGAAGATGCCTATTAGACAAGCATCCATGTCCTAGTCGGATTGGGCTTTTGGAGTTGTCAGGATGAGGTTATCAGTTGAGGTCTTCAGAGGGTTCCCCTTTCCTTGGCAGAGTTTGCTTCATTGTTTGTGTGAAACACTCCTTTTGTTCACGCTCTTTTGTTATACAATTTTAGATGACGATGCTAACGTGGTCCAAAGAGGGTGGCCACAGAACCCGCCACGCAACATCTTTGGCCAGCTCAGATACCACCCGAACATAAGGAGAAAATAACTTTCTCATTTAAGGAGAAAATTGTCTTAAATGGGACAAAATTACCCTTTTCAATAATGACATTTTTATGACCAAAATGGTCATTGTCTTATTATTTACTTGAGAACAAAAAAACATAGATAAAATCATAAATGCAGTTATCCAATTAAGTATTTTTTAGAAAACATTTAATAGGATAAATACAATTACAAGAGTAACTTCGCAAGAGCGAATGGAGCTTCAGAGTTTTTTGAAATAAAGAACATGGGTCTATGCCTCATGCCTTTTCACATTTTCATTTGTTTTAAGAGATCGTGGCCATTCCCAACGGAAAATACAAAAGTTTATGGATGGAGGGTTGAATAAGAAAGGTATGGTAATTGCAAATTATAAAAAAAATGTTTTAATAAAATGTAAATTAAAAGGTAGTTTTATTTTATATATGTAAGGGTGTCTAAGTAAATGACAAGCTAAGAAAAGACGTGGATTGAAGATGAAGAAGCTACGTGGAGACGGGCTTGCAAGTTGCAAGTTACAACCCCAATTTTAAATCTGTAATTCATAAAATTTTAAGCCATTAATCCATTATACGAGGAGATCAGTGCCCTGTTTTAGCGGTTTTTTCTCCCTCCACGCTCCAAAACCAGGTTAGCACTTAGCACTAGCATTGCCCTTTCTCCGCACCACAGGCAGAAGCAGAACCCTAATTGACGCTAATTTGATTCAATTCAATTTCAGTTATTTAACACACAGACACTCGCGTAGATAGTCCATGTACCCATGCGGTTTATGCATCCGAGGCGTCAACTCTTAGTCGCTTTTCTATAAGGAAGACGAGATGGGACAGGCATTGCGTCGAGTCTCTGGACGAGCCCGGAGCTCGATCAAGGACCCTCCGGCGGCATCGTCGTCACACGTCAAGAACGTCGAGAGGCGGTCCCCGGCGGTCTCCTTTGAGCCGACGCAGGATGCGAAGAACCGTGGGGAAGGTGGAGCCGGTGGTCCTACCGATTCCGGTGAGTGAGTTTCAGTGTGTATTGAGTTGCCGCAGTCCATCAATAATCAATTTGTATGATTACATTATTGAACGGAGTTATTCCTTCCACTTATAATCAATTCGACTGCTTGACGATTTTTCTCATCCTATATCCCCTTATTTTAATTGTTAAATAGTGGTCCGCTTTCAGTTTTTTGAGAGTCCCGTTCTTGGTATCTCCACTGTTGTTAAATAGCGGTCGGTTTTCAGTAATAAGCGCTTTCACAAGTAAAAGTATAGCTGAAGGTTGCAACAGACATCTAATTTACACATGTTACTTCCCCTGATGCAATGTGGCATCAAATGAATTTGGGCTCCGTCTTTTGATTCATGCTGGAAATGCCCATTTACACTTGAGCTTCTCACCTGAAAATATACCTGGGTATTGGGAGGTGTAAACACTCCTAACCTTGGGCTTTTTTTTTTTTGCAAGTGGCAACCCTCATATGCTCATGTCCTCATTCAGCTAGAATCTGTTAGGTATGATTGATGTGGTGTCCTGCTCTCTAGATGCTCTAAGTTCTTTTTTTTTTCGATGAATCTCTAGATGCTCTAAGTTCTTGCACTATAAGATTTATTCTTCGCATTGTATTATTTAAATCTCTTTTCCAGTCAGAAGTTCTATAGTCTATATTTCGGGTTGCATAGAGTTCCTTTTCCCGTTCCACCTTTTTCTGTGATTGACTACTTATTAGAATGTCTTACTAACGATTTCATGCCATCCCTATAAGCTTCTTCAAGAACAGGACATTGAATCCTGTTTCACCCATGATAAAGTGGATTAACAAAATAGGTTTGGTCTAGGCAATTCCATAGAGCTGGGATAGAGCTTGGTAGAACACAACTGTATGAGGAAGTCAATCACATTTGTTCTGTAATAGACTTTTAGCTTGTCATTTCCACTAGTATGATATTTGCAGTTGTTTATCTTATTAAGATATGATGTAGTGTCAACTTCCAAGTAAATGATCTTCAAATTGAAGAGGGGAAAATTTCAAAGTTCTGGCATTTATCCCTTGATGTAGCTTATCAAACTGTTTCTTGCAGATGTGACTCTCAAGCCAAGTCCATACTCAACTCAACAAAGCCTTTTCTCTACTATGACATCAACTAAATGAATCCTGCTCTGCCGTTCAACTCTATCAAGTGCCACATCCATTGTTAAGTTTTGATTTCCCAAATCTTTCTCACTACATCCGACCATGCCCTTTTTGGCCCAACCACTTGCAACATCTCACTTCTTACTGGTGTGTTTGCTGCTTGGTGGTCTTTTATGAGCATGCAGCAACATTTGCCTACTTTCACTCATTTTGTGACTCGTCAAGGCTACTCCTGAATTCCCATGAATGCATCAATTTCTAAACCTAATCCTTTCTGGTTTTAGCGCTGTCTTTATCAACATTTGCATCTCCGCCACACTTTTTAATCATTATTACCTAATTACAACCATTCTACTCCACACAGATTATGTATTAACCATTTTGAAATATTGGAGATTCAACCATTTTGAAATCATTTTGTAACACATAATACATTTTTCTCTGTATAAAGGAGGTGGATGTGTTTTACTTCCCTTCAGCATATTATGACTAAGAAATTCTACTAGATATTTTTTCTAATTGGTTTTGTCTTTCTGTTTTTAGATAATATCCCAAGGATTAATAGAGATAATGTCCTTGAAGAGAGAGATCCAGGATATGATGCCATGCTTAGTCAGATGGTGGGTAGAATTAGATCAAAACCTGGAGGAAAACTTGAAATGGGAGAGGTAAGGTTCTGAAACTTTCTGCTGTATATTTTCTCAGTCACTAAACTCTTGATTTTAGTGACTAGAAAAGTGCAAGGCTTCTAAACTCTATTTGGTTGGTTCTGATAAATTTATTAAACTGGACATACAGTGTAGTTTCGTGGTACTATAACGACTGCTAAAGTTAAAAGTAGTATTTCTATTACTTTTCTCTTCATGAAAATACGAGGTCTTCTTCTTATGAATGGTATTATGAATTGAGTATACTCCTGTGGTGCTACTTTTTCTTTTGATGAATCTATGATTCTATTACTATTTTCATTAGTTTTATATCAATCTTGACTGAGAAAAGACTGAAAAAACATGTGGTTTTATATATATCATTATTTTTAAACATTAAATTATATCAAAAAAGATTTTTAAACTCTTTGATAACATCCACATACCACAAATGATCTTGCTTCTTGAGTTTCTTTATGGTAACCACTAGCTACCATTTCCTCTTTGTAATCAAGGCTCTTATGAGCATTTTTCTCATTGGACTTATGGAATATGGCTCCTATTGAGGCATTTAGTGTACTCCTTTCATTTATTGCAAACTGGTTAATAAAGGACCAAAAGGCGATAAGTAATGCTCATATTCTTTTCCTGTGAACTGTGATGCTCTGGTTTTTGCTGGTTTAGCTAACTTATACTTTTATTCTCCCTTGGTATTTGGTTTTTACATGCAATTTAGCATGTGAGCATTACATGCGGACCTTGGCTTCACTGTAAGAAAGGGGCCATTACCTGTTGTTGGTCCTAACTATCTGTCGTCTTAGAGGGATGGGTTGTGGACCTAACCTCTGTTTTGTTTTGTTTTTTTTTTACATGAAGTGTCTACTCTCAGACTTGAATTTACATCCTGAAACTTGTCAGCCTGAGTTTTTTTCCATAATACCAAAGAAATGACCCCTCTTGGCTTCACTTCATCAATGGTCCCTTAATTTATTAAACCGGCAGGTCCTTTTGAAGCTGTCTGGTTATGGTCCATCATGACTTAAAAATCCGTAAGGTTATATTTCTTAAACTACCTATTTCTCCTGTTGTTCCTCTTCTCAAATAGTGATTCTAAGTAGCTTGTACTTCACTGCTTTCACATGTTTTCTTTTCCTATTTTAGCATTTGGTTATCTGGCATTGTTTCTGGTTTTTCTTCTTAATGGATAGTTGTGTCCTGGGTCAACAGTTTAATTGGCTGGCCAATAGTAGAGCCATCAACCAATTGGGTCTGGCCCAGGTTAGGGTAGACCAGGATCCAATCCAATAAGAAAACAAACAAACCTGACCCCAATCCAAATCCTATAGGGTCTATAAGTATTATACCCAGAACCAACCCTATTATTAATTAGGCTTTATGGCTTATTAGGTTTGACCTGATAAGACCCAATTGTACTTGACAAGCCTTTAGATTGGTATTTTGACAGTAAACCTACTAAATTTCTTGCTCTCTCTTCTCAAAATATTTTATATGCCCCCTATAAATGTTAATTGTAAACATCATATATAGTTATTACAAGTAAACCATGAGAAACATGTACAAAAATGTTGGGGTATCTTTATTATGTGTTATATATGCATTACGTAATCAGTTAGGGTCTTTTTTGGGTCAGAACATGTAAAACCTGTCTTAACCCAGTTTCAATAGGATGTTTGGAACTCAAATTGCAGATCCAGAACTGACCCTGTTAATAATCAAAGCTCAAGATACAGATTGATGCATATGGAGAAGCAAGGAAAGAATTCATAGAGAAACAAACCAATTCTCCATACGCCTCAGGGCATTTTGGGGGTGCCTTGCCTGGAACCTCCAGGCATACACCTCCCACGCCTTCTAAAACACTGATGATATGTATGTATGTGTATTCATATGCTAGTTTGTGGGCATGCTCATGTATATGTATATGCTTGCATTTGTATATGCATGCATTATATATCTATTATGTGTAAATGTATTAGTGTGTAATAATAAAATGTAACATGTGAAAAAGTTTGAAAAATCTCTTTGTAAACCTGATTTTATACTGCTTATTGAATCTCATTACCTTTCTAGTTCTAAAAAAAAAGAAAGAAATATCAACATAAAAATATGCAAAAACATAGTAAATTTAAAAAAAAGACATTGTTTTTTTTTTGGGAAAGGTAAGGTAAATTTATTAAAATTAACTCAAAAAAAGTACAGAACAGGACCTGCCCATAAACAGGCAGGTCTGAAAGACTCCCACTACAGACGCCAGATTGATTGAGTTCTCAATAGATGAGTTACATTTGAGTTTCTGAATTCAGAAGTGACTGAGATCCAAGAAATCAGTTTACCAACAGCCAGCTGAACTATATCCTCTGCCCCTCTCACCTTTTGATTAAAAATTCTGTTGTTTCTCTTAGACCAAATGGCCCAAATCACAACTGCCGGAATAGTGGTCCATACCACTTTCCCTCTATTCTTCAAATTGCTGATTTTCCAATAGCAAAGTAACTCCTTAGTTGATTTGGGCATGACCCAACAAATCCCCATCGTCTTCAAGAAATAATGCCACACTGGGCAGCAAACGGGCAATGGATGCATAAATGGTCTGTAGTTTCCAGATGGTCGTCACATAGGACACAAGACTTATCCTGAATCTGCAGCCCTCTTCTTTCAAGATTGGTGTGGAACAGACATTTGTCCAAAGCCATAGTCCAGATAAGAAAATTAACTTTAGAAGGACAGATAGGATTCGAAATCTGTTTTGCAGGAAAACCTTCCACTGCCACTCTGCTACCAAATCAATTAGCCATTGTTTTGACTGAAAAAATACCATCTTTGAACCAATTCCAAATCCACTGGTCATCTTGATTATGGCCAAAGATTTGAGCCTGTAGAGTTTCCAACAGATTTGAAGCTTCTTGTATTTCCCAGTCAAAAAGACCTCTTCTGAACTGAGGAGCCCAAACCACTTCATTACCCAAAATTGAGTAAGAATCAGCAACCGAGACATCCTGGTTGGAGGCACACTGGCAAATAAGAAAATAAAGAGAAGAGGAGAAAGGGGATCTCCCTGTCTTAACCCTCTAGAGCTCTCAAAAAAGCCTGCAGATTGATTATTGATCAGAATAGAAAATCTAGGGGAAGAGACACAAACTTTCATCCAATTCTTCCACTTTTGTCCAGAGTTCATCTTTTCCAAGACTTTGTCTAAACAATTCCAGTTAACATGGTCATAGGCTTTTTCAATATCTAGTTTGTAAACCAAACCCGGACATCCCTCTCTCATCCTTGAATCCAACAGCTCATTTGCAATAAGAACTGAGTCAATCATTTGCCTACCCAGCACAAAAGCACTTTGATTTTTAGAGATCACACTGCCCAAAACTCCTTTCATCCTTTCAGCTAGGACTTTAGCCACAATCTTATAAAAGCTATTCAGAAGGCTAATTGGTCTGAAATCTTTGACATGAACTGCCCCTTCAATTTTAGGAATGAGAGTAATAAAGACATTGTTCAGGCTCTTTTGAAGGGATGCATTAGAATGGAATGACTGGAAGGCATTTAAGATATACTGCTTCACAAAATCCCAGCACTTAACATAAAATAAATTGGAGAAGCCATCTGGGTCAGGAGATTTCTCATTGTCCAAGCTGCTGATTGCCATCTTGATCTCCTCTTTAGAAAAAGGTTTTTCAAGATAAATCCGTTGATCTTCACTAAGCCTTTTAAATGTGAGATCAATGGGAAAAAGGTCTATATTTCCAGTTCTCCTTATAGAGTTTTTTGTAGAAAGAGGTAGCAATTACCTTGATTTCAGTATCTGTATCACCCACCTTATCATCTCAAATAAGCTTGTTGATAGTGGAAAGTTTGTTCTTTACATTTGCCAGTTTGTGAAAGTAGTGAGTGTTCCTATCTCCCGCTTTCAGCCATTCAGATTTTGCTCTTTGTCTCCATTTTAATTCTTCTTTGACTGCCAACTTGTCAAAAATTGCCTTCGTTTGAATTCTCTTCAGCTTGAGCTCTTCAGAAATTGGACCAACTTCTTCTGCTCTATCAATTTCAGCAATAAGACCTAGACAGGCCTTCTTCTCTGTTTCAGCATTCAAATTATTTTCCACTTTCCAAATTTTCAGCCTCTCTTTAACAGCCCTCAGCTTATTAGCTAAAATAAAGGAACTTGACCCTTTGGCTTGCACTTCATGCCAAAAGGATTCCAAAAGGGACAGAAAACTTGTCTCTTCAAACCAAGCATTCTCAAACTTGAAAAGACTTTTAAACCTGTTCCTGCTTCCAAAAATGAGCTGAATTGGAGTGTGATCTGAGATAGGTCTCGGCAGAATTATTTGCTTGAAATCTGAAAAGAGATCATCCCAGTTTTCAGAAACCAGAAATCTATCAAGTCTGACAAGAGTTGGGTTGTCTTTATTGTTGGTCCAAGTGAAACTTCCCCTGACGAGAGGAAGATCCATCAGCTCTAAGTTGTTAACAAATTCAGCAAAAAGACCCATACCCCTTGATCTCCTACTCCTGATGTTTTTCTCTTCAACTGATAAAATAATGTTGAAATCCCCACCAATAACCCACGGCAGAGAAGAAGAACCTCTCACTGCTTCAAGCTGTTCCAAAAAGATGCCTTTGAGATTTGTTTCAGTAGGGCCATACACATTAGTAACTTGGAAAGTATTCTCATTAGCCAGCATCATAACCATAGAGATGGAAAAGGAATCCACCCTGCATGAAATAAGTCTACACACAGTAGGGTCCCAAAGAGTGATCAAACCCCCAGCACTACCCCTTCCGCCTTCGCTCTACATCTCACATGATCCTCCCCCCAGATGCTCCTCACAGTTCCAGCATCCAAACATTCCAGCTTTGTCTCCTGAAGAAAAACAATTTGAGATTTTGCTTTTTTGATAACCTCACACACAACTAACCTCCTCCTACCCGAACCCAACCCTCTGACATTCCAAGATAAAATCTTCAAATCCATAAAAAACTCTACAAAAAGAACCCAACCCTTTTTTCTTCCTACTTCTTATTGATTCTTACCCCCCTTTCGTAGCTTCCCGTCCTGTCATTTAAGCTCCAGATCAGCCTCATCATTTCTTTGTTTTTTCTTGAGGTATTACTCTCCTTCTTCGCAGCTAACTTTCCCCTTTCCATAAGAATTCTACGCTCGATCCCTTCCAAAAATTTCACAGTTTCTTCCTCCAGCCCATCAAGAGACACACCCAAAAACTTCCCCAACCCCAATAATTTTGATGAGACCCAGGAAGAGGAAGACCCCGCCATACCAACCTTACCTCCCAGAGTCGCTAGCTCTGTTTCTTTGCCATCCAAGCCTGTTGCTGGGAATTGTTCTGTTCCTTGTAGGTTGTCTTTGTGGGTTGTGGCCGGAGTAGATGTCTCCTCCCCTGTAAGGCCGATGGTTGACTAGGAGTTAGACTTGCTGTCTCTAAAGATTGCCGCCATTGTTGACTAGGAGAAATATATACCACCGCATTGTCTTCAGAATGCTCCAACGATAAGGCACGGAATCTAGATCCTTGTTCAACTGGTGTAGAAAAAAGCCCAGAACTTCTCAGAGCATGACTAAGCTATTGAGGCCCAAGAAAAAATTGGTCATTGACCTTTTGATTCCACTGGTGAGGTTTGGGTTCGCTCCTGGTCTTTCTGATAGAATTTTCTTTATTATCCTGCTGCGAATGTGAGGTAGAGCCCAGAAAACCCAAGTTACGGTTCTGGGTATGCTCCTGATTGTCTGAGCGGACTGGGAGGTCTTCAACAGCCATCTGTTTTTCCTCTTCTGACACAGCCAATCTGTTCACCACCTGCTTTCTTTGTAACTCCTCAATACATTCTTTGATGAGATTTTTTAGTTGATCCACCGCCAGCACTCCCCTCTCCTGTACAGGTTCCAACATTTGAATCTCCCCAACTCTAGGTCTTCTCGAAGCATTCTCCCTATCATCCATTTGAGTATGATTCTGACAGTCAGTATTCCCTCTCTCTTCATCATCTACTTCCTCCCGAACGCCGTAAACCGACCGATGGGCAACTTGGCATCTCCCTGGGGCTGACATGGGGACAGAAATTGTCACTTCCCTTTCTCGCTCTTTGGAAGACTGGCTCTCCTCGACGTCTTCAATGATGAAGGTTTTAGAATCCTCCTTATCCTCCCCTATCTTCAGAGGATTCCATCTTCTAGCCGATGGAAGGATCTCCTGCCAGATTCTGACTGTAAAGGGAACCTCTCTCGCCACCACTTCCACACAATTGGGTATATGTCCACCGCCTCGAACCTTCATTCTAACCCACTCACAAGTTTCCAGTTCCATCGGAGAATCATCATTCTCCAAAAAACCCCCACATCTATCCCCAATCGCCTTTATCATGCTTGGGTACCAGAGGATTAGAGGAAGGCCAAAAACCCTAATCCATGTTGGGTTGTCTTGAATAGAATCGTTCTCCATTTCTGGGTAAAAACATCCGGCACTAGCCCCCCACAAGTCAAGAAAGAGTTGGTTTCCCCCCAACCTCCAAGGGCCATTTCTGAGGATCCAACCAGCATCTTCTTTAGAAGGGAGAATGAAAAGAAAGAGGGCATCCGCCATCTTCTTCACCTTTGTACCGCCTACCACCCACCTCCCTCCAAACCCTCCTCACCCAGTCCCCGACTTCCCTCACTCCCACTCCCCATTGAAATCTCCCCAACAAACAGCCCCTAAGGAACTCCTACTTGGTTTTCTTTATAGCCAGTGGCAGATCTATATAGAAATCAGTGTGGTCAATTGCCCCCACTAATATTTGAAAAATGTTTTATATAGTTATGAAAATTATGAAGAGATTTAATTTAATTTAATTTATTTTACAATTGCCCCCACTCAGAAAAGGGGGTCAAATAACATTTGGCTTCTTAAATATAAGGGGTCATTTTTTTAGAGGTGAATAGGTAAGAAATAAAGAAAAAATATACAAGAATGACACCTATGTCTCTATATATTCCATATTGACCAAGTTATGCGGTTTGGGATTTAGGGTTTTAACTTTTACGTTTTTTCTGTCCTTTTGTTTTTTCCCCATTTCACATCCCTCGACAACTCAATCTCATCTATCTACTTCATCTTCTCAAACCTAGAGATGACAATTTTCCTTGTCCCTATTGGGCATCCATCCTATCATTGGATACCCTGCCCCCATTGATCAAAGGTTCTAGATCTGCAACTGTTTGAAGTAATGTAAGTATTAGCCTTTTAAGTGTTTGTGGATATTATAAATGAAGAAGCAAAACATGGTTAGGTCATTCAGAATTCCCTGGGTCACAGAAAGCAGTAAATCTCAAATGGATCATCCTGGGCAATCTGGTTTTGTTGAATATGACATCTAATGACGAAACCAAACTAGATTGAGGGCAAGGTCCTGGGATTTTATAACTCTTTTCAGTCTTTTGTAGGAGCATCATCCAGGGGTTTGTGATTGTGGTTAAAGGAGCTTTTATTGAACCTGCTTATAGCCATTCTCTTCCTTTCTTTCTTTCTCTTTTTTAACCATGAAACCTAAACTTAACTCTGCTTCCAATTTGTCTGGTAGTATTGTGATTCTTTATGCTGTGCAAGGCATGAAATTGGACTACTTCTCTTTCCATTTATGCTGGTAATAAAGTTCTTGTTTAGAAAATCTCACTGGATCTCTTCCTGATCAGATCTGATAAATGGAAATATAAGTTCTCATTTTTGTTACTGAGTTACTTTCCTTCTTTCTTTTGTAGAACCAAGCTGATTCAAAACTTTGGTTCTAAATGACAATGCTAAAGTCAAAAGTGCCACTAACCAAATTCTTGAGGAAGCTGGTAGTTGTGTCGATGTAGGACAACTCTGTCTTAAGTTGCCCTTTTCCTTAGATAAGGAATGACAACTAAGCTAAATGTTCAAATGAGGTAAAGATTTAAAAAGTTCTAAATGGCTGAGAATTAAAACTTATTGACTAGTATTTCAAATATGCAAAGGTGGTGTTGTCTAATAGAAAGACTAGATCATTGAATGACAAACTAGGTTAAGAAGTGGTTGGGCTATATGGCTATCTGGGGGGTCCTGGGAGCAAGGTTCAAAATTTCGACATGATACAACCTGTATTGGGTGCATCGCATCATATCGTTGGGTGCTCGAAACATCAAATATAACCCTTTGGCCATTTTACCTATTTCAGGTGGTAGACAGACCTAAGGCCTACCCCTGACCTATTTTTGAAAAAAAAAAAAAACTAAAAGAGAAAGACACGCGTTAGGTGCAAAATACCAAGAGCACATTTCCTGCAACCTCCAATTCAGGACAAGCCCGAGACCCCCTGGTGAGTTTTGAACACGCCAGTGCTTTAATCTGTCACCGGTTTGACGTGATGTTTTGTCTTTTTCACTGAACACTGGTGTGTTCAAAAATCACTGGGGGGTCTCGAGTTTATCCTGCGACAGGGTTGCAGGAAATGTGTTATTCAAAATACCTATACACCCCTTTCAGCGTATCGAGGTGTATCAATACTTTGGAACTTTGCCTGGGAGGGTATGAAGTGGTCAATAGAAAATAAATTGAGAAGATTCAAAATTTAAGCAAGGAAAACTAAGGTTTGAAGTAAAGAATGCTGTACATTCTATGTATCATATGTAATCATTCATTCTTTGATTATTAATAAAAGTTATTTTAACTATCAAAAATAAAAGAATTTAGATATTAAACTCAGGAAGAAAGAAATTCATTAAAAAAATCAGGAAGATAGAAATTCATCAAAAAAATCAGGAAGAAAGAAATGCTAGACTATTCTAGAATTAAACAAAATCCTCTTAAGAAATAAATGAGCTGCCCAATATTAGAGTAATTCACTAGGTACAGAACTTTTAAAGGAAGTGGGTTAGGGATGATCGTTAACCAGGCCAGGCCCAGGCCACAGTTTTTGATAGGGGTGCAAGAGCACCCTGGGGCTGGGACTCTGGGCCTATAATATATTTCCATACCTGCTTTGTGCGCCCAGGCTGGGCCAGGCACCTGGTCTTGCCTGCATAAACCATTGAGGCATTTAATCTATGGAAACATAAACTAAACTCTAGATTAATGTTTAGTGTATATATATATATATATGTGTGTGTATTTATGTATGTATGTATGTATGTATGTATGTATGTATGTATAAAATCTTACTTTACCAATTGCCAACTTGTTATCATATTTCAAATCATTATAGATCCTCTAGTTAGAAATTTAAATGGAGTTAGAATTGTAAACCAACATTCTACACACATTTATATATTATGATGTACTACATTAAACCCAGGCCAGGCTGGTTTTTCCAAGTCTAAGGTTTTATTGCTGGGCCTACACTGTATTATGGTAAAGCCTGATATGGGCCTAGATCAGGCCAGGCTTGGATGAAAACCTTATATCTAGGTTGCAAATTTTTGGGCTGGACAGGTTGAGCAATTCAGGGTGGGATGGATATGATCCATGTGCCCTGCCCAATTACTAAGGAGTAGGGCACATGGATCACATCCTCTATTTGTAGGGCAGAGGCAATCTTCTTGTGATCTCCTGTAGAACTCCATCAAAATAGATGCAAATGGATGTTCTGTAGGCAACCTGGGACCATATATAGGAGCATTTGGAAACAGGGAGGGATTCTAACATACTTGCAACTGATAGGTACAAGGTTCAGAAAAGGCCAAGATCTTATTATGCATCTAGGGACCAAATTGTTAGTCTCAATGGACTACCAGAGTGCATGTATCAAGGGAAGATATCAGCTTCTGATATGGTGGATCTAGGGATCCTTAGAGATTATGCTATCAGTTTAAATGTTTGATATGTAGAGTGAAGCCCTTGTCCATTATATTCTTAGATCACCCAGTTTGACCGCTTATAATCTAGTGTCAGGGGACTCTGTTGAGAAATTAGCTATGTTTGATATGTAGAGTGAAGCCCTTGTCCATTATTTTCTTAGGTTGGCTAATTTGATTGCTTATAATCTAGTATCGGAGGGATCTGTTGAGAAATTAGCTCTTTCGGTAATTCTCATTGCTATGTCCTAAGCTTCCCTCAATTCTTATCTTTTTTGCGTCAAGTCATTGTCTTTCTACTTATGTTTGTTCTTTTTTTTTTTTTTAAATTCAATATAATACACTTACTGCTAACAGTAAAAATTGACGATAGTGATTTCTTTCGCAGACCTATTTGTAATCTGTAAATTGGCTTTAAATTTCTCAAATCACAATATGGATCTCATGATTTTTAGCCCATTTCATAGAGAAACTGAATAGGCTTTCTAATGGCACCAGAGTAAGGTAATTGAAGACTTTGGTGGCACAGATTAGCTTGGTCACTCAGCGACAAACTGTTGGTTGATTTGCCTCATTCTTTTAAGTGATTGGATACTTTTTTTATGAACTTTGATTGTGACTAGAGGGACAAACTGCTGGATCCATTTTCCTTACCCCCACCCCCAGCTTAAAAGAAAGACAAGTTTAGATGAAGTGCTTCTTGATTGCAGCAATACTTTGTCTTTTTTCTTCTTCTATTTGTTTACAGGTAGTGATTTCTCTCATCATTCTCTAGTTTATGCATCTCTTCCTTTTCTTTGTTGATTTCTTTTTGAACTTCCATTTCATTTCTTGGATCTTTCCACCTTTATCAGATACAATGTTCAGAATCCATTGCAGAAACTTGGAATGGAATTAAGAACATTGAATGAATTTGTGCTCCATATGATAACTAGTGGAGAGGCTCTGCGTTGCAGGGCTTGCAAAAGCTAAATTATTGTATAGAAAAAGATGAATTTGCAAAAGGTAATTTTTTTAATTAAAGGTTGTTAGGAAAAAAGATTTACTTAAAATAAGTAGAAATTTATGGATAATAATATATTTAATTTAATTAATTTAAATAATAAATAAATAAATAAAATTTTCAGTTTTGAAATCAATTTAATATAAATAAATCAATTTTGTTGTTAAATAAAGAAATACAAATATTTTTTCTCAATTTCCTAGTCGGGCTTTAGACTTTATATGGGGTTAGGCTTGGGCTCAAGATCTAGGCCCGATGGTTCGATTCTGCTAAGGCTTGGGCCTAAATATGTTCCGTCGATATAAAGGCAAAGCCTAGCGTGGCCTATGAATAGGTTTAATCCCAACCCCGGGGGTAGAGACAAGGGGGCCCCAAGGAGCCATGACCCCCTATAACCCAACAAATCTCCACTCTTCATCTATATTTCCCCCCTCCCCCACTCCCCACCCCAATGGTTGCCCCCCAATGGCCATCCATATTTATTCCCCCTACCTCACAATTCACTTAGATTTTGGCACCCCTCATAAAAAGTTCCTAGCTTTGCTCTTGCCCATCCTAGACCTAACCTATTGATAGCACTAAATTACCCCCCAATCCACTTAGATTTTAATGCCCCTCATAAAAAAATTCCTAGCTTCGTCCCTGCCCAACATAGACCTAACCTATTGATAGACCTAAATTCAAGGTTTTTAAAACCAGACCAGACAAGGAATCATTTTGGGGTTCGGTTCCCGGGTCGAATGGTCTGACCGTCTGGTCTGAATGGATAGCCCTTTCAAACAAAAAATAAAAACCCAAAAAACGACCAAAAACCATTCCCAGGTTGAACAGTTTGACGGTCCGACTGCCCAGGTTAGTGGTTCATTGACCGAATCAACGATTTTTTGGCCAAAAAGCGGTTTTGGGTTTAAACGGAACCGTTCAGGTGGTTGGTTCCTAGTTTTTCTGGTTCGATTGTCCGGTTCTGAAAACATTGCCTAAATTATTAGGCTCAAGGAAAAAGAGAAATAATTTGTTAGTAAAATAAATTATTAATTAATTGAATAATTTAGTAAATTAAATAAATAGAAATCTATGGATAATAATTTACTTGTTTTTTGTAAAATAAATAAATCAATTATTTAATGTAATGAACTATATAAGTAAATATTCATTTATTATTAGGACATGATTGGTCCAAGTTATCTAGAGCTAAACCCGACCCATCGACAACCCTAAATATTGGGTGCATGTTGAATTAAATAAATAAAAAATTATGGATAATAATATATTTAATTTAATAAAATAAAACAATAAATAAATAAATAAAATTTTCACTTTTGAAGTCAATTTAATATAAATATATCAATTTTGTTGTTAAATAAAGATTACAAATCTTTTTTTTTTCTCAATTTCTTGGTTGGGCTAGGGGTTTATATGGGGGGTCAAACTCGGGCTCAAGATCTAGGCCTGATGGTCGGGTCATGCTTAGGCTTAAGCCTGAATATGTTTTGCTGATATAAAGGCGGCAAAGCCTAGTGTGGCCTGTGAATAGGTTTAATCCCAACCTTAGGAGTGGAGCCCAGGGAGCCATGGCCCCCCTATGGCCCAGCAAATCCCCACTCTTCATGTATATTTTCCCCCTCCACTCCCCACCCCAATGGGTCCCCCCCCCACCCCCCCCACCCCCAATGTCAAATCTCCTTTATTCTATTGATTTATAAATATTTATTTATTTTTATTAAATAAATAAATGCTTAGATAATAATTAAAAAAATAAATGTCTATTAAAGTCTTTCTCTCAATGTTAAATTTCCTTTACTTTATTGATTTATAAATAATTTATTTACTTTTATTAAATAAATAAATGCTTAGATAATAATAATAAATTAAATAAATCATTTTCTATTAAAATCTTTCTCTCAATGTCAAATCTCCTTTATTTTACTGATTTATAAATAATTTATTTAATTATATTAAATAAATAAATGCTTAGATAATAATAAAAAATAAATAAAAGTTGAGATAAAGAATAGGAGAAGAGAGAGAGAATTAGGTGAGAGAAGAGGGATTTCATTTTATTTCATAGGATGGCATAATTGTAAATAATAATAAAATAAATAAATGCTTAGATAATAATAAAAAAATAAATGAATAAATAAAAAATGAGATAAAGAATAGGAGCTTAGGAGGAGAGAGAATTAGGTGAGAGAGAAGAGGGATGGCATTTTATTTTATAGGATGTCAAAATCGTAAATAATTAAATATGGCACTCTTGTAATTTTCAAATATCATAGAGGGCGGATTTTAGAATTTGGACACCTACCCCCAATGGCATCTTTTCTTGTGGTTCCTTCTTTAAAGTCTTGAAGTCAGTCCACCAGTCCTACTTTCCCCCCTTCCCTGTTGATGAGGTTTGGTGCAGAGCAATACCTCCTAGGGTTGGTAGTTTTTGTTGGAAAGCCTATCTGGAAAGAATCAACACGGGTGATCTATTCCAAAAGAAGAGACCCAATACTTGCTTGTGACCTCATTGGTGTGTTCTTTGTAAAGCGGATGGGAAGACTGGTTTTCACCTACTGGTGTCTTGCCATCTTGCAAGGTCAATTTGGGATTGGGCTTTCTCCCTATTTGGATGTAGCTGGAATCCTCCATTAGACTTGTAGGGCCTTTTTTCCCTTTTTTCAGGTGGCGGATAAAAAGGGGAAGGACCATGTGGAGAGGACTAAGGACTGCAGTATGTTGGACACTTTGGGAAGAAATCTTTGGAGCTATTCACAGAGGGCTAAGAGAGGAGCAGCAGATCTGAGGGTTATCATACATATTAGGGTTGTACAGTGGCTGAAATCTTTGGAGCTATTCACAGATTACACTGTGGATGACATGTTGAGGAAGTGGGGTGAAATTGCAAATTGCACACAGACCAAGCCAGTAATGAGTATGTCTTGGACCCCTCCACCTATTGGATTCTTGAAATTAAACTTTGATGGGTGTAGTAGGGGAAATCTGGGATGATCGGGGTTGGGGGTGTTTTTAGGGATGAGAATGGGGTCATTTCTGCCATGTTCTCAAGCCCAATTGAGGTGGGTGACTCCCTTAGAGCTGAGATTTTTGCAGTTATGGAAGGGGTCCAAAAAGCTAAGGAGTTGAACATCAAGAAACTCATAATTGAAGGGGATTCAGAGATGGTGATAGGGTGGCTGACTAAAGATAACAATGGCTTATGGAAGTACAACAATGAGAGGAGGAAATTTAAGTGGCTGGTGCGGGAAATGGAAGTTAAGATATGCTGGGTTAAAAGATCGGCTAATTCCCTAGTTGATGGTTTAGCTAAACAATGGGTAGAAAGGGATTCACTGTTTTGGGCTAAGCTATAACTTTAGTGTTTTTTCCTTTTCTTGAGGTCCTTTGTTGCTCTTGGAAGATAAGTGTGTTTGGCTTCCTCTTGTAAATCTTCTATTGATGATTTAATGAAAGTGTTATAGATCCAAATATATATATATATCATAGAGTCAAATAAATTGGAAAGTTTGTCTTATATGTGGTAGTCTTGCAATTTTCGAATACCATAGAGGCAATTACAAGTCAGTTACATTGATAAAAAAAAAACAAGTCAATTACATAAGAAGGTTTATCTTTATGTGGCATTTCCTGTAATTTCAAAGGAAAAAAGGCAAAAGTTACTGTTAGATTCTATTTCTTGCATCCTCAGGCTTTCCTTCGTACACATTTCAGCTTAATATATTTATATAGATACTTAAATACTTGTGGCTAATCAAATCTCTCTCTCTCTGTACACACAATGACTTGTCAAATAGGGACCTGTAATGGTAGGTTGAAAAGCATGAGAAGACAGGTTCAAGTGCAAGAGCAGCCCCTTGGTGCATAAACATGTCAAAGGTTAGGTCTCTATCCAGTCTGTCCCTTCCTAGACCCCAGATAGTTAGGACCAACATTAGGTAACAGCCTTTTTTTAGTGATTTGTGAAATCTTTAGCATGCGTAGTACAGCGGGACAAATAAGGGTCATCAAAATATTATTAGGGCGTGTCACCATTGAACTATGGGATCATGGTGCTGCAAATTGACTGGTTTGGACTTCTGTTGATCCTTCACATGACATTTGTAAATATGTTGAGCTCATTTTATTCGTATTCCATGTTCATCACATCTCTGTGTTGTAAAGAGGATGATGCATAGACTGTAAAATAGTTATTACATGGCTCAATTTGGAAATAGAACCACTTGGACATTCAAATTTATGGTAAGGGAAGCCAAAATGTTGGTCCCAGATTGGCTAATTCCCTTGCTGATAGTTTAGCAAGATTGGAGTCAATTGTGAAGGGCTCATTTGGGAAATGCTTGAGCCAGGGGTTCAAGTGTAACCGGTTATATTTTTGTACAAATTTCTGTGGTAGCTGTCTTTGTACCTTCCCTGCTATCTCTTTTGGACAGCTAGGATTCTTTACATATTAATAAAATTCTGTTATTCAAAAAAAAAAGGGAAAGAAAGAATAAAGAAGATGATTCATAGACATACTTTAAGCATTCAGTTTTAGAATCTTATCAAAGATGTAAACATGCTTCTTGGGATCACAGAAGTCCAAGATATGGTCCCATTATACTGCCCTTAAGAGAATCTGAAAAAGAAATTTACCTACTACCCCCAATTTGTATTGACATTATTCATCTTATTGACTTATCCATAGTTTATCAAATTCTATTCAATGCTGCTTTCAATGACAATAAGCAACTCTACCATTTCAAAGCACTCTACCAGTTGAGGCCTCAATTTAGACAAGACTTCTTACCTTGTCATTTTGTTTTAGAAAGCATTCTGCAGGACAAACTTGCTCTGATATCAGTAAATGAGGTAGGTCAACCAAACTAAAGTTTCATTTTTCGAAGCGTGGTGTTGTTGCAATAAAAATCAAGATGCAAAGAATCTTTACTGGTGAAAATCCAGCTAGTCTACTAGATTCTGAACAGATTCAATAAGTTGCTGTTGGCTAACGTGGGGAACGAAGGCTGTACAGAACAACCAAGGATTAAATATGGATTGTGAAAATATAAATGAGACTCAAAATTAGATTTAGAGTCGACTAGTGAATTTTTTAGAAGATTTTTATTGTTGTAATAAAAAATTGAGTTGAAGAATCTCTGCTTATGAAAATTCAACTAATCTATTGGATGTCCAATGTATTCAATAAGCTGCTGTTGGCTAGTATGGGGAATAAAGGCTATACAGAACAACTGAGGACTGAACATTGAATGAAATAAATAGAAATAGGACTTAGAAATAAATGTTGAGTTGGCTAGTGAATCTTCAGGTGGATTCGGCAGCAGCTCAGTACTACTAGTCTACTAGAGATGCTAAAAAAAGGTTATTTCCAACCTGGGGGGGGGTCTGTTAATCCAAAAAATGAAGATGACTTGACTATCTGCCACATCAGATTTACCCATAGCAGCTAAAAACACACCAGATTATAACTTACAATTTATAGGTGTTCAAGAGCATAATGATTAATAAGGTCAACTTTTAAGTTTCAACTCATCATATTTTTCATAATGGGACTCGTGGAATGTTAATTCTCGGAATCATTATGTATAGTAAATGCAAGGACATGGTTCAAAGGTCTTTAATTTAGTTTAATTACTGCATGCTTATTATCATGCTCATAATTTTTTCTTAGAAACACAAGGAAAATATTACAATAATACTCTTATTCGTACTCTGTGAGTTGTTGGTTCATTTCTAGGATTTAAATGCAGCCATTTGTTGTGGAGAAGTATAACCGGCCCATGCCAAAGCTCCGGAATACAAAGCCAGACTCTGGTCGGTATGAGGAAAGGCCAGTTCCTGCGGGGACATTGAATGTGGCTCAGCTCCGACAGATCCTTCTCCTGCATCAAGGCAAAGCTGATGACCATGAGGGGCCCATGGATGCACACCAGATTGCTGAGAAGTTCCGAGTTGATGTTGTGCAGGTTCAGAGGATCTTGCAGTTTGTGTCGATCCCTCCAGAAGACGACAGAAAAACGAAAGACAAGCTCTGATGTTTTACCATGTTAGCTAACCTTCCTCTGTTGACAGTGATCCTCTCAGAGAGCCCCAGTGAGCCGGTGAGGAGTGTATTTTCAACTGGTTCAGTTGCTGGTATGTTTTTCCCCCAAAAATGTAGCAAAAGATGCACAGAATTCCCTCTCGTCAGGGGATATGAAAGTAGTGAGCTAAGAGTTTTGAACTGCGTCTTGGACATGTGATCTGGGACCCAAAAACGGTAGGAATCATAATCAATAAATGAGATTTATCTGTTCGAATAGAAACTGGGTGTGTGTCACTTTAACTTCTGGTATTGGGGTGTTCATCATTATCATAGCGGTGGCGGAAACTGGAAACATTCTGTCTGTTATTTTCCTTCTGAGGACTGCATATTGTTAACCTAAGGATACACAACACTGCCCCATCAAGGCCATAATCTATTATGGAAGGATCAATATAGCTGAAGCTGGCCACGCTTGCGATCATGGATGGAAGCGATCAATTGGCAATCATTTAGCAGCGGGATAGGGGTGCAAATGGATCATGATCAGATCTGAGATACGATCCTATCTGGTTGAATTCGGATCACCCCTGTTCGGGTCAGATGATAGGATCCAATCAGATTCGATCCTTCTATCCGATCGAGAAGTACCAATCCGATATATTTTATATATTTATAAGTATATAATACATATATATATATATATATATGTTATTTATTTATTTATAAATATATTGTTTATATTGTATTTTTATAAAATTGTAATATTATTTATTTTTTATAAAAACGTGTATATGTGAAGAAAATAATTAAAAAATTCTTATATTTTTTGTTTTTTCTTTAGTGAAATTGGTATATTTTATTTTTTAATGATTTATTAATTTTTAAAGAAAACAAATAGGATCGGATCAGATTTGAAGATCCGATTTATCATAGGATTCGAGTTCAAATCAAGGCCCATGAGATCAGATCGATTCTTTGGATCAGATTCGATCTAATATGAATAGTGTCATATTGGATTTGGATATGCCTGATTTGAATCTGATCCGCTCCATTTGCATCCCTCAGGAATCTTTTGGGAGTCCAAAGTTGGACGTTGTTGCCTAGAAACAAAGAGAAGGCTTTGGTGAATAATCCAACACAATATGGAATCCCATGAAGCTCTAATCTCCTAAACCAAAAATTATTACAATACTCTGAGAGAACGGCATCCAGCCACACATGGAAAACATCTCCCTATGAATACAGGGGGAAATTCAGAATGTGGCTACTCTCTAGATGACATGCTATTAGGATGTTTACATAATTTTTGGTTTTAGAAAACCCCGTTTTGACAAAAAGTCATCATCTATCCATTGAATTAGTAGCATAGCAGTCATTATTGTGTAGAGCAGTCAAGAAGGCAGTGTTGTATTCTGAGGATCAAAGGAAGCGGGATTTTATATTAAAAAAAAGGCGGGAGAGTGACGAAGAAAGTCACAATAAAGTTGGAGTGGAGAACTTATCTGAAAGCGATATATTCTAGGGAAAATTCCTCATTAGTACCATGTATTTTGAGTCTAGTGTTACTTTGGTTCCCGAACTTTAAGATACTTTTTAAAACGTATCAATTCAGTATCTATCGTTAATCAGCCGTTAGTGGTATTTGAAAAAGACAAATGTCTTTCAAGTGTCATCTAATTTTCTTTATCAATCATCCAAACGTTGATAAAAAAATTAACAATCCCAAACCCTTGCTTCTTCTATTTAAGAAAGTTGGGGTCGCATGTCAATAGGCATTTTGGACCCCAACTTTCTTGAATAAAAGAGGCAAGGATTTAAGGTTGATAATTTTTTGTCAATGTTTGGATAATTAATAAAGAAAATTAGATGACATTTAAAGGGCATTAGTGTCTTTTCAAAGGCATTTAATGGCAGGTTAACGGTAAGTACTGGATTGACATGTTTTGAAAGTTTAGGTACTGAATTATTGTATTTTAAAGTTCAGGGACCAAAGTGGTACTAGGCCCAAAGTAAAGGGTACTAATCAGAAATTTGACAATGAGAGGATCCGGTTAACTGCCCAAAGAACCTAAGAGTAGGTCCAGTGAGTGCAAAAAAAGAGAGAGAAATTAGATTGAGATGGTTTAGTTTAGAACAGATGTTAGAAAAAGTGATTTGTTACAAATTGAAGGGGCTACAAGAACAAGAGCTGTGGGCAGACTAAGAAGGATTTTTTTTTTGGTTGAATTAATAAGAAACTCTTCAAGAACATATACTTTAAGGATGGATATGACACTACATAACAGGAATGGAAAAACTAATTCATGTAGCTGACCCTATATAATTGGGACAAGGCTTAGATGATGATGAGTAGGAAGCCCTTTGTTTTGCCATCACAACAATGCAATTTATGCTCATGGTGGAAGGTTGTTTACTCTAAATGCACAAGCACAAGCGCTACTGCGCTAGAATCAGCTTGACCGAGATGCATGAAACAAGATTGCTACAGGATTGCTGGTTTTCACCCCACCACCTAAATCTTGAATGAATTTCTTTTTTTTTTCCCTTCCAACCTAAATTGCATTAGGTTAGGATTTCAATTGTTCCCTAGAGAAACCAAATGCTGTATATGATTATATATCAAATTTGGTGTAAATGCATGGGTATGTAAACAGGCTGTGTAAATTTTAGTTTACTTTTGCTTTAGATTTAACATGTTTGTTTGTTAAAAGTAAAATAGGAACTAAAATGTTGTTGTCCTAATCCCCCATCATATGGAAGAAAATGGAGGTAAGAGGATGTGATCCCTACTTTCTATGAAAGAGAATTGAGGTAGGAAGAAGGTGGTACAAATTTTTCAGATGCAAAATTTATATTAGTGAGTGCAAATGAGACAAGTTCAACTTTATTAGGTAGGAATGCAAATTGTGGTTACAAAAATATGAAAAACTGAACCAGGTGCAAAATTTGTATAGATTGCATTACAACCGAAAGCAGCCAAAATACAAATTTCTCTTCATTTGTAAAAATGAACCACAAATCATAAAGACGGTCATTTCTCACCATGCCACAAGGCCCACAACTGCTATTTAAATCACTGGATCATTGTTGTAATATTACATATTACGTTTGTTTACACAGAACAAAAAAAATGGCGATGATTGCTATTAGATCACTGGATTATTGAATTGTAATATTACGTTGCTTTCACTGAACAGAAAGAACGGCGAAATTGAATTTATGTAACCGATACCATATAGTTGGGACTGTAAAAAAGCAAATTACTGGATGTTGAGTGCTCACTTTGAAACATCGACCACATGACACTACAGCCACATATTGTGAATCTTTTCATGAAGTGGTTTTGTCCCAGGGAGTTAACATGTCAGTATTTATCTTAAATTTAAAAATATTAGGGAACTTGTGTAAAACCCACCATTCCTTTTTACGAATTCTCTTAAACTCACCATAACATTTCAAAATGTCCAAAACTCGCCATGTCAATGAGGCAACGGTAACTTGACTAATGGACGTCACTAATTCACTATTTTACCCTTTCTTATTTTCATACTTCATACTTCCAAACTAGGCTTAAACAGTTATAGATTTTAGTCTATGTAGTATGAAGTAAAAACAAAATTTGTTGATTTGCAAAGTATAATACATTTATTTGAATGAGAAAATGTTCAAGTCATGGTCCTACCACAATGCCTCTCCTAATTGTAATCTTAACGCTTAGATATTAAAACTTCAATTCAACTTACTAACTGGAGAAGAGAAATGGAAAAGAAAAGCCACCCCCAAGAGTTACTTGTTAAATTATAAAGATTAAAAGAGAAGAGGATAGTTCACTCCCAAGGAAAGAACTATGGAGAACTTAATTGAATTGATACACTTAAGGGTAGTTCACTGGCTGAAATCTTTGGAGTTATTTTCAGATTATTCCATGGTTGACATTTTGAAAAAGTGGAAAGAAATAACTACCTTGGCCCAATGTAAGAAGACCTCTAGACCTTCTTGGTCTCCCCCCCTCTTCCCTCCCCTCTCCTTCAGGATTCATAAAACTGAATTTTGATGGTGATAGCTTAAGGAATCATGGGCCTTCTAGGATTGGGGGAGTTTTTAGGAATGAGGGTGGGATTATTAATGCCTTATTCTCTGACCCAATTAGAGAGGGTAACTCTATTAGGGCTGCGATTTTAGCAATTCTGGAAGGAATCCAAAGAGCAAGAGACGTAAACATTCGATGCATGGTCATTGAAGGGGACTCGGAGGTGGTGATTAGGTGGCTGATGGTTTGTGGAGCTATGAAAAGAAAAACTTAAATGGTTGAGTAGGGATATTGAGGTGAAGTACAGTTGGGTGAAGAGAAGCACCAACTCAAAGGCTGATGGGTTAGCCAAGCAAGGGGCGCTTAAGGAATCTATTTTTTGGGATAATTTTTAGCTTGCTTTTTTGTTCTTTGTTGTGGGGGAGTTAAGATATTTTACCTCCTCTTTCTTGCACTTAAAGTTTCACAATTTTTATTATCTAATAAAGCATCTTGTTATTGATAAAAAATAAAGTGGTTTGTAGAATTCAATTGCCATTTTAACAGTGATTCTAAACAATTGTTTTTCTAAAATGAGAATGTAAATATAATTCACATTCATGAATTCACTAAACCGGTTACAGATTGTTTTGATTGTCTACCTCATGTCACAATACAGAATTCAATTTGTAAACTTTTTTTGCTTCTAGGTACTCCATATTTAGTTTTTGTATATAAGATCATACCTTTGGGTGCTCCATGTTGGATATTTTTGCAAGCCTAACTGTTATGAAAAGCATTTTGGCAAGTCAGTCTAATTGTTGTCTAGTATCTTTATTTCTTACCATCTGAGCAGGACCAAATTCATATTAGCAGAGAAAGCCACTGGTGTCACGTTTGATGATTTTGTTGGACAGAAATACATAAAAAAGGAATTACAGGAGATTGTGGGAATACTAAAGAATGATGAAGGATTTCAAAGCAAAGACATCTATTGCCCAAAAGGTGTTCTTCTCCATTGGCCTCCCAGGACTAGTAAAACACTGTTGACTAAAGCTATTGCTGGAAAAGCAGGACTTTTTTTTTAACAGCTAATGGTACTGATTTTGTAGAGGTGATGGGTTCTATAATGATGAAATGAGTGAGGGAGGGATAAGAACATAGAGAAGTAATGTCCTGTATGAAGAAGCAAGGAAGTATAGTGGTGCCTCTTCTTGATGTCTCTAATTAAGCAAAAATCGGATTTTTTCGAGTGCCCTAATTAAGCAAAAATCAGATTTTTTCAAGTGCCCTAATTAAGCAATAATCAGATTTTTTTCAAGTGCCCCGTTTAAGCAAAAATGAAAAAAAAAATATGAAGGTGAAATACCTAGTAAAAGGTTTCTTGGACATTGAGAACAAGAAAGACTCTTAGGGAGCGGGAATCTTACATATGAAATAGGATTGGGCGCTTAAGGGAATTTCAGTAAAAAAAAAAATATTAACAAGTTTCAGGGGCAGTTTGATAATGAAACTTGCATTTAGGTTGATGTGGACAATTTGGGTCAATGACCTTTAACAGTGTTCCAACAGATAGTGAGTTTTAAAAAACAAAATCTCACTGACATAAATTTTTGTCGTTTTGAAAAGTTATAGTGAGCCTATCAGAATTCATAAAAAGTGATTATGGGTTTTAGACAATTTCTCAAAATATTAAAGTTTTCATTTGATAGCCCAGTAGCCCACGTGCTCGATTCCTATTGGCCGGTCGCAGCAGACATGAACTCTGGCATAATGCTCTTCCAAGTAATTATCCACACAAAAAATAAGAAACGGAGTGAATATGACTTGTTAGACGTTCTGCAACTCTCCATTATAGACTGTGTAACATAACCGACTCAATTCTCTTCTCAGGTCTAAAGACCGAAATCTATTCACAGAGAAGAAACTATCCTAATCGATATGCTGTGCATCACACAACGACGTAGTATACAATCAGTGCCTTCGATCATGCCACCTTCTGCCCCCATGCCTACAGTCCCGATTCAGGCGGCCTGAGCTCCGGTGCCTTGACCAATCGGGCCTAGAATTGCGGCCATAATCCCTTCTGGCCTCAGTGAAGTTCCACCCCGATCGGTATTCTGGGGACCTCATGGGGCTCCTCTCTGGACTCCACATTTCAAGCTCCGGCTCAGAAGTGAACTCTTTTGTCTCCCAACGTGTCGCAGACAACAATGGAGGCTGCCCAAGAAACGCATTATAATTGCTTTGGTTAGTATGGACAATGGAATTGGATGCAGACCCCTGTCTATCCATTGTCGAGTCCGAGAAGGGGCCCTGTTTTCCAGAGTTAGACGCATTGAGTGGCATGGTGGGGTATGAAGGTGAAAAGATCAGGGGCTCTGGTAGTAGAGGCGGCTGTGGCCGTGTCGGAGTCGGCAACAGAGGTGGCAACTGAGGCATCGAAACGAATTGCCTCTCATTTGGTGGGTTCAAAACAATTGATACGGTGGCAGAGTTTAGGTTGTGCATTTGTCCAATACTTGATGTTTCCGGCCGCAGAAGTGGACTGGATGCGTGGAGGTTTTGTGAAGGGGGACAAGTAACGGGAATGTGAGTCATGGGTAACAGAGGACTGGACAGTAGTCGTTGGTTAGGGGAGGGATTCATTGCTGTCAGTTGATTCTCGGGCATTCCAGCAGCCAGGGTTTGTTGCGATGAGCTTGGCTGCAATGCTGGTAGAAGCTGTTGGGATAATTGAGTGATGACAGTTGGTATTTGTGCTGTGATGACGGTTGTTGGAAGTTGGGGTCTCACAGAAGTTGTAGCAGGAGGGTTCTCCAGCAAAGAAACAGTCGCGGGAACTGCTGGGAAACCAGCACCTCCTCCTTTGGTAGCTGGAACAGGTGGCTGCAACAAACTCTTGGTGCCTTCTGATCTCCATGCGCTCTGAAAAAAAAAGAAGGAAACCATTGTAAAACAAGCAAGAAAATTACAGACAATCAACTTTTGATTGCATCTGAAATATGCAGATACTGTGACAAGTATTTAAATCACATACCATTCTGCGTTCTGAGGGAGGAGTCGGGGAAGGAAGAGATGTGATTTCCAGCTTCTGTTCGGCTTTTCCACTAGACCCATTTAAGCCCCCGGGTAGACCAATTCCACTAGCCTTGATCATATCGAGAAGTTTTACTGTTTCTTCACTCGTTAAATTGCCACATTGGCCAGATGTCAAGGCAAAAACGAGTTCCGGGTTCTTGAGTAGCACAGCAAGCAACTCAAGGTCCGGTTCTGGAGCACTGCCATTGTTGGTACCGACTGGTGTGGTAGCAGATTTATCTCCATTATTTTGACAGGGTGAAGGCAATGACGCTGCATCATCATCTGGTGACTGTTCGATTGGGATTTCTGGGGTCAATGTATCATCATAGTCTATCTCGAGGTCCCATGGTTCCTTGGGATTGATTGGGATATCTTGAATATTGTGGTAAAAGGTTTCCTTCTCCCGTCGTAATCTCTCTGTCTGAATTTCAACTTCTTTGCTCTTTTCCCCTGCGCCAATTCCCCACAGACCGTTGATCCTCAACTCTGCAGAAAGAGAAGGCAAATAAAGGCTGAATTCCTTGAAAAATATTATCTGAATTCAGGTTAAACAGATATATCAGAGACAAAAAACACAAAATAAGAACCGCATCGCCTAAGTAAAATTATGCGTCTCCACACCATCAGCCTTTCTTGAAATTCAGAAAATGCTTTCCCAAAATAAAAGTATCACAGAAAACACATCCAGGCAGCAGCATTCATCGCAATCAAGGCTGATGAAGCAGAAACCATAGTATTGGAAAGCACAGAAACCCCAAAAGAGGAGCAAAAAATGCATCTCCAATGAATTTAAAAAAGGCAGGATTACACGAAAATGATCATATCACTTAACCTTCCAAACGCCCACCTATTGTTCGGTTCATTCAAATTTTAGTATCGACCAGATATCATGCCCATTAATGTAACAAGTGATTATATTTGAATTAGTAGACGTTGTAACTGTATCTATGAGGTCACCATTAATAAAGCATGAATTCTCCACTTGGCAATTGGAATATCCTCCTAGAGCTCCCAGGACCCCATCTAACATATAATTCGACAGAAATAGATTTCAACCTAATCGAGTGAAGTCATTCTTCATAATAGTCACCCTCAAATCCCCGCCTTGTCGTGCTAAAGGCTAAAATAGGAGGAAGACGTGAAAAAATCTTTGTGCTAGTAAATTGTTGATCATTGGCCAGCTGATACCACAGAAAAATGATAACCGAAGTCCAAAGATAATTCTTGCAGAAGACATTTTTGCACGATGGTTGTTCATTTTATAACCAGGACTAGCGAAGAAAACCTGAGTCACTACAATCATATGCCATGGCTTTATCTTCTAAACCACCTGTTATGACTGCATCTCATAACGCAGAGGGCCTCAAACCCACAATAAATTGCTATCGTTTACAGATCTCTTGCACATATAAACTGGCTCAATTTAGACCATCAAGCAGATGATCCAGCAAACAAATTGTCGTCCAAGTTAAATGATTCTGACATTCATCCATCCTATTAATTTGATGGTCAAAACCTACGCTATGCCAAAAGAAAAGACAATTAAATCATGACATTTGCTGAATGTGTTAGAAGGCCTCTATGATCAGGGATACCCAGAGTTCTTTACATGGAACCCATGCATTCCTTCCAGTTCTTATATAGCCATTTATGGGCAATGGTATACCCTCTACTCCTTATTTTCCAACGAGGCATTTACATATACCCATTGGAAAAATAAAGTTACCTAATCTTTGTGACCAGGCATTAGCAAAATTGTACTTTCTTCATCTTTTACATGCTAACAACTCACTCCACCTCGGGTCTGACTTTTAGGTTTCAAATTACAAATGAATGTGAAATGGGAAAAGAATAACAGCTTTTGAAATGTTCTCCAATATATAACCCTGAATTACCTTTTGATGTATTCAGAAATTATTAATTCTTAAAGTTTGCACAACTTCTTAATGGGAAGATATATCTCAAAAGACTCAGCTTTCCTGCACCAAGAATAGATTTGGCAAAAAGTAAATGAAACCGACCAAATAAAAAAGTACCTGGTGGTGTCTGCCATGGAATTCGACCCCTCTTCAAACTCTCCTCAGGGGGTACCCGGAGTTCCAAGCTTGGCTTTAAATCAACTGGAGCTTTCAACATAATAGGAGAATTTTTTGAGCCAAGTACAGTAGATTTAGTGTCTTCCTCAACTTTTGATCTAATGGGAGTTTTATGTATCGACTGTGAATTGCTGGTCTGAGAAGCAGAAGATTTGACTGGATCTTCAGTCCTCTGTAGGAGGCTGTGTTTGGAAGGTGAACCAGTCTTGCCATATTTGCTTTGCAAGAATGTAGCCCGCATTTTTGCTTTTTGGATATCATCAGCTGACATCGGACGGCCTTGTATTGCAGGTACAACTTTTGCACCCTGCTGGCTTCTTCCACCTGTTTTTTGACCTGGCTGTTCTACCAGTAGAACTCTCCTACGTTCTCTTGTTTCTGTGAGCAGCTAAGGAAATCTACTACACGCTCAATGAAACATGTATAAGATTGATTCCAAACTATGCTGCATGCATTCTTTTAACTGGGACAAGTAGTCATATAGATCCATGTTGGATTCTCACACACTAATGAATTCAAGCACAATGCTTCTGGACCTCCATCTAGTTTCGTTTCTTACTTGCTGGACCTTGTTTCCCATTGATTACTTACTCAATTACTTGTATGATATGTACCATAAAGTATATGTTTACTAGTTCATCTTTTCTTATAGAGAGCTTTCTGGTTGTAAATATAACATTGTTGTTTATATCAAAAGGTGAAAAATATATTAAAAACCAGAAAAATAGTAACAAAAAAAAAGTGTTAACCATGTCAGCACTTAGAGGAACTCTCTTTTATGGGGAGTTCAGATCCAAAACCCATAAAATTTGGACGTCCAACCCGCATCAGGATTAATATATCCAAATTCAGGCCTTAAATGAGTTGCATGAAAACTGTTTGCCCAATTAAGCCAGATTCAGATTGTAAATGGCGGATTTGTTGACAATTGGATTATAGTTGGTTTTACTCATGATTCACTCCAAGAAATCTATACATCAAGGAATGGGAAAAGGAAAAAACAAGGGGAAATTATATGTAGTAACTAAAATATATTTATTTATTACTATACTTAATTTAAGTCTTAACTTTCAAGAGGCTGTGGCATTATTTAAGCATGCATTTCATTTAGGGGGAATATATGTGAATCTGATTAAATAAATCAAATATCAAATACAGATATACCTATATTCAATCCAAATTGAACCCGTTCAATATCTTTCCAATGACTCAGATATAAAATTGTAGCTGCTGCTTATCTGAACTTTAAACAAGAAAAATCTCAGAAACAGTAAAATAAATGCAATCATATGCTCATATATCTCATCCCTAATCAATGTGATGATATTAGTCTCAGCATCTTTCATGAAACTCCTGAAGATTGTAAAAATGAAGATAAAAGGATAAAAAGTACTGGGTGACTCCTCTGACAAAGTTGATTAGAAAGATGCGTCAACCTGGAAAATATCTTCACAGATTTGCATCTGTCACACTAAATGGAAAAAAAAATAAAAATAAAACTTTCACAAAACTCCTCGTGGTTCTATTTGGTCATAGAGGACCAGGACTGTTCATTACTTTCTATGGCCAATGAGTGTTGAGAAGCTAATCTTAAGACAGAAAAAAGTCCTTTACAATGTTAATGTGGAGAAAGCACTCAAACAGAACTAGTGACTGTATTACAGAAGGTGGCATGTATTTTCATTCTGTGAAAACTGCATCCAAAGTCGGGGAAACAACATTCATGGTTTAGCATCAAAGCCTCAGAAGAAGCATTTTATGGGTAGATGTGGAGAATGCATTCAAAGAAGACTAGTTGTTTTAATATAGCAGATTAAGGAAGGGGAGAAATTGGATAATGACATGTATTTCTATGACTTCTATCCTTTGAAGCGAAACCCTGTGATTTCTCCATTGGAACTATATCCCAAATCAACCGGACAATTTAGAACCAAAGCCCCAATAGACCTATTTCGAGCCTTCGAGGAATATGGATCTTCCGCAGTTCCACTTCTTGGAGCACACAATATGTAACATCAAATATGCATGCAAGTACCACTTCTAATGCATTGGTTGGAATTTGGGAATGATTTTAATGATAGATGTACAAGATGGGTTGACAGCTCTATGATGGGAACTATGTACGGAATCGGAAAGGTCACATGTTTCAAACAATTCCAAGAGAACTTTTTGTAGACCACCGTGTCACTTGACAACAAAAGTTGGAGAGGAAGATAGTAATCAAGGACTGCAATAGAAAGCTAGCTAGAGAAATAAATAGAAAATACGCTGAAAGAGGGATTCTATGTTGTTGTTGTTGGCTTGTCATTAATTGCTTGTGAGAGAATTTTACTACGGGTGTACAAAAATAATCAAGCTTAACATTTCTATGATTCATAAGGATCTCAAGCAAGGTTCAAAATATCGATACACCCGATATGCCGGTATGGGCGTATTAGGCAAATCGATACTATCTTTTTAATTCCTTTTATTTTTTTCTAAAACCGGTTCGGGGGGCCAGTTTAAGTCTCCTCCATCCCCTGAACTGGTCAGACCCCGATACACCCACTATAGGGGCATATTGGTGGGGTCCCAGAATGATACGTATCTACCAATACGGGCAGATAGTTGTTGATACTTTAAACCTTGATATCAAGTACTGTACTTTTCAAATACATACAAAACAATACAAAATACAAGGTTTTGCAACTACATAGTTGCATTTGTACTCATTTTGAACTGAGCCTAATATTTAGTACGTGGCACAATAAATAATAGGAGTCAAAACGGTCAAGGCCCGTAATCAAGCACCTAATATAAACCCCACATGGTGAAAGTGAAACCATCCTCAGGATGATTCATTGTGCATGTAGGGAAATCTTTCATTTGGTGATGTTGCTTAATAGTTGGGATTTGGGAAACAAGTGCTGGTATGACTTCATCTTTCAGCAATCACCACCACCTCATTATTTTTTAGTTCAGTCTTAGTAGTTTGTCCTAACATAGGTCAAACAAAGGATACATCCATTTTTCGAAGCATTCGGCTGGTTCTAGGCTTTTTTGATTGATAATGCCACAAAAGATACCCGGCCACAACAAAATGAAAGATTGGAATAATAAGTGAAGTACAACCCTTACTCATCTTTTATGAGTATTGACTCAAGAGCAATAAATCCTTAGACCTATTACTTCAGTTTACCTGGCCCTCTTGACATTACCATGGATTGTAAAAAGAACAATATTTTTATTGGTACATCCAAGGGGCCAATATCCATCATCAATGAAGTTGGGCATTTTTCCCTATATAACAAAAGCATTATAACATCGTCTCACAACTGAATCATGTGAAACTCGACTTTAAACCTTTAAGTAATGCAAATTCAATGCGAACAGTGAGGTAGAAAATTCATTATGGAAAAAGACTAGTAAGATTAATATGTAAAGCTAAACTTGCTGATCTGTTTCATATTCATAATATCATAAATGCTTGACTTGTTATTGATCCTGCACCAGCCACATAGGCAAAGTAGTGTGCTTTCAAAATGGATACAGAGATCTATCAACTTTGGGAATATTTTAATCTTTCATCATGCATAGGCAAAGTAATCTTTTAACAAGTATAATAATTCATGTAAATCTATGATGCCAATAAGGTACGATGTGGGAAGAATTTTGACCAATCAAAACCCCATGAGTTTTTATGAATACCAATTAATTGATTACCATTTTATGATACCACGAGCAACATTAATCATTGGTTTGCCCCTGTATTATATTTGTTTTTTTATCAATTTTTGCTATTGTATTTTATGCAAGGTTCATAATATCGATACACTACCAGGTTTGTACACATGCTCCCCTTTTTTCACTCAAAATCTCACAGGGGATAGGTCTTAGGCTCACCTAACCCCTGAACGAGATTTCAGAAAAGCCTTTAAAAAGGCATATCAGCCACCTGCCAATACGATACAGTATGCCCAATACAGGCATATTGTAATTTTGAACCATGATTTTATTCCATATATTTTTCCTTACATGATGATACATCAACTTTAGTGGTAAACTTAGAGGAGAGTAGGGGTTTATGGAGGCCCTTGACAGTTCACCAATATTTAGGTTCCATTCCTGGGATTTGTCATGGTTTTGCAATTTTATCTGTTTCCTAAGAAATGCTACCAAATCCAATGTTAATGACAACTTATGCAGTTCCATTTCTCCTGCTTTACTAAGGCTCTGCAATTTGTTTGTTTGTTTGCTTGTTTGTTTGTTTTATAAAAGAAACAGAATAGTAGTAGTAAGGATACGCGGTAATGATACAATTCTTGTATGCCTTCTGTTTGAATCATCTGCGGATGCAGGGAGCAGCTTTAGAGCTCGGTAAGATTCTGATTCCCTGAACAAGATTCAAGAATAGTGTCAGCAACCATAGAAATAATTGTACCTAAGATTGAACTAAAGTGGCTTCAACAAATAATTGGAAGCATACCTGCCAACTTCTGAACTTCCAGAAGTGAGAGAAAGAATCTGCCCCTGTAAAAAAAGCAACAAGAATCAACTTCTGTAACAAAGAAACATTGATAGAAGGAAACATTTAATACCCATAAAATGAGCACAGGAATATCAACTTTTGTCACCTGCACCTCATCACTGAGAATTTCACCAATCCTGCACATGTCCAACATTTGAGAAATGGATCAGAGAGAGAGAGAGAGAGAGAGAGAGAGAGAGAGAGATCACGAGATATGAAAAGCATGCCTCTGATTCCTGATTATTTCTTCGTGTGCTTCACCATTGGAGATCACGGAAGTTGGTTTCTTCAGAGCTTGGCTTCTCACAAATAGTTTGCTCCATCTTGATAACAGAACCCTTGCCCTGTTTGATATATCTGATCTTCAAATCAGATAAATGAGTTTCAAAAGGCCATGCTAGGAACTCAAAATGATGAACTGGCAAACAGCAAGAAAATGACTTTCTTCCAGAATAAGAGTATATCCCCATCACGAGAATTAAAAAAAAAAATGAAGCAGTAGTTCTCAAAAAAGTTTGAATTTCACAACAAGTGGGCAGTTAAGTGCTTGAGGCAGGGTCTGGGGAAGGACAGATGTACGCAGCTTTACCCTGTACACACAGAGAAGCTGTTTCCAATTGAATTTCACAACAGGTAATAAATCAAAACCTCAAAAAATCAATATTAAATGCTATGCGAGTTTTATGCTTATTATATCCTTTCAATGGTAGTTTCATGTTCTGAATGATCACACTACTAGATCTTTTAATTACTGAGTTCTTTATCAAGGAAGACTTCTAATGGAAAGTTTTGCAGCATCATATTGACCCTTAATTGAGTTCGGAAAAATCAATCATGAAATTCCAAACTGTCTCTACAGTAGGCATGCATGTCTCTAACAAGTGAAAGTGTCCGAGACAGCAGTAAATGGGAAGTCCAGTGCCCTTGTTCAATCGTTAGAGTTCCAGACAAATCAGAGTTCACCCTATTATGAAGTAGCACAAACAAATGCTGACATGATCCTAGCTTTTTGAAATAAAATGTTCAACTCCAGTTGCTGCCTGGCTTACCATTTTCAAATTGCAGGCTATATGGTCCTCTGAAGATGTATAAATATCATCAAGCACATATAAGACTTCAACTTGGAGATTACAATTGAAAGTATATGGTAACGTATCCCCTTCCTCCTCTTTACCCATAAACAGACAAGTGATAAAACTTCTTCACACTTTAGATAAATACCAAGTTCCTGGGAAACTTCCTTTCCTGTTCTTGACCATAATTCTTCTCTATTGTTAATCATACAAAATATATTGATATAAACCGTCATTTATCCAAGAAAAAGGAATGAAATCATGATCAATATCTCCAGGACGCATTTTGTGCATACAGAAAAATCTCCATGCATGAGATTATACATATGCTTCAGCAGAAACTCCAGTACGTGTTCCTGCTATTCATTTTGAAGTAGCTAGCTACTGCATCAAGTATCACACTATTGACAACTTACATATTTGAGGCAGAGATATAGCTAAAAAAATAATGCTTTCGGACAACAGCCATTATCATCCATTCCTTTCTAGATTATTGCCAAATGAATACACACACAAAGTTTAATCTCTTTCCAACTCCTTGCCCAACTTCCAACCCCCAAAAGAAAAGGAAAACATTCTTAAATTCAATTAAATATTTCCTTGCTCTTTTATATCAGCAATTTATAAAACAATAAGCTAGAGCAGCAATCCAACCCAAAGCAATCGAGACATAAATCTTTAAACTGAGAACATACCTGATGTCCGGTAAAACCGCAACCTGTTAACAGTTTGCAATATAGCCGACATATGCACTGGCAGAGCTTTATGTAATGGAAGGTGACAAAGGACCTATAAAGAACCCATTATAATCTAGCCTAAGATTCATACCAGTTGAAGGGTTGATGAACAAATAGGATAATAAAACATGCACCTTCAAAATGACAAGAAGAACAGTGGTTTGTTCCTCCAGAGCTGCTTGGTTCAACCAGGTAGCCAATATCATTAGACCATCTTTAGTTAAAAACCTGAGAATATGTCAAAATTCAGTTGCGTCAAGCAATAGAACAAGAGGTGCATCTTTATTTCCCAAGATCAGAAAAATGATATTTTAAGTACCAATATAATACTGAAGAATTTTGTATCTGCAGTATCCACTCCATCAACTTCACCTGCCCAGAAAATGTTTCCTCTTTCCTCATCAAATTGAAAATATTTTCAAGGAAATTTTTATCAGAATTGTCTATGTCAGGTATAGTTTCATCCTGTGATGAGCAAGAAGGAGCTTCTTCAACAGTTTTAGGGTCCACAGAGTTCAAAGGAACTGGACTAATAGGCATGACATGATTGGAGTTGGTGGAGCACCCATCATGAGATGCCATGCCGGCATTAGACCTAACCACTTTTTCCTTTGACAACCGGACAAGCTTCCTAACCCTCGAACGCTGACCGGCAAAGAACTCTCGAACCTGTAACTAAGCAACAAAATATGGATGTGAGCAATCTGATTATTTAATCTAGTAAATCTAACTTTAAAGTGTCAAAATTGAAGAAGTGATGCAACCCTAGAAACAAGATCAATCTTCTATCTTCCACAGTACAATAAGCAGTTAAAAAAGCAGGAGATAATATAACTCAATGGAAAAAGTATAGTCAAAGGCAACTATATTTTTGGATGACAAAAACATATTACAATGTAAAGAAAATCCTCCTAGACTTTTTTCATTTTAAAAAAATGTTATTGAGAAAAGTTACCTTTATCTTGAGGCATGTTAAGTAGCAAGTATTCAATATAATTGCTAAAGATGTTCTATAAACAACATTCCATACAAACTGAAGAAAAAAATCATTATTTGTGAACAGAGATATATGAAAAATGAGAATATGCTTATCCAAACCCCAGGAATTTAAAGCTCTAGCAGCATAAATGAACATCACTCAGTAAGCAGTCCAAAATGTCAGCTGTTAAACCAAAACAAACAGATAAGAACGTTAAAAAGAACCAACAACCTGCATGACTGTAACACCACAAAGTGCACTGATCTCACGTGATTCCTTCTTGCTAATTGTATCTTTTATAGAGAAAAGTGACTGCATATATTTCACAGCCTTGGGGTTTAGCAAATCCCTTGGTCTTTTACCTGTAAGAGAAAACGAGAACATAATTAGGTCATGGCTAAATACTTTTTTTTTAAAGGTAAGGTAAAGTTATGTTGAAAGCCCATAAAAGAAAAGCAAAAAGTATACAAATGAAAGTGAGAGAAGCAAAGTATATGTGGAGGGAATAAACAATACAGGAGATATAGAAACAGCGATATGACAGGAGGGACTCAGGATGATCAAATCTCTTAAAAATACAATAATGCAAAAAAATAATAATAGAGATCAAGTATGAAATTTTTCCAAACTAAATACAAGGCATTTAATGGAACCATATAAAGAGACTCCATCAAAAAAAGGAATAATATAAAAGAGGAAAAGTTCTTAAGCATCTTACCTAAATAATCATTTTGCTTTACAGAATTTCTTTCGATCAGTACAAATTTCCAGTATTTTATTAAGAGTAGAGGATAAAAAAGTACAAAAGGAAGAAGAACATAAAGAAAACTAATAGGTAAGCCTATATAATTTATTTCTTTAATCTAAAGACTCTAAATTACTTTCATAGTCGAAATGACTTGAAAAACAACAACTCCCAAAAAAAAGCTTCTAAAGTTTACTTTTTGGCCAATTACAAAATTGGCATAAATTTCTAGTAAGGAAAAAGCTTCTAAAACAAATACCAAACTAGGCATCCTAAAACCTAAGACTACTAGATCTGTAATTTGAAAAACTCAAATAACCTGAAAAATAGAAATCACACCACAGGCCCATTGGTTGTCCCCAAATCAGCTATAACTTGATCAAATCTGAATCATACAATCCAAGTCTTGCTGGATAGGCAATTGAACAACCTATATAATGGGGCTTAAGTAAAACAGGAAATTTTTTACCCTTCAAATTTAGGCCACAAATTGAGTAATAGACCTGAGACACTTTTTTCTCCTCAATCTATTGAAAATAATAATCTTGAATAATTTGTCACACTTTCAATGTTTTCTTTGACCAATAAACTTTGAGAACTTTTAGAAATAATTTTCCTTGGCTGGATGCTAGGAGATTTCTAGAAACAGCTTCAAAGTTTAAATATCAAAAAACACCTAGTATATCACAGTTAAACTTCTCTATTGTGAGAAAGAAATGCTTGGAGGAGCTTAAATAGATAAACTTTGACAGGCAGTCACCCAAAACATGAACGGAATATAGTAGCAATAGGTCAACTGAATTTGTTGATACATTTCATATGGTTAAGACCAACTGAATCACCAAATTTCATTCTCTGCATAATATCCTCTTAGTTCTATTGCACACAATTATTTTTGGACACAATTTGTAACATTAAAAAATTAAGTCATAATAAATCAAAGTCCTTGAAAAAATATCCTGAACATCCATTGAGAATTAACTTTCACAGTACATTTGTTATCAAGATCCTAAATGCTTCACAGCTTACCAATTTTTATCGACAGTGCACCAGCTGCCTGTACAAATTCCAAAATACAAAACCAATGAGTTACAACGTTCAAATTGATTGGAAGTTGGGAAAAAAAGAGATTTCAACATTCAAAACAAACACATTATCATGATACAAAAATTACAGAAGCGTACTTTCATAGAGATAAGCACATAAATGTTGTTAAACATATCAGTTACAGATTATGAATTAGTCACCCAAGGTGGTGAGACTCATCTTGTATGCCCTTGATGTGTGTTGACAGAACCACTATGTGCGTTATAGGACATCCAGGAGTCTACAACCTAGGTGCCCCGACACTTCAAGGCACCTAGAGGTGACCAGACTCACCACGGTTCACTATAATGTATAACAAAATATTAATTATATTTAGATCACAAGACAACCCTATTTGTTTCAAATTCCATTTCTTTCTTCGTCATGCATTACTACAAGTCATCCTTATTTGTTAAAAGATGAATTATTTCATATGCTTAGAGAAACCACATCTGGACGAAAAGAAGTTAGAATGAAAAACTATAGTTTACTGATCCGGGTAGAAAGAGCGGTTATTCTACTCCAGAAGAGAGAGGGAGAGGGGGGAGGAAGAATGGGAAGGATAACAATAAACGCAAGCGGGTATCTACGAATCTATAAAATCGAGCACTCTAATTCATTGTAAGTTGTGGTTTTAATAATGTCAACCAAAACCCTAAAGATGAAACCCGTACCATCTCTTGAGATAGAGGATTGGCACCCGTGAGTTTGCATTGCCTGACCACAATCTTCTGAAGCTGATCGATTTGCTCGTCGAAAAGCTCCTTCTGAGATTCTACAAACATCTGAAAAATATTCGTCGAATTCTCCATGCAAGCCTCCATTATGAACCAGAACCATGAAAATTGCAAAGCAATATATCACAGATCAAGGGATACAAGGTATGATTCCAAACATTAGAACTTCACTTAATGGAGAAGAAACCCTAATAAAAAGCTTTAGCCTCCGGTTCGAAAAGGGGTGGAGGGGGGAGAAATCAATCAAGCATAAGCTTGCGCAGCGTTTTCTTTACAAATGCACCACTTCAGAGAGAGAGAGGTGCCGGTGCGAACTTGGGTTGCCGCGCGCGAACCTCAATCCACCTCGCGAACGAAAAGCTCCACGCACGTTTACGAAAACCTATTTATAGCAACTTACTGGATAAAAAATGGATCTGGGTGGAATTGGAAATGACCTCGAAAGCCAGTGTGCTTTCGATTTTTTTTTTTATTGGATTTTGGGAAATAAAGATGTTACTTTTGATTGGATTTTGTGCGGAGGAGTTCTATTTCTGATTTTTTTTTTTTTGATAAAGATTTATTTTTCTGATTGAGTTGTTAGAAAATGACCTCCAGGACACCCAATCGGCGAAGGTGTTTACTTTTGATTGGATTTTGTGCGGAGGAGTTCTATTTCAATTTTTTTTTTTGATAAAGATTTATTTTTCTGATTGAGTTGTTAGAAAATGACGTGTGGGATTTAACAAGAAACCCCAACTTTAGCATCATAACTAACGGGACCCGTGCGATGCACGGGATTTTGTAAAAAAAAAAGTAAAATAATGTTTTTATAAATAGTTCTACTTAAATATTGTAATTAATAATATTAATTAATTATTTCTGTATTTTTTAAATAATATTAATTATTACAAATTAAGAATAATAATGCAAATGTAAATACTTTTAATTAAATCATTTATAGTTTGTAATTTTATGCTACTTGTAACATAATAAATAGATATCACTGATGTATTTTACATTAAGCTTTCAAAGGCCATAACTGATTTGAACGAAGTGTTTATTGGTGGAAAGCGCCCCTGAAAATCAACTTGAAATGGAGAAGAGTTACCCAAGTCGCATTTCATAATTCAAGGAAGAAGAAAAACGAAAAACAAAGAAAAACCACCCTAAAATGAAAAAACGATGCATTTCAAAAGAAAAATGAAAAACACATAAAAAATGAAACTTATCTCTCCAATTTACTATAAGATGAAAAACAAAAAACAAAGAAAAAATTATTAACCTAAAACTTGTCTCCAACTTTTTTACTACTAACCCGTAAACCTCTTCAAAACTTTATTTCCAACGTACTTGAAACTATTGAAATAGGATTTATCTCCAACGTTGTCATAGAGTTTACTTTTTGTGAACACAATATAGAATGATAAAAAAACTAAAGAATGATATAGAGTTTACTTTCAAAAAATAGGATTTAACCCCAGAAAAATAGAAAACATAATCTAAAACATACCTGATATGTGTTCACTGAAGAACGATAAAAAACTAGAGGATATGGCTTTATTATTCTGTGTTCACCGATCTCAGATTTTTAATGTTTGAAGTGGCTTTGTAACTTTGAGTGAGATGCATTGGAAGAAGATAAAGAGGAGTTTGGAGTATCCTTGAAATAAAAGCCTGTGACAGGAGATGCATTGGAAGCCCAAACGCCTCCTGCAAAACATCTCACTGCAAGCTCATTTTATTGGTTTAAGTGATATTATGTGGATTAAAAAAATAAAAATTTGAAAATTCTGAGAAATTAGGAAAAGGGTGGGGGGAGAAAGGAGAGACGTGTACAAAATAATTACGTCTAATTTTGTGATAATCACTGATTTTATAACTAAATAGTGTAAATTAAATACTGTATTCAATACTGTTAATTAATAGATACAGTATTTGTTAGAATAATGTTAATTATAAAAAACAATTACTGTTAATTTTCTTTTTATGAAAATACAGTTATTTAATAAATATATTTTTATTAAGTTACTGTTAATTAGTAAATACATTATTTTAATAAATACAGTAATTATTAATACTTGTAAGTAATAAATACTATATTTATTAAAATATTGTAATTATTTAAATGTCATTAATTGCATTTTATTAAAAATTGTGAAAAATACTGTAAGTATAAAAAATATTGTAATTATTAAATTACTCTAATTAGTAAATAATATATTTAATAAATATTGTTAATATTAACAGTAATCAATTATGTTGTATTAACAATAATTAATTCATTAAAAGAAATTAACAGTAATTAATTATTGTTAATGTTAATCAACATAATTGATTACTGTTAATTACTTTTAATTAAAAATATATTATTTTTTAAAAGTAATGTATTTATTAAATAGTGTAAATTAAATACTGTTAATTACATATTTTCATATTTTCAGAAACATAGTTACATAGTTTTTGGTTGTTTTTTGAAAATACTGTTATTAAATAAATACATTGTTTTTAAATAAATAATGTAATTAACAAAATACTGTATTTGTTAAAATTACTGTTAATTAATTTAATGTTGTAATTAATACTGTTAATTAAGAAATACTGTGTTTTTTAAATAATGTTAATTATTAAAAATTATAAAAATACTGTAATTATGAAAAGTGTTGTAATTAAAATAATACTGTAATTATTAACGTCAACCAATAAATAATACTGTAATTACAGTTATTACAGTATTTATTAACGTTTGGACGTTAATTATCTCACAACCAATCCACGTAATCAACATTAAATTTATTGACGTTAATTATTGTTAATGTTAATCAACATTAATTGGTGTAATGGACGGTTGGTGCGAACCGTCCTAAAACGGTTGGGGTTCAGACATACCCGATATTCTGTCAAAAACGAGTTGCGAAAAACCTGTTTTCGTTGTTTTCTTCGCCCGACCGTTGAAACGGGTTCTACGATGACCCGGTTAACTTTTTTCATTTTTTATTGCATTTTTTGCTGTTTTCTCTATTTTTTAATGAGTCGAATTTATTTTTGATACTCAGCATCAGAAAAACACTTCATAACTCACCCGAAAATGCAAAAAAAAAAATCACCTAATCAAATCTGTTTTTTCACAAGAAAAAAAAAAACAAACAAATACGTACCTAGTCTATGCAAGCAAATTGGAGAATTGCTGAGATTCTTCTTCTAAGCTAAATCACATATGCTCGAGTGAATTCGAATCTGATACTAAAAAAGTCAGACTGAAAAAGAAGAAAAGAAAGAACATGCATGGGAGTCAAACGGTTTTTGTAGAAAAACTTGGAAGTTCAAAGTTCCTAGGCTTCCTATAAGATAAAATTTAATGGCAGACATGGGCAGGAGGGGCTTTGGAAGTCCAAACGTTCCCAAGCTTCCTAAAGATTGGTTGTGAGATAATTATATGGATTAAAAAATTAAGAAAAATAAAAAAAATAGAAAAATATAATAGAGGGTTTCTTGCAAGGAGAAACCTACTGACATGGCAGGACCAGTTTTAATATATATATATATGAAACCATAGTGTTTGGTACGGCTTTCATTTGGTAAATTTGTTTATTCAATAAATATGTGTTTGGTTCCTGTTTATGTTTGGAATGGTTGAGGATAACACTGTACTTTGCTTCCAGGACAAGTTGGCAGATGGAAGAGTCTGAGGGGTGCTGAGGCCGAGGACCTATGGAGAAGGGAGCGTTAGAGGCCCCAGGCGCTAGCCCGAAGCGGGGACTCCGATGGTCAAGTTAGTGAAGGCATAAGAAAATAGGGTAGACGAGGCCTGAGTAGAGTAGCTTAAACGAGGTCGCCTATGAGCTAGAGAGCTTGGAGTAGTGGGCTTCTAGCCCAGGTTCCAAATGATTACCTTAATACTTGAGACCGCCTGGAGGTAAATGGGCGCAGACAGTCAGGATGCGATCTGGCCCTAGGAGTGCAACAATCCGAGGTCATCGTGTGTGGCCACACCATTGGTCTCGCAATATGCACCACCCTCGCCCGCATGTTGGCATGCTACTAGTCTGCCTAAAGGGCCTACATCATTTGCCCCTCACTCTCGAGATCGTAGTGGAAGTCTTGGCTAAGGACCTTGGTTTTTGACTGAAGAGAGTGTGTCATCCTTGTTGGGAGGTTCCGAGTGGTCTTCTATGGCGAGGGCCTCGGCTATGGCTGAGCTGGTGAGAACGGTCTTTCGGCATGGAGGTGTTGGCCTCGATTTCAGAGGGCTACTGAGGCCAAGGATCTAGGGAGTTTGTCCGAGGTTGGTCGGGGCCGAGGACCTATGCGTGCCCGAGGACTGCTAAGGTCGATGACCTGTGGAGCCCAAGGGCTGTTGAGGCCAATGACTTATGGAGCCCAAGGGCTGTTGAGGCCAATGACTTATGGAGCCTGAGGGCTGTTGAGGCTGATGACATATGGAGCCTGAGGGCTGCTGAGGCTAATGACTTGTGGAGCCCGAGGGCTGCTGAGGATGATGACCAATGAAGCTTGAGGACTATTGAGGCCGATGACCTATGGAGCCTAAGGGATGCAAAGGCCAATGACCTATGGAGCCCGAGGGTTATTGAGGCCGATGACCTATGGAGCCCGATGGCTGATGAGGTTGATGACCTGTAGATCCCGAGGGTTGTTGAGGTGATGGCATGTGGAGCCTGAGGGCTGCTGAGGCCGATGACTTGTGGAGCTTGAGGGCTACTGAGGCCGATGACCTATGGAGCTCGAGGGTTGCTGAGGCCGATGACCTGTGGAGCCGAGGGCTGCTAAGGCTAATGACCTATGGAGCCCGAGGGCTGTTGAGACCGATGACCTATGGAGTCCGAGTACTATTGAAGCCGATGACTTGTGGAGCCCGAGGGAGGATGAGACCAAACACCGTATTTTGCATGAGTACGAGGTGTGTGTGCCCCTAGTCGTGTGCTTCAGATTAGCTAATGAGTCCGTGTGTGGGCCAGGCGTCTGTCGAGAGGTAGGTAGAGGGGGCCACCGAGGGGTGTGGCTGTTGTCCAAAGTGACGATGCTTCGTGCTGAGGTGGTGAGGTTTCTAGTGAGGAGGTGTGCACGTCTATCGAGAGGCGAGCAGAGGGGGCAGCCGAGGCGTGGCCGCTAAGGTGTGACCTAAGGGGCCGGCGAGGTGTGGCTGATGTAGTGTGGCAGAGGGGGTTGCCAAGGTGTGGCCGCTGAGGGGTTGCCGTAGTGTGGCAGGGGGGCAGCCAAAGTGTGGCCACCAAGGTGTGACTATTGAGGTCGTCGAGGAGTTGCCGCCGTCCAAGGTGATGATGCCCTGAGCCGAAGAGGTGAGGTCTCTGGCAAGGAGGGGTGCGCGCCCATTGAGAGGCGGGCCGAGGGGCAGCCAAGGTCACAAGTTGCAAAAATCCATTGCTCAATAAGCCATATGCTCAAGCACCCAAGTGGGCAAGGCTAAGGTCGATCTTTGCAGCCGAAAACACGAGGCTCCTTTCCTTGGCGAGAAGGAAGGGAAGCCACACACCTTAGCTCTCCTTGATACCCTTCTCATGGGGGTCAAAGCACGTGGACCCGTGCATAGTCGAGGCCATGTGGAGTCCGGCCAGGGCCGTTGAGCGCATGGTCTTAGCGAGGTGGCGTTGTTCCCTTTAGCATGTTTGTTTTACCATGAATTGTGCTAAGCGGAGGGTCGATACTGGCACTTGAGCCTGGATGAGAACTTGCTCACTAGGAGGGTCTCTCCGAGGCTGAGGCCAATACTAAGGGTTGCCCCATCAACTGCGGTTGAGGTTCATTAGATCCCTTGTCAAAAAGGGGCAAGTAGGCGTATGACCTCTAGAGGGTTGTATGTCTTGGGTCGATGTTCGGTTCGAGCGTGTAACCTTGGTGAACATTGTATGCCGCGATCGGTCTGTTGATCGAAGGGGACCTAGCAACTAGGTGTATGACCTCTGAGGGTTGTGTGGCTTGGACTGAGGTCTAGTCCGAGCGTGTAACCTTGGTGAAGGTTGCATGCTATAACCAGTCGCTTGAGCGGGACGAGAACGTATACGCTGAGGGTTTGAGGCGAAGTAAGAGAAACTTGCTTTAATACAAATTTTGGGTACTTCTATGCCTTCTTGAGGAACTCAGCCTTAGACTTTGGTGTAGTTTTGGCCACTGATCACCTAAGGGCCGAGCCGGGGAGGAGGTCGTTGATGGAGACCATGGGGTCGAGGTCTTGAACCTCAAGCTCTTCCTTCTTAAAGCAGCCAATGTAAGACCGTATACTCTCTCCGTGCTTCTACTTGACAGACATCAAGGAGATGACGCTCTTTTGACACTGTTTGCTACTAATGAAGTGGGCGAGGAAGAGGTTGGCAAACTACTCCCACAAGCTGATGGAGCGAGGAGAGAGACTTGAGAACTAGCGCCGAACTGCCCCCTTGAAGGCTGCCTGGAAAGTTCGGAATGCTAGGGCGTCGGAGCACCCGTAAAGAAGCATGAGCACCTTGAAACTTTCTAGGTGGTCATCGAGGTCGGTCATCCCATCGTACATTTCCAACGCTGGGGCCTTGAAGTGTAGGGGGAGAGGCTCAGAGGTGATATTCAAGGTGTATGCAGCCATCCTCCCAAATGGATGGCTCTGGCTAGTCAAGGCTTCAGCTTGGCTTTCCTTGACTTGGCGGAGCTCGTCCTTGACGGCTCTGAGCTGGGCTTGTAGGTCCGCAATCCATGGATCGAGGGGGGCTAGTGCTCTGTTCTTGGCCTCGTGGTCTCAATGGGGTCAGCCCAGACCCCAGAGTACTCATAGGTAGGGTCGTGCCCTTTCCTTCTGGCATGTCGGTTGTTCAGGAGGTCTTGGAGGTCCGAAACTTGTGAGGGAGAGGCGCGCCACCGACTCTCGGCCCTCGAAAGAGGGCTGCGGTGGCTAGGGCGCCTGCCTTCGTCCCGTGATTCCTCTCTTCTTTGGTGGCGGTGATGTTGTTCGGAGTCCTGGCAATTGTCGCGGGATTATGCCGACTCCTCCCCCCTTCGGTTGGGGGGTCTTGAGCTTCTCGGAGGTTGACTAGAGCGTTGGCTGCTGCCGGATTCTGAAGGCTCAACTCGACGGGAGCCGATGGGGATGAGGGCTGGCGGACCGAGGTATTTTGATTTTGATTTGTTTGTGGTGGAAAATCGAACTGAGGTATTTTGATTTTACTGGCATTTGATAAACATGTAAATTTACACCGAAAATCAATGTAAAATTACATTTTGAATTATATTTACATCGATAGTTGATGTAATAAATACATCAAAATTATTGATGTAAAAGGTAACCGCTCTTTCTTCCTCTCTTATCCTTCTCTCTCTCTCTCTCTCTCTCTCTCTCTCTCTCTCTCTCTCTCTTCTCCTTATCTTTTCTTCTTCTTCCCCCTTTTATTTTCTCTTTCTATCACTGCCGTTGCAACCAGTTGCAGTAGCAGATCTGAGCCCACCTCCAAAGGGAGAGCTGGAGAGGACCCATAACAGAGATTGTCCTCGAGTAGTGCCCTAACCTTGTCCTCCAAAGGGAGAGTCGGAGAGAACCTAGATCTGAACCACTACAACCAATTGAAAGTTGGTTGAGGACTAGAAAATAGACACGACCTCTCTCTCTCTCTCTCTCTCTCTCTCTCTCTCTCTCTCTCTCTCTCTATATATATATATATATATATATATATATATATATCTTATCCTTCTCTCTTCGTCTTCTCCCCCCTTTTTTTCTCTTTTCGTCGTCGCTAGTTGCAGCAGTATATCTGAACCCACATCCAAAAGGAGAGCTAGAGAGGACCCAGAACAGAGATCGTCCTCGAGCAGTACCCCAACCTCGTCCTCTAAAGGGAGAACTAGAGAGGACCTAGATCTGAACCGCTACAACCAGTTGAAAGTTGGTTCAGGACTTGAAAACAGACACCATCTCTCTCTCTCTCTCTCTCTCTCTCTCTCTCTCTCTCTCTCTCTCTCTCTCCGATAAATCTCCCATTGCAACAAACCAGAAAACAAGGTAACCTCCATTACGTTGATGTAACCAAACAGGATGAGTGTAAAATGGGCACAATGGCCAGTTCGTATTTTACACTCTCACCGAACCATCGTGTCTCAACTCCATCGGTGTAAAAGTGCATTTACATCGGAAACAAATGCAGTCTCAACATTTGTATTTTATTTGCTTGTAAAACCGAGAAAGGTAATAATTACAACCGTTTATGATAACTAGGTGCCACTAGGCACCACATCAGCATAATAGTGAAAAAATGCCTAACCATTGGGGAAGCTTTAAAAAATAACTTCCCCAAACGGTAGGTGTGCACAGAAACCAAAGTCACCTTTTGCTATTCTCAATGCATACGGAAGAGCATGAGAGGGGAACTATTGAAGTGGCGCCTATGTGGCAACATTTATTGAATAAACACCCATGGTTCCAAACACCCTCTAAATATTTATCTCGGTTTATGTGCAAGTCAATCATTAGGAAATCTTCATTTTAATGTTTTCCCCAATACCAATGTGTGTATTTTATTGTTCCACTTATGCGGCACTTAATGGCGTTGAGTGGCTCCTAGCTGTCAACAAACAATAGAAAAACGTTTACCAACCACCTTTCTTCGGTTTTGAAGACAAATCAAGTACAAACATTTTTCAAATAAATGGAAGACCAAACATCCCCTATTTGGTTTCACCATTTATCCAATAAATATCGAAAAAATTGAAATGCTTTGATTCTTGTGTATGGGGCATTTAGGAAAACGTAAAGTTTTCATTTCCCCCAACACCCCATTATTTCTTGATACAAAATGCTTATGTGGCACACTTTCATGGGTGTTAATATGAGGTGGAAGGTAAAAAATGTTTAAAGTAATACCCAACCAAACAACAAAAGTAAGAAATGTTTAAAGTAAAGTCGTAAAAATAAACATTTAAAGCAATAAATGACCCATCTATAAATGCCCACGAAACCCAACATATACATCGTGTTTGATTTTGTGCCCATTTGCCATTTATCGTCATATAGGCATTCAATTTTCAAGAAGTTACCTATCTGAGCAAGTATTTCCCAAAAAACACTAATACGAGTAAGTGCATTTACCCATGTTTCTTTACTTTCCAAGTAAATAAGAAAATGACAAATTCCTAAAAATACCCTTACGGTTTTAGCTAATTGACTAACTCTACCCTTACTATTTACATATTATCTTAAAATACCCCCAAGTTTTATGACAATTGCCATTGCCATTAAGTACTAACGAAAAAAGCCAAAATGTCAAATTTGCTCTCTATCCTATTATTCATCAACATCAAACCCAAATGTTGAAAATTTTCAATAAGATGAGGAAGTTAATCATGTTTCATGTAACCATAGCCAAAGACTGGGAAAATGAAGTGAAGGCAGATAAAACTACAGGTGGCAATCAATATAGAGATGAAAATAAGGAAAATGGCATTGATCGCGGTGTGAGTTCTGAACCTGAAGAATCTCGGGGTAGCTCTTTTAAAGGGAGATCAAATTTTGAGTTAGATACTGACAGTTTGGCATCAAGGAGAAATAAGTGTAAAACCCACTTCACATTCAGGCATGAACTGCAATGCATACCATATCCACTAGGTCTCTAGTCTTAAATGCTTCACATTCTTGAAACTACAAATTTCCTTCAGGGCATTTTGGGTTTGGAGCCACAGGAGTACACAACCCATGCCGAAAAGCAAAGCTATTCACACAAAGGGATAGAGAAAACAACACAGAAAAGCATGAATGATGCAATTTACCACCGAAAAATAGAGCTATTCATACACATACATACACACACAGAATAACACAGACAAACAAGAACGATGCAGTTTGCCCTAAGTAGATCAAACGTGCTGTCAATCGGGAATATCAAGTAGATCTGCTTGGATCCTGGGTTGGCCATCCCACCTTGTGGTGAGCATTGGAGATAATGTTGGTTTTGATCAATTAAGCATGGATTTGGATGATCTCTAAGGTAATTTTTTATCTTTGAAGAAGAGAGAAAAATGGGTTCTCTAGTGGGAATCCTATTGAGGGAGAAAAATTCATACGGACGAGTCAATAAGGAAGATATTCTCCATTGATTAAGAGTTGAGACTGCTTGAAGAGGAGTCACATTAGACCGAGAACTACATATGATAATCATGGAGGAAAAAATGAACAACTAATAATAGTGGGCCTAGCAACCATTGTTTGGAGGGAGAGGGAGTATACAGGTGAAAAAGAGTTGTTGTCAACTGAGAACGTCAAATTTGCCCCAAGCCAATAAGCTTACTTACAAGGTTGGCGACAATGATGGCCTTGTCAACCACCCCATGCTTCTTTCGTTGGAATCCAAATCAACTTCTCGTCTGTCAATTGTCACACTATTCTTCGGATTCAATGTATGAATCTTGTATTTGTTTAGGGTTAATGCTCAATTATTATCACGATCAATAAGCCATTGTGTGTAGTTGCATCCTCTTCCAAGGGCCGAAGGGCATATTAGTAGTCGTTGTCGGATTCATCTAGGTCTTCATCTCCTCAATACTATTATCATCGTAGACATGGACATAGTCCAATTAATTGTTATAGAAGGTCTCATTATGAATCAAATCACCATCATGATCGAGTAGAGTTGATCTATCATGCAAACCTTAGGAGAAGACCAAGGTCTAGTAGCTTGTCCCAATTCGACCTTAGCGATCACAAGGACTAGGGCACACCATTTCTTGATAAAGGTTTTATGAATAGTATTTTAGGAATAGAGGTAAAAGGGTATTCTAGGAATAAAGGTAAACAGGGTATTTTAGGAATTTTTAAAAAATATATCAATCATGTGATGTCACATGAGATGGAAAGTTAATGGCAAGGGAGGTTTTACACAATTGTCAAAAAACACTTGGGGGTACTTTAAGACAACATATAAACAGTAAGGGTAGAGTGAGTCAATTAGTTAAACCATAAGGGTAGTTTAAGAAATTTATCCATAAGAAAATGACCATTTTAACCATAAAAATCTATTATTAAGAGAGATAATTTTATCACACAATTTTGGCAACTTCCACTCTAGGTGGGTAACTTTTCCATGGACCCCACATAAATATGAAAAAAAAACATAGGTACCAACTTTCTCCAATCTCAAAATCCAAAAAAGAATGCACCCAAAATTTTGTTTGCATGATATTTGGTGTCAACACCCGATTTTTGCTCGGTCCACTGCTTAACCCCCCTTTTCACTTTGAAACTTGATCAGACTCTTCCAATCTCTCTGAAACACCCCAAAACCCCTACTTTCAATCTAAAAGTTCTCAAATCCACCGTTAAATATATCCTGTACCAATCCGATGGCCCCAACCAACCCCCATCTGCACTTTAACCCTAAGATCAGACACCACCATTAGACTAAAAGACCTACCAAAATACTTATCCATCAAATCTCAACTCAAAATTCCCAAGTTTACACTCTCATCAAGCAAATATTCTATTTTGACCCCTAATGTTAACCCAAAACACTTATAACCTAAATCCCCTTGATCCAAACCCATATGAGCCAATCAAACCATACAATTGATCCCTAGACACACCAAAACGCCTACCCATAAACTTTCAACCCAAGATTTCCCCGTTTACCATTCATCAAACCTAAATTTTGTTTCAAATCCTCTTATTAACCCAAATTCCTATAATTTTGACCCTTGAACCAATCAAACATTGCCACCAGATCCTAAATACTCTAAAATACCCACATGCAAAATTGCAACCCAAAATACCCTTGTTTGCTCCTCTATACACAGATTCCATTTCAAGATTCTAGACTGACAGAATTAAACCCCTTTTCATTTGCCTAATCCAGGCCTAGTTAGGCCAATCTAACCCCATCGATCAATTCAGAATGTCCAGAAACCCTACCTTACAAAATTTCAGCCAAAAATACCCTATTTACCCCTTATGCAAAAAAATTCCATTTCGACCAATCTCACTAGCCCACACATGCAAAAACACTATACACACTCAGACCCATCTCAACCCTTCACATTTTGACCCAAAATCTTAGCCATCCATCCAAAACTCTCGGTTTGACCCCCTAGACCCAATTTGACCCAAATATCTCATAATTACAAAAATGTCATTCGGAGCCTCCAAAATTACGAAAATCCCATTATTCCCTATTATAAATACAAAGGTAAATTTAAAATTTAACCTCATTTCCTCGTTCCTTCGAACCGAATTGAGAGGCGGCGACGATCTCCTCCCTTAATCTCTTCCCTGTTCTTTTCCCCCACCTCTTTCTTTTTATTCCCCCATCTATCTCTCCCACTTTTCTGTTATTTTCTGATTTTTCTTTTCCCCTTCGTTCTCTCCCTCTCTCCCTTCCCATGTTTCAATCACCGTTGCTTGCAATAGTGGATCTAAACACAGCTGTGGTGGAGAACCTTCCCTTTCCTCCAATCTTCTCATCTCTCTCTCTCTCTCTCTCCTCTCCCTCCCTCTTTTCATTACTTTCCATTGTCACCAATCAATCGAATCCCCATTTCTCTTTATCGTTCTCTGGTAGAGCTGAACCAATGGTAGTAGCTATCGCCCGAAGCATCTCTTTATCGTCGTTCTCAGTCATCCGAAAAAGTCAAGTTCGTGAGGCTTTCTCGACTTCCCTATACTAACAATGCTCCGCGGAAGTTGACTCTGTTTAAAGACCCATAACCAGAAGTTGAAGCAGACTGAAACTATTCCTGCTGCTAATTGTGTTCCCAGGCCACATCTCCATTAGGTAACACTCATTTTTTGCTCAATCGACAACTGGTTTTCATGTGTTTTCTTTCATTGTGTGCTCCCCCTTTTTTTATATCTAGGATTGGGAGGAGAGAGATTGGGCTAATTCAGCTCTAGTAACTCTCTATACCAGCCTGGATTGGCTTATTCGATTCCACTCTTTTCTTTTACTGTGATAGATATGCAGATTTTAGTTGAACCCGTTGGTTTATTTTGGTTTTCTAATCGCTAATGTTTTCTATATTTCCCAATGATTGTTTTAATCAAATCTATTAGTTGAATCTATGGTTTTCAGTTTTCCCGCTCATTAGTGGCTATCATTGATTCCATTCGTACTTTTTGCTATTGCTCTGTTTATTGAAGTTCAAAATCTTGTCAAATAGAATAGTTGAAGGTGTTGAATACTAGTAATCATTCCATGTTTCTAGTTGTTCTATTTATTCTCTGTAGCTTTATCAACTAGTGTTTGTCGTCATTGCTATGCTTAAGGTGTATGCAACGTGTGTTTGTGTTCTTTTAATCCGTATTGTTTAGTTCATATTAGATTTTGTTATGAAAGTTAGACTGAATAGCTGTCAGGTTTTCCCTTTCTAAGATAGATGAAAATCATGATTATGTGTTGATTAATGGCAAAGAATTGTGTAGATTAGGATGAGAGAAAGGGTGGATGGTAGGGAATAAATAAGATCTGAAAATACAAGGAATAAAAAAATATATACGATGAAAAAGCTGGAAAGGAATGCAGTTGTGTTTTTATTTAGGAAGAAGGAAATGGGTTTGGGGATAAATCCAGATGCTTGAATTTCTATAATAGATAAAAGGGCAAGGAATCGATTAGCAAGTTAGGTCCAAAGAAAATAATAATAATAACAAGAGATAGTATAATCATAAAAAAAAAAGATAAAAAGGAAAAAGGAAAAAAATAAAATATATAAAACATAAAATAAAGCATAAAGGAGAGAAATAGCAATAATGTAAATCCGGTGTGGTGGGTTCGAATCCATGGAGTTAGGTATTTAGCTTTATGAATTAGAATCTTTTTATAGGAAGAAATAAGCCTTTAAAAGGGAAGAAATAATAAAAGTAAAAGCATAGAAATAAAAATAAAAATAAAAAATGATGATAAAAATATGGAAAATATAAAACATTAAAAAAATAATTAGAGAATAAAAAAACAAAAAAAGTGATAAAAATAAGACAAATAAAAATTAAAGGAAGAAAATATGATAAAATTAAATTAAAATAATAATAATAAAAGAAGAAAATAGAATAAATAACAATATAAATAGTGGAAATTTCCAGGGGTGTTTTGTTCCTTATTTGTTTTGCTTTATTATTCTCTTAGACAATTGGATCTTCGTTTATTTATATTTGTAATTATTGGTATTCCATGTGGGCTCCACCTATGTGACCCAGGAGAGGGGTGCCTAACTCCTTTCCCTCTCCTATTTGAGTCTTACCCAAATTGGTGTAGTTAGTGCCTTTGACTTTGGAGTCACTACAAACAAAAATGATTTTTTATGTCATTCTTGGAGGTTCCATCATCTCCATCATAGACTTATGCATCTAATGGTTTGTCTGTCAAACAACACCATATAAATGTTTATCAACCACTTTCTTATTTTTCAAGATAAAAATAATACAATATATTTATTAAATAGACGCCCATAGTAATAAATTGACATAGGGTGATCATTTCAATTCTTGAGAATTGAGGTAGGAATATCAAATATTCGAAATCCATTTCGATAGGTCAAAGGCACCATTCATTTTTGAGAAGATACTTATTCAAGTAAATGCATCAACTTAATGACCCGTGCATTTACCCATGTTATTTTATTTCCAAGGTAAATAAGACAATGATCATTTTAGTCATAAAAAATCCATTATTAAAAGGGGTAGCTTTGTCTCATCCAAGTGTTCTCAACTTTCTCCTATGTCAGAAAGTTAATTATTCACCTAGGAAATGAGTATCACTTACTCATGTAAGTGATATCTAGGGAAAATGAATTTTTCATAATACCCCATATAAATAAAAAAAAAATAAAGAACATGGGTATCCAAGTCAATGAAAACCAATTCCAATTGACTTACTTCCCCTCTCCATCTCAAAATCCAAAAAAAACAAACGGGCCCAAAGTGCAAACACAAAGGCCATGTTTGGGAATAGTGCATGTTAGGGTCATGCCTTAGTTGGTTGAAGTCGCCACGTGGGTGTTGTCGTGTCCTAGGTCAATCCGAGAACATCGTATAATCCCATAAGCGAGAACCTTGAGGAAGCATAATCTCTTACAGATAGACACCCTTGTCAGGGAAGGTAGAGCCTTCCAAAGGCCTTGGTGGGCAACCTCTTCCCTAAAATCCCACAAGGAACATGTTTGAGTGCATCACTACACTTGATTATTTAAAGGCATCTCCACACCCCAAAGGTTTGCTATATTGAGTTCTCTCACTACTTCTTGCTCCCTTACTCTCATTCCTCTTCTTCGGCTCAAACTAGCTCATCCTTAACAACTCGGCCCAACCGATCTCACCATCCTTTATTGACTTGAGCATCGAAATGCCTTCCCTGGGACAATATCCTCAAGCCATTGGCATTGCTTTGCTTACAGATCTGTTCCATGCACAAATTCGTCCTTCCACCTCAGCTCATCCAAGTTAGTATGATTACCTGTTACATGTCTTCCTCAACTATAGCTCTGATCAGATATCAATGATTAAGTGCATATATGCACCAGGTTCAATTTAGCAGGTATTTGGCAAGGATGTATTTATATATTGATAATAGTAGCAAATACAAATTCCAATACATGTTTGTATTCAAATGATTGCAAAGATGGATGCACACTTTTGCACTCAAGTTGTTCAATGTAAAAAAAATGTGGATTTGAGTCTTAGGAGTCCTGTTTGTATCTATCACAATTAAAAATTATTTGACAAGAATACAAAATTAAACTGACTTTGTATTTTTATGAACCAAACATATTTGTATTTGTAATGATTATTTGTATATCTCCCAGATGCAATGAAAAAATCATATGGTATAAAATTATAAACCAATTAACCAGTATCATAGAAGTCCACCAATTACTATCAAATTCAGTAAATGGCATATGCGATACAATTTGATAATATGTGATATTTCATAACTAATGGAACAAATCGGGTCGTAGCCAAACAAATCGGAGTATATCCGAATTCAATCAGTTAACTAAATAAACTAAGTTTTCCAATCTGACCCAATTTGTTAAGATAAAGGGAGATGTCTAAATTCGGCTCTTATCGGGTTGAATTCGGATTTAGAAAGGGTTTGATCCCACTTATTTGAAGTCGTGCCACCAATAATGTATTATTCATCGAACTTCATGGGACGTTTCAATTGTAGAAAGCTATAATGACATCATAGACTTATCTAATAATTTTAAAATGCGCAAATGATTAGGTGTAATTTGGTTGGTTCGATTAGGTTTAGATGAAAATTTGTAACCTAATTGATAATTTAGCTTAGCCATTTAAATCAAACCAAACTGGATTCAACAAACCTCGCCTAATCAAATTCGAGCTTTTAATTAATTTGGTCCATTTTTTATGGGCTTTAATTTTAGCACTCTAAGCCCAATACATAAGTTCACATTCATAAATTGATGGTGCGCAATCCGGATGGTTCTAGCTATCAACAATCTTGCCTTTGACTAGAGCAACAGGGAGCTTGAAACGGAGAAGATGAGGGAACTCTGGGGGGAACCCGGTGAGATTGCTTCGAAGCTCAAGTTAGTATTTTTTCAAAGGCAAAATAAAACTAGATGGTGCAAAGTTTGCATACTTTGTTGTTGGGGGTAGGGGGATTTTTATAACCACTTCGCGCACTCACTTGGAGGCTTCTGTCAGGTTGGGTATGATTACTTTTGTGCTTCTGCCAGTTCGGGTGTCATCCCTTCTGCTGTGACAGAACCGCCACTGCCCCTTGTTGGAGCCGTTTCTGTAACTGGAGATGGCGGTGGTAGGTGGCCATTTGATGTGCGGCTGTCAAGCGTCAGATCCCAAGTCAGTCAGGTGCACTGCCCCTGGATACGAACTTCCTCGGTGTCGGGCATGGTACGGTTGTTCAGTTTGGCGTCCTGGAGGCGAAGTGTTAGATTGGTGAGCGAGGTGAAGTCTTGAGTTCGGATGTGTGTCCCGAACTACCATAGGGCAGGCCAGTTTGGGCTACTGCCCTTTGGGTTTGGCTCGTGGCCTAAGGGGGAGTTCGGGCTCCTAGTTGGGAGTTCGGACTGCTAGTAGGGAGTTTGGACTGCTGGTTCTTCCCTTTGGTGCTCGTGCCTTAGGCGTGCTGTTGTGTCGAACTGTTGCCTTTGCCACGTGTTGCTTAATTATGAGGTCGGGCCAAATCTTCCTTCATCGATTGCCCCCCACTCCTTGTGCTAAGGGTCTTGCCCTAGCGCGGGGAGTTCGCGAGGTGGTCGGTGGATTTGTCCCATACTTCGAATCCTGATAGCGTGAGGTGCGTTGTCAGGGTTCTTTGGGTTTTTCGAGCGCCTAAAAGGCGGGAGACGTGCCTACCTGCTTTACAAATGTTGACAGACATGGCGGCGCGCCGCTGGGAGTCGTGACAAAGGGTCTTTTCGATTTTGAAAAAACGTGCCATTGTCGTTTGAAAGGCGAGGAGATGTGCGTTGGTCGTTTTGTCAGTTACAGAAAGATGTGCGCCAATCACGTCTTGATCTCAGGGGACGTGCGGTCAGCGCCAATGCGGGCCGTCGAATTGGCTCTGATCTGCATTGTTGGTTCTCGATTACTGTGCGTATAAATAGTAGGGGACTCTAGTCGTTTTGTCACTTCTGCGTTTTGCTTCTTGAGCTCGCGTCCAAGTTTTAGCTCACGTCGAGGCTTTTTAGTTCGCCTTCAAAGTTTTTTGCTTGTTCCAATTTCCGGAGTCTGTTCAAACATTTTTTTGGGTGAGTACTTTCTTGGAATCCACCTTTTCTCCTGGATGTCTAGCTTGGATAGCTCAAACGGTTCTTCAAGTGGGTATGATGCAGGTTTTACTAACCAAGTTGCATCCCCCGATGGCCTTAACGAACCAGAGGTAGAACTTGAGGACGAGTTTGAACCCGTAGGCCAAGCCGCTTCGGGTAGTTTTCGTCTACATCTCGTCGATGTCGGATGCTAGACAGGTTTGGTCCTTCGACCATGACGCCCGAGGGGCTCCGATCCCTTATTACCTCTTACAATTTGCCTAGGGAGTATGCCTATTTCATTCTTTCGGGTAGTTTTCCTTGGAACATGGTTCTGATGAGATCGTGATATTTCGGGAGCAGCTCGCTGCGGGGCTACAACTACCTTTCCACCTCCTTGTCGAGGTCATAAACCACTTCGGCGTTACCGTCGGCCAGTTTCACCCGAACTCTATTCGTAACTTGGTGGGGACAATCTCTTTTTTTTTTTTTTTTTTTTTTTTTTTTTTGCAAATAGGGCTTTTCTTTAGACTTGGAGATATTTTTCTCTATTTTAATGCTTAAGAAACAAGCGGGTCCTCTTCCTGGAAATAGGCGGGCGTATTACTTGTCTCCTCGCCCGGCTTTTAAGCTCTTGCACGAACTTCCCAACAAGGTCCTGGTGTGGAAGCGGGACTACTTCGTGGTGCGAAATGTACAAGGGTGGCATTTTCAGACCGAGTGGGGGGTGGCCGCCCCTGACTCCGGTGTCACGCTTGATAAAGAAACGGTGAAGGGCCTCCGGCAATGCGCACGGCTAGGGCTAAAATGCCATCAGTACCTGATGGAGGCCAAGCTCATTGCGGCCAGCCTGAGTTCGGGTAGGTTCCTTGCTCAGAGGTTTTCTCGTTCTGCTTTGTTCTTATGTTTTTTTCTAATGCCGAACTCTTTTTCGCAGGTGTGATGGACTCAGAGAGAACTCGCGGTGGGCACCTGTTCCAAGGCATGAAGAGGAGGAAGCGGGTCGCCAAGCGAACTCGTGCTGAGCTGCCCCAGGATGCGAAGTCTCATGTACCAGACTACACATCAGAGGATCCGCCCAGGGAGCCCGAGGTGGCTCCTTCAATGCAAGAAGCGGCAGGGGCCCCTTATGCCGAGACTACTCACATGGGTGCCCCCGCCTACTCTAGTGCTCCCGCTTACTCTGTGTTCGCTCATACGCGAGCTGGGCCTTCAGGTTCGGGAGCTCAAGAGGAATTCAGGAGCGTGCTGTCACCGAATTACGCTCTTCAGAAGAGTAGGGAAGCCACCTTCCCCGAGGAGATCGCAACATGGACCGATCTTCCTTTGAACCAGGTCGCCTGTAGTGCCGCTACTCATGCTATAGTGATGAGTCAGATTTCTTGACGTTCTTTGTTTTTATGCCTCTTGTTGTTGTTCTCTTAATCACTTGTTCCTTTTGGTAGGTGAACTCTTTTATTCATGCCTTGGCGGCCCAGGTGGAGAGGAACTCGAGGCAGGCGCGAGCTGCCGAAGAGGCTTTCCGTGCCGCCGAGGGAACTACCCGAGCTGCTGAGGCGGCTGCTCATGCTGTTGAGGAGGCTGCTCGCGCTGCTATGGCCAGGCAGGCGAGGTCTCAGAGGGATGCCGAGGCCATGGGGGTGGTTGTGAAGCATATGGCAGACCTGAGGCTGGACCTGCAGCATCAAGTCGAATACCTTCCGGAGGACATAAGGGAGAAAACGCATATCTTTTCCCAAGGCATCGAAGATTCCAAAAAGAAGGCCGTTGATGAATACATCGCCTCGATGTGCTTTGATGACCTGATGGTGGACTCGTATAGGAGGGGATTTAAACTGAGCCGGTGAATGATCCGGAACACGTACCTCGAGCTCGATATCAGTTCCATATCCACTTCGCGCATTACTCAGGAGATGGCCAACGCTGCCAATGGTGAGCCAGATTCCGAGGGCGAGGCAGGACCTTCGGGTGTCGTCGAAGTGCCTTCTGATAATGAAGAAATAGCTCCGGGCTTGTGAAAATGCAAATTTTTATTTTTTTTATTTTTATCAAATGTAATCTTCCTTATCTTGTAATGGAATGGGTTAAGTGTTGGTTGTTCTCTCCCGAACTAACCATATGCCCGATCTGTTTCTTGCCCGGGTTACTGCTCTCGCGCGACCTGTTTCAATGTTTAATACTTCGCTTTGCCCGTCTCTTTGCCTATGCCGAGGTTCATTCGTTAGCTCGGCATCCTGGCTTTTAGGCTCTAGTAGCGATTTCGTCCATTTCGCTTGACAGTCTATAGGTAGTATCGCCTTAAGTTGACGATGTTCCACGCTCGGGGTACTTGTTTTCCTTCTAAGGTTTCGAGCTCGTATGCCCCTTCGAGCGCTTTCTTTACTCTGTAGGGCCCTTCCCAATTTGGTCCAAGTTTGCGCCCACTGGGTTCGGGCACCATAATCTTACGGAGAACCAGGTCACCGACTCGGAAGCTTCGCTTCTTTACTCTAGCGTTGTAGTACCGAGCTACTTGCTGCTGGTAGGCCGCTGTCCGGATGTGCGCAAGGTCTCTTACCTTGTCCAGTAGGTCGAGGTTGGTACGTAACTCGTCTCTGTTTGTCTGATTGTCATATGCTTCTAGTCGTAGTGTAGGTATTTCGATTTTTGTTGGGATTATCGCTTTAGTGTTGTAGATGAGGTTAAAGGGGGTCTCTCCCGTGGCGGTTTTTTCTGTAGTTCGGTGATCCCATAAAATACTTGGTAGCTCGTCCGCCCACAACCCTTTAGCTCGGTCTAGTCGTGCGTTCAGTCTGCGGAGGATGGCTCTGTTCATTACTTCTGTCTGACCATTTGCCTGCGGGTGTGCGACCGTTGTGAAGTTCTGACGAATTCCCATATTTTGGCACCATTCTTGGAATTTGATATCTTCGAACTATTTGCCGTTGTCGGAGATCAGTACCCGAGGTAGCCCGAAGCGACATACTATGTTTTTCCAAAAGAAGTTCTGTATGTTTCGGGCTGTAACTGTTGCCAGTGGTTCAGCTTCTATCCATTTTGTGAAGTAATCTACTGCCACCACCAGGAACTTTCTCCCACCAGTTGCTGGCGGGAATGGCCCCAGGAGGTTGATGCCCCATTGCGCAAAGGGCCATGGGCTGGTGAGGTACTTGAGGTCGAAAGCAGGCTAATGGTGGATATTGGCGTGCTTCTGACACTTGTCGCATTTTCTGACGAGCTCGACGGCTTCTGCCTTCATCGTTGGCCAGTAGTATCCTTGTCGAAGTACCTTTTGGGCGAGTGCTCTGCCCCCCAGGTGTCCGCCGCAGAGTCCTTCATGAGTGTCGCGGAGTACGAGCTCGGCTTTGGTAGGTTGCAAGCAACGCAGGTAGGGGAGCGTGTAAGACCGTCGGTACAACCGTTCGTCTATTTTGACGTATTTGGCTGCCTGGTGCTGCACCCTCTTGGCTGCATTACGATCAGTAGGGAGGGTTCCATCTAGCAAGAAGCTCACGAGTGAGTCGATCCAGCAAAGCTTTGCTTCAAGGACGGGAGCGACCTCCTTTGCCCCACCGAGAATGCTAGGCCGAGGTAAGTCCTCTACGTACACGATTCTCATGGTGTTGTGACTCGTGCTGGCTAACCGGGACAAGGCGTCGACCTCAGTGTTATCTGACCTCGGGATTTGCCTGATGAAGTGTGACTGAAAGTTGAGCAGAGCTTCCTTTACTTTGAGTTTGCTCTTACCTTTTGCGCTAGGTTCAACCAAGCTATCTGTGCCTCGTACTCTGCCTCGTTGTTGGATGCCGCGAACTCAAAGCGTAGTGCGTATTCCAATTTCGTGCCACCTGGGCCGCATAGGACTATTCCAGCCCCGCTGCCCTGCTGGTTCGAGGAGCCGTCTACGTGAAGGATTCAGGGCTCCCCATCCCAGTTCGCGCTTGGCCTAACAAGGAGAGATGCCACATTGGCTGCTACTTCACGGGGTTTAGACTTTATCGGCTCGGAAGCTTCGGGTTCACCCGAACTGGGGATGTCGGGCTCAACCGGTCCAAGGGCTTCAAGGCTGAATGTGCACTCGGTGATAAAATCTGCTAAGGATTGGGCCTTAATGGTAGTTCATGGCTTGTACTGGAGGTCATACTCACTGAGCTCGATGGCCCATTTCGTCAGCCGACCGGAAACCTCGGGCTTGAGTAAGACTTGTCTCAAAGGTTTGTCAGTCAAGACGACGACGGTGTGAGCCTAGAAATATGGGCGGAGTTTCCGAGCTGCAATTACCAGTGCGTATGCTAGCTTTTCTATCTGCAGGTATCTCGTCTCTACTCCCTGCAGAATTTTACTAACATAATAGACGGACCGCTGGACCCGATCTACTTCTTTTATTAGTACTGAACTGACCACATCGTCGCTCGCTGAGAGGTACAGTTCTAAGACCTCGCCCTCCTCGAGCCTGGTTAAGGTTGGCACAGTGGTGAGGTAGCTCTTTAGTTCATCGAACGCGAGCTGGCAGTCTCAGGTCCATTCGAACTCTTTGCCTTTGATCGCCTTAAAGAAAGGGAGACAGCGGTCTGCCGATTTGGACATGAAGCGGCTGAGGGCGGCTATGCGGCCGTTTAGCCTCTGAACCTCTTTTACTTTTGGGGGTGGTCTCATATCTAAGATGACATTTATTTTGTCCGGGTTGGCCTCGATACCGCGCCGGTTGACAATGTACCCTAGGAACTTACCCGAGGTGACACCGAAGGCACATTTGGAAGGCAGAATCTAAGTCTTGTATTAATTCCTGTGAGAACTGCATCTTGACGACCATGTCATCTACACAACATTCTATTTTTGTGCCAATTAAGGGCCGAAAAAGCTTATTTACAAGTCTTTGGAAGGTCGCCCCAGCATTCTTCAGTCTGAAGGGCATTACCTTGTAACAGTACAGGCTGAACTTGGTTATGAAGCTTGTTTTTTCCTCATCGGACTGGTCCATCCTGATTTGGTTGTAGCCTGAGTAGGCGTCCAAGAATCTTAGCAGCTCATGTCCCGAGGTCGCGTCCACTAGGTGGTCAATTCGGGGGAGGGGGAAGCAGTCTTTTGGGCAACCTCAGTTCAGGTCGGTGTAGTCGACGCACATGCGCCACTTGCTGTTTGCCTTTTTCACCAGCACTGGGTTGGCTACCCAGCTCGGATAATGAACTTCCCTTATGAAGTCCGCTGCAGGGAGCTTTTCGACCTCCTCGTCGATCGCCCTCCAGCGCTTCGGAGCTAAGTTGCGTTTCTTTTGTCTAATGGGTCTGACTACAGGGTCAGTGTTAAGTTTGTGAGTTATAAAGCCGGGGTCAATACCGGGCATATCGGCCGCGGACCATGCAAAAATATCTAAATTTTGAAGTAAGAAACTCACCAGATCGGTTAGTAGAGGCTCTTTGATGGAAGCACCGATCTATAGTTTGAGCCAGATCTATAGCCGAGGTCGGGATCGTGACCGTTTCCTCAGTGGGCGAAGCTCGTTCCTCGCCCTGCTCAGTAGGCCGCTCCAGTTCGAGGTCGTCGGCTGCCTTGGTTTTTCCCTTCAGGGTGGCAACATAACACTTGCGGGACTCAAGTTGGTCGCCCTACGCTACCCCCACACCGAAGTCCGTGGGGAACTTCATTGTCAGATAGTAGGTGGAGACCATGCCCATAGAATATGCATAATTGGCCACCCTATTATGGCATTGTATGGGGAGGGGGTCGCGATCACTAGGAAATCGTGGTTGAGTCTGACCGCACAAGGCCATGTGCCGACGTCCACAGGTACTGTTATCTTCCCGAGGGGCCTGACTTCCTCTCCGCTGAAGCCCACCAGAAGAGTGTTTGCGGGTTTCAACTCGCTTCTCTGCAACTGTAGTTGGTTAAACGCCGACTTGAAGAGGATGTCCGCCGAACTACCTGAGTCCACAAGCACGCGCTAGACTTCGAAGTCGTTGATCCTTAGTTTTATGACGAGTGCGTCACCGTGGGGATAGTGGACACCTCGCGCGTCGTCTTCCGTGAAAAAGATCGGTTCTTTTATCTTCGACCTCTTTGGAGGGTTATGTTCTTCTCGGACTGCCTCGCGAACTGACGTTTGTGCTGCTGCCGAAGTGCACCCTGCTACCACCGAACCTCCCACTATCACATGGATGGTTCCCCGAACTGGCCTCTCTTCTAGAGGCGGTCGCTGCAAGGCTTCGGCCGGTCTGCTGATGGATTCAGGGGCATCCTTTCCGTGCTCCCCTTGCCTATCTGTCTTATTATTATTATCATTATGTTGTACAAAATTTCTCAAGTATCCGCGACGGATAAGTCCCTCTATCTCATCTCGGAGATTATTACACTATTCGGTACTATGACCGTGATTTCTATGAAAACTACAGTATATATTTTTATTTCTCTCGCTTGGATTACTCATTAGGCGATGTAGCCACTTTACGTAGGGGGCGTCCTTGATTGTCATTAAGATCTCGGTCCGCCTTGTGTTTAACGGCGTGTAATTCGTCCGAACTGCTAAAGGAGCTCGGGACAGCTGGCTTGGCTTCGCCTCTCGGGCCTGGTTTCTTCTGTCGCCTAGGTTGGAGGGCTCACCTTCCCCTTTTCTTTTCTCAACCCCGCATTTGGTTCTTTGGTTGATTTCTTTCTCTGTTCTCATGAACTTGTCCACGAACTTGAGGAAATCGGCCACGGTCGCGGGTTTGCTAGCCACAATGTGCCATTTGAACTCCTTGTGCGTTACCCCTCTCTTGGCCGTCGTGACCTGTACCGTGGGGTCTAATCGCGGTATCTGCAAGCATGCTTCATTGAACCGCTTGATGTAGCCCTGGATGGATTCTCCTTCCCTTTGGACTACCCTGAAGATGCTTTCCTCGGTTCTAGGGCACCGCTTGCTGGTAACGAAGTGTGCGGTGAAGACCTGCACGAACTGGGCCCAGCTTCTTATTGACCCGGGGGCTAGGTTCCGGTACCAGGTATGGGCCACCCCCTGAAGGTGGTGGTGAAGGCCACGCACATGCATGATTCACTGGCCCTAGCGAGGTGCATTTGGGACTGGAAAGCACCGACGTGGTCGTTGGGGTCAAAGGACCCATCATACTTGTCCAAAGGTGGGAGTTTGAAGTCTCTGGGCATGGGGATTGTCGGGAGTTCTGATGCGAGGGGGGAAGGAACTGAGAGAATTGGGGCAACTTTTACCTCGTTCGAGCTCGTCTCTTCCTTACCTCTGAGCTCGGGTAGGACACGGGTGGCAGTTCGGTGACTTCGTCGGCGGCTTTGTTGAGTGGGCCTGGTACTAGCGCTGCTGGCCTCTGTGTTGCCTAGCTCGATGGGCCCAGAATGTTGGTCTGCTGCTAGGGCGCTGAACCGGTTCTCCGTGAGCGGGAAATCAGGCTTGGAGCACCGAGGTGTTGACTTTGTGGGTGAGGTTCCCGACCCATTTGCGAGCTGCGAGGCGGGGGTAATTTTTCTTTCTTTTCGGCCTGGCTATTAGGGGGTTCTGGAGTTGGGAAGCTTCTCCTCGGTGAGGGCGTCCACCCTGAGGGGAGGCCTTAACTGGCTTCGGAGTAGGGTGCTGTGGTGGAAGCAATGACTGGTTTAGGGGTAGCTGAGGGAATTGCTGCTGATAATGGTGTTGAGAGAGGTGGTGTAGTATCTGGTGCTGTTGGAGTTTATGATACTGGAATTGTTGCATTTGGGCTTGCATTGCCTGCATGCATTGCATTAGGTCGTCCAGCTGGTTCTGGCGGGTCGCCAATGGGACAACAGTTGGTTCAGCGAAGGTTGCTTTGATAGGGAGTGGAAGAGGGACGTTCAAGGCAGGAAGGTTCAGGGGCACCACTGCTTGTGGCGCATTCAAGCTAGGGATCCCTTCCACTAAAAGGGGGATGGTGAACTACCCGATGCACACCACAGGAACTTGGTGTTGTTGTCCGGTGGTGTTCGTTTCTGTGCCACGTCTGGCATTGTTGGAAGAAGCCATGGGTGTTGGAGTTTTTTTGGAAGAAGAGGAGGTTAAGAGAGTTCTAGAGGGAGGCTTTTAGAAGCGTTTCCCACAGACGGCGCCAATTGATGGTGTGCAATCCGGTCGGTCCTAGCTGTCAATGATCTTTCCTCTGACTGGAGCAACGGGGAGCCCGAAACGGAGAAGATGAGGGAACTCCGGGGGGAACCCGGTGAGATTGCTCCGAAGCTCAAGTTAGTATTCTCTCAAAGGCAAGATAAAACCAGATGGCGCAAAGTTTGCATACCTTGTTGTTGGGGGTAGGGGGCCTTTTATAACCACTTCGCGCACTCACTTTGAGGCTTCTGTCAGGTCGGGTATGATTACTTCTGTGCTTCTGCCAGTTCGGGTGTCATCCCTTCTGCTAGGACAGAACCGCCACTGCCCCTTGTCGGAGCTGTTTCTGTAACTGGAGATGGCAGTGACAGGTGGCGGTGGTAGGTGGCCGTTTGAAGTGCGGTTGTCAAGCATCAGATCCCAAGTCAATCATGTGCACCGCCCCTGAATACGAACTTCCTCGGTGTCAGGCATGGTACGGTTGTTCAGTTTGGCGTTCTAGAGGCGAAGTGCTGGAGTGGTGAGCAAGGTGAAGTCTTAAGTTCGGAGGTGTGTCTCGAACTGCCATAGGGCAGGCCAGTTCGTGCTACTGCCCTTTGGGTTTGGCTTGGGGCCTAAGGGGAGTTCGGGCTCCTAGTTGGGAGTTTGGACTGCTGGTAGGGAGTTCGAACCGCTGGTTCTTCCCTTTGGTGCTCACACCTTAGATGTACTGTTGTGCCGAGCTATTGCCTTTGCCATGTATTGCGTAATTACAAAGTTGGGCCAAATCTTCCTTCATCAATAAATCTTTGAGATTAGGCCTAAAACAAGCTAGGCATCCCCTCTTTAGCTTGTAGTTCGAGTTCGGACCTCCTACCCACTAGTGTCATCTGGGAAAGTGTAGGTAAGATTCTTGTGGGTAAGAGATCTGGTTAATAGTAATTTAAAATTGCATTTAACATTATCCTTAAAATAAGGAATGCTAAATACAATCTCATTACTTGACAAGTGATATTGTTTGTGCAACATTTTATTATACATTTATGAATAACAAATCTAATAATCTATAAATATATCATATATGTTTGTATATTACTATTGATTATTCAACTTGTTTTCGGTTCGATTAAATTTTGCTAACCTAAACTAAGTTTTTTCTTTTCTTTTTTTTTATTTCACACCAAATCAAACCGGGAACTAAATAAATTGAACCAAATTAGCATATTTGGTTTTTCAGTTCAATGAATACATGTCAAAGGGTCGGGTCTATCAAACTAATTGAACAATACCGGATTCCAGTTTTGTATTCTAGTTATAATTGGGCCCGGTCAATTTTTGTTTTTTCATACAAATTTTTAAATATCTGAATCAATTATATAATTGATAATATATAGGGGCGCACGTCTGAGGAGCCTAGGAAGTGCTCGAAACTATGTATTGGGCATAAGGGATGAGCCTTGTCAAAGCTGGTGTCAACCCAACCTGTCAAATTCAGTCACAAATCCACACTAAAGTTTGATGCATTCAAATTGCGTTTTTACATGGGCTTAGCTTAGACAATCAATCGACACTAAAATTTGATCCACTCAAGTTAGGTTTGGGCACGTGCCTAGCTTAGATTAAGTCAATCAATACATACTAAAATTTTAAATAAATTTATTTGTGTATATATATATATATATATATATATATAGATTAAGTCAATCAATACATACTAAAATTTTATATAAATTTACTTATATATATATATATATAATATGCTTGCGTGCTAGCATGCATGCATGTAAGTATTTATGTATCCATGTGTATGTAAGTATATACGTATTTGGGGGTTTGAGATGGGGTTGAGCTAGCCCTTAATTGGGCTTGGGCTATCTAAGGCCTAAGCCTGAACCCACCCAATGATAGAAAATTCAAGACTATGTGAAATTGCAAGTTGGATTAGTCAATTCTAAGGTTGGTGATATATATTCTTCATACACACAAACTGAAGACATGTTGGGTTGGGGTTGGATTGGATTGTCTAACACTTCAACCCTAAACGCTGAAGTTGGGCTTATATTTTTTTACACTAACCCAAACTTCAACTTGAACTCACCCAACCTTGGGTTGTGTTTGGTTTAAAAGAAAAGGTAGAGAAAGAAATAGAAAATTAAGGAAACCAAACACAACTTATGATACAAGAAGGATGGTGTTTGGTTATGTTGCCATTTATTTGAAAAATGGTGCAAGCCCATTGCCACATAGGCATTTATTATGAAATGTTAATTGTCTGGTAAAATATTAATTAAATAAATATTTGTCTTGGTTTGTGTGAGAGACAACTCTTGGGGAAAGCTTCATTTTAGTGTTTCTCCAAATGCCAAATTTATTTACTGTTCAACTTATTTGGCACCTAATGGCATATAATGGTACCTAGTTGTAAAACAACACTAAAAAAACATTTATCAAATAACTTTTCAAGTTTTTCAAGATAAATTTTATGAAAAATATTTATTAAATAAACAACTATATTACCAATCAGCCTCTAGGTTAGAATATTGTTAATTATGGCCCTTAGTGAACTAGAAGTTAATTGATACAAAGATGAATATTTTGAAATCATGCGACTTACATGGGAATGGGATTATAAAAAATTGATTTTGTGTAGAGAGATTTGACCGAATGGACCTTAGTTTGGCTCTGTTATTTATTCGTTTTATTTCTGTTGTAATGGATTGTCTCTATAGGCACTTAACACACTTATTTCTTATGTTTTTTGGGTCCACCTAACCGAGGGCACCCATGTAATTTCTCTTTCATTTGTTCTAGCACTTACATAAAGGGAGTGAGAGAGGGATGAATTCCACTCTCTTATTTGCCTATTTGCTTCCAACTTTCTTTCTCGTGAACATCTCATTCCCTCTTCTTCCTCCTTATTTTATTTGTTATACAAGTAAGAAATTGTTAGACCAGTTTGCTTTTTGGTACCAGAGCAATTTCCCACTTCATGCTTTTCTTCTCTTAGTCCCGTACATAGTGTATATGGAGAAGTAAGCTATTGATTGATTGAAGATCGGTGCTGCCCAGTCAGGGGAGATAGGGGAGACTTATGGAGAAGATTTATCACTTAGATTGAGGCCTAAGACAGGTCTTTGAAGATTTTTCCCATAAACCCTAGCTAACTAGAGAAATCGGAATAAGGGGTTTAGAGGTTTGGCCAAACCATGGGACTACATATTCTCCTTGGGCAACCTCATAGGAATTTCACTAAAAACTGATTGGGCTTTCGAGTGTCAATTAAACATCACAACCAACAATGCTTCTGGGTGCATATAGTACCTCAACCGATTCAACTCATGGGTGTCAACCAAACCTGAGTTGTTGGTTTATGTGTGCCAACAATTAAGAATACTTAAATAGTTGCCTTACAAGTTATGAGTATAAAAAAATGGCTCACTTGGGTTGAAATGGAGTTGACACCCATCAATTAAGGAAATGGAGGTGATGAGACCCTTAATAATGATTCTCAAAATGTTTTAGTGTTAATAGTGACTCAAAAACCCAAGGCATCGGCTAAACCAGCTTGGATAAGATTCAAATGAAAGAGGGAAGGGGTAAGGCACCCACCTCCTGGGTCCAACTGGTGGGGCCCACATGGAAATTCAAGCATAACAATAATCACAAAATAGGCGACCAACCAAGCAAAATAATAAGAAACATAACAAAGAACATGATCAAAAAACCTTCCCATTTTATTTTATTTTATTTCATTATATATTTTTATTATATTTGTTAGTTTTTTTATTCTTCTTCTTTTTATACATTTTTTTATTTATCTTTTTATATTTATTTCTTTTATTATTTTTATTTTTATCTTATTATTTATTATTTTATAATTCTTCTTATTATTTTTACCAATTATTGACATGTTTACTCTTTTTCTCTAAATGTCTTATTCTCCCTCTTTTTAATCTGCATGTACTCTTTCCATCAAATAGACCCCAGGCCTCTTAATGAGTTAATCCCATTTGTTATTGCACATGTTTTAGTTTTCTATTTTCCATCCTTTTTATTTCATACCTCATATTTTTATTCTCACTACTACTACTTATTTCTCTTGTTGTTTTATTTGATTATAGATCTTTCCTTACTTCTATTAGCAACCCCCCCCCCCCTCAAATAAATCTTGATATCTGGAGAAATAAGGGAAATCACCCTTTCAACACTATGATCTTTCTTTTAAATACAAGGGAAAACATGTTCCCTAACTTCATCCCTTTACCTTTTTCCTTGTCCATTAACATATCTACTACTTCCTATTTATTGATGAACATATTAGTAATTCAGATATGCACTCCCCCAAGAACCATATCCCCGGCATTATATGTAAAACAGAAAAAGAGTGTAGTTCATAAACGAACTATTAAAACTTAGCCAACTATAGCATGTGGAGCTTATCATATCATAAGCTAATGAGATTCTAAAACAAACAACCCAATTCACTTAAATCCTATGTAGCCTAACCCCTAGAACAAGCAGTTCAAAATTGAAACAGATCCTAACTAATATCCAACTCATTACCAGCATTAATTTCAAAGAAAGAACAGAAAGAGAAGAGAACAGAGGAGGTTAATAGCAACATAATCCCTACTGACGCTACATTCATCAAATTCATAAAGCAAACATTAGACTTCAGGTTGGGTTGGATTGAAGATAAGATCTACGGGAACAATTCCGACGGAACCTACTTCATCGATCTACATTGAAGATAAGATCTACGGGAATAATTCCGATGGAACCTACTTCATCGATCTACTCCTCAACCTCAAATCTTCACTGTCAAAGAAAACACAGGAAGAGTCTCGGTTTAGATTATCTAAACGATGTTTTCACCTATTACTTGGTGTTGTGAATGGGAAATGCACGTGAGTTTGATGTGCTCCATAGGTATGGGTTAGAGATTATGGTAGGTCAACTGAGTCTACTTCCATCTTCCAAACGTGAGTGGACCAACGATAGCTTCTGCAACTTGTTCGACTCACGTAAAGCCCGTGGAATAGAGGAAGCATCGGGCTGGCTGCCAAAATGCTAAGAACTGAAAATACCACTAGGAAATGAACGAGAGATGAAGAGCTATGCAGATGACAAATCTCTCATCAAATCTATTAAAAGATGAAAGTTCCGCCACCAACTAGGTGACATATTTTCCGCAGAGAGGGGGTGACAATGACTGGAGCAAAGAGGATGGGAAAGTGAAAGAAAATGTATCGGAAAGAAAGTGAGAGATCTCACCATTCCGCCGTTGTGTGTCAAAGGGAGGGAGACGATGAAAAGTGTATGTCCTTAAATGAAAACTTAGGTTGGCTTTTATATGTAGGGTTAAGGGCATTTTGGTAAACTTGGGAAAATCTAGGGGTATTTTGGTAATTTTGGAAAAATATGGTCAAAACCGGCATAGGGGATCAAGCCAGGGGTTCTAGTTTGATGGTGGGGATTTTTGGGTCAAACAATGGAGGGTCAAGATGGGTCTGACCGCGAAGAGTGGTTTTGTGTATATGGGATAATGAGTTTGGCTAAAACAAAATCTTTTTAGATAATTAGGTAAACAGGGATATTTTTTGATAAATTTTCACAAGACATGGTTTTTAATCACTCTTAGTCGATTGGTAAGGTCAAATTGGCCCAACTAGGCCCAAATCAGGCAAATTTAGAAAAGCATTGGTTTAGTCAATTTGGGGCTTCAAAATGAAATCTAGGTGCGATGGTTTTTAATCACTCTTGGTCGATTGGTAAGGTCAAATTGGCCCAACTAGGCCCAAATCAGGCAAATTTAGAAAAGCATTGGTTTAGTCAATTTGGGGCTTTAGAATGAAATCTAGGTGCGATGGAGGGGCAACCAAAGGTATTTTGGGTTAAAATTTCACAACGTAGGGTTTTTGCACACTCTAGGTTGAATGTTTGGGTCAGATTGGCCAAACTAGGCCCGAATCTGGTAGATTGGGAAGGGTATTGGTTCAGTCAATTTAAAGCTACAAAATGGAATCTAGGTGTGGTAGAGGGGCAAACAAAGGTATTTCGGCCTGAAATTTCACAGGTAGGTATTTTAAAGTATCAGGGATCTAGTGGTAATGTCTGGTCGGTTTAGGGGGGGTCAAGATTGTGGGAATTTGGGTCAATAGGATGATTTGAAACAAAATCTTAGATTAAAGGAAGGATAAATTGGGGGATCTTGGATGTTTTAAGATCGGTGTGGTATGATCGGTTTGGATGCTTTAAGATCGAGGGAATCTAGGTTTTAGGTTTAGGCTAATGGGAGGGCTCAAAAGTGGATCTTGGTTTGACTAAGGGTAAATAAAGGAATCTTGAGTTGATATTTGCTATGTAGGATGATTGAGGTCTAATGGTAGTGTCTGATCTAAGGGTTAAAGTGCAAATGGGGATTGATTAGGGCCATCGGATTGGTATCGGGCAGATTCAACGATGAATTTGAGGGCTCTTGTTGCAAAATTCAGGTTATTGGGGTTTTTCGGTATTTTCAGGGATATTGGAAGGGTTTGATCGGTGTTCGAAGTGAGACAAGGGGTTAAGCAGCGAACCAAGCAAAAATCAGGTGATGACATAGGTGCCAACTACACCTATAATGGTATTCCTCTCTTGAACACCTTAAGCACAACAATCAACGTATATAACAATGTAAACATGAATACAATACAAATGCCTCTCAACATGTAGATAAAAGCAAGTAGGAATCGAATTATATCACAACAAGAGAATGCACGATAACTACAAGTCTACGCTATTGAAGAGATTCGACAAATATCAAAGATAAATAATTAAGCCAAGAATGCTAGTCATTTTTTTTCTCATTATTGGCAAATTTAGTATAGCAGTCTCTTAAGAATGTTATCTTTAACTATTAGGTTTTTACTTATAAAATCCATGTTTCTCTTCAAGCCAAAACTACTGGTTTGTAGTGGTTAAGAGCATATGACCATTGGATAGTCGTTTTGGCAATGGATTAATCCATCTATACCACTTTAAAAAGTAAGAATAACCTCAAGAATATTTCTGGAATTTTGTGATGACAAAATGTACCCCTCTGTATTTAAATTTATTTATAAAAATGAGGGCAAACAGGGTAATTAGTTATTGATATTAAATGAGTTGAAAAGAGTTAATTTTAAGATACTTAATTATCTCTCATTAAATCCAATATTTAAGGTATTAATTTGCATTCACCTTCATTGAATCATATATTTAAGGCTTCTTTATTTCTTTTTATCATGAAATTCTATAATTAAATACATACGTAATAAAATAATAATTTTAATAACACAAAAACTTATACTTTTAAAATCTACTTGAAAAAAAATAGCATTTTCATCTAAGTGGTGGTAAGCAATTAAACCATTTTGGTCAAATGAGCCAATTCATATTGCCACAATTAAATAATAAAATAAAAAAATATATAAAATACAAAAAGTATAGAAATTAAAAAAATGAGAACATTTTTAACATCATATATTTGACATATTAAACAATAATAAGTATGATAAACAATATTTTAAAAACCAACCCGGAGGCCGATCCGCTTTTGCCTTCTTGTGTGTGTAAAAATACATATTTTATCTATAAATAATATAATTATGTTTTACATATATCATAGTTATCTTTTACATATATTACATATAATATATGTATTATGTTACATTTATTTATATTTTTAATTCTATTTAAAATTTTTATTTATAAAAAATATTAAAAATTGCAATTTGGGGCCAAAAGATGTTTTTTTTTTTTCGTGAAAATATCAAGGCAAGGTGCATAATGCCCTTGGGACATAAATCTTGAAAAGTTACTCAAAATAAAAAAAGAAAAAAGAAAAATAGATAACCCCAATTAGACATCAGAGTGCAAAGTTATGGCTTTCAGAAGTTTGCACATAATTAAGAGTGCAACTTGCAACTTGGTTAGTAGGTTGAACGGGTCAATGGTTGCACCACCCAAGTTAGACACTTTTAAACCAAAATGGGGAGTTTCAACTGTACCAAACCTAGAATCAAGATCGACGGTTCAAACGGTTCAATCGACCAGGTCAATTACAAGTTGAAAACATTGATGATAAATAAGAAATGCTTTTATTAATGATGGAAATGAAATATAAAATTTAAAACCAATTGGAAGTAAAACTATTTTCTATTATCTCTCACTAAAACTTATATCTAATGTATATTCTTTTATTAAATACTATATTTAAGATATATTTTTCTAATCATTAAATTGTACTAAATAAATCTGCAACATTAATTTTAATAATATAAAAATAAATATTTTGAAAAATAAAACCATTTTCTTTCCTCTCGATGGTGGGTAAGCATTTCAACCATTTGGGGTAAAACCCATTAATAAATAATGCCATAATTAAATAACAAAAACAAAACAAAATAAAATATATAATACAAATGTATAAAAAGAACTGGGCATGTCATTAATATTGTATATTCATTATACTGAGCAAGAGAAAGTATGAAATGTAAGAAGTATTTTTGTAAATGATGAAAATGGAATGCCAAAATAAAAATCAACTTAAAAATGAAATGATGTTGATGAATCAATTTTTCGGTGAGGTATCAACTTTTTGTGCTAAGTACCTCGTCATTTGGTCTGAGATGGGGGCAGATTAGGTGTTGAGTTAACTGGGCCAAGCTGGGCAAGTTAGGTGCCGAGCTGCCTGGGCCGAGCTAGGCAGGTTAGGTGATGAGCTGACGGGCCGAGCTAGGCAGGTTAGGTGACGAGCTGACTAGAGTGTCGAGCTGCCTATTAGGTGACGAGCTGACCAAATTGTCGAGCTGCCTATTAGGTGTCAAACTAACCATAGTGTCGAGCTGCCTGTTAGGTGACGAGCTGACCAGTGGGCCGAGCTGCCTATTAGGTGTCGAACTGGCAAGAGTGTCGAGCTGACCAGTGGGCCGAGCTGCCTATTAGGTGTCGAGCTAGCTGGTGGCGAGCTGGATTGATTGTTGAGCTTCGTAGTTCTTTAGAGACCTGCGAGGAACCAATGTCAGAGGACCCGGGGTGGCTAACCCGGCGAGATCGCTCCGATGCTTAAGTTAGTACTCTCATAGTAGACTGCGAGCTAAAAATCACAAAGTGCGAAAGCTAGAATATGCTTCTTGCCCCCCCATGTCATTGGGGTTGGTGCCTTTATATAGGCATTGTTTGGCGTGGGCTTCACGCACCATATCCGAGATTTCTGAGAAGTCGTCTAAGTGGTCTGAGATTCCCTAAGGCAATCACCATGCACGTTGACCACCCTTCGGATCGTTCGGCATGTGGGCCAACTTCCAAGGATCGTGGGAGTGTTTGGATATGCATGCCGAATTTGTCGGTGAGCACATCTCGCAGGTCGCCAGGTTGGCGCCTGTGCTAGGCCGCCAGGTCGGCGCCTATGCCAGGCTGCCAGTTCGCCGCCTGGGCCAAGTCGCCAGGCCGCCAGTTCGTGCCTGTGCCAAACTGCCAACTCGCGCCCGTGCCAAGCCGCCAGTTCGTGCCTGGACCAGGCCGCTAGGTCGCACCAGGGCCAGGCTGCCATGTCGCACCAGTGCCAAGCTGCCAGTTCACGACAGGGCCATGCCGCCAAGTCACGCCTGGGCCAGGCCGCCAGGTCACGCCTGGGCCAGGTTGCCAGGTGGGACACCATCAATTTTGCTAAGGCAAGTTGTTGCCTAAGTGGTTCCGGGTGTCACCTAGTTGTTCGGAGGGGCCATGTGTCACAATATCATTGGAGGGCCAAATCCGCCCTCATCATTTATCTCCCACTCCCGAGCTGAAAGTAACTCGGCGAAGGGGATAGATTGCTCCTTTTGGCCTGGAATGACTAATTCGATGAGCTTGTAAGCATCAATTCAATTCCTTAGGCTCTGGGTCGAATTTGTCGGCGAGCATGTCTCGCAGGTCGCTAAGTTGGCACCTGTGCTAGGCTGCCAGGTCGGTGCCTCGACCAGGCCGCCAGGTCGCGCCGGGGCCAGGCTGTCAGTTCGCACCAGGGCCAGGCTACTAGCTCGCGCCTGTTCCAGGCTACCAGTTCAACGCTAGGGCCAGACCGCCAGGTCGCGCCAGGGTCAGGCTGCCAAGTCACACCAGTGCCAGGCTGCCAGCTCGCGCCAGGGATAGGCTGCCAGGTTGCGCCTGGGCCAAGCCGCCAGGTGAGACACCATCAACTTGGCTAAGGCAAGTTGTTGCCTAAGTGGTTATGGGTGTCACCTAGTTGTTCCGAGGTGCCATGTGTCACAATATCATTAGAGGGCCAAATCCGCCCTTATCATTTGCCCCCACTCCCGAGCTGAAAGTAACTCGACGAAGGGAGTAGATTGCTCCTTTTGGCCTATAATGACTAATTCGATGAGCTCGTAAGCGTCGATTCAATTCCTAGGCTCTGAGAGTGACTCGCAATCCACTCTCCTTACCCTTGATTTTGCCCATGCTGAAGAGGCGACTAGGTCTTATGTGCCCATGCCGATGAGGCGATTGGGACTTGTATGCCCATGCCGAGGAGGCGACTAAGACTTATGTGGTGTCAAGGTCTTTTATCAGTTCGACACCTTAGCCCTTGGGCTCTGGGAGCGACTCGTAGTCCACTCTCCTTGATCTTTGATTTTTTCCATGCCGAAGAGGCGACTAGATCTTATGTGGAGCCGAAGTCTTTTATCAGCTCGCCAATTCGCGCCTGGGCCAGGCCGCTAGGTCGCGCCTAGGCCAGGTCGGCTCCTTAGAGCTATGGCTGCGCTGCATCAGCCTCGTTAGTGACGTCGTTACCCACTCCTACAAAGCTACTAGGAGCTCGACCTACGGGGGCAGCACTACTGACTTTATGTCACCAGCTCACACGGGATCCTTGGAAGGCTCGACCCACAGGGGCGTCCAGGCAGTCTGTTGACCGCCTACTCCCACGGAAGCCACGAAGAGCTCATCTTTGTAGAGGGTACCTTGCAAAGAGGACTAATGAGGCTTTATCTGAGTTGAAATAAAGTTGGTAGAGTTGCTTAGTCTGTTGGCCATCAACTTCCTACATAGTCTTTGAGTTCATAAAAAATGGAAACTAGAAAGTGAGAGCTTTTAGTTTCTAAAAGGTGAGAACTTAGCTTTCTGGAAGAAGAGGACTTAGCCTTTTGGAGGATGGGAACTTATCTTTTTGTAGCGTTTCCCACAGACGACGCCAATTGATGAATCAATATTTCAGTGAGGTATCAATTTTTCGTGCTAAGTACCTCGTCATTTGGTCTGAGCTGGGGGTAGATTAGGTGCCGAGTTAAGTGGGCCGAGCTGGGCAGGTTAGGTGCCGAGTTGACTAGACCGAGCTAGACAGGTTAGGTGACGAGTTGACCAGAGTGCTGAGCTGCCTATTAGGTGACGAGCTGACCAGAGTGTCGAGCTGCCTATTCGGTGCCGAACTAACCAGAGTGTCGAGCTACCTATTAGGTGACAAGCTGACTAGTGGGTCGAGCTGCCTATTAGGTGCCAAACTGACCAGAGTGTCACGCTGCCTATTAGGTGACGAGCTGGCTGGTGGCGAGCTGGATTGATTGTTGAGCTTCGTAGTTCTTTAGAGACCTATGAGGAACCAATGTCAGAGGACCTGGGGTTGCTAACCCGGTGAGGTCACTCCAATGCTTAAGTCAGTACTCTCATAGTAGACTACGAGCTAAAAATCACAAAGTATGAGAGCTAGAATATGCTTACTTGTCCCCCATGTCATTGGGGTTGGTGCCTTTATATAGGCATTGGTCGGCGTGGGCTTCACGCACCATATCCGAGATTTCTGAGAAGTCGTCTAAGTGGTCCGAGATTCTCTGAGGCAACCTCCATGCACGTTGACCACCCTCTCGATCGTTCGGCACATGGGCCAACTTCCAAGGATCGCGGGAGTGTTGGATATGCATGTCGAATTTGTCAACGAGCACGTCTCGTAGGTCGTCTAAGTGGTCTGAGATTCTCTGAGGCAACCGCCATGCACGTTGACCACCCTCTCGATCGTTTGGCACATGGGCCAACTTCCAAGGATTGCGGGAGTGTTTGGATATGCATGCCGAATTTGTCAGTTTGCATGTCTCGCAGGTCGTCAGGTTGGCGCCTGTGCTAGGCCGCCAGGTCGCGCCTATGCAAGGCTGCCAGCTCGCGCCTGGGCCAGGCCGCCAAGTCACGCCAGGGCCTGGCCACCAGGTCGCGCCAGGGCCAGGCCGCCAGTGCCAGGCTGCCAGTTCGCGCCAGGGCCAGGCCGCCAGGTGGGACACCATCAACTTGGCTAAGGCAAGTTGTTGCCTAAGTGGGTCCATGTGTCACCTAGTTGTTCCGAGGTACCATGTGTCACAAATATCATTGGAGGGCCAAATCCGCCATCATTAGATGTCATAGTCAAATAATAAAATTTTAAAAAATAGAAATACAGAGAATTACAAAATAAATATTATACATAAGATATAAATATATTTTAAAAAATTATTGGATATATATAATATTATCCATTCATTATATTGAACAAAAATAAATATTATACAGAAGATATAATTTTATCAATAATGGAAATGTAATACAAAATTTAATGTCAACCTATAAATCAAACTATTTTTCTTTTTGGATCATGGGTTAATGGTTTGGGTCAAATGAATTAATCAATTATATAATAATTAAATAATAAATATTCAAAAAATAATAACAAATATTTGTAATCAAAAGATTATATAAAAAATTATATATCAATTATGCCAAACAAAAATTAAGTGTGATAAGTAAAAATTATGTATATATTGTAGGTGAAATATATAATTTAAAATTGATCCGAAAGAAAATATATTTTCATATTTAAATGGTGGGTCAATGATCCAACTTTTCAAAGGAATTCATGATGTCATAATTGAATAATAAATATTTAAAAAAAAAGATAGAACACAAAAGATAAAAAATTATAGAGTTTTATCAAAGACATTTTGAAACATTTCCAATGTTATATAATCATCATATTAAATAAAAATAATTCTTAGAATAAAAATTATTTTTATTTAAGAAAGAAATGGGATACAAAATTTAGTAATAATAATAATAATAATAATAATTGTTATTATAAGCTAAAATTTTTGTAGGTGCACATTTAGTACAAGTATTTAAAATTATTTTTAACCATATTGTTACTTTTATTAATTTTCAATTTCTATCCTAATATGATATATCATATATCTAAAATTCAAGTAATTAATATGAAAAAAAATCATATGTGCAACACACGACTTAATTACTAGTATTGTGAAAAATAAACAAATTGAGTTTTCAACAAGATAAAAGGCATACCATAAGAGGTAATGGTCATTATGCCTTCAATTTGTTGATTTTTTACAAATAGTCAACTACCATGAGCTAGTAGTTGACTACCACTAGTATGGAGGAATCCTTTTTCTTTAGCATTCAACTAGTTCCCCTGATAGTTGACTAGTAATTTAATCATAGTATTGGTTATGAGATATAGTCAATTCATGATTTAATGTAGTCATCTACTGAATAATGCCTGATGGTGCACGATCTGGTCACTCCTTGCTAGAAGGCAGCTCGGACGTTGGATTGCTATGTGGCTAGGTCAAACTGTATGGCAAGAATATCAGAGCTCCCGGGGTACTTTACTCGATGTGGGCACTATGATGCTTAAATTAGCGAATGAGGTTTTGAGAGACTTGATATCTTAGAGTAGTGAATTGCGAGAGCTAAATCGCGTGTACCTTGTGAGGTTGGAGGCAAAGCCTTTATATAGGTGAGCTACTGTGGGCCTCACGATGCATGTCCGGGTTCACTGGGCCGTCAAACCCAGAGTCATTTTTGCACCCAAAGATGGACTCCTAGTAAGCTGATAAGGCATATCCATGTCCATCCGATTCAGGCGGGATGAAGATAAGATCCATTGACATGTGTCATGATCCCGAGGAGACCGAAGACAACTGGCTCACTTCTAGAAGGAGGCTATGTGGAACCTCGACAGGTCAGTGAGTATGGAGAGTTGCTCGGGCCCCAGCCTAGGCTGAGTGGCATGAGGTGCCTAAGGTGACTAGGTCTGTTGAGGTGTCCAAGAATACTAAAGTGTCACTTTGTCGGTTTGTGGCTCCACATGTCACCATATTATTCTACGGGCCAAATCGGCCCTCATCAATGCCTAATCAAAACAAGCCTCTCATGTTAAGGTCATCTAACTATAGGTTCATGGGTAGTCGACCACTAACAATATCTATACAACAATGACCTTGACTATCAAGGGTAATTGACTATAGGTTTATTGGAAGTTGACTATTCACTTTTCACAACCTTAAAAACTTAAACATTTCCATTTCAAATATCCATTTTTTTTGGATTCTAAGTTTATATTAATTAATTTTGAGTCCAAAAGCACTTAAGAACCAAACCTAATATTAGAAATTAGATGCTAAGGTTTGGGTAACCGAATAAGGGTTGATTTGGTTTGCAGGAATAAATGCTTTGAATCGAATTGAAAGGGCCTATTTTGATTCCAACCTTTTGGTTGATCAAAAAAGGAATCCCATTCTCATTCTTAGCGGAATGAGATTTCCCCATATGGGCAAATGGCCATTTGTGATCCCCCATTAGAATGTAATTCCCATTCCAACCTCTTTATTGGGTATTTCATTTTTTTTATAAAGCCCCAATTGACCCAAGTCTTGAGCATCTCCTTCATACCTTCCTCCATCCAAGTATCTGACTACCTGCTATAGACCACCTTCTCCAATGGGGTAAAACTATCGTTGACTACCATCTCTTTTTCTTCTTCTCCATCTTCTTCATATTTTTCCTCCTCCACTCTATTTTCTTCATTCCCCTATCTTCTCTCCCTCTTCATCCTCCTCTCAGTCATTGTTGTCATTACTAATACCACTAGTGGTTGGTATTTATTCATCTTGCTTTTCTTCCTTCAAATCAACTTTCTTTTTTTCTTTCTCACATCATTGTCATTATTATCATTATTTTTAGTTGAACCAAACAACAACAATCAAAATCCTATTTTGAATAGAGCGGGTATGGGGCAGGGCACCCCCTCCCCCTCCCCGCCCCTTGGCTAAAATTCCCTAACTCATCCCTGATATCAAGGTAAAGATTCAACCCCCATCCTTGGCCTCGTCAGGTATGGGGAATTCTCAACATATCCCCACTCTGTTGCCCTATTTTCATCTAACGTGACTTAGATCAAACAACACTCCAAATTCGGGAGAAGTTTGTAAACTTCAGTCAGTTCAATGTGGTGGGGCTAAACCACTCTCTATGGGATTTTATTTTGGTCAATATTGGGTTTTGCTTCCAACTCTAACAACCATTTTGCATCCATACTCAACTTTCCTTTCACTCGAACCTTATCTCCTCGAGAATTTCTCATCTTTCTCAATTCCAATAATTTTCTCAAAAACTAAACACAGCCTAAAGCTTAAAGCCTTAAATAGTTAAATACATATGACAAAAACGATTATGGAGTAGAGGGAGAAATACATGTATGAAGAAATGAGAGAGGGGAAAACTGAAAATGCCAGAACGGAGCCACTAGAAGTTTAGAACTGCTACGACGCTTGGTGGTCGGCGGGCGAACTAAGAGAGGAAGAACATAGCCAAAAGCGCAAGCCGCAAAGTGAAAAACCATCTGTGACGGTTAGAATTGACAAATTGGAACTATGGAATTGTTGAACTAGAAATCTAGGAAGACTAAAGAAGAAGAGGTGAAGACAAATAGGAAGTTTGGAACTACCGAATTGGAACTCTGGAACTGAGAAGAGAAAGAGAAACCAAAATTACAAAAACACAAAAACCTAGTTGGCTAACTCACATGTATATAAAAGGGTATTTATATAATTTACAATCGTGTTCAGGGATTTATGCAGACTCCATCCCCGCCCCGTCCTTGGGTTGGGGCAAAAGAGAAATCCCCAAACCCGACACATTTGCTTTTATTATCAGGAAAAATCCATCCCATTCGGGTAGGGTTAGATCAAGGGCCCGGTTTTGTGGGGAAAATTGGCATCCCTAATTCTCATTTGAACCAAATATACATTAAGAACAAGCTAATGTGATTATGGTTCTTGGGGATTCCCATTATAATTTCAAATTCAATATTGAACTTGAACCAAATGGACCCTAAGCCTATGAAGTGCATCTTATGCAAATGGTCTACATCAAGTGCTAAAATACAATACAAAATAATACTTCCCTCTCTTTGGCTTTTAGTAGCAATGTTTTCAAAACCGGACTGGAAAAACTGATAACCAGTTACTTGGTCGATTTTGTTTTACCCCATAATCATCTTTTGGTAAAAACTGTTGATTTGATCAGCAAACTATAGATCCGAGTGGTCAAACTATTTGAACTATCTGACCGTTCGACCTAGGAACTAGACCCTTGAATGGTTTGTTGTCCAATTCAGTTTTAAAAACCCTGTTTATTAGTATACTTCTTATTTTGAGTGATTCAAGTTAATTTGCAGTTGTCCAATGCATATCATTTGTGCTTTGCTCATAGCAATTTGTTGAACATTTGTAGTTCAATGTATATAACTACACAATTAATACTATTCATTAGCACTCTCAATGAGTTTGTTATCATTAAAACACATAAGGCTAACAAAATGGTGCTTAAAGAGGCCTATTAATATTACTAGTTTAAACCTTTAATTAATAATTTTATATATTTTGCTTACAACATTTGCATCTAAATGCGTGTAAATAGCTATGCTCGAATTGGACTAAAATAGTTAGTGGCTCGACTATGTTAAACCAAACGAAAACATTAGGAAAGCCTAGACTTTGGGTTCAAACCCAACCTAATGACCACAACCCAAGCTTAATTCTTGAAAAAATGTAGACTGGATTGGTCTATTTAGGCCTGCCCAAATTACACATGGCATGAAGTACAATTTCTATAATGAACACTTCATGAAAGGAATTGGGATTTTTTCATCACATCAACCTCACGGTCACATCCCACCATATATTGGGAACATCTATCATTAATTATAACATACAAGTATGAAAAATAATTCCGATGTGCGGTTGGAACATGCTATAAAGTCGATGTAAGGAGCAAAATCGGACTCCTTGGATTTGATTTAGTCATCACAAGACCGTGCTCATAATCATTTGCAATCGTGTATTGGGAATATTCCCAAAACATAGCTGCGAGTGGCTTAGTACCACATGAGCATGGCCTAATAATTACAACCGCTTGCAATTGTGTCATGGGGGTAGTTCTGCAGTGGAAGAAACCCGTGCGATGTCCAGGCAAGGCAGGCCAGAACAAGCCTTATGTGTGCTTGGGGCTAGGAGTTGCCCGATGAGACGGCTCCACCAAGGTCAGCAGCACTGGATCATGACCTCAAGGCTCATGGCCAGGGCACTCTACTGGCTCTTGCCGGTCCATGGGAGGTGCCACTTACGTGCTAAAGGGGGATGTCCATGATGAAAGGCAACTTGGCACCGATGTGAAGGGACTCTTGTATGCCAATGATGTAGGCACCGGATACTGTTGGGTTGGAACACACCCGTACGCTAAGGGCAACGGGATAGCTCATTCAGCTTAGGCAAGAGGCTGGCGTGGTGAAGGGTCATGCTTTAGCCAAGCCAACATGCCAAGCCTCCCTTGAGTGTCGGTGGCGCAGTGCTGGTCCATGCACTGTCCCCATGAGCATGTGTGCGCCCATGAGGAACCCTGGCAGCCATGCTAGCCATTAACCAGGGCCACCTCGCAAGGGATGTTGGTCTAGGAGTGCTAAGGTTAGGCACCCAAGGAGGTCGACCACCCCTCCTCAAGGAGTACGTTAAGTTTTTGGTGGTCTGCCTAAAGATGACATGAGATTTCCCAATAATCTTACTGGCAAAAATGATAGTGATGTCCCTTAACGTAAGCCTGCCAAGCGTAGGCAAGGCTAAGCCTGTGTCAAATCGTGACAGGCTCCCCTACGCAATCCATTGTCATTATCGACAATGGCTCTTCTTGTGAATGGGCGTCTGTGTCCCATGCCATCCACTTGTGTGCCAGTTCCTGGGCTCACCTAGCCAACTTGGGTCTCACCTATGTTGGTGTCCATTTATGGGGATAGAACCATTTCACCATGCCGGCTTGCATAGACTTCATCCCCTGTGTTGAGGTTACTCAAACCGTGTGATGGCTATGCCGTTGAAAGTGTGTGAGAAGGGCCCTCGAAGAAATTGGATGTGTGTGCTTTGTGAAGGTCTGCCCCATGTATCATCTTTACCTCAAGGCTCGACTGTCTTCTTGGTAGCTTTTCGGTGGTGCTACCGAACACGATGTGATAGGTCTACTCCTGTTGTTGGCGATGTGTCCTGGGCACCCTTTCACCATGCTAGCCTGCAGACTTCACATCTCCGTGTGCGGGTTACTCAAACCTAGTCCATGGATTATTCTCTCTTGGCCCTCGAAACTACACTTCGCCTCGCCGACTCGGGCTACCTCTTCGCTTCAAGGGGGACCAATGTGCTGCTGCCTCAAGAAGATCTGATTGCAATGTGCGCGAGTGTGGCAACTTTTACCCATGATGTTGCCGAACATGCACTTGCCTTGTGATGTGTGATTGTTGTTCGAATGTTCCGCCAGTGTGTTTAGCTAAGCATGTCCTCCAACGGCCAGTGTACCCACATACCTAGCATTCCAATATTGTGGCTTCAACCGAGGACCCATTTTGTGCAAAAAATGCCACTTCAGTGATATTCTTTGACCAAGTGTTGACACCAACCAATTATGGACTACTATCCTCGCTTTAGTAGTGCCTCAAACAAAGCTACGGAACAATGACTCACCCGTCATGAAACCAAGATGTAGGCGCACTGCTCGCAACTCACTAAAATGAACAGCAACTGATGTCCGTGAGGAAGCATGGCACTCCCCCACTCAAACCACCACAATATGCCTTCCAGGAAATGGTTCATGTGTCTGCCCACATATGAGCACAGCGACCAATGCGTCTGCCCCCACAAGGGCGCTGTTTTGGGGTCATTGGAATGAGGACATGATGAATGGCCTCTTGCCAGGCCTGATGTGTTGCTTGCTTGTTTGTACCCAAGTGGAAGTGCCGAGGGACCGTGCCCCACGATGTGTTGTTTATCGTGATGACCGCTTCAACTGGCTCTGTGTGCATTTTGCTCTAATACCAACTGTCATAGGGGTAGTTTTGTAGTGGAAGAAACCCGTGCGGCGTCTAGGCCAAAGCAGGATAGGACAAGCCTTATGTGTGCTTGAGGCTAGGAGTTGCCTGATGAGATGGCTCCACCAAGGTCAGTAGCACTAGATCATGACCTCAAGGCTCATGGCCGGGGCACTCTGCTGGCTCTTGCTGGTTCATGGGAGGCACCACTTACGTGCTAAAGGGGGATGGCCATGATGAGAGGTGACTTGGCACCAATGTAAAGGGACTCCTGTATACTGACAATGTAGGCACCCAATGTGCCGCTGAGGATAGGCAACCGTTGGGTCGGAACACACCCGTGCGCTAGGGGCAACGGGATAGCTTATTCAGCTTAAGCAAGGGGCTGGCATGGTGAAGGGTCATGCTTAAGCCAGGCACGCATGCCAAGCCTCCCTTGAGTGTCGGTGGCGCAATGCCGATCCATGCATTGTCCCCATGAGGAACCTTGGTTGCCATGCTAGCCATTAACCAGGGCCGCCCCGCAAGGGATGTTGGTGTAGGAGTGCCAAGGTTAGGCACCCAAGGAGGTCAACCACCCATCCTCAAAGAGTATGCTAAGCTTCTGGTAGTCTGCCTAAAGATGACATGGGATTTCTCAATAATCTTATTGGCAAAAATGACAGTGATGTCCCTTAACGTAAGCCTGCCAAGCGTAAGCAAGGCTAAGCCAGTGTCAGACCATGACAACTGTGCATTGGGATTCTCAATGAATGAAAAAATATAAATAGGGAGATGTTCTCAATAGACGGTTGCAAGTTGATATGAGTATGGTGTGAGCATGGTAGTAACTATTGAATCTGATATTGGGAGAATTAGACGAGACCAGATCTACTCCTCACATAGGGTGCCTCACTCGCACCTCACACGCACATCGTACCATGCATTGGGAACATCTCCCGTACTTATGAATTATTATTCACGGGAGATGTTCCCAATGCACAGTGGATGTGCATGTGAGGCGCCCCGTGTGAGGAGCAGATGCTACCATGATTGAGAACATATCCCTTATAAGTTATTATTCACGGGAGATGTTCTTAATGCATGGTGGATGTGCATGTGAGATGCCCATGTGTGAAGAACAGGGAATGGGATCTGATCCCCACACATGGGCGCCTCACATGTACATCCACCGTTCATTAAAAACATCTCCCGTGAATAATAACTTATAATTATGGGAGATGTTCCGAATGCATGATAGGATGTACACGTGAGGAGCTCTTTGTGAGGAGCAGATCCGGTCTCGAGGAACACATCCCGTTCCGTCTATGAATGTTCCCTTCCCTTGGAATGTTCAGCATCCTTCGTTCGATGTACAGGCAGTTTGTCATGTGCCGTGTGCGCATCAATTTGCCATACGAAACGTTACGTTGAGATATAACACATGGCCTACACCGATGGTCGTAGACTCTTCTCTTACCGGTAACAACAGTCGTAAGTCGTAACCGCTATTTTGGAATTTTTTTATTCGGATTTGGGAACATTAAACGCCCTGGGGAGCGGTTGATTTAGAATCAACACGGCTTGTATATCGGGAATTGAGATTCCAAATCAAAGATTCTGATAATGCGTCGTCAGCATTAGCCGTATCTCGGTAGCTGCACTTACTGGCTATCGGGCACTTGCATTCTTTGTGAGTTTGTGACGTGTGCTTTATTACACGTGTAAACAAACAAATATATGTAATAGGACACCTGTCGAAAATTGAATGGAGGTGCACGATAAGTGCGGTAGATCCGAACTCTTGTCTGTCAGGTTTATTGTACACTCCTGCGTGTTTTAGTTTTTATCGTGAGCTCATTTCACTTCTGTCGTCGAGACTCGAGATAGAGAGAGAGGTCGGAACCGGCAGCAATAATACCCGGGAAGGAAAGAAGAGATCTTCTTAAACTTCTTATATACCTGCCGTGTCCGTACGGACCCGCCACTATAAATAGCTGTACGCCGAAAGTCAGAAAGCGTTTCGTTCGGCGGTGCTCCGCTCCTCTTGTTGGAGTCTTTAGCGCTCCCTCTCCATCTCTTTGCAGAAATGGCGATGGCGAGGGCAAGCTCTGGCCTCGCTTATCCAGAGAGATTTTATGCCGCAGCTTCATATGCAGGGTTTGGCGGATCTCCGAGTTCTTCCAAAGGCGTGATCTCGAAGTTCCAGAACGACGTAGCATTGTTACTCTACGGACTGTATCAACAAGTAATCACTTAATTTCTGCGAAATATTTATTCTCTCACAGAGTTTCTTCCCTGGATCTAGTTTTCTGCTTCGAGAATTCCGGGATCGTTTACTAGTTTTTGCGTAAATGTAACTTTCAGGAACTTTGTTATTATCGTGTAGTATCATGCTGAAAACTGTTATTTCATGTCGGCTTGGGGCGGGCTGTTTTTTCCCCGTTGAGATTTAGGTAGATCTAGAATATGAATTGAAATTACAGTCGGTGGAATGTTGATCCAGTGTAGGCGAAGGCAGATCGGAAATGAATTAGTTCTGAGAATGAGGTTCTTGCGGGATTATGTATTGACTGTTTGTTAATTTGGGGCATTTCGTTGGATGCGCCAGGGAAACTGGGAAATTCCGAAATTAGGTGTCCTTGTTGGCTAATATTGTTTCAAACTGGGCTTATTTCAATGGTTCCTTAGTTTTGGCTTGTGAAGAGACACTGAAACAACTGAATTATTTTGAAACCACTTCCACTATCGCAGGCAACTGTAGGACCCTGTAATGTTCCGAAACCACGAGCTTGGAATCCTGTGGAGAGCAGCAAGTGGACGAGGTTTGTGTGCAGGATTTTGCATTGTTTTTTAATTCCGTTGTTTAATTTGCATAGTGTGATGTATGACGACCATGCAGACCTTCTGAAATTACTTGGCAGGTTAAGTTTTGAGTTCTTCTGGGGATAATTGTTAGACACATCGGTTTAATTGCCACTAGTGTGCCGTTTATTCTGAAGGCACTTCTTGATTGACGGATTATTTGAGCTATGCAACATGTTTTACCAATTTAGAAATTTCTCTGTATTTTTCTAATACAAATGGGATTGGATTGGTTGGTTTACTGGTATTCAATCACTGCATTAAAAATTTAAAATTAATTTATTTTCACAAATAAAATTTCAATAAGTGGATCTTGGTTAAATGAGGTACCCCCGCTTCTGAAGAAGTTAGCGACCACTATCAAAATATGGAAGAATATTTTCACATTTGCTTTGGTGTTAAAGAATAATCTGATTCCAATTTCACTACTACAACCATCAAACCTCACGACTTATGCATTACATCATTAAAAAGGAAAGAACTTCTGTTTTGTGAAGTGAAGTTTAAATTCAGTTAGAAAAGACCTTAATATAGTCATTTCTCAATTCAGTGAATAAATGGTTATTTTGTTGACATTTCACCATCATAACATTTTACAGTTCACCAATCACTAACCCTTAAAAATATTAGAATCCAATCATTGCATAAAAATTAATTCAATTTCATAAAATAGGTTTGAACCAGTGGATCATTATTGCACCCAGGTCCGAAGAAGTTATGTTGGTGATAAAGTCATTAGCTTCTGATTTTACTACTATAAATTCATGCTTTAGGCAATGTGTCAATGAAAAAGAAAAAAAAGTCTGTTTTGTAGGATGAAATTTAAATTCAAATAGCACGCTTAAAATACTCACCTTCCAATTCAGTGAAGTGAATGCCTGTTTCAATGACATTTTATCGTCATATCATTTTACAAATTCACTAATCACTAACCCTTAAAATCAGCAATTTTAATATTAATAAACCATATCATTGTAAAAAATGGCTGATAGAAGTTTTTTTTTTTTTGGTTTCTCTGTTCTGGTTATCATCAATAGCTGAATAATTGGTAAATAAATAATATATGTTGAATTGAACAAAATGAAAAGCTGAATTTTCTTGATCCCTCCTGAAAAGTTTCCACCTTTTCTATTGTTTGTTTCATTGAGTAATCAAATTGCTTAGAGTGGGTCACACATGGGGACAGCCTCGTAGCAGTTGAATATTGGGGATGCCTTAATATTGAATCTTAGTATTTGCACCTTGAATAGTGCTTGGCCTCTATAAAAAATTTTCCAAGTCCAAGCATCTAAGAAATATGTTCATGTTAAATAATGATCAATCGTTAAAGAATTGCCCAAGACATCCAACTATAGTACTTGGACACATTGTGTACTTACTTTGGGGAATGCAATTTGCAATATTTATTTGACTCATGGTGTGCAATATCCTATCCCCAACATTTTTCTAATTTTTCTCATGAAATTTCCTTTTTAGGGGGATCTAAAATGTCTATGAGTTGGATTTTATATAGTTGTAGTAGATAGGTTGTTGCAATGGAAAAGGATAATGAGAGATAGTACAATGACTACAATGCCTTTAAACTATTGCGTGAAGTGCTACAATATAACATTATTCCCCTTACATCTATCAACACCATGGACAAGGTTTCCATAATCACATGATTTAGGCAAGTAGTTACAATATTTATACCAAAAGAATTAGGGGAGTATCACAAGAAAAAAGTGATCTGTTACAAACAAGAAGGCCTTTTTGGTGTTTGTCACCTCATGCTTGATCTTTGTGCCTTGCAAGTTAGAATCAATATGCCGTCTATTAATCTCCTGTCAGCTAGCAACTAGCTTTTGGGAGTGGGCTTTTGATCATTTTTGGTGGCAGGTGGAGAGAGTCTGACAACCATGAATCCCTTTTCAAGGGATCCCTCTCTCTTTCTCCCACCATGAGAGGGAGAATCATGTTGGGATGAATCAGGTTACATCTTTATGGACAATTTGGGAAGATAGGAACAATAGAATCTTCAAAGACAGGACAAGAACTTTAAAATCAATCAAGGAAAGTATCCATACAAAAGCTGCCTATTAGATCAAAGCCTTAAAAGTTGTTGAAGCTTTTTTTATGCATCTGTTCAAATATAGTTGCTAATGCTGTGTCTCCCCTACCAATACAAGAAGGGATCTATGGGCATTTAGAGCATGTGGGATTAGGTGAACCACTTCCAGGAATCATAGGTGAGTTAAAGGGTCGCGACACACGACCGCCATTGGCTACCTTTGAATAGGGTACTTGCATGAAGATCTTGTCTTGCCCACCATTGGTGACAGAATACTTCTCTGTGAAGGTGGGAACATGAGTTGGATTAGGAACTTGAAATCAGTGATACAATTGTTTGAGCAAATGCCAAATCTTAAGATGAACTTGGAGAAAAGTTGCATAATGGGAGTGAGTGTGGAGAGAAGGGAGATTAGTATGCAGATACTCTAGGGTGTGCAATTTTGGAGTGGCCTGTACAGTACTTGGCCTTCCCCTAGGAGATAACCCCAGGAAAGCAAGCTTCTAGATTCCGGTGGTGGAAAGATTTGAGAAAGGACTTGCTTCTTGGAAGAAGAATTATTTCTCTTTGCGAGGAAGGATCACATTGATTAGGTCTACACTAGCTAATCTACCTGTCTATTTTTTGTTAGTATTCTAGGTCCCAACAGAGGTCTCTAACAATCTGGAAAAGTTGACGATGGACTTTTTGTGGGATCCAGGAGAGGAAAAGAGGGACCATAGGGTGGCGTGGGAGGTGGTTACTAGAAGTAAGAAACAAGGTCTTGGGATTGGAAATATAAGAAAAAAAAATACGGCTTTATTGGGGAAGTGGTTATGGAGGTTCCCTTTAGAGAAGGATCAGTTGTGGGCAAAGATAGTGGCTGGCATTCATGGTTGGGAGGACAATGGGTGGGATTTTGTAATTCTAGCAAGGACTACTAGTACTTCTCTGTGGAAAGCCATCCACGACCTTCTACTAGTAACCACCTCCCACACCACCCTATGGTCCCTCTTTTCCTCTCCTAGCTCCCACAAAAAGTCCCTCATCAGCTTTTCCAGTTTGTTAGTTTTCTCCCCTTGGGTTAGGTATGATTTGAACTCAGGAAACCTCATTAAATTTTGAGACAAACTTGGGTGGGGAATACTCCCTTAATGTACCAGTTCCCTTCTTTGTATGCTCTCTCTGACTTGAAAAATGAAACCATTTTTTCCTTCTTAGTTCCTTCTGATTTTGCTTCAGGATTTGGGTGGAATTTGGGATTGAGAAGGGTTATCAGGGATACAGATTTAGGTAACATTTTGAACCTTCTGGCCATCCTTGGAAACATTTTCTTGGATCCATCAAAGGAGGACAACAGATTTTGGACCTCCTCACCCTCAGACTCTTTTTCTTGTGCATCTCTATTCAAAATCTTCACTTAGCAACCTGCTCCTCCTGGTTTGTCTTTCCCTGTTAAAGAGGTATGGTGCAAGCCCATTCCTCCTCAGGTTGGGAGTTTTTGTTGGGAAACTTTCACGGAAAGAATCAACACAAGTGATCTGCTTCAAAGAAAGAGACCCAAGACTTGTTATCCTCGCATAGGTGTATTCTTTGCAAGGCAGATGGGAAATTTGGTTACCACCTTTTGGTATCTTGCCACTATGCTAAAACTGTATGGGAGTGGGTTTTCTCACTTTTTGGGTGTACTTGGAACTAGGGGTGTCAACTGGATTGGATTTGGTCCGATCCGGTCCAATCCAATGTGAGTCCATTACAAATGGACCTGGTCCAATCCAGTCCAATGAATATTTTGGACTAGTCCAAAGACTGTCCAATCTGTTCAAATTCCTGTTAATTTAGATTGGTTTCAACTCAAACTTGGTCCATTGACACCTATGTTGTTATCTTCTATCAATGGACCAGATATTGGCTCAATCCAATATAAATTTTTTATGGACGAACCAAGTCCAATCCAATATGTCATATTGGTCCGTCCAGTCTGTCCAAATTCAATATGTCTTATTGGTCCGCCCTATTCGTCCAAATGGATTTTGATTTGGACGGAGTCCAACCCGAAACCGGTCCTTTGATACCCCTACTTGGAAGCCCCCAATGAATGTACAAAGTTTGTTTTACTCTTCTTCAGTTGGTCAATGAAAAGAGGAAGGATCATGTGGAGGCGTCTGAGGGCTGCAGTGTGTTGGACCTTATGGGAAGAAAGAAACTCAAGAAAAATTTCAGAACATGAAAGAAACATTGATAACCTAATTGAGTTGATTCATATTAGGGTGGCACATTGGGTGAAATCTTTGGATTTATTCATAATAGACTTCACTGTGGATGACCTATTGAGAAGTTGGAAAGAGATAGCAAGTTCTGCCCAGGCTTGGAGACCTCCCCCATTAGGCTTCCTAAAACTGAATTTTGATGGCAACAGCCTTGGAAACCCAGGTTTGTCAGGTATTGGGGGAGTATTCAGGGATGAGGAGGGGATTGTTTCAGCTATCTATTCTGGCCCTATTGGAGAGGGTGACTCTCCAAGGGCTGAGGTCTTGGCGGCATTGGAGGCAGTTCAAAGAGCAAGGGAGTTGAACATTAGGAGACTGATAATTGAAAGGGACTTGGAGGTGGTAATAAGATGGCTAAGGAGACAAGACTGCTATGTGGAATTACAACAACGAAAGGAAAAAATTTAAATGGCTAGCAAATGAGATAAAATTCAGTTGGGTGAAGAGATCTGCTAAGTAATTTGCGAATGGGTTAGCAAAGAAAGGGGTGATTAGGGATTCTTTGTTTTGGGCTCATTTCTAATCCTATAATTTTGTTTGTTGGTTGCAAGGGAGTTAAGATAGCTTACTTCCCTCTGCTTGTATGTATACTTCTTATTTAATCTTAATGAAATTCTTGGTTATTGATAAAAAAACAAAAAAAAAAAGATCTTGTCTTGCCCAAAAGAAATGTCGAAGGAAGCTCAAGTTTGCAACGCCGAAAAGCACAGTTGCAGGAAGGAGAATCAGTTCAAGAGAAGGAAATTCGGCAAGAAAAAGTATCCCGGGCTTAACAGACCAAATTTTAAAAGGAGTGGAATAACAGGAAGGAGAATCTCGACTGAGGCTAGAGAAAGAAAGGGAGAAAGATGGATCTAGGTGATTGCCAAGTTTGAAAAAGGTCGGAAGAGGATCATAGGTGGAGCACTAGTGACTTTTGACGACTACACTCATTCTCCCGTGACTGGCGATGCTGGACATTTTTCTCGGGTTAGTAGGGATCCCAATGGATTCGTCGCTCCTCCAAACCCGGGGTTACAGTTTTGATTCCCCTAGAGGTTAGATGTGAACCTGGAAAACCAAATCTGATGGCTCCAGAAGAGCTTGTCTCTGCGGAATCAGAGAGGTTGGAAGGGGGGGAGGAGGCAGTTTGGAAAAGGAGTGTTAGTGCCAATGTTGAACTGGAAAGTAAAGGTGAGGTTGGAGGAAAGGGAGTTTCAGATGGTGATGAATCCATTGAAGGGAAAGGCGAAAACTTTCTCAAGGATCGTATGCATTACGAGGAGATAAAGGTTGATAGGTTGGGTGTTGATTTGGGTTGAGGAAGCAAACTTGAGGGGAAGGAGGAGGAACAGACTAATGGGATAATCTGCAAGAAATTAAGTAATTTGAGAAACCATAACATTGTACATGTGATAGCTTTTTTCAAAGCTAAAAACTCAGCTTGGTGGGGGCAGGACCTAAAAGAAATGCAAAGGGGTGTACGGGAGGAAAAGAGAGAGGCAAGGGGATACTTGGTATTGATCATAGGGGGGCAATGAAGCAAGTTCAGTCATTGGTCCCCCTTTTGGTGAAGGAACATCAGGAGAACAAGCTGAGCGGTGTTGTGTCTGACCCTGATGAGAACAGGTTGCAGTAGAGTTGTGATATTATTGACAGAGATTCAGGTGATGCAGGCTATGCAGCTCTCTAGAAAATAGTGGATAGAGAGGTTACGATTGGGAAAAGCCTGGGTCTGTTTTTCTGGGGTGGTGAGGGGTTTGCTAGGATGGCCTTTGAGGAATTTGAGAAGAGAAAAAAGGAAGAGAAATTGAAGAAAAAAGTCCATCCGAAAGGAACTAAGGGATGGGATGAGGATGCCTCAGCCCAGGAGGATATTCTCACGGATGAAGACTGAGGGTGGTGTTTCAGGAAGGGGTTTTGATTTGGGTCAGCTGATGGGCCCGTGGTCTTTGTTTCAATGGGGATCTGCTTTGGATTGGTTCCTGGGTACTTCACTCAGATTGGTCGGGTTTTCATGTTTGTAAGCTGTGGGGTATTTGGGACATCTTGGGTGTATGGGGCTGTTATTGTTTCTTGGTGATATCTTATCACCTCAAATGTATTTCTTTTCCTTTTTATTTTTAATATTTTTTTATCTTTATCGTTAAAAAAAGATTTGATTAGAGGGTGGAGTACAGCTGCAGCTACTAGTACCTGTAGGGATTTGATCTCAGTGCATTGGGCTCCACCAAATGAAGGAAAAGTAAAATAACTTTGACAGGTATAGTTTGGGTAAACACCGGAGAGTTGGGAACTGGGGGGGTTTTTATCGACCACAAGAGGGAATATTCTTGTCCTGTATTCAGGCCCCATTGGGAAATGAAATTCTATCAAGGCTGAACTGAAAGCTGCATTGCAAGGCTTCAGATTAGTAAGAACCTAAACCCTGAGAAACTAGTTGTGGAAGGTGACTCAAAGGTGGTGATAAAGTAGCTCAAATATAACAATGAAGGACCATGGCAGCACTGGAATGATTTAAAAGAATTAAATGTGGTGGAAGATGCCATGGCCAGATAAGGAGTACATAGAAAACAATTTTTTTGGGGGTACTAGAATGACAGGGGCAGGGGCCAGCCTCACTAATTGAATGTTGGGCATTCTTGTACTATATGTAATTCAACCATTTTTTTCTTGTATTTAATGAAATAAGTTTTACTGTTACTGATAAAAAAAAGGAAGTGATCTGTTACATGATGAAGGGTCCTGAAGGGCTAGAGGCATACCAAAAGGAGATTTGGTTGAAGGAATGAGAAATGATTTAAAGGCCTAAAACTTAACAATGGATATGGCACTGAACAGAGCAGAATGCTGGAATAGGATTCATGAAGTCATTCCCATTTAGTTTGGACAAGGCTTATTTGAGTTGAGTTGAGTGTTACAAGAAAGAGATTAGAAGACTGAAATTTATGTTATAATTATACTTTTTTTGTCTTTTAAAAGAAAAGAAAAATTTATTAATAATTAAAAGGAGGGGGAGGGGGACATGAGACCTTACCCTTGAAACAAAAATAGGAGTCGGAGCTTGATACAAAGGAAAAGCTAAACAAACAAAAGAACAAAAGTAACTTAAGAGTAACGGGGGTGGTAACCTTTGTTTATTCTAGAGGATTTACGAACATTTCCTGATTGAGGTATCTCCTGGATACTCTTGGATTTAGAGTTATTTTTCTTCATCTTGCTTTCCACTGTCACCCAATCCTAATTTGAGCCATTTGTCTCATTGGGTAAATATTTTTTCAATTGGGTTCTCATCCATAGGATCACCTTTCTTTGCAGGACTGGCCATAAGCTTTGTAACGACAAGATCTACTAAAAAGGAAGTTCACATTGTCATGGATTCCATTCTCTTGATTGTCATGACTCCATTGGTTTACCCTTGGCTAAGGCTAAGGAAAATACAACCTTTCATCATCACATTCTTTTTCATTTTCTTGTTCCATTTCCATCATATCTTGGATTTTGTGTTAGAAAGCTTCTGATTACCTTCCTTTGCTTGATCTTCCTATTCCTTCTCTGAGCCCCTATCAGCATTTTGTTGAATACCTTTGTGCCAACCTCTGCTCTGCCTTGCATTGTTTCGAGACTTGTGTAAGTTTATCCTGATCTGCACCATTGCTCACAGATTGATTTTCCTGGACACCCGACATGTCCCCAAGTATAGCAAGTCAATCCTCTGGAATATTGTCTAGGGATTTAGCAACAAATATTGGCTCTCACTCTCCCTTTGTGGTCTAAATAACCAGATCAGTTACACCAGTAGTAAGGTGGTTCCATCTTTTACAACTTTGACTTCATCTGGATCTCATGTAGCTTTTATTCATTTTTTGATGCCTTGAATTTTTTTGATCATTAAAAGTTCAATTTTTATTGATATGGATGAAAGAATGGTACGTATATCATTGTACCTAGCACCGTAATCCATGCTAGCCACCCCATTGCTTTCTTTGGGCATCAAACCCCAACACAACCAATACCTATTAGCACCTTGCCTAAACTAGCCCATCTGCTAGCCTATTGGCCGATTTTGGAGTTCATTTATAGATAGTTCTTAGTTTTGTTCCATGGACCTGTCTTCTTCTTGCATAACCACTTGACCAGCAAACTACATTTTGAGTCCCCTTCTACCTCTCGAGTTTCTGTTACCAAGGATGAAGCAAGCCTCAGCCCATGTAGAACTGCCATCAACTCTGCTCTAATTGAGTTCCAATGTCCTATCGATCTTGAATATAGGGCCAATATGCTTACTTCGCTGTTTCTAAAGGCTTCCCCTATTCCGGATCTTTCTGTGTTTCCCAAACTGCAGCCATCAAATTCAGCTTTATGGAAATTCAACTTTTTTCTTTTGGGGTGTGGGGTGTAAAGGCAATTGGGAGGATTCCATTGAAGCATTGAAATTTATCTCAAAATCAAAATTCCAAACCTTTTTTGCCAGGTTCCCCAAAACGTATGCTAGAAGTATACCTATCTGCTTCCTGCTTAACAAATTACCAAACTCAAACTGAGGTTGTCCCATAACAAGCCTTAATCTGATTTTGAGAATCTTCACTGGCCTCTAGTGCTGATAAAATACCTGTACTTGGGTTTATGACTCTTCTCCCCAAGGTAAAAACCTAGTATTCCTTCTCATGCAAACAGCTTAATGGTCCTTTGTAACCATTATTTAAATCTCATCATCCTGAACCTCTTTTTAGGAATACCTTGTTGCAAGTTCTAAAGTTGCACTCTGCTCTGCAACTCCGACAGCGCTTCTGTTTTATACATGATTTTTTTCCTCCTAATATACCTTAGAGTATATTCTAGTCCAAGACATTCTCATAGCTTATTTTACCCACATATTATACTGGTAGAGTGGTTATAGGAACAACATAAACACCTCTTCCCAGATGCCTTTCTGATAATCTCCTAGAATTTTATTGGCTTACATGCAAAATAATTGTATGTTTGGAACTTTTTTCATGGACATAATTTTATTACTACAAGAAGCTGCAGTTGATCTCATCTGACATGTTAACAAATGAGGTTTTGAGAATACTGATAAGAAAAGGTTAGAAAAATTATCTACTGAGTCTAGGTGGTGTTTTCTTTAATTCTTCCTTAACTTTTATTTTTAAATGAATTTGATAACCATAATGTCTTTATATAATTTCTTCATCAAGCTGTACCATAGAAACTTTTATCTGACACTTGTATAAAGAGCATTGGTTTTAAAGTAAAAGAAGGAAAGGAATCATGTCTATTTACACTTAAGGTTCCATTGATCAATTAATCTTCATGTGTTTTTATATCTGCAATCATTATGTGTCTAATTCCTTCATCATTTTTTTTTATTTTCTTAATTATTGAATTCTGAAAGATGTTTCTGTTGCTATAGTTGGAATGGGCTTGGAAACATGGCTTCAACAGAGGCGATGCGCCTTTTTGTGAAAATCCTGGAGGTACAGAAAGTTAAGATTCATTTTGTTGCAATGTATTTTAGACTCTCCAATAGCTGACTGTTTTTGTATCATTGGTTTGAGTAGGAAGAAGATCCGGGGTGGTATTCAAGAGTTCCTGAGTATGTTGTCGAGCCTGTTGTAGATGTGGAGATGAATGTGAGTTCAAATTTATACACATTGGACGTCCCTCCTCTCCCTCCCTCTCTCTCCACCAGAAAATAAACACAAGTTATGAATACGAGTTTGTGTTTGTTGAACTCGCAAAGATGACAATGGAGCTGCCGTGTACAAATATCCAAAATCTGGTTCTCTATGGGTTGCCCTTTCAAGTCACTAGATTTATCAATAATCTATAATGGGAATCTCAAGAACCTTATTGCAGGTTCTGTTTTACACTATAATCTTATGATTATGGATTCATGTTAATAATGGAAACACCTAGAGTGCTTGGTTTTTATCTATTTCAAGCTCTGAGTCATACATTTTATATGATTTTTCTTCTTGTTAGGAGATCCATGTTGGAACATCATATATCCTGTTCCCATGTTGTCTCTGGAGGAGAAAAACTGGTGAATGTGTACATTTTTATATGCTTTTCTCCTTGTTAGGAGATCCATATTGAAACACCGTGTATCCTGGTGAATATGCTTGCCTAGTGCTCAAATAGGGGCATCTGTCTTTTGTATTTTCCAGATAGTTCTCCTGTTTTCCAGTTCTTTTTGTGAATGCTTATATATATATATATATATATATATATATATATATATATATTTCCAATTCCATACCCTTCTAGCCAGGAAAAAGTGAACAAGGCACTATTAATTATAACAACCATGCTTTTAAGCAAACAATTTTTTTTTGGTAGGGCTGCCTACCATCTTGCTGTTTTCACAGTGGAGGCCATATTTTACTATGTTTTGATTATTATTTTTTCAGACTCAAAAATTTGAAGTTGTCACTCAGAATGGGGACTCTTTTCCTGAGCCAAAGACTATTTCCGCTGAAAATGGGAGTCTATTGGAGACTCAAGATAAGGATGTTGTCTTGGAGGGCCTTGGTTCAGTTGAGGTTTATGATCAATGGATTGCACCTTCTATATCTGGTCAACGTCCAAAAGCCCGATATGAGGTATCGATCCTCTTTTGAGCACTCTTAATGCTCTGTTCATGTTCTTATTATGTGCTGCTTTTGTATCAAAAAATGTGAACCATTCTTTTACTGAGTCCTTTCAATCTTTGTAGCACGGAGCAGCAGTGGTTCAAGATAAAATGTATATTTTTGGTGGAAACCATAATGGTCGTTACCTTAATGATCTCCAGGTATGTTTTCTATTTGCTTGTAGTGGTAGTTGCCTTTTTGCAACATTTGTGTAAATAGTGAGCCATTTTTTGAACTTTTTTAATACATATACATACATATTTATGACCAGCTATTAGTTGAACCTGTATTGTCTCTTATAATGTATGAAGGAATTATATCAGGGCCTATTGTTAATGGGGATTCCATGAGAGCTGAATTGTCAGGGAACCAAAAGGTGGAAGGGGACTCTAGGGTGAGAACAATAGGCAAGAATTGTGGCAATATCAACATATAGGGCAGCCCAGTGCATGAGTCTCCTGCCAATGTGGGGTCTGGGGAGGGACAGATGTACCCTGGTCACCCAGGTTGCAATGGAGCAACCCAACCGTTGCGCCAAGGCCCACCCTCTGGCAATATCAACATATCACCCTGCACATACAGAGAAGCTGTTTCCAAGGTTTGAACCCTGGTCACCCAGGTTACAATGGAGCAACCCAACCGTTGCACCAAGGCCCACCCTCTGACAATATCAACATATCATGAGAGATAAAACACTTTCTCTGGAAATGGGATTAAAGGCCAGAATATGGTTTTGCTGCTACTTTATCCAAGGAAGGGGTAAATATAAACACCATTACCTAATGTTGTCCCAGCTATCTGGAGTCTTGGGAGGAGTAGACTGGATCCTAACCTTCTTCTTATCTTCTTCTTCTCTTCTTTTATTGTCACAAAGTGGTTACTCAGACCTGAACCCCCATTCATGCTTGTTGGCCAGAGATTTTACCATTACACCAAGGGACTGTTTGATAACAATTGAAGTTGATGAACAATGACTTGTTGGTTTGTCCTTTAATGATTAAATTATTAAGGAGGTCCTAAGCTCGTTAATGGCCATAACTGAAGTTGAGTGTTGACAAATATTTCGGTGGATTGGGAGATTATGTGGGAGGATCTTGTTTCCAAAGCATTGGTTAGAGTTACTTTGGATCATTGCCCTATTTGTCTAACCCAAGGAACATTGCTTGGTGGCCCCTCTTCTTTCAGGTTTGAAAACATGTGGCTAGAGGATCCCACCTTTGTTGAGAATATCAACTGTTGGTGGAGGGAGCTAGAGAGAGGATGAGGTAAGAAAGAGATAAATTTCTTGAGGAGACTAAGGGTTTTAAAAGAGAAAATAAAGGAATGGAACAAGAACCTCTTTGGGAAGGTGGAGGAGTCAAAAGGAAAAATTCTGTCAAGAATTGAGGAGTTAGATAAAAAAGAAGCTCTTAGATTGTTGAGTAGCGAAGGGAGAGAGGAAAGGTGGAAGCTAAAATATGATTTAGAAGAGATCCTTAGAAAGGAAGAGATTTCGCGGAGGCAGACGTCTAGATGCAAATGGCTCCTAGAAGGGGATGGCAATACAAGATTTTTTCACTCCTTATCCCGTGGAAGAAGAAGAAAAAGCCAGATTGATAGATTGGAGGTGGATGGCATAGAGACTACCAAGGAAGAAGTGATTAATGACCTTTGTTGACCATTTTAAGAGTGTTTATCTGAACCAGGGGGAGAGAAGCCCATTGCCTCCAGATCTTCAGTGGGATAAGGTGTCTGAAGCTGAGGCAAAAGCTTTGGAGAGTGTTTTTACTTCAGAGGAAATAAAAGAGGCAATCTTCCCAATGGATAGGTCAAAGGCCCCTGGGCCGGATGGTTTCTCCATGGCCTTTTTTCAATAGTGCTCCAGATCTTCAGTGGGATAAGGTGTCTGAAACTGAGGCAAAAGCTTTGGAGAGTGTTTTTACTTCAGAGGAAATAAAAGAGGCAATCTTCCCAATGGATAGGTCAAAGGCCCCTGGGCCGGATGGTTTCTCCATGGCCTTTTTTCAATAGTGTTGGGAGTTGATCAAAAGAGACCTTGAAGTTTTCAATGAATTCTTTCTGGAAGGGGAAATTTCCCGAGGAATAAACTCAACTTCCATTGCTTTAATCCCTAAGAAGAAGGAAGCAAAAGTTCCCAAGGATTTCAGACCTGTTAGCCATGTGGGTAGTCTCTATAAAATCATAGTGCTAGCAAGGAGACTAAAGAGGGGGTGTTACTAGCGGAAATCTCACAACAACAAGCAGCCTTTGTTGAAGGGAGACAAATTGTAGACCCGATCCTGGTGGCCAATGAATGTGTTGTAGAAAAGAGGAGGAAAGGGAAGGGTTTGGTGTGTAAGCTGGACATAGAGAAGGCCTATGACTTTGTGGATTGGTCTTTCCTCTTGGTAGTCATGGAGAAAGTTGGGTTAGGGGAGAGGTGGAGGAAGTGGATGAAGGGTTGTCTAAGGTCTGTACAATATTCGATTTTGATTAATGGTGTGGCAAGAGATTACTTTCTAGCTAAAAGGGGATTGAGGAAAGGGGACCTCCTTTCTCCTTTTCTTTCACATCAATTGCAGATGTCCCAAGCAGGATGATTTTGATGGCAGATCAGAATAATCTGTTTAAAGGCTGGACGGTAGGAAGCTAGGAGGTTGCTGTAACTCATTTGCAGTTTGCTGATGATACCATTCTATTTCGTGAGGAAGGCAACCTTGAATCTGCTTCAAATCTGCGAGAAGTCATTAGTTCCTTTGAATCAGTCTCCACTTTGAAGATTAATTGGGTAAAGAGTTGTGTAGCAGGGATAAATCTGGATGATGAAAGTCTGAGGGTGATAGCAGAGATGTTAGGGTGTGAGATCAAACAATGGCCTTTAGAGTACCTAGGTTTACCCTTGGGTGGACACCCTAGATCAGAGGTTTTCTGGAAACTAGTGGTGGAGAGATTTATGAAGAAATTGGCTATGTGGAAGAGAAATTAGTTATCCATTGGTGGAAGGATAACCTTAATTAGAGCATCATTAGTGAACCTCCTAGTTTATTTCTTGTCCACTTTAGAGTCCCAGTGAGGGTAGCAAGGGAGTTAGAGAAACTTATGAGGGACTTTCTCTGGGAGCCCAAGAATGAAAAGAGAGACCATCTAGTAAAGTGGGAAGAAGTTTGCAAGACAAAAGAAGAGGGAGGTTTAGGGTTGGGGAATTTAATTCACAGGAATTCTTCGTTGCTAGGAAAGCGGCTTTGGAGGTTTCCATTGGAAGAAACAGGCTGTGGCACAAGGTTATTGAAAGCATTCATGGGCTAAGAATAATGGCTGCAATGCAAAGGTTGCTTCGACATCTACCTTGAACTCTCCTTGAAAAGCAATTCAAGAGGTATATCCAACTTTTCTTAATTTCATTAGTCATGATGTGGGTTGTGGTTCTAGGGTTCTGTTTTGGGAAGACCTTTGGTGGGGTGACTCTCCTTTTTGTTCTATTTTCCCCGATCTTTACTTGATTTTTGACTATAAGAAGAGACCTATCTCAAGTTTCATCACCTTTTCTCAATCCGGTGCGAATTGGGACTTTTGGTTTGGGAGAGGTCTAAGGGATTGTGAGTGTGAAAGGTTATTAATCCTTTTTGATAACCTCAATTCAGATTTTCTAGTCCAATCTTTGGAGGACACTAGAGTCTGGTCCACTTCTTCCGATGTCTCTTTTTCCTGTGTTGCATTCTTTAACTCCCTTCCCTTGTGCATATTCTTCTGGGGGGGATTTTTTGGTGAAAGAGGTTTGGAGTAAGCCCATTCCACCCAAAGTTCAAACTCTTTGATGGGAAATGTTCCTTGGAAAGGTGAACACCTGTGATATGCTTCAAATGAGGAGGCCTCATATGTGCCTCTCCCTCATGTGTGCTTCCTTTGTTTTGTGAATGGTGAATCCCTCTCTCACTTACTGATCCACTGTCCTTATGTGCTTTTTGTTTGGAAGTCTATTTGCTCTCTGTTTGGTTGCAGGCGGAGCTCCCCACAGGATGTAGTGAGCCTCTTCAACCCAAACTTCCTAATGCAGCCGACAAAGGGAAGAACAATGTGGATATCAGTGAGGGCAGCTGTGGCATGGACAATTTGGGGGGAAAGGAATGCAAGAATATTTAATGGCAAATGCAGGCTGTAGTCATATGAGACTACTGACAGCCCAAGCTGTGGTGTATAATCAACAGGAAATTAAGAGGATGAAAAGAGAGAATGAGAGGAGAAAGAGAAAAGAAGAGAAGAAGATTTCGAAGGAAGGGTTTCAGAAAAGAAGAGGATGCTTAATCTGCCGCCCCCCTCTTTCTATTTATATTAATTCTGAAGTAAGGATAAGACTGCTTACATGGCAAAATTAAAATCCTAATAAAAGACAACAATTAAAGTCCTAATAAAAGATTAAAGTCCTAATAAAAGAGTAACAACTAATTGTGGACTGACACTTAAATAACTAGTAGTTGTATACGAGTACAATAGAAAGAGGTGGGGACCACATCAGTGGTTTCTACACAGACCAAAAGAAGAGTTGGTGGAAGCTGGAAAGATAAAAGTTGCTCATTGGATAAAAACACTCAAGCTGTTCTAAAGCTTCTCTGTGGCTGATATCCTGTGGGCTTGGAAAGAAGTGGCATGTTCAACTAAGAAGAAAGAAAAGATGGTGATGGAATGGAAACCCCCTGCCAATAAGTTAAAGTTTGAACTTTGATGGCAGTTCCATAGGGAATCCGGGATTGGCAGGTATAGGGGGTGTTTTCAGAGACTCAACAAACAATGTTCTGGCTATGTATTCAGGGCCTGTAGGGGAAGGTGACTCCATAAAGGCTGAGCTTCATGCTCTTTTGCAGGGATTAAAACTAGCCAAACAAGCAGATTTTAAAATTTTGGAGGTTGAAGGAGATTCAAAACTGGTGATTTCTTGGTCCAGTTTCAGAGGTAACGCTCCCTGGATTTATAGACATTCCTTGCGAGAGATTGAAAGTTTAGCAAGGGAGCTCAATGCCACTTTCACTTGGATTAGGACTGCAAATGGGATGCTGACTTGCTAGCAAAACAAGGAGTGTATAGACGAGATCTATTCTGGGCAGTTTTGTAATTCTTTTCAATTGTTGTGTTTGTATTCTCCTGCTGGCTGTATATTTTTTTCAACTTAATAAAATTTATTCTTCTTTACTGATAATATTTTATTAATTAATTAATTTAGTGAATGACAAAGCAATCAGTCATTCAGTTCAGCCACTTCAACCTTTACTGAACAGCCCTCAGACAATGGAGGGTACTGTTATATACTCACTAATAGTAATCACTACAGGAAGGGGCTAGGTGGTAGTAGAAGTTAGCCACTTTCTTTTGGAGTGCTTGGTACTTTTTGTACATAACACATTCTTTTTCCACAAATGAATAAATTTTACTGTTGGTTTCCAATAAAAAAATGTATGAAGGAACTATTGCTCCAGAATTATTATGTACCGGATTCCTGTATTAATGTAGGAGATTCTCAATGCACACATGCACAGATTTGTGGTTGTAGATAATTATTTTATTTACCTTGCCTTTTGGCCATATATGATACTTGGATACCTATACAGTGGTGTCATGTCACGTCGAGTTAGATACTTCAAGTTTTAGTGTAAAATCTATATTTTGTCTAGTTGTGTTCTTGCCATATTTGGATAGCATAGGTTGCCAGTGCTAAGTTAACTAGTTTTTCAGTTTCGCTTATGTGCCCAGGTTGCCATAGATAAGATTTTCCTTCAACTTTGGGTGAATGCAGGTTTTGGATTTGAGAAGTTTGACATGGTCCAAGGTAGAGATTAGGGCGGGAACTGAGTCTTCAGAATCTTCATCTCCAGTACTATCGGCCCCATGTGCTGGTCATTCCTTGGTTAGTGTGTTATGAGGTTTTGAATTTGCTAGTTTTCTAACTTACATGTGAGGTTCTGCAAGGAACTAGTAAATCGGTTGTGTGTAATACTCAGAATTCAGTGTGATGCCAATGTCCACTTTTAGTGAATGTTTTTGACTGGTACATGACCCTTTTTTAGTGGATAGTGGCATTAGTTCATCATTTATTTTTCCTGTAGATACCGTGGGAAAATAAACTTCTTTCCATTGCGGGACATACAAAGGACCCTTCTGAGACTGTAACAGGTAATCATATTGTTTTCTTGTCCATATAGTCATATTTTAACTTAGCAACGTGCCATCTTTCTTATGCTTTTTACTTATTCTAATTTGTTTTCTCATGACAGTGAAGGCGTTCGATCTGCAAATGTGTACGTGGTCAACCCTAACGACTTATGGAAAAGCACCGGTATTTTATACACATTTCCCCCCTCCCCTAACAAAAAATAATAATGGAACCATATGAATTGTAAGTATGGCTTTATCAGGGTTGGATGATTTCCCACTAACATCTAGAGTTCAGGATCCCACTAAAAACATAATTTTGATAAAAACTTCAAAATGCATGATTAGATTTTAAGTATTTTGTGTGCTGTTTTGTGATTGCATTTCTTTACGAGGAAAATTTTTATTTCTTGAAGTACCATCTTGCCTACCTCATTTCACTTGGTTTGTTATTTCTCTGTTTCCATGATATTTTTGTTTGTTTCATATATATTTACTTACATTTTACAGGTCTCACGTGGTGGTCAGTCAGTCACTCTAGTTGGTACAACATTAGTCATGTTTGGTGGTGAAGATGCAAAGAGATCTCTCCTGAACGATCTGCATGTTCTTGATCTTGAGACCATGACCTGGGATGAAATTGATGCTGTGTAAGACTCTTCTCTTGAATTGAAAAACTCACATTTGTGCCCCCTATTAGAAACCAATGATACAGAATGAGTTCAGAACAAATGTCCCAGTGGTTCTCTAATGCTTCCATTTAGAAATACTTGCAGCCCCATATCTTCAATGTGTTTGAAGTTTGAACACTTCCACCCCTTTATTAACACAATGTATGATGACTGTTGCCACTCCCTTATAAATTGATGTGATTTTATCTATTTATTTGCCTTTTCTTTCTCCTTGTTAATCATATATCTACTCTTATTGTCTTCAAAAATTACTCTTCTCAAATATCTTCTTTATTTGTACCTAATACAAACTTCAGACCAACTCATGGAGCTAATTGTACCTTGTAAGAGAATGACCATATTAGGTTTTAATTTCAATGAAACTGGAATCTTACTTACCTTCATTATTTTGTAGGGGAGTCCCTCCTTCTCCAAGGTCAGATCATGCTGCTGCAGTGCATGCAGAGCGGTACCTTCTTATCTTTGGTGGGGGTTCACATGCTACATGCTTTAATGATCTGCATGTTCTTGACTTGCAGAGTGTAAGCTATCTGCTTTCTCTGGCACCTGTCTAATTGCATTTTATGGAATGTTATCATTGACAGTGTTCATGTTATGGATGTTGCAGATGGAATGGTCAAGACCAACTCAACAAGGTGAAATACCAACTCCACGGGCTGGACATGCAGGTGTTACAGTTGGAGAGAACTGGTTCATTGTTGGTGGAGGTGATAATAAGAGTGGTATGTTATCGTGTATTTCGATTTCTGGTCATGAAAGCTTTTGTCTTTTTGTATCATAGGACTTATTGGTAAATGATTGCTGGTTCTTGACAAACACACTAGTGCAAAAAGATACTGTAGACATTGCTGTTTTTTTGATATCATGATGTGTGTACTGTATGTCTGTATCTATGGTGTTTCATCTGTAAGCTATGTATCTTTATCTCTTTGTTTTGACTTGCTTTGATTGGAGGGGTCTTATAACCTTTTATTTCAACAATAGGCTGCATTTGGTAAGAGTGCAAATGCAGAACTAAAGTGAATTTGCACACTATGGTTTGGTTTTTCTGGCTTTGGTAAGCATGTGTTTTATACTTAAAATGAAGATAAATTTGTTTTTGCACTCAAAATGAGAGCAGAGTTTGCTTCCAAAAAATGGAAGCAAACTTTGTACTCAAAGTTAAAGTTGGTCAAAGTAAAATATGTTGATTCCAGCCTTGAGATTCGTATTTGCACCCATCAGAACCCAACAAGACACTGTAAATTTATGAGTGAAAAACTGAACTGGGTTTGCATCTTTCTTTTTGAACAAATTTGCTTTTGCATCAGTGCATGGTGCATTCACTTTTGCACACTTATAAACACAACTATTACTGTATTGAGTTTTAATAGTAAGAAAAAAGGAAGTAAAGTTTGCCCCAAGGTTTATGAATGTTCAGCTGTTTGTTCCCATTTGTATGGTTATGAACATGAACTTTCTATCAAGAGATCTTCGCTCGATTCTGGAAGGTGATTCGAAGGTGGTGGTTAGTTGGTTGAAGACAGAGGACAGTGGTTTGTGGAACTTTAACAATGAAAAAAAAACAGTTCTTATGGCTGGGTAGGGACATTGAGATTCGGTACAGCTAGGTGAAGAGGAGTGGCAACTCATTTGCAGATGGGTTGGCCAATCAAGGAGTGAATAGGGAAGCTGTTTTTTGGGCTAGTTTTTAATATTTTTCTTTGCATTCCCTGTGTTTTCTGTTTTTGGGGAGCTAAGTTATTTTATCTCCCCCTTCGTATACTTATTCCCTCTCTTCTCTTAATTTAATGAAGATGATGTTATTGATAAAAAAAAGAGATCTTCGCTTGACAGTAAATTTTGTCGATAAGAACCAATACCTCTTCTTTATCATGTTCCAATGGGCCCGAGAAAGCAAAATAGTTTATCAAAGTTGGGTTTGGTTGCCACTGTCTAGTAATTCCTTAGCATATCATCTGATGGAACCAATCCCATTCCTTAGTTGCCACTTGCCACTTGCCACCTCTAAACAAGCAATTCTGACCTTGATTCTTCCAGTTAAACATATTCTAGAAAGTTTCTTTTTTAATATAGTTCAAATTAAAGTATGCATTGCAATTATTGACATTAAGTATTCTCCTCTGACCCTAGAAAAAGCTACCATTATGTCATCATGTCAGTTTTTTAAGAGGAAAATGAAGGTAATTTCTAAAACCTAAGAAAGTGGGAACAAATCATCCTAGTTCATCACATTGAATGAGTAAATAGATTCCTTACCTCTTGTATTTACAAACAAATGTGAAGGGGAATGACCTAGGGGTGCATGAGGAATCTTAGCTCTACAAATGACCATAAAGAAAGATTACCTGCTTATCCCACTTTCCAATTTAAAAGAAGAAAGCCAAATGTTATTTACATCCCAAGGAATGCCAAGGCTTAGTTAAGTTGTCAAATAGAGTTCAATTTTTTTTTTTTGTTTGTATTTGGTTATTGAACTTTCTGAATGCAAATGTGTAAATGAGTAGTGAGGGAAGACAGAGCTAAAAATGTCAGCACTTTTGAGTTTTGATTCTGAGGAACTACGCTGCATTTTTATATTAACACTTGAAATTCATACTCATGCCTTTCACTTTCTTGTAGCAGGTGTCTCAGAAACTATTGTCCTTAACATGTCTACACTTATTTGGTCAGTTGTAACTACTGTTCAAGGTCGTGTGCCGCTTGCTAGTGAGGTATGTTCCTCTAAATCTCTTTCCCTTTTGGTAAGGCTGCATTTGGAACTGACGTAAAATGTCATTGGTGTAAAAGTACATCAAACTGTTGGCATGTGACCGCTTGAATTTCGAAAAGTGTGACGAGAAAAGCAGAATTTTACATCGATTTTATCAATGTAAAACTCTGCTTTAGATGAAGTTTTATGTCAATTTACGATGTAAAACTTCACTCCATCGTAACGCACACAAAACCGAACCAGAGTGGAGTTTTACATTGATCTTGATTTACACTCCTTCCAAACGCCAACAAAACCAAACCGGTGTAAATATTTACATCGTTCTTGATTTACATCGCTTCCAAACACAACCTAAGGAAAAACAATTTAAAGAGAAAGGATGAGGAGATGGTGCATAGCAAAGACGTACTTATTAACCTGAGTCAAGCAAAATTTTAAATGTCTTTCATCTGAATAGCTTTGAATAAGAAATTCAGAATCATCAAATTTAGATGAATTAAAAGCATATTTTATTACATAAATGTGAATTTATGGGAAGGAAAAGAACTGCAATGAGAAGAGGAAATTCAAATGGTTAACAAAAAACATTAAGGGGTTTATAGGGACTCTTTGTTTTGGGCTATTTTGTAACTGACTTTTTGTTTTGTTGTTTTGTATGGTGAGATAAGAGTGTTTATCTCCCTTCTCTTGTACCTGTGTTTTTTATCTATTTTAATAAAATCTGCGAGTTATTGATAAAAAAAAGGAAAAGAACTGGAATGGAACTTTTGTTTTTTAATGGATCATATTATCTGCCGTGTGTATGTGCATATATTATACATTCCATTGGAGGTCACATCCTAATTGTTGCAGTGTGTACAAATATGTTCCTAAAACATCATATCACTGTAAAAATTTGTTTTGATTTTGGATGTCAACTACTTGAAATCCTAATTGCAGTATGCAACTTCTACAATGCAAATGCTTAGGGACTGCACATTGTGGTTTCATAATGATTTTTTGTTCTTTGTATTTTTATTTTTTCATCAGTAATAAAGAATGTAATTAATTTAATGCAATAAATTGGATGATAAATGATGGATATACATGACAGCAGGTGTCTCCAAAACATTGCCATTTAAGTACCATCAGGCTTGAGATTGGGATAGCTGAGTTACATGCCCTGATTTGAAATAGATGCTTAACTCCTAAAAACAAGCTAAAAATTTTCAAGTGCATATGTTCAGAAAGTACTCATTAACTCTCCCCAGAAGACAAGACTTGAGTGAGCATAGTTGTAGAAAGCCACAAGGCTACTAGACAATGTATAATGTCACAGAAAGATTAGCATGGGAAGATAATCCTCCAATACAACTCAGTATGAGTGACTCCAGCCATGACCATATCATCTGTTAATGAACTATCCTACCTTTGGATGCATCTGAATGGGTTGCTTATTCTAGGTGCAAATGCTCTAGCCTTTATGTTGTGATGGAGCCTGATTTTGGGCATTTAGATGATTCTTTCTCAGAACTGATCTAACCTTTAAATGGTCAAGGGCTATTTAATAAAAGTTACAGAGTTCAAATATGAATGAAGACCTTTGTTTCTAAACATGGATTGAACTGTTACCCTTGCTTTATTGGAGATCAACATGCATTTTGGAAAGGACTAACTTTGGATGCATCTGAATGGGTTGCTTATTCTAGGTGCAAATGCTCTAGCCTTTATGTTGTGATGGAGCCTGATTTTGGGCATTTAGATGATTCTTTCTCAGAACTGATCTAACCTTTAAATGGTCAAGGACTATTTAATAAAAGTTACAGAGTTCAAATATGAATGAAGACCTTTGTTTCTAAACATGGATTGAACTGTTACCCTTGCTTTATTGGAGATCAACATGCATTTTGGAAAGGACTAACTTACACTGGTTTGCTAGAATTATCAAATTGTTTTTGTTGCCAGCAGTAGACTTTAAATGCTTATCCATTATTAAGGCTGCTAGTCGGGTTGCATGACTCGAAAATTTTCAACTATATTGGGCTTGGGTTAAGGTTTGGGCCTATTGAAAAATTGACAAACACCTAACCCAACCAGATCCAAATTGCACCCCTATCTATTATAGCTGAAATTTTCTCTTGTTGTAGGGACTGAGTTTGGTCCTGAGCTCCTACAATGGTGAAGATATTCTTGTGTCATTTGGAGGATACAATGGGCGCTACAGCAATGAGGTTAGGAGTAACTATGGTCCATTTGTGTATTGTGTCTTTTAACTTAATAAATTGATTTCTCTCTTTCTAATTTCTGTGCTGATTGTTAGGTTCATGTTCTAAAACCAAGCCATAAATCAACCTTGCAATCAAAGATAATGGAGAGCCCCATACCAGACAGTGTTGCTGCCCTTCACAATGCAACAAATGCTACCAGAGATGTGGAATATGAGTTTGAAGCTGGTCAGGAAGGGAAAATACGGGAAATTGTAATGGACAATGTTGACTCAAATCCCATGGTAATATGATATTGCAGAATGCATTCATTTTCTAGTCTTTTCTCATGCCTGTAAAATTAGTAGATATTTAAATGCAGAAATATAGAGAAAACAATTAAACATGTAATTAGAAGCAGAAATATTTCTGAAACTTGGATCTTCTAGATATATTTCTATTAGGGGTGCAACTTTAGCAGGTTAGGGTTGGAATTTTGTCAAAATTTCAATGGGCCCAACCTGAAGCCCGAGCCAAAAACAGTGTAAACTGTTAACTTGGGCCAACCCGAGTTGCACCCCTAATTTCTATCCCTGAAGTCATTGGTCAGTAATGATCAATTTGGTTCAATTGGGAGTAGTTTCTCTCTTAAGTTACTATTCTCCTCAAATTCTAAGAATCTCTTATGCAGAACATCAAAAGCAAAGAGAGCAGTGATCAGCTTATAGCAGCCTTAAAGGCAGAGAAAGAAGAATTAGAAGCATCACTCACAAAAGAGCAGTTACAATCCCTTAAGTTGAAGCAAGAGTTGACGGAGGCTGAAACACGAAACACGGACCTTGCAAAGGCAAGCATTATTAAATGTGGATATATTTTCTGGTGAAGGACGAGTAAAATTTTGTTTTGTTCCTTAAGTTAGAAACTTGGAATATCTGGTTATATTCTCCTGTTAATCCTACTTCGTTCCTCCTTGGCTGTTTCATCATCAATTTTTAGAAGGCAACAGCTAAGTTGTCACTGTATACAAGCATATGTAGGGTTTGACTTTAGATTCTAACATTCATAGGGATCTAAAAAGTTGATCCTTTGGATTAGTTGAATGGAAACAATGTAGTTAAATTAAGAATTAGGTAAGTTAACGAAAAGCAGTTACTTATAGCAAGGTTCAAAGTATCGACACGTATCGGCCGGTATCGGCCAATATGTATCGTTCCAGGACCCCTCCGATACACCCCTACAGTGGGTGTATCGGAGGTCTGACCGGTTCAGGGGGTAGAGGAGACCTAAACCGCCCCCCCCCCCCTGAACCAGTTGCGAAAAAAAATAAAAAAAAGGCGTGAAAAACTGTATCGATTCGCCCGATATGCCCATACTGGCATATTGGGCGTATCGATATTTTGAACCCTGACTTGTAGACTTTAAGGTTACCTTCATCATAAGCTTCTGGAGTAGCATGGGTTGGGGCACTGTGATCTGACCAGACTTGTAAAGCACAACATCAAATCATCCATGTGCAAGTTTTGAAAACATCTATAGCAAAATAATTGCAAAAGTAACCATTGGTTTTCCATTAAATGTCATTAATGCCATCATTGTATTTTGTAGGAGCTTCAATCCGTCCGTGGTCAACTTGCTGCGGAGCAGTCAAGATGTTTTAAGCTTGAGGTAGGTGCTGACTATGTTAGAACTTATTGTTCACTACTTTTTAGTTAGATGTTGCTTGATTCTAGTGTAGTCATGGGAAATTTTCTTTTCTCACGGTAGAAGCATCTTTTAAGTGTTCTCTTCATTTAACTTTTATATTGGTACATAAAAAATTACAACAATTACCTGTTTTGACAGTTACCTGTCGAAAACTTTGGTGTCTTATTTTTATCATGTATCAGCTTTAGTTAACAAAATCAACCTGAAGGTCAACCCAGAAAGTGACTGGTAAAAGGGATTCTGGCTCAATTGTTTGGACTGGGATGCAATGCTAACAGGATAAATATGATTCAAAGAAAAAAGCAAAATAGTACAAACTATACATAAAGAAGATGGCCCTTGCCCATAAGATAGATAGTAAACAACAGTGGATCATTGGACAAATTGGAATTTGAACTTAAGGTTATATTTGTTTCCTTGTAAAATGGATGTAAAGCTTTTCAGACTGAAGTATTTCAGTTACTATATTTGTCCCTTTTTATGGCAAAACTTTGTTTTCAACCCTTATAATTTTTCTGATGTAATAGCAAGGTAAACAAAAATTTTTGGGGCTAAAATATAGCTAAAACCAGTGTTTTCAACCCGTCATTGACCCAGCTGGTTTAACTGTTCAAACCGTCATCAGGCTAGGATTCCAGGTCCAGTTCTGTCAAAACCCGTCAGGTGGTCAGAAACTGTTGACTTGGTCAAGAACTGTCCGACCTAACCCGTTCAACCGTTGACCCGGTCATCGGTTTGCATGTTTCACACTCAATGCATGCGAACTTTTGGAGGCCATAACTTTGCACTTTGATGTCCGATTGGAGTGTTCTTTTTTTTTTTATAGCTTTTCAAGATCTATGTGTCCCAAGGTGCCTGTGCCTTGCCCTGCTATTTTCATGAAAAAAACCCTTTTAAGGCATTAAATTATAATTTTTGTTGTTTTTATAAATAAAAAAATAAAAAACTGAATTGAAAAACATAAATTAAATATAAAGTAATACATATGACGTCTAAAACATGCACACACACAGATCTATATATATATATAGTGTGTGTGTGGCATGATCAACCCAGACGGCCAAACCAATGACCCAGGACCCAGAGGAGAAAAACGATCCGGCCTCTGGGTTGGTTTTTAAAACCTTGGCTCAAACATCCCAGCCTGATTTTTTTATGGCCCCCTAATTATTACTACTACTACTACTATTACTGACCACAATTTTGGTTTGGGTAAACCCCCAACTCTCCGATAGCTTAAAAACTGTTGATCCACTTAACCCAGTCAATGAATCATGGATTATAAATATAGACCATATTGATAATGTTGGTGCCAGCATGTACCAAACAAAACTGCCTATGTGGCAGCACTGGTTCCAAACAAAAAAATAAGCACTATTTTCTAAGAAAACGGTGTAATGTTCTCAGCACCGATGCCAAAAAAAACTGCGTTTTTTTTTTGCCTCAAAATCTCAAATTTTTATATTACTACATCTAGAATGTGATTCTATATTGTTTATTATATATAATATATGTAGACACACAAACGGTGTTATACACATGATGTCGTGGCACGATCTGACATGTCCAACCTAGATGGTTGAACCACCCGTGATCCATTCCAGAGGGAAAAAGCGGTTCAGCCTCATGTTAGTTTTTAAAACATTGGTTTTATAGTATGTTTTAGGCAGTTTGAAGAAAAGGGATGAACCAACTTTAGAACTTTTTAAAACAAATTAGGTAATGGGTTACAAACCTTCCAAACCAAAGATTGCTCAGTTGAACCAACTACCAAGTATCAGATATGTCTTAAGCTTCTAAATGGTGATTCTCTTGTGCAACTCTTTAAACCAACATTTTTGAATAACAGGTTGATGTTGCGGAACTACGACAGAAGGTTCAAGCAATGGATACTTTGCAGAAGGAACTTGAGTTGCTCCAACGGCAGAAAGCTGCTTCTGAGCAAGCTGCCTTGAATGCGAAGCAGAGGCAGAGCTCAGGTGGGGTTTGGGGATGGCTTGCAGGAACCCCTTCTAACCAGAAAACTGTTGACATCTAAAAGTCTCAAGCAAATACATGGTAGTCTCTTCTTTCATTTTCATTGTCCTTTTTTCCTCCTTTAATATCTCTTTTTATAACTTAGTTCTTTATAGTGATAGCAATAAATCATCAAGTTTTCAGTTTGTTAGCCGGAAGCCTAGGGGAATTTGCTTCGTCATATTTTATTAGTTAATCTATAGTTGTGATGCGGAATTTTATTATTTTTCTTGTTGCTATTCTAATACGATTTGTCATCTATTGGAAGAGCATTCGAGTGAAGCAACAATTCTTGTTTGTCTGTTTCTCCACCGGGATTGGACGAGGAAATTTATATTTGATTCGAAGAACGTGTTTTAGTATTATTATATGCATCATGTTCAGCAAGGAATACTTTGATTTACCTATTACCATCAGATGTTCAGCAATTCCGTAGATCAGTTTTCAGGCTTAACTCGTGGTAACAACTGAGACAACCAGGACGTCGTTAAGGGGGATTAGTCCATGAATTAATGTGGTTGAAGCTGTAAAATTCCAGTTTTTTTTCCCTTTCAGGTCAGAGTCCGACAACCCACCCCATAATAGTTGATCGGAGAATAGTCCTCAGGCAACCTCAGCTATTCGTGCAATGGCCTTGAGCGTATAGACGACCTGAGGTTATTCTTGTGATTCATCACTTCCATTCCTGTAGATCTTGAAACATAATTACATTGGTATGAATGTTCTTGTACAGGATGTTGCGTGCTCTAGGAGGATTCACCCCTAAAACCTAGCTTTTAGAGGGTGGGAATCCAAGCACATATACCCCACAACAGCATATATATCTCTTATTAACATCTCATACTATCAATATAAGACAAATGGATTGTAACATTCCACCAAGCTTTGCACCCACTTAGTCTCGGTCAAACACTGCAATACCGATGTCATCACCTAGAATTCATCCCTAAAAGCTAACTGTAAAAGGAAGGGACCCCAAACACATATACCCCCCAACAGCATCCCATACTACACATTAACATCGCATATTACCAAGGATCGTAACACAGGATCAAATCAAAAGGTTAATATCTCTCGCTGCTTTAGGTTGCAAAATTCCACAATTGCAATTGAAATTGTGTATTATATGTTTAATGGCATTAACAATTCTGGGATAAATGCAGGTCGCGTGTCGCATTTTTCTACCTACTTTTATTCCTTTTTTCCTCGGAGTATCTTTTTCTTCCCATGGGTTGTATCATACTGAACAAAAAATAGATCTAATTGAATAGACATGTGCCTTTTGCCCTTCAAATGGGCTTCATTACAACCGAAAAAGAATGGTAAAAGTCAACCCAAAAATGGAGGGAGGAATATGGTTAGCTTCATGTCAAAATGGATTCTAACCAGTCTGATGTGTACTCGTATGCCACAAAAGTAACAGCACCCGCTGGGGCAGCTTTGACAATGGATGGGAAAATACCCTTGTAAAGGCCAGACCAACCCTCCATCTGCAAGATACGGTGTACGGCGTCATACATGTTTCTATAAGCACGGTGCTCAACTCGTGCCCCGTACTTGGGATGTCTTTGGAGCCCTTCAATCTGCAAAAACCAGATGAAGATTATGCATTGGCAGTAGACAGGCAAACGAAATAAAACTATCAGAGTAGAGGCACCAGTACGAATCCATTGACTCAATGAAACTGCCATGACTAGGGAGCTGTCTAAAACGCTGAGAATTACAGGAAATTTCCCTACCCTTCGGCCTTATAATAGGTTCTCTTTGCTCATTAGATATCCAAGTAATTGAATTAAGTTAAATAAAGAGTCATTTTTGGATTGCCTTCATAATTATGTCTATCTGATCTTTTATCCCATCTAATGGGTGATAAGATACGAATTCAGTTCTGCTAGCATCTTCTAGTTAATGATAGGGCCATATCTTTTGTTAATTTGGAATGTCAATCAATATGGATCTTAAAAGGTGATATAACAGTTTCTTTATAACTAGCAAAAATGTAGTAACACAAGTGGAAGACCAGTGCACGAAACTTTACAAAGCCAATAACCCTTTGAACAACTACTAGCACCAAGCTCAATAAGAGGTCTAAAAAATCAGATGATCAGGTCATGAAAATATGGCAATCTAAAAGAGGCTTCTTCGAAAATTTTCAAATTAGAATACTAAAATAATAAAATACCCTTCTCACTTACTATTCCAAACTGGACAAATTTTAGATGTTTACTCATCATCATCATATCCAAGCCTTGTTCCAACCACACTTTTTGGGTGCTTACAAAAACAAATATGATATATATGATCTATAGAAGGAAAAAATGGCATACTTTAGCTCAAGAAGGAAAGATCAAATTGAATAAGGATATCAAGTGTTCACAACTACAAGGGTAATAATCATTCAATCTAATAAAACTGGCAACCACAAAGTGGGAATCCAACCAACTCTATTGCCTTGTGAAGGTTTTAGATGTATAATGATGTTGGCAGACTGAATTAAGTATCTTCCGGATTTAGATGTTCTATTTGGAAAAGCAGTACACAACATGTTTGCAGAAGATATAAAAAACTACCAGGAGAAATAGAAGCCATTGGGTACCCCCCTAACTCACAACAGTCCTAGAAAAAGAAAATTTAAAATAATAGAGATTTTACCTGGAACCTCTTCTTGACCACATCGAGTGGGTGACAGACAGCTTTAGCACATGTACCAGCAGCTAAACCACAGAGGAAGAGCTGGAAACTCGAAAGACTATCATCTATCTGGCTTGAGGCAATATGAAGAGATCTATATCTGTTCCATGACTGAAGTACAGAAACCATCAAACAAAAGCAGAAGTTAATCAAGTAAAAGTAATCCATCAAAAAATAAAGAAAAAAGTTAATCGAGTGATAAGGATGGTGGAATAATTGTTCCAGTTGAAAACCCTTAACCTTTTCTTGCTATTATTATGATCAGTAATCCAAATGTGTAACAAGATACAAGATGTGACTTTGCATCAATCTAAAGCTTTGAAGGCAACTTTGTTAACAAAACAGTATGATGACAAACATAGATTACATTAGGACATCAGTGCATCCTTGTTAATCCTACTCTTGCTAGCAAATTGGCCAAGTCACATTTCAAGAACCAAAGAGATGAGAAAATTCATTCTTGACCCTATTAATGTCCTTTCCCTCAAATCTAACACTCGTAGAGTGAGATGAAATAAGGCAATTCACACAGAAAAAAACATCAGTTTAAACAAGTCTGCAATCTCATCTCATCTTCACAAAGGCAGGGCTCATTGAAGTAGACATTGGCCAATGACATAAGATTGATGAATGTGGCTTGTAGTCTCTGGAATACAGTGTTTTAACTGCCTTGTTTCCTCTTCTCAGATGATTGATGTTCATCGTCATAGTCAACATGAGACTGGATCATCAATTGTGTTCTCTGTCACACCCACTGGATAAAGACACATCAGTATTTGACAGGAAAGCACACAATGAAGATCCAGCACATTTCACAAAGAGGATCATACAGTGTTTCCTTCATGTGAAGACCCACATGAAGAGCACTTGATCTTCACCATGCCTTCACTGGTGAGATTGGAATTTCTGTCTCATGGACACAATAGAGAAGCAAAACATATAATGCAAACTCCATAATCATCATCATCTGCCTTGTCCCACCTAAATTAGGTCTGGCGGCATAAATCCTTCTCCTCCATTCAGCTGTAAGGGCATATCGACTACTACAGAATGAAAAGAAAAGATCTGTCTCCTTTATCTAAATATGGCCCATTCTAGAGTTTTGGTTTCTCATGTTAGAACTTAGAACTGAAGTTATTTTGTCCGATTATTTTAAAATTTGGGAAGAAAATACCAATAAAAAGTAAATTTTTTATTGGGATGTTCTTTATAGGGGTGAAAAAAATACAAGAATTTTTTTTTGAAACTAGAAGAAAGAAAATTAAAACTCCCAAACTAGAAGAAAATGCAAGAAAAATTAAGCCTCACTCTTCAAACTCAGACTAGGCATGCTTATAATTGTATTCTTATTTTTATTTTTTCAGGTAAGGGATTAGTTGGGAGGTTAATTTCTTTTTAATCGAATTTTTTATTATAGAATTTGTTAGGTGATACTGTTGGAAATTTTTGTAATGGGAGTTTTCATTAGGGTTGATGTGTCCATTAAATAGTAGCCTTTAGTTTCTTCTCTTGTTGATGTCTTATCAACAGCGCTTGTATTCTTTTTTTATTTTAATGGCAATTTCTTTTATTATAAAAAAATAGCATAACTCATAATACATTAAAGGTGCACATTAACCTACCATGGTCCACCGCTTGAATGTGTCATAGGTACCAAATTGTAGGCCTGCATAAGGAATGATCTCAACCAGTGTTGGTGACAACCCAGCATATAATCCTCGAAAGCCACGCTTTCTTACTATGTCAATGAATGCAGACCTCATGGAAGAGTACACCTGAATAAGTTGGACAATCTCAGTGAACTTGCAAGAATTTCCTGTTCCTCTAAATGCATGTCCATATAAGCATGCCAAGCATTTAGCATAGTAAAAAAATTCACATATTTACTTTCAATGGTTTTCAAATTTCTTTTGCACCATATTATCGAAAGATCATAACAGAGTAGACCAAAAGAATAGTAATAAATGCAGCAGCACAATGATAAAGAAGTATGGGGCCTCTTTATAAATTTGCATAAACTGAACATCGAAAGTTCAAATCAGGCAAAGTCAAAGAAAGACTAGATGACAAGGCAGGATGATCCTGAATAGAACACGCGCTGCTTTTCTTTATTTAAGAAAAAAAGACTAGAAAAAAGAAAGAAAAAAAATTCCTTTAGGAGTGTAAAGAAGAAACCATAGAGAAATTCCATTGTAATCCACCCAGACCCCTAGACAGTCACATTCTAAGCAACCACAGAGAAATGGAGTTTCCAGAGAAAAAAAAAGTCCCTCGCTTCAACAAGGCACACAAGTTTCAAAGATTTCTTACACTACCGACCCAACAAAAAGATTAGACCACATGTCATTTAGGGCAGTATCCAACCTTGCAGTTAAAAAGCATTTTGCTTTGGGTTTTAACAAGGTGATGGCAAATGGCAATGGCTGGCAACATCTTCATCTAAAAGTGGATTCCACCAATCTTGAACACGAAAAAGCTGAAGTTTGTTGACTGCAGTAAGGAAAATCCTGGTGATTGGTGAATCAGGGATTTGTGACATGTATAGGGATCATATATGTGGTTGTCCCACCTATATGGGGTTGGTCACATGAATCCTGTTCCACCATTCTATTTTATTTTTCACTGCCATATTCCTTTTTAAATTATGACCCCTTGAATTGTTTCTTACCAATGCAACCTATGCCCTTTTTGGTCTGTTCCTAGCTCTTCTAGCCCCTTCAACTTGTAACAGATATCACTTACTGGTGCTGTAGATGGGTCATCCTTGGAATATCATGGTCCTTCATTGAGGACCTAGTGGGAAAGGAGATTCAACTAGAATAGAGCTGTTGGCAGTTCTTTAAGGGTTGAAGTTGGGAAAACGTTTTAAATTACAGGGAGGTTGTAGTGGAAGGGGACTCAACAGTCATAATCATTGTTTAGAAAGCAGACCGGACCAGCTGGTCAGACCGGTTAAACCATGACCCAGGGCATTGGCCAGTTCAGTTATATGCTGAAACCTGTAACTCATGAAAAACCTGTCAAAACCGGCTGACTGGCCAGTTTAACAGGAAAACTAGTGAACTGATCCCAATTTTAAAAAACTGCCCAGTCACCAAATGACTGGAAGTTTCAAAATGTCAAAAGCAAGACTTGAACCCATAACCTTTTAATTGTCTATATTATTTTGTTACCACTAACCTATCTCTTTATTTGTGTTCACTTTATGTCTCTATAATGTATATATTGCTTTAAAAATTAAGGCTCTAACCATTTATCCATCACATTCAAGTGCAATAACATTTGTACATATAATATAGTATTTATGTAACCCAAAATATATGTATGTGTGTTATGTTATCACGGTTTGATCGTGGTTGAATCTCTTCCTTTTCCAGTTCTATCCCCAGTCCAGTTCTCTGAACAATGATCGTAACTGACTAGCTTATAAGTTATAAACAACAATTTAGGTACATGGTAGTACAGACACAAATTCAGAGAGGTAAGAAGCTTGGCTAGGAAGGTAAGAACCTTGTTCAACTGGAAAGAGAGATCAGCAAACAGCTTGACAGATGCATTTGGACAGACAAGGATTACAGTTTATTTGTAATTAGGGGGGGAGGGGGGGGGGAGGGGTTTACAGACCAAGGGGGATGGATTGACATAAATGTAAATGAAGGGGACTATGAGTGGACAGAAACTGCTCGCCTAAATCAAAAGGGGTGTAAGGCACTTTGTTCTTGCTTATACTCCATTTTTTCTTATAAACTAATACAATTGAACAATTACCATTAAAAAATAAGGAAATATCAAGTAATCATTCCTTTCTGTCACAATATCTATGACACCAAAATGAGCCGGTGTAATAGACTTTATTTATGGAAAATGCCTACAAGGGTGGGCTTCATTCGGGGGCTTGACAAAGAACATACCTTGTAAACATGGTTTAAAATGTCCCTAATTTCCCTAATATTTCCACAACATTTCCATTACCATGGGTAGCGACACGAAATTTTACCAGAATTGACATTTCCCCGATGAACACTACCAGCACTATGTGGAGTACAATAGACAGTTTTCATGACATATTTCCATTTCCACTTCCATGGGTAGCGACATGAAACTTTACTAGAACCAACATATTCCCCACTAAACACTACTGGTACCATGTGGAGTCCAAGAAATAGTATTATAACATAAGTTGGTACAATATTGTAGATATGTTAAATAACAATGTTATTGTCCACCTAACTAACATGATTACCACTTTGAGCTAGCTCAATCAAGGTTCAAAGTATCGACACGTATTGGCCCGTTCGGCCGATACGTATCATTCCGGGACCCCACCAATACGCCCCTATAGTGGGTGTATCGGGGGTCTGACCGGTTCAGGGGGTAGAGGAGCCCTAAGCCGCCCCCCCCTGAACCGGTTTCAGAAAAACATATTAGTTTTTTGTTTATTTAATGGATTATTTGGTTAATCTATTACAATCATTTACATTTTCTGAGTTAAAACTTTGCTTTAACTCATTTTATCATGAAACTCTAAATCTTAAGGTTTACAGGGCAACTCCAAAATGTATTATTTTGTCTACAACCTTAGTTTCTTAGCTTTGTTTACTGATTTGGAACTAGATAATAGTTTAAAAAGGTTTGCCTATGCTTCTTTTATCATTTCACAAGATATCATTCTATAATTTGCATATTTTAAAATGTTTCCACCATGTCTATAATTTTTACAATATTTCCATAAGATATTTCCGGCATGTTACTTATATTTGAATGACTGACATTGACATTTTAAACCTTCTTGGTTTTGGAACAACAGTTCTCTGGGCCTGACCTTGTCACTGTCCAAGCAATTGATTAAAGCTCAATCCTTTTGCATCGTTGTAGTGATGGTATGTTAAAACGCTTCAAACGTAAAGTGATGCAATGGTCTCTGCCCACCTAGCTCTATGTCAATATGCAAATATGCAGGGCTTTTTTTTTAAAGTAAAATATCTTTGAATTCATTGAAATAGGTAGGGATGTTAATGGAGCATGAAACTCCAATACTCAAAATCTGATTGTCTGGATTCAGACGATCCATTAATTAAATGAATATAAATGTTATTTCAGAAGTTCAATCAGTTTATTAATCAGATCAAATATATAAATGCAATTATATGAAACTTGGATTGATCAACCGATAGATTTCAATTTTCAAATTGAATTCAGTAATGGATTTTTTTTTTCTAATTAGAACAAACTCAGTAGTAACTGGTAACTGGACCTCATCTGAATACGATCCAAATACAACTAGCATACAAAGCCCCTAATTGTTCACAGATTGATCACAAAATCCATTAAGATTCAAGTGTCAAGACCATGAATAGCCCACTCTCATTGTCCCACAGCCCAGATAGATTTAGCCATTCGCCATTGCCTCATCTTCAAAACTTGTAGCCCACTCCTGCAGGCCAAATGACCAACATGGAAGAAAGCCTACTCTCATTTGTCTTTATTTGCTTTGTTTTTTTGGAAATGATTTGTCTCCTGAGTAAAACCAATACTCCATTGTATAATGCTACAACATATTTGTCATCCTGAGCCTGCAACACGCTTGTCTTCTTGCATGGACAGATTGCTAAACTGGTGGTGAGACACCATCAACTCCTTGCTTTAGGATTAATGAGATTCAAACCCCAAGGTCGGAAAGGGTAGTTAAAACTAACCCATAAATCCACCTTTGACATTTCTTATTGTGTTCTCTTCTTTATTTATTTCTATTTCTATGCAGAAAACCATTAAAACCCTCCTGCAAGTGCAAGTTTAAAGACACCCTTCAAGACCATCACACGTTAGGCTGCTCCTAATAAAGTATAAGTGAACACTTTGCATATAACAGAGTGACATCATAAATGATGTCAAATGCACAAGTCTCAAGAAATTCTATATTGCATGCTTATTTCTTATCAATTGTCATTCTTGAAATGAAAACCCTGGCTCTCATAACTACTGCACAGGGAGATGAAGTCAGAATCAGTGTTTTAAAAGTGCAAGGCGAGGCATGCACCTTTTTGAAGCAAGGTGCAAAAATACAAAAAATAATATTAGACATATTATTAATAAAAATATAAACCTAAATATTAAAATGAATGTTTAAAAAAAACTATTAACTAAAATTAAAATACATAAACATAACATGTAAAGTGTATTCAAATGAAAATTTAAAAATAAAATCAATCATATAGAACATTTTCAAGCATGTCAAATCCACAATATCTTTTTTACATCAATTGCATTACTTCAAGCAGCTAATGTGATGTAAAACATATTGCATTCCTGATTCTACGAGCAGCCTTTGTACCACACCCCTCAAGGCATGCCCAAACAAGTCTATGTTAGGGTCTTAAATTCTTAATTCTCACACAAAAACTAATTATTTATAATTTTAATTACCTTTTAAGAAGATATTTTATTAGGATGAATGAACGAATGTTAGCAAATAGGGGGTTCTTGGAGCTTTGGTGAGCGAGCGAAAAATTTAAAAAGGTGCACACCTAGGCTGAGGTGCAAGGCACATCAGGCGTGTGCCTTTTGGAAGTGCTGCACCTAGGACAGGCGGGATGCATACCCTAAAATGCACCTCACCTGTGCACCTTTTAAATCACTGGTCAGAATGCAATGTGTATGGACTGTTAGATTCAGTGATAATGGAGTATGATTCAGGCATCCAGTAACACCATAGAGAAGCTTTTTTATTGGAGATAGTAGAACATATAACAATCAATATATGCATGGAAGCAAAGAAAGAGGCCAAAAAGAATAAAGAATATTTGGATATTCCAGGAGAGCATAAGTTGACACAGGTGAAGATGTGCTCAGGTGCTTTCCCTGTTAGAATAACCCATAGCAGCATTTCCAAGAAGTCTATAAGGAGAACACAGTTGCCAAACATATAATATTTAAAATGAATGATTTGGGAGTTACAACAGACACCTTACAGATTCTTGAAATTTACTGCCACTAAAGGAACTTGAACAAAATATTACTGGATTACCGAGAATAGATATATTCAACATACTTAAGAGGGCATACCTTTGGCTCACCCTGTGAAGCCAAAATGGTTCGTAGAAGATCAAATGGATATGATCCAACAGTAGCTGCACATCCTGCTAGCGCTCCACTTACGTAAGACAAGTAAGGAGTCAAATTAATGTGATCCTCTGCATTTTTAACAAAAATCGAAGGAAAAAACAATCACAAAAATAAGAAATATCTAATTGAAAAGTTGAAATAATTCTCGATACTCAATATTCCAGTGATGTCTTCATAGATATATGAATAGTTACAAAGAAAATACAAAAAATGAAGACGATCAGTTAACAGTCATTACAAGGAAGCTATTTAATATTTTGTTAGTGTCGAGTATGGAGGGGTATTTCTGTCTTTGTGCTTATGTTTAGGTGCTGATGTGTAAGCTTGTGTTAGATCTAATGTCCCTAACTTAAGTAGGGGCACACATGACTTTTCCACAATATTTTTAGTAATATTAAACAAATCTGGCCAAATGGGAGGGTTGACTTTTCTCATTCCAACCAGACCTTTTCCTCCTTGTCTTCTCTTCTACTCTTCCCCTTTCTCTCTTTCTCTCTCTCTCTCTTCTCTCTTCTCTCTTTTCCTTGACTGTTATCAGTCTAACAGGCAGGCTGAACTCTAATATGGTATCAGAGCTAAACTGAGCAAATCGGATCCACCCAGAATTCTGTTCTCTGCGCACCCAGTCTAGGGTTTTCTCGTGCTTTCTTTGCCATCAGTTGGAGATAATGGAAAGGGCTGAAAAGGAGTGATCACCCTCTTCCCTTGGTAGATTTCTATATCTCCAGTTGTGGTGTTCGTGGTCGGTTGCTGCAGTTTCTAAGAAGCCCTCCCCTAATCGATGAAGAGAAAAGGGCTGATTAGTGTGGTGCAGCGGGTGCCTTGTGTGGTCTGATTTTCGGGTGATCAGGTAAGAGGTTCTATGCATTTTCTTGGTGTGGATTAAATGATAAGTCTGTTTCAGACTGTATGGTGGGATTTCAGATTGTAGTGTGCTAGGGTTTGTGCATTTTTCAGTGTGATTCGAAGGGGAAGTGTTCCTCAAACAGTGTGGTGAAGTTTCAGGTAGTCGTGAGGTAGGGTTTGTGGTGTAAAGAGTGCAGTTTACAGCAATAGCAAGTATTGAAATCAGTGTGTAATGCGGTCTAGTGTGCCGAATTCAGCAACACCAGAATTCAGCAATGGGAGACAACAGTGATAACAAGACTAGCGTGATGGTTCCTACTGACTACCTGAATGTTCAAATGACCTCCATTAAGTTGAATGGAGAAAATTATGTACCTTGGGCTAAATCTGTAGAAGTCTTTCTTAAGGCAAAAGAAGAAAGTGAAACACATAAGGGACGAAAAACCCTCCACCGATTCTCATGAGTATGATGATTGGGAGCAAGCAGATGCATAGATTATCACATGGTTATGGAATAGTATGGAACCCAAGATTAGTATAAATTTCATGTTTCTTGATACTACTACAGAAGTGTGGGACCATGCTAAGAAGTTGTATTCGGGCCAAGACAATACAACCAGAGTATATCAGTTGTATCAGGAATACTTTAATCTACAATAGGGTAATCAAAGTCTTGAGGAGTACTATGCTAGTATGATAAACATTCGTAATGAATTGAATGTTGATCACCCCCTCACTTCTGATGTCAAAATTCAGCACCAACAGAGGGAACAACTTGATGTGACTCGATTTTTGGTGGGGCTGAAATCTGAGTATGAACCAGTGCGGGCTCAAATACTAGGAGGGTCAGCTCTCCCTTCCTTAGAAGAAGTGTTTGCTCGACTTAGGAGGATTTCCATTGGATCTACCAAGAACCCTAATGTTTCCGATAGATCAGCCTTTGCAGTATCCAGAGGCCATGGTGTTAGAGGTGGAGCTCGGGGAGCTCAGTCTGGCCGTAGTGGCAGTAGTGGACCGGCATATGGCCGAAGTGGTGGTAGTGGACCTACGTATAACAGTGGTGGTGGTCGTACTGGAGGTCAAGATTCAGGGGGAGCCCATGACAGAGACGTAGTTTGGGTCCGAGGAGGTGTACACAATGTGGTATGGATGGACATACCATTAATTATTGCTATGACTTGCATGGTCCACCCTCAACTTGGGCCAATCATGTCGTGACTAGTGACAGTAGCTTCAGACAGGAGTCATTCAGCTGATCAGATACCTTCTACATCCACACGTGTTACTGGGAATGAGATGATGAGTATTCCCCGTGATGAGTATGAGAGGTTTGTTCAGGCCACATCTCAGCAAAACACGACCACTCTCGCACACTCAGGTATGGATTGTCTGGCATCCACACCCAATCCCTAGATTATTGATTCTGGAGCCTTCGATCACATGACTGGAACTCCAGGTGTGTTTTCTTCCCTCTCTCATTGCCCAACATCACAATTTGTTACCCTTGCTAATGGTTCCACATCTTCCATTTGTGGTGTTGATAATGTTAACAATGATCCTATATCCTTATCCTCAGTTTTGGACGTCCCTAAATTTCCTTTTAATCTTATGTCAGTTAGTAAGTTGACCAAGTCTCTTAATTGCTCCATTACCTTTTACCCCTCTTCGTGTGTTTTTCAGGATCTCAAGACGGGGATGAAGATTGGTAGAGGGCATGAAGCTAGTGGATTGTATTATCTTGATGGTGGTGGAAGTACATCAACAGCTCTCCAATCGTCTCTTTCTCCTCTCCAGTGGCACTGTCGATTTGGTTATCCTTCACTGAAAGTTTTGAAGTCTTTGGTTCCTTCATTGAGTCATATGTCTGTTTTGGATTGTGAGTCGTGTTAGTTGGGGGAAACATCATCGTGTTCCCTTTAGTCCTAGAGTTGATAACCATATGTCGAATCCTTTTTCTTTGGTCCATTTAGATGTTTGGGGTCCTTATAAAGTAATGTCATACAATGGATATAAATATTTTGTCATTTTTGTTGATGATTATTCAATGATGATGTGGCTCTATTTAATGAAAGAAATGAAGGAAATGTTTACCATTTTCCAAAAATTTTATGCTGAGATTCGCAACCAATTTGGTGTTCACATTAAAATTTTTCGTTCCGATAATGGCCGTGAATATTTCTCTTCATCATTTCAAGAATACCTGGACCAACATGGCATTATCCATCAGACTTCATGTACCTACACCCCACAACAAAATGGGGTGGCTGAGAGAAAGAATCGTCATCTTTTAGAAACAGCTCGGTCCTTCTTGCATCACATGAATGTTCACAAATCCTTTTGGAGTGATGCAGTGCTTACTTCTTGCTTCTTGATTAACAGGATGCCCACGTCTATCCTTGATGGTCATTCTCCATTCACCACACTGTTTCCTACCTTGTCTCCGTTTCCTCTTTCTCCTTGGGTTTTTGGGTGTGTTTGCTTCATTCATAATTTGGGACCAGGAAAGGACAAGTTAGATGTAGTATGTTGGACGATATGGGAAGAAAGAAACTTCAGGATATTCTCAGCGACTGAGAGGGGGGTGGAAGAACTAAAGGCTATCATTCATTTTAGGGTTGTACGGTGGCTGAAATCTTTGGAACTATTCACAGGTTACACAGTGGATGACATGTTGAGGAAGTGGGGTGAAATCGCAAAGTGCACACAGACCAAGTCAGTAATGAATGTGTCTTGGACACCTCCACCTGTTGGGTTCATGAAATTAAATTTTGATGGGAGTAGTAGGGGGAACCCTGGACAATCAGGGATTGGGGGTGTCTTTAGGGATGAGAATGGGGTCATTTTTGCCTTGTTCTCATGCCCAATTGGAGTGGGTGACTCCCTTAGAGCTGAGATCTTTGCAGTTATGGAAGGAGTCCAGAAAGCCAAGGAGATGAACATCAAAAAACTCTTAATTGAAGGGGATTCGGAGGTAGTGATAGGGTGGCTGAATGCAGACAACAATGGTTTATGGAGGTACAGTAATCAGAGGAAATTTAAGTGGCTGGTGCGGGAAATGGAAGTTAAAATGTGTTGGGTCAAAAGATCAACCAATTCTCTAGCTGATGGTTTTGCTAAACAAGGGGGAGAAAGGGATTCAATGATTTGAGCTAAGTTGTAATTTTTTGTCTCTACCTATTCTTTTGTTTTCTTGATTGTACTTGGAAGATAAGTGTGTTTGTCTTCCTTATGCAACCTCCTTGGTGAATTAATGAAGTTGTTATTGATAAAAAAAGGACAAGTTAGATGCACGATCTAATTCCTGGACTCAGAAACGATATAAGTGTTATCATCCTAGCTCTCAATGTTCCTTTGTGTGTGCTAATGTTACCTTCTTCGAGTCTACATTTTTCTTGGGGGGTCCGATGATGTTTTTTCCTCTTCATCACCTCCTCCTCTTCCTCTTTCAGTTGTGGATTTTGTTCCTCTTGTTCTAGTTGTGACCACGTCCTTGCCTCCAGTGCCACCACCTGTTGAACGACCACCTATCCATCACATGTATACACATTGCCCACATGTACCGGCTCCTCCTCCAGCTCCATCATCGTGACAAATCCGGCAGTTGTTCCCACACCAGCCCCAACCCCAGTATTTGATCATGATCTTCCCATTGCCTATGGAAAGGTAAACGCAGTTGTACCCTTCATCCTATTTCTAATTATGTTTCACTGACTCACCTTTTCGTTTCCCATCGCCAGTTCATCTCTTTGTTATCATCTGTTGTTATCCTTAAGGATGTCTAGGAAGACCTTGCCTCTCCAGGATGGTGTCATGCGATGGAAGAACTCTCAGCTCTGGCCCATAATCGTACATGGGAACTCACCACTCTTCCTCCTGGTAAGCAAGTTGTTGGTTGTAAGTGGGTTTATACGGTTAAGCACTTACCTAATGGTAGTGTAGAGGGGCTGAAAGCTAGACTGTTTGCCAAAGGGTATTCCCAAACCCATGGTATTGATTACACAGAGACATTTTCCCCGGTTGCTAAGATTGGTTCAATCTGTGTTGTGGTTTCTCTTGCCACGATGTATGATTGGCCCCTCTATTAGCTTGATATCAAGAATGCCTTCTTGCATGGTGATCTGCTCGAGGAGGTCTATATGGAGCAGCCATCGGGGTATGTTGCTCAGGGGGAGGATGGTAAGGTGTGCCAACTAACGAAGGCCATTTATGGGCTTAAACAGTCTCCTCGAGCATGGTTTGGCAGATTTAGTGAGGTGGTAAAGAAGTTTGGTATGAAACAGTGCCAAGTTGACCATTCAGTCTTCAGTCATGACTCTCAGGTAGGGAAGATCCTATTGGTGGTGTATGTAGATGATATTGCCATTACCGGAAATGATAAAATGGGCATTGACAGGTTGAAGATTTTTCTACGTAAACATTTTCGGACAAATGACCTTGGTAAATTGAAGTATTTCTTGAGGATAGAAGTGGCAAGGTCTAAGCATGGTATTAACTTGTGTCAGAGGAAATATGTTCTTGATTTGCTTGAAGAAACAAGTTTGTTAGGTGCTAAACTAGCTGAAACACCTATAGAAACAAACACTAAGCTAAGTAGTGATATGGGTAAAGTGTTTGAAGACCCTGGTAGATACCGGTGGCTGGTAGGTAAACTGAACTACCTAACCATCACTCGGCTAGACATTTCATTCCTAGTTAGTGTGTTAAGTTAGTTCATGCAAAAACCTCTGGTTCCACATTGGGATGCGGTTCTAAGGATTGAGAGGTATTTAAAGGGGGCTCCTGATCGTGGTTTGATATACAGAAGTGATGGAAAACTTGAAATAGAAGGATATATTGATGTTGATTGGGCCGGTTCTGTATCTGATAGGAGATCTACCACAAGCTATTGCACTTTTCTTGGGGGTAATCTGGTGACATGGAAAAGCAAGAAGCAGACGGTTGTGGCAAGAAGCAATGTAGAGGCTGAATATAGAGCTATGGCACATACTACTTGTGAATTAGTGTGGCTAAGAAACCTTCTACAGAAGATGGGATACACTGTTGATAATCCGATGAAGCTCTAGTGTGACAATCAGGTTGCAGTTCATATTTCCTCTAATCCGGTGTTTCATGAGAGAACCATGCACATAGAGGTTAACTGTCACTTTGTTAGAGAGAAGGTGCTGAGTGGAGTGATAGACATTGCATATGTCAACACAGGGAACCAGTGGGCAGATTTGTTTACTAAAGGATTGAGTCGGGGTAGAGTGGACTACATATGTAACAAGCTGGGATTATATGATATATACTCTCTAGCTTGAGGGGGAGTGTTAATGTCAAGTATGTGGGGGTATTTCTATCTTTGTGCTTACGCTTAGGTGCTTATGTGTAAGTTTATGTTAGATCTAATGTCCTTAACTTAAGTAGGGGCACATGTGACTTTTCCACAATATTTTTAGTAATATAAAACAAATCTGGCCAAATGAGAGGATTGACTTTTCTCTCACTCGAACCAGACCTTTTCCTCCTTGTCTTCTCTTCTACTCTTCTCCTTTCTCTCTCTCTCTTCTCTCTTTTCCTTGACTGTTATCAGTCTAATAGGCAAGCCGAACTCTAATATATTTCAACAAGAAAATAACAAATGAGAATTCATCATGGAGTTGTAACTAAACCAGAAATTAATCTAAACAATGTAAGCAAGAGGAAACAGTCAGTTGTCAGCATTCGTGCTTGGTTGAACATGATGAAATAATTATTATTTAATCTTCAATATAGAGAACAAAGAAAAGGCATCATACAATTAAATGTTCAAAACCGGCTCAGACATCAATCCTGAAAGTCGTTCAGAAGGCAGGCTGAACAGTTCACCCGGTGAAATGATCAAATGGATTGATAGACCAGGTCAACATGGTTTGAAGACACTAATAAAACATCAAACTTTAAATGATCCAGATAACTGCTCTGAAATTTGAAGAATGGACCAAGAAAATCTTATATGAAAGCCTCAAAGAACATGTTCTAGAAGAAAGCATACCTGTCTTTGAAGAACCTGCTGCAAACGTTTTCAGTTTATGCAACACTGTAAATTGTATGGCAGTGTAAGGCATAACCATAAGAAGTGCTGGGACATTACCTCGCCAAAATCCCTGTCATAAAAGATTTGTTACACAAGACATGTTGAATATGTAAAGATGCCAATAACCAAATATATAGTTCATTTGAAAGGTTGTTGAATATATAGTTCACATCATAGCTAAAATACTATATAACGGGATGGATTGGTGTGGTTCCTCTACGCCTAGGACACCGGAATATCGAGCTTTTGGTTTTTTTCATGTTGTCAAAGAGTTGAACAATGCAATGTTTTTTTCGTGTTGTCAAAGAGTTGAACAAAGAATAAGATATCACATTGTTCGAGGAACCCTAGATGTTGTCGGAGTAAAAGATCGTCAACGAGGGCGTTCTAGTGCGTTGTAGATTCTTATCCAAGACTTGTATCATTTGATGATACCATGTGAATCACTAGAAACATGTGAAGTGTATGGCTAACCCAATAACGAAAGTTTCGTAAGGGGACTGGAGTAGGCTACCAATGAGACAAAAGATCTTTCTAAAGAGATTCGATTCGGAACTATTATATGCCCAAGGTCCAATATTGAAATCATTTCAGAGGTTTTCCCCAACTTTGTCTGCGTCAACAAACAATTCAAAATACCTTGACTTTTTTAGAACATGTCTGAGTCAATAGCAATGATTCGAAGCACTTCTTTTTACACTATTTTGGAAACCAAAGGACTCAATCGTATGGATATGTAAAATACAGGATTTCCAAGTCTCCGCTATGACCATAAATATTTTTCTAGATGACCACCCAAAACTTGCCATTTTTGAAAGGAGCAATTGCATTATTGTATATGTAGCCACCTCGAACTTCAAGTTGCATCACTTTCCAATAGGATATCCAAATCCTGAAGAGCAAAGCATGTCCAACTCCAAGACTAATAAAAAAGGTATATCTAACATTCCTGGATAAAGATGAATTTTAGAACTTCACATACAAATGAGCAATCCCTCCTCCCTTCTCTCTCTACATCTATCGTGTCAAAATGATCATCTCAATTTTTTTTGATAAATGATGAAATTTTATTAAGAATGAGGAGTTACATCAAAATTTTACTAGACAATCATTCCAATAGGATGCAAGGTGAAACCCCCAAACAGAAACAAATTACAACTGAACCAAAAATAGTTCAGACTTACGCACTCCCATCTTTGCAAAGTAATCTGCCATCCCATTTCATAGTTTTCAAGGCGCCAAGGTGAGGCTAGGTGACAGGGGCGCCTAGGCGATGGATTTTTTTTTTAAGTAAAACCATATATCCTAGGGTAGTTCCCTAGGTTCCATAACCATCTTTTTTTTTTTTTTTGATCAATTAGGTTCCATAACCATCTTTCCTTAATAAAGATTCATAATTTTCATAAGAGAAGTATAAATTTCATGTTTAAGTCTAGAAAATCAACATTTATTAGAAGAAAAAGAACAAAGTAAAGAAAATTCAAAAAATATAGGGGCTGAACCCCTACTTTTGTTATAGGAAAGAAGAAAAGAAAAGGTGGAGGAAGAAGAAGAAAATGTTTAAGTTCTTCCCTTGCTTATTGGTTCAGGTTTTGAAATTTTTGAGGGTTCAATCAAGGATCAAAATTTCAATACGATACGCCCCATATCAGGTGTATTGCATTGTATCTTTGGGGTCCCAATACCTATTTACAGGTTTTTTCGGGGACCCATTTTTTAAATAATATATATATATATATATATATATAAAATTGAAATTGAAAACTGAAGAATTAAAAAAAAATAGGGCGAGTATACTTTGAACCATGGGTTCAATACAGAAGTTAGCAATGTTTGCGTTGATTAAACCCTAACAAAATATGAAAATAATAAAAAGAAATTAGTATAGAAACATATAACTAGAAGTTCAGGACTGTTATCAGTCTTGAACCCTAATGAATCTCAGGATCGAAGATAAGCAGAAAGAAAGAGGAGAGAAGAGAAAGAGGGAGAAGAAGCAGTAGAACACAAGGGTTGAAAGGAGGAGCAGAAGCTTCATGTTCTGCCGCCGCCACTTTAATTAATATTTATAGGTTATGCTCATTACATGGAAAGGACAGATCTGCCCTTAGTCTTTACATAACAAATAGAGTAAAACAAAGACTGAAATAAATAACAACTGAAACAACTAAATGACCAATAGCTAACCCTAGGCAGACTAGAATATCTTCTACCCTACGAACAGAGTGGGACCGTAGCTGTGGGGCCCACTTCAGTGTTCTCTACAATATAAAATGAATATTCTAGTTTAATAATGTCTATTTTATAATTATAATGTCAAAAAATTAAAAATATAAAAGTATTTTATAACCCAATGCACAAAACTGTTTGGTGACTTGGTGAGGCGAGCCTCCAAGGGCGCCTTGTTGCCTAGGCGTCACCTTGACAACTATGTCCCATTTGCCAATTGTCATCCCCATTGAACAACTATTGTCATATCTAACCATCCATTTGAATATTTGCATAGATTCCCTATACTTCCAAATTACTGTTTCCGGTTCCTTCAGCCATGCTACTATCAATTTAGAATCACCATCAATTAACAGTCTGTCAAAGCTTAGAACCTTTAGATCTCTAGCAATCTGTACTCCTTGCAAGACTGCTTGGAACTCAGCAAAAACTGTATCCCCTATTCCTACCGGACCTGAGAATACAACAACAATATGCCCTTCATTGTTTCTGAACACTCCTCCTATGCCAACCAGACCTGGATTCCCTAGACTGCTACCATCAAAATCCAGTTTGACAAAACCTTCATCAGGGGGTTTCCAAGCTAGAACTGGTTTGCTCCTTACAGTAGAACTTCTTGCTACAGCATCCCAATTTCTCCACAAATCATCAATGAAGAAGTTTGAAAAAATATCCGAGGATTTAGCCCAATGTATAGCTCTATTTAAGATACATTTCCACACTGCCTCCTCACTCCTTTCTTTATCACTGAAGACTGCCATTTCTCTCTTCCAACACCATCCATATCAAAGCAGCCTTAGCACATCTCCACATGATTTTCTCTCTCTTCTTTGGCCAACTAAAGGCCGTAGAGTCAAAGAGGCTTCCAATCTGAAGAGGCACAATCCACCTGTGACAAAAAAGATCAAAAACCCTTTCCTAGAGGCCTACAACATAAGGGCAAGAGATTAGGAGGTGGTAACAGATTTCTCCACTTGCTTTGCAAAGGATACACCAGTTAGGGGAAAGACACAGAAAAGGGTCTTCTTTTTTGTGAAGTATCCAATGTAGTTGTTTTTCCATGAAAAAAATTCCTGACACAAGGGCTCAACCTTGGGAGAAATAGGTTAGACCATATTTATTTTACCTCTCTTCTTTGGCCAACTAAAGGTCGTAGAGTCAAAGAGGCTTCCAATCTGAAGAGGCATAATCCACCTGTGGCCAAAAAGATCAAAAACCCTTTCCCAAAGGCCTACAACATAAGGGCAAGAGATTGGGAGGTGGAAACAGATTTCTCCACTTGCTTTACAAATGGTACACCAATTAGGGGAAAGACACAGAAAAGGGTCTTCTTTTTTGTAAAGTATCCAATGTGTTTGTTTTTCCATGAAAAAATTCCCAACACAAGGCATCAACCTTGGGAGGAATAGGTTGGACCAAATTTATTTTATAGGGCATGGATAAAGGTTTGGGGCTGAGCACAAAGAAGAGAAGAAAGAGGTATAAGAGAGCAAACCCTTAGGGTGCAGAGTCCAAATACAACCATCTCAAAATTTTAGTTCATTTATTGTCCTCTCTTACATTCTTAGAAAAGACGATTTTAGAACTTTAACATATAAATGAACAAACCAAACAAAGAAAATATGCTTGAACAGATTCTGGAAATAAGATTCTAGAACCTGCTCTAGAAATGACACCTACCAAATCATGTGGAAAGGGACGGACTCTTTGATAAATTAATGAAAACCAATACAAAGAAAATATTTTCCATAAGACATTTTTTGAAAAAGTTATTAAGTAAAATTTATCAAAAGGCAAAAGATCATTTCTTTTTAATAGATAAAAAGAATTCATAGAAGAAAAATAAAAGTTGGACTGAAGCCCCTAAAAGTGGTTGGGAAGGGGACCAAACAGTGGTTATACTGACCTGGAAACATGTTTACTACAGAATGCAGATACTTGTGTTTGGTTAAAATTCTGCTCCAAAGAATCACTATTTGAAGAATGCGCTTTGAACCAAAATTGAGTATTTTTTGCATTAAAGTTCCAACAAAAAAAGGGAAGAAGAAGATAATAGGAACACCTTAAAGGCAAAACACAAGTTGATGATAAAAAAAAAAAAGGCAAAACACAAGTTGTATTCAATGTCCAAAGATGATTTATTACAAAGCTCGGCTTGCGGCTTGGATTATATAATGCCAAGAGAGAAGAAAAGGATTACAAACTTAACTAAGAACAGTCCGACGGGAGAACATGAAGGAGAAGGAGATGGAGTTCAAACAGTCTTCCACCTGGAGAAGATTTTTGAAGGGCTGAAGGCTGAAGGCTGAAGCAAAAAAATCTGCTCTTCGAGAAAACCAGGATGCAAGGTAAACCTTCATTGAAGATAAGGGAGATAAAGAAAGCTATAGTCATATTGGTAAGGTATGATGTAGTTGAATGGCTTCAAGATTGTTTGGATGGTGCACTTTCTGCCAACAGAAGTACAGAGTGGAGAAGTCTGAAGGAAGGGGATAAGAGGAGGTATACAGCAGAGAGAAGAAGCAACACCAAAGGCAGCTTTTGTGGCTGTGTTGGAAGTTTTTGGGGAAAGGAAGAAACAGTTGGTTTGTTTGCCTGAAGGAAAAAAGGTGCAATTTGGAGGGAGATTAGAAGCATCTTGGAGGAGTTCTTGAAAGCGCAGAAAGAAGAAGAAGTTCCAAAGATTTCTACAGAAGTAGTCGAGAACTTTGCTTCTGAGAAAGAAATGGGGGTAGTTGAGAGTTTTGCCCCTGAGAAAGAAAGTGGGGTCAGTTTGATAGTGAATGGCCTAGGTATTAGGAAGTTAACCTGCAGAGTAGAGAAGGATGAATGGGAAAAGAAATTAGTAGCGGTTGTGAAAACGCTACCAGAGGATTGGAGAAGGTTAGCAGAACACCTAATCAAAGTAATGAGATTGAAGGGTCCTGTCTTAATTACACCTTTTGAAGGTTAGCAGAAGACTGCAAAGCTGTGATAGACTTGCTGGAGGATGAAGTGGAAGTAAAAGCATTGAACTTCCTAGATAGCAAAGGAAAATGTCACAGTTATGAAATGGTCCCCTAGCTCAAACTCAAAGGACTTGGAGTTGATGGATGGAGTCACGGTCAGAATTGCTGGATTGCCTTTCCACCTATGGAAGAAAGAGGTTTTTGAGTCCATTGCTTCATTGTGTAAGGCCCAACTTGATGGTGTTTTCATATTAGACCTTCGGTCAGCAGCCATTAGACTGAGTGGTCAGGGAAATGCTTAGAAAAGAGAGACCAGATACAGTGCTGATCCAAGAATCAAAGCTGTCCAAAGTAGATAGGAGATGGGTGAGGAGTGTCTGGGCTTCTAGAGGACTAAGTTGGGCTTTTGCACAGTCTTGGGGGGCCTCAGGAGGAATTCTGACAATCTGGAAAAATGAAGAGTTGGACTGTTCTGAAGAACTAATTGGTAAATTCACAATTACAACAAAATTTAGGAGGAGAGAGGATGGGTTGGAATGGGCCTTAACAAATGTTTATGGTCCAAATTCTTACAGGGAAAGGGAGGAACTTTGGTAGGAGCTAGCAGCTATAAGGGGACTTTGGGAGGGTCCTTGGATTCTGGGTGGTGACTTTAATGTGATTAGATTTGTAACTGAAACAAACAACACCAACCATAGGATCACCTCAAGCATGAGAAAGTTCAACCATTTTGTAGACTCTTTTGAGTTAAGAGAGTTGCCAATGCTACAAGCTAATTTCACCTGGTCCAACTTTCAAGAAGAGCCCCTCTGCTATAAGTTAGACAGATTCCTTCTATCTTCTGATTGGGAGGAGGTTTGGAGAGGGTTGGTTGTCAAAGCTCTACCTAGACCTACGTCGGATCATTGCCCAATTAGGTTGTCACAAGAAAAGATTGGGAGGAGGTCAGTGCCCATTCAGATTTGAAAACGTGTGGTTGCTTCACCCGGAATTTAAAAGAAAAGTAAAAGAATGGTGGGATGAGGACCAAGTAGTTTTTAGATGGAAAGGTTACAGATTCTATAAGAAGCTATAAAATCTGAAAGCTAGGATCAAAGATTGGAATAAAGAGGCATTCGGTAGAGTTGAAGAAAAAAAGGGAGGCCATCTCATTATCAAAAGGATTTAAGATTTAGCCCTAGTGGAAGCAAGTGAAAGTATGAGGGCAGCAAAAAGGGAAGAGAGGTGGAAATTGAAACTCGAACATGAAGAAATCCTTAAAAGAAGAGACAAGCTGGAGATAGAAATCAAGATGCAAATGGTTGAAGGAAGAGAATGGTTATACAAGATATTTTCATAACATGGCAAATGGTAGGAAGAGGAAGAATTCCATAGCAAGTTTGGAATGGAATGGAGAAGTGCTAACTAGAGAAGAGGATATTGCAAAAGACCTAGTGGAGCATGTTAAATCTATCTTTGACAGCCCTAATAGTTTGAGAGAGTCTCTAGCTGATTTTGAGTGGCAGATTGGTGATAGAGAGTTGATGAATCCCTTGGAGAAACCTTTTGAGAGTCGGGAGATAAAAGCGACACTCTTCTCTTTGGATAGGAGACAACAGCCTTGGGTCTAGATGGTTTTACAATGGCCTTTTATCAAGATTGTTGGGATATTTTAGGGGAGGATTTGGTGGAGGTCTTCTCGGAATTCTTTGTAAGGGGAAAAATTAATTCGGGTGCAAATGCGACTTTTATAGCTTTGATCCCTAAGAAGGTGGATGCACGCCATCCTAAGGATTTTAGACCCATCAGCTTGATTGGGAGCATGTATAAGTTAATCTCTAAAGTTCTTGCTTTGAGGATCAAAAAAGTACACACATCTTTAATTCCACCAAATCAAGGGGCTTTTGTAGATGAAAGACAAATCATCAATCAAATCCTAATTGCCAATGAGTGTGTGGATTACAGGAAAAGATGAGGAGAAAATGGCTTGATTTGTAAACTTGATCTAGAAAAGGCCTATGACTTGGTAGATTGGGATTTCTTGTTAGATGTTTTGAGGAGCAGACGTTTTGGTGAGAGGTGGTGTAAGTGGATTAAAGGTTGTATTACTACATGCCACTACTCCATTTTGGTTAATGGAGTAGCTAGACTTCTTTCATGCTAAGAGAGGCCTCAGACAAAGAGACCCTTTGTCCCCCTTTCCTTTTACTCTGATAGTGGATGTTCTAAGTGTGATGATTTCCAGGGCTGACTCAAAAAATCTAATCAAAGGTTGGAGAATTGGGAGACATCAAGTGGTAGTCACACACTTACAAACAACTAAACAAGGGAGGAGTTGTTGTTCTGTTTAATGTAATAGAGAGAATAGGAAAAAAAGAAACCATTGCCTCTCTTCTTAAAACCTTTTGATCTTTTAAATTTCTAATAGTAAAACTTTAAAACAAAGTATAAATGATATATATAGTATATAATAGAATGTATTTACACAAATATTTACCAACATAGCAATATGAATGATATTATAATAAGGTGGGTGCCTTGTTGCTATAAGTCAGGGTGTCTAGCCAAGGCACCTGCTTGCCCAGTGATGTCTTGACAGCTATGAAGGAAATGAAGATAAATTAGAAAAGAAGTCAAGAGTTCCAGAAGGAAGGGAGGAGGATTATAAAGTTAGAACTATTACCGAAAAACCTTCCTCCCTAAAGATGTCCTTGGATGCTTGCAAGATACCTGTATACTTTGACGTCCTATACAGATCTTTCCGAAGCAAAGCCCATGAAGAAGTGGGCTCTAACTGAACCTGTCAACAAGTCATAAAAAAAATAATAAATGAATGAATCTATCAATAGGTATCAATATGGAATCACGGAGATACAGAATGCCCGTATTCATGATATAGAATTGTAGATCAGATCAAAACCAGTGAATCTTAAGGGAAGTCACCATAACAGCACCACTTCCCTATCAGAGCAGATAATTTTGAATCCAACTGCTTTCATAATTTTGAAAGTTGGGCAATTTCACAGTTTCACTTTCACATATTACAGACGAATTTAAGATAAAGCATCTAGGAAAAAACTGGAGCACCTATTCTTGTTGTCTTCTTTCATTCCTACTCTTTAATTGCATTATCTTCCACCAGTTTAGCAGTAAGCTGATGTATGGACAAAAAAAGTTTAGTCATAGTTCTTATTGCAGGTTTGCTAAAATCTTTCTAATGATGGGAACAGATTACTTCAAGCATTTCTTTTATGTCCATCATAGCATATAAAAAATTGACCTATTGATTAAAAAAAAACATAGAAAACTGACTTTCCAACATCTAGAGCAAAGATCTTGTTCAGATGAGTAGACAGGTCTGCACACTCTCTAGTATCTAGAAAGAGGGAACTATGGCTGCAATTTGGGTGGAATCAGGTTGAGCATTTAATAAAATTTGAATGGGCCCAGTCCAAGGGCCTGAGCCCAATGAACTGATGAAGTGTAAATTCTTCAAGTTGGGTACCTGATTCGCACCCCTAGAGAAAACTTTTATTGGAAAGTATCTCAATCAGATTAGTGCATTTGCTCAACAGTCTGGTCTCTATGCCGTGTTTGTGATGCATTTTGTTGAAGATTAATTAGTTTTATGATGTTTTTCTGAGTAGATGTTTTATGTTAGTTGTTAGATAGGAGATGAGGACCACAGTAGTTATGTGAGTCCAAATTTTATTATGTTTTCTGAGTGTTATATATGCTGCTTTATGTTTTGCCGCCCTATAAGGACATAGTTGTCTTTGTATTGTTCTATTATTTTAGTATAAATAATAAGTGAAGGGGGCGGCCAGGTTAATTGCTCTCGTTTCTTTCAACTTCTCTTCTTCTCCTTCTCTCTTCCTTCTCTCTTCAAGAAACTACTTTCTTCCATATTTTTTAATTCAGCAGATTTTTACTTGGTATCAGAGCATTGGCTAGGGTTTCTTGAAACATTTTCATGCAGCCCTAGATCAGCCGACTGCATGAAGTAGTAAAGGGCTGATTGATCTGCTATAGATTGCCCAGTTCTTGGAGTTTTTGGTGGGATCTACACATCAGAAAGGTGATCTACTATTCGGCATCAAAATCAGGAAGAACTAGAGTACAGGGAAGAGTCCCAAAAAAGTTGGACTCTTTGTTTTTTATCTGATCTTGGGCGCCCAGGTATTGTTAGTTTTCTTTTGATTTTTTGAAGAGGGCGGTTTGGTTTCTGAAATTTTCTAGGCCTTCCGAAGTGATTGATTCACTTTTCTCTCTGTTGGGAGGCATGGGGAGGAGAGAGATTTCCCTCCAGGTAGGGTTTTCTTCTTCCAGAAGGGTTGGTTTCTATGTGTGTGGTATTAAATTATTTTTTAAAAGTCTCCAATCTATTTTTTCTTACTGTTGAACTGTTTGAAGTAAAATGGAGAGTTGGAATACCAAGATGAAATCTACCGATACTGTGGGACTGGGTGTTGGAGGTAGTAGTGATATTTTTGGGTCTGGGATCATTACTACAGTAAAACTTGATGGTACAAATTATTTGGAGTGGGCACAATCAACTAAGATGGCTATTGGTGCCCGTGGAAAATTAGGGTATCTCACTAGGGAGGATAAGAAACCTAATACAGACTCTTCCCGATGGATGCAAGAGAATTACATGGTAATGTCCTGGCTGTGTAATTCTATGTTATCTCATATTGCAAAAAATTTCCTATGGGCTAATACTACTAAGGAGATTTGGGATGGAATGACTAAAACTTACTCTCAGAAGCAAAATGAAGCCAGAGCCTATTAGCTAAGAAATCAGGTGATAAGTATGAAACAAGGAGAAAAACCTCTTGTGTATTTCTCCATGCTGAAAACCCTATGGCAGGAAATAGATCACTTAGAAACTATGGTATGGGAAAGTGTAAATGATGCAGCAACTTATCACAAACTAGTAGAGAGGAATAGGGTTTTTGAGTTCTTGGTAGGGCTGAACCCTGAATTTGACATTGCTAGGCAGCATATTCTTTTTAGGGAGGTTGTGACACTCTCTCAGGCCTATGCTTTTGTCTCTGGAGAGAAGAGTGGGAGGAATGTAATGCTGAGATAGCCTGGGATTGACCAGTCGACTATGGTTGGTACAACAAAACCTAAGCCGAATGGAGACAGGGGGAGTAGTGAGACTAGAAGGGAAGATAAGAAGGACTTGGTGTGTGATTATTGCAAGAAGCCTAAACATACCAGGGACACTTGTTGGAAGCTTCATCCAAATCTTATGCCTGCTCGGATAAAAAACAAGAAGGGAAATACAAATGTAGCCACTACAGGAAACTCTTAAGCCCCTCTCTCCCAAACTGATTTGGAATTCATTACAGTAGCAACAATGAGAACAAAATTGGAGAGGTTTGGACAGCTTATGAAAAAAGATTCACCCAGCTCTAGCCTTCCAGATGGACAACAGAATGCGAGAGCCAACTACACCACTTCCTTTGCACATACAGGTAGTTCATATGCAACTGCAAATCTTGCATCCACTTCAGGTAAGGAGGGACCTCCCTAGATTATAGACTCAGGAGCATCTGAGCATATGACTAATGCCCCTACCATTTTCAGTTCCTATCAATTGTGCTCTAGTAGAGACAGAGTCTCTACAGCAAATGGTTCACATATGCCCATTGCTGGGAAGGGGATAGTTAGAGTGACCAATGATATAACTCTGTCTTTTGTTTTACATGTCCCTAGACTTCATACCAACCTACTGTCTGTTAGATCTTTGACAAAAACTTTGAATTATTCTGTGACCTTTCTTCCCGGTAATTGTGTTTTGCAGGATCTGGAGTCAAAGAAGATGATTGGGAGTGGTCGTGAGGTGAATGGAGTCTACCTTCTGGATGAGATTCTGAGACATCAGGGCCATCATGTTAGTAGTAGCAGTAGTAGTGGGTCAGAGTCAGTAAACCAGATTATGCTTTGGCACAATCGCATGGGACATCTTTCTTTTAGTTCTTTGAAATGTCTTTTCCCAAAGTTGTTTAAGTTTGTTCAATTATCTACTTTGGAGTGTGAGAGTTGTCAGTTAGGAAAGCATTGTAGACAGTCTTTTAAACAAAGTAATAAAAGAAGTACTTCTGCTTTTAACATTGTTCACACTGATGTATGGGGGCCATATCAAATCCCTTCCATGGGAGGTTCCGTTACTTTCTTTTGTTTGTGGATGATTATACACAATATTCTTGGATATATTTGATGAGATCACGGGATGAGGTTCCTAACTTAGTACGACAATTCCACCAAATGGTTCTCACACAATTTGGAGTGAGAACTAAGGTTTTTAGATCAGATAATACCAAAGATTGTTCTGATTACTTTCTTATAGGGTCTCTAAGTAATAAACCCAATTGACCTTATTATTAATCAGGTTTATTGGGTCTGACCTAATAAGACGTTATTATAATTGATAGCCCTTTAGCTTGATAATTTGACAATAGTTGTAGTGCAGACACAGAGGTAGGGCAAGAATCCTAGAGAAACAAACCACTTTTCTCTCATTTCCTCATCCAAGGCTATTTCATAATTTTTGTGTATTTTTGATTTTGGTACTTTTGAGTTTTTAAATTTATTTTCTAGTTTGTGACCATCTAAGAAATAGATTAGTCATTATATGCCTTTTGGTGTCATTAGATAGATAATTAAGTTATCTATATCCACCATGATCAAGATCTTGTAAACCCAATGTATTTTGACTTGCCAATCCTTATCGCATGCTTGTCACTTTATATGGCTCCATGGGGCTACACTATGGGGGGTAGTCTATCACCCAAACCCATAACCCGCCCAACCCTGGTGCAGGCGTGATTTGATCCCAAGCCTCCACTACAACCAGTTGATATGGCCTTTAGCCTTATCGTCTGTCCAGTTGGCACCTTGCTGCTTCAATTATATTTTGAACATCTTCATTCCACTGCTAGTTTCTTCATCACTTGGTCATTTTCCTTTAAATTCTCCTAAAATGTATTTTGCTACTTTTTTTATAAAGATGGTCATTTCAAGCCACATATCATTAGTCTCTTCATCTAAATTCTATGTTCCTTCTACTAATAATTTGCCTCTAATTGTACTAGCTTTTCTCCGTTTAGATTAGCCCACCCAATTCTTGGGCACCTATGTTCCACTCTATTTCCCTTTCTTGTTTTTAATACACACTTCTACCACCATTAATTTATGTTGTGTGCTTAAGTTTTCCCCTTGAATAGCTTAACTGTTCTATTAAATACTAATTATATAACAATGTTGTGTTTGAGATGTTGAAATTAATAATTTGCCATGATTTGAGAGAGAGAAATAATGTTATTAATAAAGAGAGAGAGAGAGAGTTGCTACTTTATTTATAAAAAAAAAGGAGAGTTGCTACTTATATGCTGGTCATACGGATACTTGGGATTGAATCCCGCCTACACTTGGGTTGGGGGATGGGCAACCCCCCATTGTGTAGCCCTTCAAAAAGAAATCAAAAGAAAGTTGCTACTTCTCACATTCTATGCATGTGGGTTGGTATATAAAACTAAGAAATTAACCTAGAATATAGTTTTATTTCCTTTGCAAATATCTATTGCCTAGGCAATGCTTATGCGACCAGGCACTCCCCTGTCACCTAGAATCACCTATATGCCTTGACAACTAGGATAGATGGAGCAGTGAATGATATTAAGATAATATAATCCCAATCAAAATAAAAAATTTGGAATCTTGAATCTCATAACTCTGTCAAAATGGAAAACCAGGGCAAAGTTATCTACACTCATTCTTTAAGGCCTCATTCATTTTCTAGGAAGTTGGTAGGTCCCATGGAAAAGAAATAAACCCATGTTTGTTTTCCGGTATTAGTGGGTCATATAGAAAATAATCTCATTTACCTGGGGAAGTAATACTCTCCTCAGACTTTGGTAAATTACTTACCCATATCGAATATCGCTAATACATGATGGGACAATATTGCCCCTTCAATAATGTTATTTTTTTGGATAAATCAGTCATTGTACACTTTTACTGGGGAATAAAAAGAACACTGATAAGTGATCTTATCTGGGTAAGTATTTCCCAAGAAACACTTGTGCAGATAAGTGCATTTACCCAAGCAAGTCATTTAACGAGAAGCAAGCGAGGCCTAATTGGTAACAAATTAGAAAGTTTTACTAAAAATACAAGAAGAGCATAAGCTTACAAGAGAAATTCCACCACAAGAGGAAAGGCTGGGCCTATATCCCCTCCACCCCCCTTCCAACCCAAGGTACAATGGAACCCAATAAGTCTACACAAGTCGAGCAAAACCCCAATGCAACTCAAACAAATGTGAGTTTATTGAACACTTCAAACACGATGGTTTTCATTGTAGAACTTTTATTTTCATAAGAATAAGATATGGTAATTATAGTCCTTCACATAGTTGTCAAGGCGACGCTTAGGTGGGCACCTAAGCAACAAGGTGCCCTTGGAGTCTCGCCTCACCTAATCGCCAAGCAGTTTTCTATAGCGTGTTATAACAAATTCTTATATTCTTAATTTTTTTAGGTTATAATTATAAAATAGACATTTTTAAACTAAAATTATTCATTTTGTGTGTTTATATACTAATTTCATTTTGTTATTTTCTTATTTGTTAGGATTTAATCAACACAAACATTGATAAATGCTGTATTGAACCCTCAAAGACTTCAAAACCTGAACCAATAAGTAAGAAAAAACATAAAATGTTTTCCAATCAACACGTTTCTTTTCTTCTTTTCCTATAACAGAAATAGGGGTCCAGCCCCTATATTTTTCAAATTTTCTTTTCTTTCTTCCTTTTCTTCTCATGAATATGTTGGAATATGTTGATTTTCTATGCTTTAACATTAAGTTTATACTTTTCTTATGAAAAATCTGGATATTTATAAAGGAAATATGACTATGGAACCTAGGGAACTACCCTAGGATACATGTTTTTACTTTAAAAAATCCATCGCCTAGACGACTAGGAACCCCCCTGTCGCCTAGCCTCACCTTGGCGCCTTGAAAACTATGGTCCTTCAAAATGGGAAAACAGACTACAAAATGAAAGATGTTCCATAAGATCTCACTCTAGATTTAAAACAATATCTCCCTCTTCTGCTCATAACTTGAACCCAGCAAACTTCTTTCCACATCTATTAGTGCACTATCTTATTGAACTATGAAAAAGTTTTATTGGATCCTTAGAAGGTTAAACACCATCATTGACAGGGCATTTTTTATATGACAATAACTTGATACTGGCTAGTGCTTCTGATTTGGTTGAGCTATCTGTTCATAATTTTTGTGTATCACCATACTCTTCTCATATACAGTTTTTCTACATAAATTATTATTAGTACACTTAACATCCCCTACCCCCCAATATGGTTGAATTTTCAATTAATATCAATTTATTGATGAATTCCCCCATTCTGCAATAAATTGTATCCACTTTTCAGAGCTAAAGGTTTTCTTCCAGAAGTATTATAAGATCATATTAAATTGTGAATGAGGCAATCATGAGGTAAATGGCCGTGAAACTGAAGGGAAATGGTTCCTTTGGTAAGAAAAGAAGAGAAACTTTTCTTTTAGGGGAATGATGTAGTTTCTGGACTAAGTTATAGGAAAAGACAATGTTCTATCTTCCACGTGGTAAACTTTGTTCTGAACTGCACTTTCCAATTTTTCAGCTCTTGCCTATGCTGCTGCTATTCTTTTCTTTCATTCCTTCTTGTCTCACTTTATTGGCAATATTAAAGCAAATTCCCAATTTATTGTGCATATGTATGAATAGAATAATGAAAGAGCACTTTAATCAATCAACATAACTTACCTGAAATCTAATCTTGATAACATCAAGCGGCGATGTTAACGTCCGGGAAATGCCGCCGGATATTGCACCCGCCGTGGCATCTATCAACGCCCGTTTGAGCTGACTCGGCTCTTCCATCAACCGAAAACCAAACCAGATGAGCTAAAACCTACTTCCCATATCAAAAGCAGAGCCGCCAAAGAACGGTCTCGAATCAACAATTTAAATCAACGAAACGAAAACCTAACTTTGTTCCAAAAGAAAACAAAAATAAAAAACACAACAACAACATGACCCAAATTCACGCCGTTAAGGACAAACGAACAGGAACTAATAACGGTCAAGAATCCGGAATATTTGTAAAAACGAGAATTAGGGTTCCACGAGATACTCATGAATCGTGAAGGGCTACTGAAGAGTGAAGATCGGTGACGGTGAGATGTTGATAAAGGAAAGTGAGAGCAACCATGTACCCTAAAAAACGCGCAATGATCGAAGGAAATACATGATCCGCCATTAAGGTGAGCAGAGAATCTTTACTTGCCGCCTTGAACGCCGACGAGAAAGAACCCCGACCGAGTTGGATGTGTTTAGAGTGAGAGGGGGAAAATAATAAAAAAAAACGCCGGGAAAATGAAGAAACGGTGACCGTTTAAAGAGAAGCAAAGGTGAAAGGACTACTCTTCTCTGTCTGACGCTCTCTCTTTGCTTTATCTCAACGTTGTCTGCTAACGGCTTGTTTGGATCACTTCTTACATTCTTACCCAAAAAATTCGGCCGCGTTTGACAAGTCTTTCCGCGCGGGCTTGAATTCTGGGCATTTTCTGTTTGGTAATAAAAATATTATCCGGAAAAAACTCCACCTCGTAAAAAATGCTAATAGTCTGAATTTGGGCTTTTGTAAGAAACTTTAAGTGAAGTTTTTACAGCTTTTTAGTGCCCGATCACACTTGGGAAAATGGGTTATCTTTCCACAAAAACCTATTTGAATGTGCAAGTGAAACCTACCAATAGAATATAGGGCCCACTTTAGAAAAATGTGTGTAGGATTCATCTTAAAAAATGTATCAATCCACATACATGTCCACACATGGACTCACATGCATATCCAATGGTATGTCAAGCCCACTTTATAAAATGTACATAGGACCCATGTACATATCCACACATGAACTCTACATACATGTCCACCAATGATATGCGGGGTCCATCTTGAAAAAATGTATGTATCCCCAACTTACATATCCACCAATAGTATACGAGACCAACCTGAAAATTACATATGAACCCCACATACGAGTCCACACATAGACCCCACATGCATATCCATCAATGATACATCAGGCCCACGTTGTAAAATGTATGTGGGCCTCACATACATATCCAACAATGGTATGAAATCCACTTTGAAAAATGTATATAAGCCCTATATACATACATCTAACTGAACTAAGACGAAGAAGGAGAGGAAGATGATATAATTCCTGCAGGGAGAGAGGGAGGTGCCAGAGATGAGCACCATCATTTCCCAATTCTGGAAATTTTGCTAGCGGCGTTAAAGAAGTCTTTGGTGACATGTAGCATGGAAAGGGAGGATATTAGCTGGCCTACCAATGTCAGGCATGTCTCCCACCTTACCTTCGATCGCTACAATGGCTTTCTAGGTTTGCCCGTTGAGTTCGAGACTGATGTCCCTTCCAGGGTCCCCAGCGCCTGGTTTCACTCTCATACTCTGTTTGTGCCTCTATTTGTTTGCTTCTTATGCTCAAACTCTGCGTCTTCTCTTTACACAAATCCTAAAGCTATAACTGCAGTGATAAACATTCCATGCTTTTGGTTTATTGTTTTGTCATATTCCAGTAGTTTTTGCCAAAATATTTCCAAACTATGTAATTTCTCTTTTCCTTCTGGTACAGTTGTCAGTCTCGTTTCGTCTGTGTTCGCAGGGAGACTTCGTATCATCGCCGGTGAAATCGCTGTTCACCAGAGAAAGCACTACAATCGATGGAGGGCGCTAAGGTTTAGTAGGGGCTTAGCGGGAAACAACAAGAAATTAAAAATAAGACTTGCGGAGGAGGAATACTCGGTGGTGGGGTGGCGGTTAATGGAATGGCTCCTAACGACAATTAAGGCTCCCACTTTCGTCAGGCAATGAGGAGCAGATCCGGACTCATAAAAAATATATCAACCAAAGAATTTTTGGTTTAATCAACCAAAGTTCATCCTGTCGTCGTCAGATCAGATCTTGTAACAAATCTTCTGCAAAATAATTGTCAAATAGGAAAAAAAACAAGGGCCAAAAAATTCATTTTATATGGATCAAACAATTGCCAAACAGGCAGAAGACAAAGGCCAAAAAATCCATTTTATACGGATCACGTGTTCAACTTTGATTGTATCAAGTAGCCCGTTGTACTTGTACAGACCTATTTATAGCAGAGTCGATGTGCTCACGAGAACGTATTCACACCGTTCGTGCAGTTCCTGACGGCTTTGTATTGAGAATATCTCCTGTTTTATAAGTATGGAGATATTCTCAACCTACCGTGTAAAAGGCTGTGCGCACGGTTTATGAGCACCGAAGCCGCCTCGATTCGAGTGGACTCACATTGATGCATAAAGAATTTTAATATCGCCACGTGTCTTTACGGCATTGGAAGCTCCTTACAAGAGAGCATACGGCTGAAAGTTATTAAGTAAGTAAGGGCCCACCCATTATTTGTCATGGAATTTTCTGCCCACACTTCACCAAAAAAAAGGTCGCTGGCATAGTACACGTGCTTAGCTTTGACAATTTTCTTTTAGACAATGACGTCCTTCGAACGAGTCGGACGGAATCCGATATATACCTATACAAAAATATACAACAATACTAATCTTACAAAAAATACACATCGGATTCAACTATTAATCTATCATACCGGAAAAAAATTTACCGCTAATCAAATCGTATAAGGTGGTATAGCCCTCAAATTAATGGTTTTATTTTTTTAATTTTTGGTAATTTATCATACTTATTAGAAATTATGTTAATCCATTTTTGGTAATTATGACAATTATTAGTACTTTATTTTGGTTATTTTCTTGGCTAATATCTGTTCATTAAATGTAATTTTCTGTTATTTATAGCTTAAATTATATATAAATAAAAAAAATAAATATAATTACTTTTAATTATAAATTAAAATTAAATTATATTACTTACAATTTCAAATATAATTTAATTAATATTTAAAATAAAATTTAAATTATAACGTACATTTATTAACAAATTAAAAACTGGTAATTAATGAACAAATAAAATATTAATATTATAAACACAGTATTTTTTATAAACACAACTAATTAATAAATACTGTAATTAATAATATTGCAATTATTGAAAATACTGTAAAATATGGTTAATTATTAATACTGTAATTATTAAAAGTACTATATTAATTAAAAATATTATTAATTAATAAATTCAGTATTTTAGTAATTACTTATAATTAACTAATAAATACTCTATTCCCGTCATTCATCAAGAGGAAGCTAAAATGCTACAGGCTATGCAATGTCAGGCTGTTTGGGTTGATCTTCCTTAAGACTCATTTGAAAGAGTACAAATACAAATATGTAAAATGTAAATACATACAAAATATAAGGTTTTACATCTTACATATTTGTATTTTCACTCCTTCCAAACTCAGCTTACCGGGGAAAATCAGTTATAGATTCAAAAAGATAATTGATCAAAGAACCTAAAGATTATCCACATTTGGATTAATGATTGGCTGTGTGCCTGTGTTTGATAGCAATGCAAATAAATTTGTACTGATGTAAAACTATGACGGTGCAAATGATTTGAGTGTAAATTCTGCTCTATTTTTATTCAAATTTCAACTTATTTTGTTTGAATGCAATATAATTTATTTGCACTGCAACGAAACACAGGAATTTCATTTTTTACATTTTGAACAGTTGGTTATGGATTTTTAAATTTGACAAATCAATCAACCCCAAGCATTATTGTTATTTTTTAATTAGGTGTGGTCGGTTATGGTTGAATTTTGTTATATTGTGGTCGTTGGGACCACTATTGCCTCAATCGGGTTAGGAAGACAAGGTATTTGGGTCGGATATATCATGGGTTACCCAATTCGAATCTAAACCCCTTGGCCCAAATAATTAATCTAAGACAATTACACTTAATTACAATTAATAATCAGTTAATTAATTTTAGTTAAGTGGGTAATTAATAGTTAAATTACGGTAATTTAATTGCTATCACTAATTTAAATCAATACTTTTAAGTCATTAACTAATTTAAATAACTAATTACTAATTTATGTAATTAAAAATTAATAATTTATGTAATACTGAAATTTTTGGGAAGTAGTGATTTTTAATTTGTAGTAGTTAAATTACTGTAAATAGCTAAAATTTTAGAAACTTACATAATTAAAAACTATTAATTTACATAATCATTGAAGATTATATAATTTTAATTAATGAAAATTATTTTAATTTTAAATTTCTTATTAATGTAAAATTAATAATTACTGAAAATTTTAATAATTTTTGTAATTATGTAAATTGCATAATTTTCAGTAAAAGTAATAAATTTTAATGTGTGTTTTTCAATTACTAAAAATTACATTATTCCAATGTTTATGTAATATTTAATTATGTAAATTATTGAAAATTACCATATTTTTATTATGTAATTAACTAACTTATTGAAAATTATCATAAATCATATAAATTTTCAAAATTATCTTCATTTATGTAAATAACTAAAATTTATCATAACTTATGTAGCATAATAATAATTGATGAGGGATAATTTGGCATGTCCAATGATGTGATGACACGTGGAGTGACGGAATGATGTGATGACACCTCAACGATCCTAGTCACCTCGGGATAGTTCGGGTCACCCAGCTAGATCGAGGTCTAAATAGCTCAATTGTACGCACCGACCTGCCAATGTGCCACACAATCTCTTTCTAGAAGCAAGCCAGTTGTCTTCAATCTCCTTGGGATCACAGCATACATCAACGGATCTTATCTTTTCCCAGCCCAATTCAGATGGACCTGGATAAGCCTTATTAGCTTACTTGGAGTCCATCTTCGGGTGTGAAACTAACTACGGACTAGATGGGCCAACAATCTCGGACACACATCGTGAGGCCCATGGCAGCTTGCCTATATAAAGGCCTCGCCTCCAGGCTCACAAGATATGCGTGATTTAGCTCTCGAATTCCCTTACAATTAATCTCTCAGCTTTCTCAAATCTCCATATCACTAACTTAAGTATTGGAGTGTCCACACCAGGTATAGCACCTCGAACACTCTAATAGCCTTATTTTGTAGTTTGACCAGGCAACATCACTAGCCCGATGTTTGACCTGTTCTCCAACAGGGAACTACTAGATCACGCTACATCAATAATTGTTGTAATTTACTTAGTTCATGAATTTTAATTGTCGTGCCTTGGACGTTTGACAATGATCAAGCAAAAACTATAATCTTTTCACTATGTGGACCTTTTATTTGTAAATAAAATTTTTAATTCTCCTGCACATAATGTGGCTCACCAAGTAAAACCCCATTTGTAGGATCGTTTTACTACACAAAATACTTTGTTCATGCTTTTTAGTTCATTCTCCTTCTTTTCTCAGCAACCATGCATTTGATATGAATTAACCCTATTGTAGTTCCCAAATCAATTGCATTATCTGCATTACCAATAACACATACCTTTATTCATCTTTGTCTCATATTTGTCCTTACCATTCAAAGAACAAACTTAATTTGCCTTTTTTACTAAAACATTTTTAAGTTAAAAGATTAACTAAATGTAAAATCAAATCTTTTAGAATATTCCTATACACATTCCTTCCATGGTTTGACAAATAATGGGTGTCTTTGATACCGGAAGCAAGGAGAGAGTGATAGAATAGGAAAGAGTAATTTAGTCAAAAAAAATATTAACTTTTTATCCCACCACTATATTTTGCAATTTGATTACAAACACATTTTTCAATCAATGAAACATTGTTAATTTTGGGTTTTTTACAAATTAAATAATCAAGGTGTCATTTGGCAAGTCTTTTTTGAAAGATCTTCCGGTAGACCTGACAGTCAAAAGACGATTTGAGCTTTTGCATTAAGATTTTAGTAGCTAGGAGACCGTTTTGTTAAGGCACATCTTCCCACACGTCTTTCTGCATGAAGACATGATGAAAAAAGTCAAAAAATTCCATTTGAAGCTTCCCAAAAATAGCCCAAAACGGGTTTTGCGAGTCTTTTTGGGGCATCGTCTTTTGGCAACTAGATTTTTTCCCAACCAAACGGGAAAAGACCAAAACACAATCTGTCAATCTTCTAAACATCCGAAAGCCCATGCGAAAAGACACGCCAAATGGGGCCCAAGTCTAGTCAATTAAAATAAATGACCAATGAAAGCCGAAAACATTGATTTTTTATAACCAAAATACCCTTTATTAAACTCCCACCGATGCTCTTTGTTATTTCTTTCTTCCATAGTCTCTCTTCAGTCTTCACAAATTTGTCTTCTTGTTGCAACTAGTGTTTTCAATCTACCGTTGACCTAGTCAGTCGAACTGTTCAAACCATCACCTGGTTTGGATTCTAGGTCTAGTTCAGTCAATACCCACCAGACGGTAAAAAATTGGTGATTTAGTCAAGAACCATTCAACTTGACCGGTTCGACCGTTGACCCATTCAACTCGATGACCGAGTCACGTGTTGCACACTTAATGCATGCAAACTTTCGGAGGCCATAACTTTGCACTCCGATGTTTGATTGAGGAGTTTTTTTTAATACTTTGTGTAACTTTTTGAGATCTATGCATCACTATTTTTGAAAAAAAAAAAGAAAACCTTTTTGGCCTTAAATTATAATTTTTAATATTTTTATAAATAAAAATTTAAAATGAATTAAAAGTATAAATTAAATATAAAAATACATATAATATATCTAAAATATAATTATACATTATTTATTGATAAAATATATATTTATACACACACACACACAGGTAAGAATAGGGGGAGACAGAGAGTTCAGAACAACAGGTAGGTGGCGATATGAATTAGTGATTGAAGAAAAGATGCTCAGGTTTGATCCAAAGGTAAGAATGTATTGAAAATTAGAGAATGTAGTAGGGCAACAACTTTCTTACCAAAGGAGGCAACTTTGTGGGTGAAAGGATTTGTCAATGGAGCACTTGACTCCATTAAGGAAGAAGGCTAAAAAAACTCCATCACTTTACCTGAGAAGAACTTTGAAGTGGAACTGGGGAGGAATGGAAAGGGCTAGTATATAACTATAACAAAGCTTTTTGACACTAATGGAAGACGGAAAGTTTGTGTGCCAAAAGGAAAGAAGCAGATGGGAAGGATGGCCTTTGTTAAGAAATTGTAGAGTTTCCTTATAGTAGCGGAGAAAAAGGAGATAGATGAAGGGGTTGTCCTCGGTGGAGGCAATGAAGAGAATGGTCAAAGGGATTAGGGGGAGTTGAGTAAAACTGATGCGCCTGAGAATAATGAGGAGCAAAGTCTACCACCCTTTGGTTTTGCGGTTGTTTACTCAAATGAATAGTGCAGAGTAATGGTCAAGGTTGGAGTTGATAAATGGAAGAAATGAATGATTCTAGCGGTAGACAAGGGGGTGAAGGACTGGATGTGGTAGCACAAAAGGTTGGAATTGATGTTGATGCAATCTTGATTCCATTAGCAAAAAGGAAAGCAATTCTTGAGTCGATGAAATGATGGTTTGATCCAGATCCAAAACTAGACTCAAATTTGCATCAAAGTTGAACTCAAAGAAGGATGTACTTTGTTGAAGTTGGGGATTCCCTTCAACTTGTGGTGCAAATATGCCCTTGAATACATCGTACAAATTTTGGAGAAGTTCTATTGGAAGTGAACCAAAGGAGCTTGAGTGTAGTTGAGTTGCGAATTGTAGGAATCGAGCATGAAAACCTACCTCAATCGCTTAAGATCTGCTCTGAAGGCATTTGGTACCGAGTGTGGATGGCTTCAAAAATTGAAGCATCATTATGGGGAAGGCAACCTGTGGTTGAAGACGATGCTAAGTTGTAGGTTGGAGAACACGTGGCCGCAGGGGAGTGCAAGAGAAGACTGACATGCAAGAGAACATAAAATTAGAAAAGAAGTAGTCAGCTGGGGTAAACCAATCGACAAGCTACCCCCTTAAGGAAATTAATTCAAAATTTTGAACTAAATAGAAACTGAGTGAGCAAACTCTCTTATGTTGATGTGGCAAAGAATTTTTGTGGCCCTAACAATTTAAATTGAGTTGCTTTGTCTGAACTAGCCGGGGTTATGGGCGGTTTAGTTACTAAGCCAATTAATAAAAAAACCAATCCATGTGACAACTTAAGTGGTCACGTGGACCGGGGCAAGACAAGGGAGATGAGGGAGACAATAGATAAAAAGTATCATCTATCATCATCTAAAACGAAGGACGGTGAAGGAAAGGGGATGTAGCAACAGGAACTAGTTTGAGAAAACGCCTTGTAGTGGGTATCTTGCTAGAACCAAGATGAAATCGATGTCAATCATCGTTCTATCGAGCACCCAATCCCTAGATATGCAAAGAATATGACTAAAGAAAGGGAGGAAGTAGATGAAGGATAGGTGGATTGTAGCAGGGAGGAAGAAAATATTGATGACAACTTATTTGACGCTACTGGTATAGGAAGTGTAGGTGATGGAGGTTTTTGCAATGAAGAGCATGTTGAAACTTTAAATCTTGAAAGTGTTCTCCAGTGGTTCAACCTACGTGAGGCACTGATAGAGGAGCGAATTAGGATAATTTGAGGTAGAACAAGAATACATTGAAAGAGGGTAAATTATAGGGTGAAAAAAAGGATCATTGTATTGACCAAGTGATATGATTGTTTTTTTACCAATCCGAGGAGATAGATAGAAACCAATCCTCGAAACAAGGTAGGATAGTTGAAATCAACAATCCCTATCCACCTTCCACATTGCAGAAAAATCCAGGTAACCAAGTGAGTTCAACTTTTGCTACAAATGAGTGCTCTGTGTCTTGTATTCCAAATTCCCTTTTCATCCCAGGTTCGATAGCCTAAGGAAGAGAAGCCAACTTAGTAGAATGTTCTTCTAAGCAGAAGGAGGTGAAAGACAGGGGGAACTGGTGGAATAAGTGGATAGAAATAGGAAGGTCTAAGAAATCATTAAAGAATAATGAGAGAATTTGAGGAGAGTGAGTTACAGAGGGAGGACATAAATGAAACAATAGGGAAAGATTTTGGTGAGAAGGGGGTGGGAGGGAAGAGATGGAAAGAATAGTGGAGGAGGCCTCTGGAAGAGAGGAATTAGTGGCAAATTTGTGAGAAAATTATGGTGTAAATTGAAAAATCTAAATGACTTAAAAGTTTTCCAACAAAAGAAAAAAGAAGTGCAAAACTAAGAAGAGGAATTTGAGTGAAGTAGAGAAGTTGAAAAGAGATGTGGAAAGTGACAAGCAGTTTGAAGTAAATGGAGATAGGAGGAAAGGGGTGAAGTAGAGGCCACTTGTACGAGGGAGCCAAGAACAAAGGTTAATATGCGAATTCTTAGTTGGAACTTGAGGGGTTTGGGAAGTGCGAGAAAAAGAGAAACGATTAGGAGGTATGACCCAGATGTGGTGTTGATCCAAGAATCCAAAAGAATGGATTTCAATAGCAAATGGGCAAAGAGTGTATAGAGAACCATGGTGATTAATTGGGTGGTTGCTCCATCTTAGGGATCCTCTGGTGGGATTGTAAAATTGTGGAAAAATGATGTGCTTGAAGGAATGGAGGAATTAATTGGCAAATATTCAGTGTCTCTGAAATTCAAGTAGGTAGAGAGTGGGTTTAAGTGGGTGTTAATGAATGTATATAGACCAAATGATTACAGGGAAATAATAGAAATGTGGGAGGAATTAGGTGATGCTAGGGGACTATGGGAAGGGCCTTGGTGTGTCGGTGGGGACTTCTGTGTGGTTAGGTTCATAGAGAAAACCAATAACCCTAATCAGAGAGTGACAATAAGTATAAGGAAATTTAATCTCTTTGTGGATGCTTTTGAGCTTAAAGAAATCCCACTAGCTCAGAAGATGTTTACTTGGTCCAACTTAACATCTAAAGAACTTCCTAGGCTCACTTAAAATAATTGGTCTATAGTAGTTTGCAAGGAGGACTAACGGAGAGAGGGACCTACTCCATTTAGATTTAAAAATATGTGGCTACACAATCCGAGATTTACCAAGAAAGTTAGAGAATGGTGGGACTAGTGTAATCCTTTAGTGGAATGGGAAGGAATGAGGTTTCACAAGAAACTCCAATTCTTGAGAACAAATATTAGGGAGTGGAACCTATTGGAGTTTGGGAGATTAGAAGAAAGGAAGAGAATATTGATGGATCAAATTGAGGCTTTGGATCTAAAAGAGGAAAGGGGAGAATTTGAAGTGGGAGATAAGGAAAAAAGAGGGGGATTGAAATGACAATTAGATGATTGGCTACACAAGGAGGAAGAGAGTTTGAGACAAAAATCTTGATGAAAATGGCTAAAGGAGAGAGAGAGAATTATTAGATTCTTTCATACTATGGTGAATGGTAGAGGAGAAAGAATTTTATTTCCATATTGGAAATTGAAGGATCAATTTTGACCCAACAGGATGAGATAGCAAGGGCTTTACAAACCACTTCATGTCCATTTTTAGAAGGCCATTAAATGGGAGGGTTTGATTAGAAGGGTTGTATTGGCCAGTCTAGGGGCTGAAAACAAACAAAGATTAGAAATGAGGTTTGAAGTGGTTGATCCCTGAGAAGAAAGATGCGTCTCATCCAAAGGATTTCAGACCAATTAACTTGGTAAATAGTTTGTATAAAATAATTCAAAAGGTATTGTCCTCTAGGTTAAAGCAAGTCCTGTCCACTATTATTGCATCAAACCAATGAGCTTTTGTGAAGGAAAGACAAATAGCTGATCAAATATTAATTACCAATAAAAGTGTAGAGAATTTCAAAAGGGTAAAAAAGGAGTGGTGTGCAAATTCGACCTAGAAAAGGCCTATGACTTGGTTGATTGGTCATTTTTAAAGGAAGTGATGGTTAACTTTGGGTTCAGGGAAAGATGGTGCAATAATGGGATGTGTTAGGAACTGCTATTACATTGTGTTGGTAAATGGAGTAGTGGTTGACTTTTTCCTAGCTATTAGAGGAATAAGACAAGGAGATCCAGTCTCTCCCTTCTTGTTTAACTTGATTGTATATGTGTTGGGGAGATTGATTTATAAAGCAAATTTGACACAATTCTTTTTCTAAGAAGGTGGAAATTTGAAATGAATTAGGAACTTGAAATTGGTGATACAATTTTTTGAATATATGTCCAACCTTAAGGTGAATTTTGAGAAGAACTGTGTAGTGAAAGTGAACATGGAAGAAGGGAAGGTTAGGGAGTGCACAGAGCTTTTGGGGTGTGCTGTTCCAAGTTGACCCTTGAATTATCTAGGTTTACCCCTGGGAGATAACCCTAAGAAAGGAATTTTTGGGAGTTTGGTGGTGGAAATATTTGAGAAGAGACTTGTCTCTTGGAAAAAGAACTATATTTCTCTTGGTGAGAGGATCACACTAATTAGGGCTACCTTAGCCAACTTACTTATCTCTTTTCTATAAGTGTTAAAGATTCCGACAGAAGTGTCTAATAGATTGTAGAAGATGATGAGAGACTTTCTATGAGAGCTAGGAGAGGAGAAGATGGACCATAGAGTGGGTTGGGAGGTGGTGATTAGGAGTAAGAAGTTAGGGGGATTGGAGCTTGGGAACACTGGAAAAAGGAATGTGGCCTTATTAGGGAAATGGTTATGGAGGTTCTCTTTAATAAATGAGAAGTTGTGGGATAAAATAGTGGTTAGCATTCATAGGCTAGAGGACAACGAATGGGATCTTGGAATTCTGGCAAGGATTACAAGTGCTTCACCTTGCAAAGCCATTCATGACTTGATACCAGTTTTCTCCCCTCTAATTAGGTATAATTTAAACTCAGGCAATGCCATAAAATTTTGGGAACAAATTTGGGTGGGGAGTTCCCCATTGAATGATCAATTCTCATCCTTATATGCTTTCTCTAACTTGAAGAATGAGCCAATCTCCTCCTTTGTTGTCCCATCATCTTCAAACTTTGGGTTTATTTGGAATTTAGGTTTGAGAAGGGTTGTTAGAGATATAGATCTGAACAACACTTTCACTCTCTTGGGTATTCTTGAAAATATTTTCTTGAACCCCACAAAGGAAGGCAAGAATTTAGACCCTCACCCCTTCGGGTTCTTTTTCTTGTACTTTTTTCTCCAAAGTCTTATCTTCAACCATCCATCCCTATAGTCTTGTCCTTCCTTATTAAAGAGATTTGGTGTAAGCCAATTCCTCCTTAGGTTGGGAGTTTTTGTTGGAAAGCTTTATTGGAAATAATCAACACTAGTGATTTATTTCAAAGAAAGAGACCTAAGAATTGTTTGTCCCCTCACTAGTGTAGTCTTTACAAAGCTGATGGGGAGACTAGTTATCACTTATTGGTATCTTTCCAAGTTGCTAAATCAATTTTGGGAATGGGCATTTTCCCGTTTTAGGTGTAGATGGACCCCCTTTGAATGTGTTATTTTCTTATTCTTCCTTTATGTGGCACTTGAAGAAGGGAAAGACTATGTGGAGATGTCTTAGGGGTTAGGAATGCTATATGTTGGTCATTGTGGGAAGAAAGGAACTCGAGAATCTTCTCTGAAAAAGAGAGAAGCATTGAAAACTTGATAGATCTGATTCATATAAGAGTATTTAGTGGTTGAAGTCTCAGAGTTATTTACAGATTTTATAGCAGATTATCTGCTAAAAAAGTTGGGAGAGATTGTTATCTGCATACAGGTCAAAATAGGTCTAAATTTGTCTTGGAGTCCTCCCCCTCTTGGTTCCATAAAGCTAAACTTTGATGGTAGTAGTAGAGGGAACCTTGGGCAATCTGACATTGGGAGTGTGTTTAGGGATTAGAATGGGTATTTTAGTTATGTTCTTAGGCCCAATTGGGGTAGGTAATTCTTTTAGGGTTGAGATCTTGGCGGTCTTGGAAGGTGTTCAAAGGGCAAAGAAAATGAACATTAGGAAGCTTTTAATTGAAGGGAATTCAGAGGTGGTAGTTGGGTGGTTGAAAGAAGACAAGATTGTGTTATGGAACTATAGCAATAAAAGGAAAAAATTTAGGTGGTTGGTTATGAACATGGAATTAAACTATAGTTGGGTGAAGATATCTACTAACTCGTTTTGGGTGAGCTAAGCAAAGAGTGGTTAGGGAATCTACATTTTGTCCTCAATAGTAATTATAGTTATATCACTTTGGAGGCCCTTGCCTCTGTTGGGAGAGTTAAGAAAGTTTATCTCCCTGTCTTTGTAATTAATTTTCTGTTTAATTTGTTTTGTCTATTCTCAATTTCAAGTGGGTGTATTTTTGAGTTTGTGAGTCTATTAGGCTTAATTTCATTGGTCTAGGTGTTTGAACATGTCAAGAATGGGTCTTACATCAACCATCGCCCTTTTGAGGTTTTAGGTTAGGAAAGATGATGTGGCAATTTAATCTTGTGTGTCAAAATAACATCTTCATAGTTTAATGGTCAAACGGGTGAATTAGAATGTAAAATTTGATGTGCTGGGTTTTTTGGGTCAATGTTTTAGCCAATGGTTTATTAATTAATGAGAAGGCTTGAAATGGAATCTCACTTTCTTAACTGTTTATTGGAAGAGTTTGGTCATGAAATTATATGTGCCAGGGTTTTTTGGGTTTCCAAACATAGTGTTGAGATTTGATTAATCAAATGGAGCTGTGGTGGTAGATGGTAAGCTCTAATCAATGAGATTTGCTGAAATAGGATCTAGGCTTGATGGTATATCAAACAAGAGAATTTTGGGTTGAAATTTGGTGGGTAGGCATTGATGGACTAAGGTAATGAGTCAAGTGATCTATGTTTTCTAATTCTAGTTGTGTGGGGCCGTCAAAATGAAATCTTGGCGCTTTTGAGGTTAGTCGTTGTAGACTTATAGTGGGATTTGCTAGTTGATTGTAGAGGTGGCCATGAGCTGAGCTCGAGTTTAGTGAAGCTCGACTTGTGAGCCTAACCGAGCCTAGTATAACAAATAAACAATTTTTTATTATATACATACATATACATATACATATAAAAATAAATATATAAATATTTATATATATATAATAAATAATTTTTATTATAATTGTATTTATATATGATATTTTTATTGTTTATATATAATAGTAAATAACTTTTATAATTTTCATTTTTGTATGTAAAATAATTTTTTTTATATGTATATTTTTTATTTTATATGTTGAAAAAACCTTGGCTTACAGTTAAGCTCGAGCCGAGCCGAGCTCGAACTTGTAAGCTTTGAACTGAGCCGAGCTCGAGCTTGAGCTTAACACAATTTCAACGAATCGAGCTTAAATAGCCAAGTATTAGGCTCACAACTTGAATCCATCCCTACTTGATTCTATCCTAGTGATCTTGAGGTGATGAATGTGTTGGATCAGGGCAGTTAGAAAGGAAGTTGGCATGATGAATGGTAGATGTATGACTAATTTATAATTTCCTTAGTCTATAGGCTATATTTGATTGGACATTGATGTTGATATCAAGGTTTTTTATAGTTTTGGGGTCTAAAAATAGGATATGAAAAGATATGAAGAAGAAACTGAGCAAAAATTGGATGCTGACATTTACGATTTTTGGTTTTGTATTATGTTATAATTTTATTTAAAATATTAAAAAATAGTTTTCACCAAGAACACCACTGTGTATTCTTGTTCTTCAAATCACAAAAATAAAAGGAATGCATAGAATGGAAAAAAATAAAAGCATTAAAACAATATACACTAGATTATTTAAAGGAAAAAAGGGAAAAACATAAACAAGATTTACCTTTAAGAATAAGAAAGAGTAACCAAGAGTTGCTAGAGTAGAGAGACAATGAGATAGAGAGAATAATGACAAGGCAACAAGCCAATGGCCAATGTCCAAAAACATATCGTATGGTACTGTGGTGGAGATGAAAGAAATAGGTTTTAAACCAAAGGAGATGAATCTTCCATTTAACAATTTAGGTGCTCCTTGTAGATAGATATACACAACAATCAGGTACTAAGATGGAAAATCTAAGATCAGAGAGAGAGATAGAGTCTTTTCTATGCATTTACTATTAAGGGATGGAAATTGTTCAGTGTTCCAAACTTCAAATGTTCCTTGTTAGATAGAGATGGGAGGGAAAATATCTGTGAGCCTAGGGACTAATTAGGGTTTTATTACGACTTTTAACTCTTGAGTGGTTAAGATAATTCCCCAATTTGGATCAGTGTCAAGGGGGGTGGAAGATTCCTAATTCGGGGGGATGTTGTTTATAGGGGAGCGGGGAATAAGGGAAAATAATTTCCCAATTCTAAATGAATATGGGAATAAATGAATAAGTGGGGTGGACTTTAAAAAGGCTTATAACAAAATTTGAATTAAGAGGAAAGTCTCAACAGCTTAAAAGTTTATAAATTTTATTAAAGGTTAAAACACACACACACACCTCTCTCTCTCTCTCTCTCTCTCTCTCTCTCTCTCTCTCTCTCTCTCTCTACACACACACACTACGCCATAAGAGGAGGAGACATGGTTGCATGAGAAAAGAGTAAAAAGCATCTACACATATGGGGTTTGGGGCATGTGAAATCAGTTTTATATTTATCATTAAAGATTTAATTAATTACAATGATGTCATTGAATAAAACAAAAAAGCAATGGTAATTTGTCCTTTCTCATTTTCACTTCATCTCATTGGGTTTGATTGAACTCGATTGGTTTAACCGCTTGAATCGTCATCCATTCAAGATTCTAGGTCCAGTTTGAGTAAAACCTAGAGGAAGATAAAAATCATTGACTTCATCAAAACCATTCAATGTGGATGATTGGACCATTGACTTGTTCAACCTAGTGAGTAGGTAATAAGTTGCACACTTCGAGAGGCCTTAACTTTGCACTCTGATGTCCAATTGAGGTGATTTTTTTATTTTGGGTAACTTTTTGAGATCTATACGTCCCAAGGAGCCAAAAGGTGCCTTGTCCTGTTATTTTCGCCAAAACCCTTTTTTGGCTTCAAATTACAAATTTTAATATTTTTACAAATAAAAAATTTAAAACCGAACTAAAAAATGTTTAGGGTTGTCAACAAGTTAGGCTTGGTTGAACTTAACCAGTTGAACTGCTTGAACCATCACTTAGTGAAGTTTTCGAGTTCGATTTGAGTAACCCGAACAGTTGGATCGTTGACCCATTCAACCTAGTAACTAGGTCACAGGTTGTATGCTAAATGTGTATACGAACTTCAAAATTTTAATATTGTTTTATAAATAAAAAATTTAAAATTGAACTAAAAAATATTTAAGGTTGTCAATAGGTTGGGTGTGGTCCAATTGGTTAAACTGCTTAAACAATCATCCAATCAAGATTTTGGGTCTAATTTGAGTAAAATCTAGTGGGAGGTAAAAATCATTGACTTGGTAAAAAACTGTCTGACCCAAATGGTTGGAGCGTTGCCCCGTTTGACCTAGTGACCATGTCACGGGTTGCATACTAAATGTGTATGCAAACTTTGGGAGGCCATAACTTTGCACTCAATGTCCCATTAAGATGATTATTTTTTTTTAATTTTGGGTAACTATTTTGGCCAAAACCCCTTTTTTCCCTAAAATTGTATTTTTTATTTTTAAAAATAAAAAACTTAAAACTAAATTAACAAATATTTAGGGTTTTCCAACGGTTGGGTTTGGTTGAACCCGACCGGTTGCTCTACTTGAACCATCACTTGGTCAAGATTATAGGTTTGGTTTGAGTAAAACCTGGATGGAGATAAAAAATCATTGACTTGGTCAAAAAATGTCTGGCCTGCATGGTTGGATTGTTGACCCATTCGACCCAGTGACCGGGTTATGGGTTGCATACTAAATGTGTATGCGAACTCTAGGAAGCCATAACTTTGCACTCCAATGTTCAATTGAGGTGACCCTTTTTTATTTTGGATAACATTTCTAGATCTATGTGTCCCAAGGAGCCATATATGCTTTGCACTTCTATTTTCTCAAAAAAAAACTTTTTTAGCCTTAAATTGCAAATTTTAATATTGTTTTTACAAATAAAAAAATTTTAATGTAAAATAATAAATATATTATATGTAGAACATAATTATACATTATTTATTGATAAATACTTGTTTATACATACCTATACACACACGCACAAATGTTTGAATTTCCATATGGTTGACATGGCACAACCTAACCCATATGTTTGAATTTCCATACCTATACATAGGAATGGCAATGGGGTGGGGATTATATTCCCTTTCCCCGACCCCGATTTTGAAATTAACTTCCATCCCTCTCCTCGATCCCCGTCGGGAAAAAAATTTGTCCTTCATCCTCGATCCGTGACGGGGATGGGTTCCCCATGGGGACCCTAATCCTTGAAATGTTTTCAGATAAACATATATATATATATATATATATATATATATATATATATATATTAAATTATATAATAGTATATTTGATATAAATAACGTTACATATATAATCGGGGTCGGGGTGGGGCGGGGTGGGGCGGGGACCTCAATCCCCATCCCCACTCCGCCTAAACAATCTCCATCCCCGGTCGCATTGGGTCAGGGAAGTCGGGTCCCCATCGGGGATGGGGAAAATGCCATCCCTACCTATACATACCATATGTTTGAATTTCCATATGGTTGACGTGGCACGACCTAACCCATTTGACCCTGACGGTCAAACCAATGACCTGTGACCTAGAGGAAAAATGGTTTGACCTCTAGTTTGGTTTTTAAAACATTGGCTTGCACCCCAGTTCCAATAAAGTCAGGCTTGGTGTTTTGGGCCCAAGCCTGAGTTGAGCCTAAAGGCCTAAATTCTTATCTAAGCCCGATCCAAATTGGGTTTGGTAGCTTGACAGCTCATTGACAACTCAAGCTCGAAAAAAAAGTCGGGCTTGGTGTTTTGGGCCCGAGCCTGAGTCAGAGGGCCTAGATTCTTATTCAGCCCGACCAAGAGTGGGTTGGGTAGGTCGATGACTTGTTGACAACTCAGGCTCAAAAGAAAAAAAAACTTAGGCTATGTGTTTTGGGCTTGAGCCTCTAAGCCCAAATTATTGTCCAAGCCCAACCAAGAGTGGACCGGATAGCCCAAAGACTCGACCTAGCCCGTTGGCAACCCTTAATTAATTAATCAATCAATTAATTTGTTATTGGGACGAGATTGGCGTAGGCTATTTCAAACCAGACTCAACCTATTGATGACCTACATATTGGGGCATTGGGCTTTGGAGAGGAAGAGATAAATAAATAATTTGCTAGTAAATAAATTACTATTTAATTTAATAATTTAGTAAATTCAATAAATAAAAAAATGATGGATGATAATTTACTTAATTTATTAAAATAAATAAATGACTAATTTAATTTAGTAAACTAAATAAATAAAAATAATTTATTATTGGAATGGGAGAGGTACATGTTATACCAACTAGACTTGATCATGGACTAGGTAGCCCGATAGTTTAGCCCGACCTATTAATAACACTAAATTAATTAATTAAATAATTTGAGATAGTGCTTACCAATCTTGTGTTGATAATACATAAAATTTTATTGATTTATTTACTTATTTTAATAAATTATTTAATTAGTTAATAATTTAGTAACATAACAACTTATTATTGCAAGAAAAGTAAGACATAGAATCGTGTATATATTTATATATATTTACTCTTTCATTTGATTGCCTATCTATCTTATTTATTTTATTAAATTTATTTATTTATTAAATTAAATTAATTATTTACAATTATGCTATTATATAAAACAAAAATACAATGACAATTATTTATTTATTGTTTTTTTGTTAAATTAAATAAATTATTATTCCATAATTTTTTATTTATTTTAAAGAAATATTTTTTTCCAATAAACTTTTAATTAAAAAATTTACCTTAAATGTTTCGCTATACAATATATAAACCGATATGAAAACCGAATTTTTGGAAAAAAACCGAAACCAAACTGATCGTTCGGTCCCATGAGCACCCCTAAAATTCGGTTTCCCCTTTGGATCATTCGTGTTATTTGAAGAGACAAGGTCTTACGATGTAGGACCGACCTATCTAAATGCGTTCGAAGTTTCCAAATGTCAATGAGAATCGTAGCCACGGCCACCTCGGAGAATGAAAAAATTTATCAATCTGCCTTAACCGCGGTTGAGTTTGGCCATTCTGTGGTTACGAGCGTTGACGGGAGTTAGATCCCACGCTTTGTACGCGGATTCTACATCAACAAGACAACCACCACTCATAAGACAAATTTACCCTTATCTGATTCCAGAATGACATCAATACCTAGAATTTCAAGGGACTCTCGAATCTCGACTGGTGGTGGACCCTGGACCGTCCTCCAAGGCTCCAACCATCCAGACCTAACAAGGGCAATTTGGTAGATTCTGTTAAAAACGCGGCTGTTTTGTCTTATCTACAAGGCTAAAACCTAGAAAGTGATGACGCCGGATTTTTTATTCGAGAAGCAACCGTTCGAGTCGGTTTCCCGCGAAAGAAGCTTCAATGTGCCTTCTCTAAAACCGCGTCTATATACATCTACCCTCACCTGACTTCTCTTTTTCGTTCCGAAACTATTCTTTCCTCTCTCTCTCCGATCCGTTTCGCCGTCGATAATTCTCTGAAGTCTGATCCAAACATGGAATACCGGACCTTGGATATCACCGTCATCTCTGCAAAAGATCTCAAGGACGTCAATCTTTTCTCCAAAATGGACGTTTATGCCGTCGTTTCCCTCTCCGGTGACTCGCGGTCAAAGCAGAAAACCTTCATCGATAAAGACGGTGGCACGAGCCCCTCTTGGAATTTCCCCATGAAATTCACTGTCGATGAAGCGGCAGCAAAGCAGAACCGTCTGATGCTCGTCTTTGAACTCCGATGCGATCGAAGCCTCGGCGATAAAGATATCGGACAAGTCCATGTACCCGTCAAGGAGCTCCTCGATAACACCGGAGACGGGAAGTCCGCCCAATTCGTTAGCTATCAGGTAAGGAAATCGTCTGGAAAACCCAAAGGCACGTTGAATTTTTCGTATAAATTCGGCGAGAAGGTCACCGCACCCGTGACGGCTCTCAAGGCAGAAGAACCCGTTACGGCGTACCCTGCCGGGACAAGTGCGCCTTATCCACCTCCGGGGCCGAGTGGGGGGTATGCGCCTCACGGCGTTGCAGGTTATCCTCCACCACCGGCGGGGCCGTATCCACCGCCGGGAGGATATCCGCCGCCTGTGCCTGGGTATGGGTATCCGCCACCTGGGGGGTATCCACCGCCTGCGCCTGGGTACGGCTATCCACCGGCCCCGGGGTACGGGTATCCGCCAGTACAACAGCCACCGAAGAAGAATAAATTTGGGATGGGATTGGGAGCGGGGTTGCTTGGAGGAGCACTTGGTGGGCTCTTGATCGGAGATATGGTCTCTGATGCGGCTTCTTACGATGCTGGGTATGACGATGCTGGTGGTTTTGATTTTTGATATTGTTTTTCTTCTCTGGTCTTAGGCTCTGTTTCTTGAGTATGTAATTTCTTCTTTCTTCGTTGAGCTTGTTAATTAGAAAAACCTCGCTTTGGTACACTGTAATTACAATGTTCATTGATGACTTCTATTTAACCTTTGCCTGCGTAAACAGTTGCGACGACTTTGGACCCTTTGAGGTCGTCAAAGTAAAAAACAAAGAAAAATGGCTGGAATGCTGCATTTTTACCCTCCTATTAAATGTCAAATTGAACAGTTTGGATGGGCATGGGCTGAGGTTTTCTCAAACAGTTCAGAATTCAGATGGGGCTTTTCTGTTCGAAGCACCCCGACTTGGGGATATATATTAATTTCGGCAATTGACAGTAGCTTATGAGTTCTGACATTAATGAGGCATAAGGTCGAACAGAAAGGAATCAACTTAGAGGTTGCTTTGGTTCCAGTGTTCACTGACAACTTTTTTTTTTTTTTTAGTTTTCTTCCACATTTTCCGTGGAGCCTGACTTGCTTGAACCGAGAACTTGTCAAAAGTTTTATCACTTACTGATTGCTATTTGCTAATGACCCAGTAGCTGCCGTTGACACTTCCTAATAAGTTTTATATTTTGGGGGGAATTCATGAACTTCACAAATGCTACAACGAAGTCTTAGTTTGGGAAGAGTGGAATAGCAAAATATTTCTGACCTTGCATTTGTACTCACTCCGAAGGAGTCTACAGGAGTAAAAATACAAATGTGGAACGAGTACAAAATATAAATATCTACAATATAAATACATAAAAACAATACAAAAATACAAGGCTTTGCACTCTATATTTATTATCCAAAAATTAAAACAAACGTTTGCAGTGTAATGTAGTGGTAAGATTCTTGCTTTTTACTTTTTTTTTTAAATTTCTTAACGGTCGAAAAACAAATTCATTAATCAGAAGAAAACACATAAGATATATGATATAGGCGCATTTGGCTAGTCCAATGGCGGGCCTACACGTGCCAGTCGGGGGGCGGCTCAGGGCAGAACCAATCAGGGCCCAACGCAAAGCTGAATTCTGCGGGCCTCGTGGAACCAACTGCGCGGGTCACTTGGCGGCCTTAGATGGCTGCCTCCCCGTGTACGAACTGTCTGAGTTCTGCCATGATTAAACCTGTTCATAGGCCGGGGTGGGCTCGGCTCGGGCTGGGCTTTTGCTCTTTATTAACATAAACTTTTCAGGCCCGAGTTTGAGCCCGGCCCGACCAACGGGCATAAAACTTGGGCCCGAGCCCGGTCCTTAAAAAAGCCCGAAGTTCGTCGATTCCAAAAAGTCTGAGAGAGAATATAAACCCAGAAAGTGAGAAAATAGAAGATGACAATAGTGCCGGTTAGAGAGAGAGAGATGATCTAGATTTGGTGGTGCCAACTGTTGGTGCAGTGGTGCTTGAGTTCACTGAATGAAAACGGTGCGCCTGGGTTTTGGTGGCGCCGACTGGAGAGAGAACTGAGAAGATAGAAGATCTAGTTCTAAGAAGAGAGAACTGAGAATGAGAAGAAAGAAGATGAAAACGGTGCCAGTTAGAGAGAGAGAGAGAGATCACTGCCAAAGAGAGAGATGATTAGTTCTGGTGGAGTTGGCCGTTGGTGACTGAGTTCGCAGATGCAGTTGGGTTCACCAGTTCTGAGAGTTGAGAGGGAGAAATGAGAGCTGCTTCTGAGAGTGAGAGTGAGAAAGGAGAATGAAAAGAAAAATTTTAAGTATTTAGGGTTAGGGTTAGGTAGTTTAGGAAAAGTCGGGCTTGGGCTGGGCTTTTTTAACAAATCCCAAGTCCAGCCCGTAAAATAGATGGGCTCGGGATTTTAGGCCCGAGGTCAAGCCTATGGGCTAAAACACATGCTTAAGCCCGTCTGGGGGCCGAGACGGGCTGGGTCGGCCCGTTAGGCCACCCAGCCCATGAACAGGTCTAGCCATGACCTGGCGGCTTCAAGTATAAATAGGTGGTGTCTCCCTCCAAGGTAAATGATTCAAAACTTAAAGACTCTCAAGCTCTCTTTGAGATTCTTATCCTTCCTTGTGACCTTATTTGAGCCCTCGTACTTCAGACCTTGGTCACCTTGCACTGATGTACTAACTTGACGTTGGAGTCTCCGCCTCGGATACCAACCCAGGGCCTTTGACGTGTTCTCTACCTTTATAGGATTGATCTACCACCCTTGGCCACCTCGGGCCTCGAGTACCTCGCACCTCGGCTCCACACCTTGGCTTAGGGGTAAACTGAAAGTGTTGTCCTCAACCATTCTGAGCATAAAAAATACCTATTGTTTTAACCATGCTAACAAGTAAGTTCTTATGTGCATATTAATTGGTGTGTTTGGTTGCAGTACAATTTTATTTGCATTAGTACAAATACATGGGACTGTAAAATGGAAAAAAAATACAAATTTTCTTTTAATTTTGTTTTGTGTTTTACTTTATTTTGCTTCATGTTTTAATTTACTTCATTTGTATTGCAATCAAATAAAATAAGCTAAAATTTGAAATAGAAATAAGTCAGAATTTATATTCAAATCTTTTGCGCTGCCCTAGTTTTACCAACTCAACCTGAAGAAGTGATTGAGAATTAGGGAATTTTTTTTAGAAATAATTACAAAAAAACATTCATTGACTGTTTTATAATGTTTAGGTGATCATGATGTATAAAAAGTGAAATAAATTATGATACATGACTGGTATTTAAATTAAAATAGACAAAAAACCAAAGATAAAAGAAGAAAAAACCCTTCCATATAGATAGATTTACTTTAGGTGATGTTTGGCATTGATGCCAATTTACCAAAAATTGATGCCACGTCAGAGCCATATGGGATAAAGAAGAATTGGTGATTTTCTATCTCTTTGATTGGTTGATTTTCGTGATTTTTGGAAAATAGGTAGAAAAATGATGCTTGAAATTGGCCCATCTTTAGGGATCACCATTTTCAGTGATTTCCAAATTTTTAGGTGATTCCGATTTTTGGAAGATGACATCACATCCGACATGTTTCAAAGAAAAAGATGATTCCAAGGAAAAATTATCATCCTTGACAATCAGTACCAAACAAATTGCATACATGGCATAAATGATATTAAATAATTTCTCAAAAATCACTGATTCCAAAAATTGGTGATTTTTAGATAATCGGCAAAGAGGAATCATCATCAATGCCAAATATTGCCTTAGTTTACAATTGTGGTCAATGTTCTAAAAAATGACCTAGAACCAGAATTGTTCTAGCCACTACTTTTTGGGTTGACGGTTCGACAGCCCGGGACAATGGGTTATTAACCAATTCAACATTGGTTTTTGGCTAGGAATCGGGTTTGGGGTAAACATGTTGCTTGGACAGTTCCAGGGTTGAATGGTCCAATCATATGGGTCAATGGTGGATCAAAAACATTGATGACACTTGAAGGGCATTTGTATCTTTTGACATGCCACTTAACGACTGGTTAACAATAAGTACTTAGATTGACACATTTTGAAAATCCGGTATTGAATTGTTGCATTTTAAAGTACATGTACTAATCGAGAATTTTCCCTTAAGAAAGAAGAATAAAAGAATTAGTAGTTTATTTCAAGCACTGCTGTATTTGCATTTCATTGGTCGTATGCAATATTGTTGTAGGAAATGTTTTTTCTATTTGCTGCTGGTCGCAGTTGCACCCACTCTTGATGCTGTATGATCTGGTAGCTCTTTGCTGGAGGACAATTCGGACGTTGGACTAGACAGGTCGCACGATTGAGCTACAAGAAAATAGTATCTGAGTGTCTGGGTTGCTTTACTCGGGGTGGACACTCCGATGCTTAAGTCAGCGAATTGGAGATTCGTGAGAGAGAGAGAGAGAGAGAGAGAGAGAGAGTTTGAATGCTAAGTTGCGCATACGTTAAGAAGTTGGAGGCAAAGCCTTTATATAGGTGAGTTACCGTAGGCCTCACGAATCGTGTCTGAGGTCATCAACCTGTTTGACTTGGAGTTGGTTTCACACATGGAGATGGACTCCGTGTAAGACAATAGAGCTTCTCTAGCTCCGCTTGAGGAGATGAACTCTGTTGACATGACATTGTGATCCCAAAGAGATCGAAGATAATTGGCTTGCTTCTGGATAGGGATTACGTGGCACTGTGATCCTAGGAAATTCGAAGGTGATAGGCATGTAAAACAAATTATTAATCTAAGTTTGAGTCAGGTCGGTGGGAGCAGATCGCCTCCTACGCCGACTTGAGGTTCTACTAGTTGGTCGTAGTTCAACTTACCAGGTTATTCCAAGGTCGATGATGTAGTCGTGAGGTATCCGAGGTATTTTTGGGGTCTGCTTACATGGTACCGAGGTGTCATCCTGCTATTCTTCGATGCCACGTGTTGTATTGTCATTGGAGGGCCAAATTATCCCTCATCAACTCTCTTAAACGATTGAAACAAAAAATAGTTTTCATTGTTGGTGTGTCTGTGGCCTGAGGGAGTTTTGTGACCAAAGTTGCAATAGATGTGAGCTCCTCCTTGAGACTTCAACTCTATTTTCTTATTAGGTTGGAACTGGGTCTACATTGAGCCAGCCCATAATCAAGCCATTGACAATTTTAAGTATATTTGGAAGTGTATTTTTGGAGATGTTCAATTGTTATTCCTAATCTAAATTGTTCTAAGAAATGTAAATAATTCGATAGGAGTCCTACTGAGCTGGATAGGCCAAGTGAGAAATTGCAATGGCAAAAGTGAATAATCTAGATTTTTAGGGAGAAATTGCAATGGCAATAGTGAAAATGAGGTGGTTCTATTTGAATTGAAGTGGATGAGCAAATAGGAGTCTTGCTGAGCTGGACAAGCCAAGTTGGATGAACTATGCCGGATGAATTGATAAGAGTTTGATGACCTACAAAAGCCAAAGTCAGAGGCCCTGAGATGGTTCCCCAAGGAGGAGCACTCTAACGCTCGTCAATAAAGGGAAGAGGATGTCAGCTAAGCCGAGCTAATTAGGACAAATTGGTTGTAGTTAAGAAGAACTGAAGAGAAGGAGAGCAAGAAAGCAAAAGCTAAAAGCATAAGAGAGCAATACCTTGTGTAGCATGCCCTTAAACATCCATAGAGGATGTTGTGGTGCTCTTAATTTTTTGGGACATGTGATGGGTGCCAAGGTGGCTTTTGGCCAAGGCTCTAGGGTAGTTCTGTGCTCGTCATGGGAGGCCATGCAGAGCCTGTTGTTTGCCACGTGTCCCTCTACTCCATCCCTACCTCGACTGCAATGGCGGGTAGGGTTCAGGGTGAGGCATCCAATTTCCATCGAGAATGTAGAATCTCCAAATTTTTTCTACCATGAGGCAACCATCTAAAAAAATATAATTTATGGATATTTTACAAATAGGATTATGGTAATTTGGGGTATTTTGAATTGGATTATGACAATCTAGGGGTATTTTATAAATGAAATTATGGGATTTTAGGATTATAAGAATATGAGAAAAACCTAAAGATATTTTAAAAATCAATATTAAATCTATGAATATTTTACTAATTTACCATTGACTCCGGAGAATTATATGCAAACCCCATCCCTAATTTGGGGCAAAAATATTTTCCCTGTCCCCACCCCATCTCTACTCCATCCCCATTTAAGATTTGGGAAAACTTGCTTCTTTCGGGGTGGGGAAAGGTAGGGCCCTATTTTTACAGGGAAAGTTGTCATCCCTACAATTCTAATAATTTTATTTTGTAACTAATTAACTAATAATAAATTAGCTAACAATAAATTACAATATTTTATGATAGTTTCTAAGAAATTATTGAAATTTCTATTGATTAGTAGTAATGTATAGTAAATTAATTATTTACAATAACAATAGATTAATGTAAATAATTTACTTTTTAAGCCTAAATTATTTACCATTAACCAAAGTGAATGTAATTATAGTAAATTGGTAAATTACATTATTTTTAATTAAAAGTAAACCGTTTGTTGTTAATTAATGTAAAACCAAGTATGGTCGAAGTTAACCAAGTGGTCTAGATCGGTGTGAATAGACTTAGTAATTTTCCTAAATTATTAATAATTATTTATTGAAATAATAATAATGGATTTCTATTTAAAAATCATGAAACAATTTCTGATAGATTAATTTCCTAATTTAATTTTCTTAAAATTTTTATAAATTATTTAGTTGAATAATAATAATGAATTATTATTTAAATAGTTTTGGAGAATATTTTTTTTTCATAGATTAATTTCTTAATTTTTAATTACTTATTTAAAAAATGATTATGGATTAATAGTTAAAGAGTTTCCCTAAATTATTTGATAGTTGTTAACTATAATTATGATTTTATAGAGATTAGTAATTTATGCTAATTAGTAATATCTTTTATCAATAAATTATTATTGTAAAAATTTAATGAAAATTTATTAAATTACAATGATCAATGAAAATTATGCTAAACATTGAAATTTTAAACATTTATAAATAACCAAAGATTATTAAATAATGGATCATTTATTAATTTTTGGTAGATTATTAAATTATTTAATATTTGTTAAATGATGGATTATTTCTGAAATAATTATTTCATAATTTTTGGTAGATTATTTTCCAAAACTTTTTAATAATTTTCATAACTGATGGATTATTTAACAACAAATTATTATTTAAGAATAGATTATTTAACAATAGTGGAAAATGTCATTAATATATTGTAAACATCGAATTCCCATTATTCCCCTCTCTACTTGAAATCACACCTATAGATATAAATATTGTTTGATTTGGAAAACCAAATCTTAATAAATTATGGCCCTATTTTTATAGGAAAGTGGAGAGAATAAAGGGGAATTAGAGATAGAATTGAAGGAGAGGATAAAATATATATTAAGCTAATTAAGGAGAGAAGTTAGGTTGTTATGAAAAGTGAGAGACTCAAATTGTGATTTGTGAGGGGAGAGTGAGAACCCAATGGGAAAGGAGCGGAATAAAGAGAGAGGGTGCTGAGATGACTAACTGGGAGTGATAGGAAGGGGGAGAGGGTCAAAGAGAATGCAGGATTGGGGTAATAGAACAAGGAGAAGAAAGGCGACATGGAATAGATAGATATAGATGGATAGTACTGGTAAAATTGTAGATTTTCTGATATTAAATAAAAAATAAATAGATGAAATAAGACCACCATCACTTGCAGCGGATAGAGAGTCAAAAGCAGGGGCCACCGAGTGGTTTGTAGATCAGTAGAAGTAGCTTGAACCGTTTTTGGCTGAATAAAACAACGCATACAAAGTGATGGAGTTGGGACTTTCAGAAGCTCCATTATCATAGAACGATTTTTTTATTCATGAGGCTATTAAACGGGGTAATCCAAATAAGCCCGATCTGATAGTGTTATATGTAATAATAAATTAATAGCAAAAGATATTCCATATATTATTTTATAAAATTAATATAATATAAAAATATCTATCCAGATTGGATTTCAAACTTTATAGAGGGTGGGGATCAGGCTTGACCATTTTCTGTTTATAAAGAGATAAAGTTTGGCCTAAACCTTGACTCAGCCCAAATCGTGAATAAATCTATCATATAGGGTGGTTCACCTATTCACACCCATGTTTTTATTTTTGATCAAAATAAATTAAGAGGCAATTACTAATTTACCCACTCTCATGGTAACGTTGCATGTATTCCCAAAAACTCTGTCAACAGCGTAGGACCCCCAACAGCCAAAGTTTTTCCACCAACCAGGGTTCCTTTCCTTGGCTGGAATTTACTTCAGTCCCTTTTAAAAAGGTTTAAACGTAGGAGACTAGAAGTGAGTGCATTACAAGTGGTTGCTAAAGCCATGTCACCACAAAATTCAATTTTTTTTAAAGGGTTTGTTTCCCTCTTTGAATTTGGCTATGATGCTGGAAAGACACGATACCGAAAAACTTACAACCCTATATGAATGTGAGTGCATTACAAGTGGACCAGGTCCAATCCAATATGATCAATACTATGGACTATTTTGGATCAGTCCAATCCAATGCCTGGACCGTCCAATTTATTCAAATTGGTTACAACCCAAACATGGTCCATTGGCACATGTATTCTTATGTTCTATCAATGGATCACATATTGGTTAAATCCGACTCAATCCAGTATAAATCCATTATGGATGGACCAAGTCCAATCCAATCCAATAAACACTTTGGGCCATTAAATCTGGACTAATCCAATATGTCTTATTGGTCCGTCCAATCTGCCCAAATTGATTTTGATTTAGATAGAGTCTAATCCAAAATCGGTCCATTGACACCCCTATCAGGTGAGTTTTGATCAAATTCATAAGGTATGTGATTGGTCAAAGGGTTTTTAGTATCATACCTTTCCGACATCATAGATTTTCCCTCTTTCTAAACACAGGAAACATGGCATTATCCTATATGTACCGAGCATGGGCATATTCACATGTGATTGGTTACGCAGCCTGTTAGACAACACATCTGGACTTTTATTATTAGGGGTTGCAATTTGGGTTGGGTTGACAATAGGATTAGGGTTAGGAGCGACCTTTAGGGCAACCCAATCCAATCCATACCCAACTCTACTATTGCTATTATACATATGTATTATAGTCCCCTTATATACAATAATATGAATTTGTCTTAACTCTTAAGCACTACAACTAATGGCTCATTAGTGATTTTCATTCTATAAGTTTATGTATTATTATTATTATTATTATTATTATTATTATTATAAATTTCATTATTTTAGATTTTGAATAGAGGATCCATTATAGTTAGGGCTGCAAATAAATTGGATCAGTTCTGATTCAAATTCAAATTCAATTAAGAACTGGATTTGAATGCCTCCCATGATCTTGACAAATTGGATCGAAACGGAAAAAGTTGATCGATTTAGTTAATGGATAGAATTTGAATATATTTCGATCCAATCTTCCACAATCCGATCCGATTCATTAGTTATGAAATATTATTTATTATAAATGTATATTCTATATATAAATTAAATATTATTTATATAATTATATATATATTATATTATATAAATAATATAATATATTATTTTTATTATATATGACCAAGTTTTTTATTACAATCCAAATTGAATCGGATATTTGATAAGATATTTAAATTCAAATCATTATCTTGGAAATCTGACAAATTCATATCGGATTGGATTTCTTATTGAATCGGATCGTATATACCCTTTATCGAATCCTATCTGATACATTTACAACCCTAATTATAATTCATAATAGGCTTTGATCATTTGAAACATTCAAATTTTTTTTTTCATTTTGTGATAAAAAAGTCAATAAAAAATCAAACAAACAAATACTAATAAAAATGCGATAATCTATATTCATAAAATTAGGATCAGGGTTGGGGGTTTGGAACCTTGGTTTGGGATAGGATTGACCTAAATCCAACGTACCTAAAATAATGGCCCGACTTGCACCCCTACTTATTGTCGATAGGTAGGGATGTGCTATCAATAAAACACTCTCACCACTCTATCACGGTTGCATAATGGGAACATCTCCCTTATCATTCATGAGCTCATATCTCCTACCCACAAATATCTTACACATAAGACACTATAGCTGTACATTAGGAACATATTTGATATTTACATGTTGCCAATATACAGTTATAGTATCCACAGACCACACCCCACATGCAAATAGATGTGCATGTGGGGCATATGTGGGGAGCCCATCTCAAATACCCCCAGTAAAGTAGTCGTTGAAGTACACAGAGGTGGATTCAAGCTCAGTCAAATCAAAATATTAGACTATTCGACCTTGATGCACGACAGAAAACTATAGGACTGAGAGGATCAAGCTTTTGAACTGAGCTTAATAACTGGAGAAAAGCTGGATTCATGTCTAACGCCAAACACATAATAAATGTTGTTATTGTATACCGGGCTGTCCGACGTATGCCCACCTTTTTAGTCCTGATGTTTTCTCTCTTGTTGTGTTCTTATTTTTTGTGGTGCTAATGAAATTTCGAATTCCCTCATAATAAAAATTTATCTATATTGATTATTGACCAAGCATTGTTTATTTGCATGCGATAAATTAAAAAACCATCTAATCACCACTCACAACATGGTTTACACGGATATTAATGAACATTTAATTCAGATATCACGAGCTAAGTTGTAATTATTATTTGCCAAGTGTGAAAATATTATCATATAAATTTTTTAATAATATAACTCTTGACTTAAAATAAGCTGGGTTGTACTACTATGCTCAGCAACTTTTTGATCCATATACCCCCTGCTGCATTGGGGTAGTGCCCCAATATCGAATTAAATAGTTGGAGACCTTATTACCAACCAGCTGGTTGGCACTTTGCAAATTTGATTAAAGTTTTAATGGTAAACGCAATTTATAAAACATAAATTGACAAAGAAAGGATGGTATCGATGAAATTTGGATTTAATGTATAACAAATATTAAGGCCCATTTGGTTTGTGGAATAGGGGTTTGGAATTGAAATGAAATGAACCATTTTGATTCCAACTATTTGCTTGGATGGAATTGAAAACCCATTTTTATTCTTAGGTTGTATTTGGCATTCGTTATTTTAAGGATTTATCATCTTTTTTTTTGCATTTAAAATGCTCGCAGTTAAAAATTTAATGTCTATAAGAGCATTTTAATCAAGGTTCTAAATTTCGATATGCCCGATATGCCGATAGGGGAGTATCAGCCCTATTTTTTTACTTCTTTTTTTATTTTTTTTTAAATCAGTTCAGGGGCCCGATTTAAGGCTCCTCCACCCCCTGAATCAGTCAGAACCCTAATACATCCTCTGTAGGGGCGTATTAGGGTGCTCCCAATATGATACATATCAGTCCGTACTATTGATACATTGAACTTTGATTTTAACTGCAAAAAAGAGATAAATTCTAAAATAAGTAATACCAAATGCAGCCTTAGTGGAATGTCATTACCTCATTTGAGAGATTGGCCATTCCCTCCCCCTCCCTTGGGGCCATGGGAATAAAATATCGTTCCAATTAATCTACTATTATAATTGGTTGTCTAGCAATTAATTAAACAGACAACTAGAATAGATCGTTTGATTTAGAGGGATTTTAATTCCAATTCCAACTTAAAGCAAACGAATCCTTATTGGTTATTAATAATAAATACCACAATAAATCTAAGTACGCGTGGGTAATTGTGGTGGTCATAGATATATCTAGCTAGGTTAGTTGTTAATAGTTACCCTCAGGAGATCACTCCTCGTGAAGGAGATTGTACTGATGGCAAGGAGGCGTTTGGAGGTAACTCTAGTTTCAGCGAGAGATCTTAAAGATGTAAGGAAATTGTTCGAAATGAAGGTCTACGCCATGGTTGCTCTGGTCAGTAACCAACAGAGCTTCCAGAAAACCCACATCGACAGAAAGGGCAGGACGAATCCCAACTGGAATGTCACCATGACGTTTACCGTTGAAGACGACCCAAGTGTCCAGATGAAACAGGATATACTCATCTTCAAGCTCTTTTGTAAGCGCAAACTTGGCGACAGGTACATCGGAGAGGTGACTGTGCCTATCCAAGATCTCATTAGAACAGCCTCCAGCACCGACAGTACTCCTCCACCTCCACCACTCACCAAACCAGTCAGGCTCGAAAGTGGGGATACACAAGGTGTACTGACTTTCTCGTGTATGTTTAGTGAAGGCTTTTCTGACAATGATTCGGGGTCGGGGGAGCAGCAGCAGCAGCCCCAGTTTCCGGGACAACAGCAGCAGTACCAACAACCAGAACCACGGCTGCGTGCATCCATTGGCCAATTTGTGAAGACAGTAGCGCAGCAGATCATTACCAAGGTTGTAAGCGAAGAGGTCGCAGAAAGAATAACATAATCGTCAAATGACGAAGCAGATGTTCAGCAAAAATGGAAGAACCAGATCACGATGAGGAAAAGGTGGTACATACTGTGCAAAATGCATGCTTAGGGTCTTTGCGCGCAGGAAGTGAAGTGGCTGACTAGCTAGCCTAAGATATGGAGATGGACTCTGTGCAGCAAATTAGGTAATGGAGCCGCTGATTTCTTTAGATCTTTAGAAATTAAGTATACCTTCACCTTTTTTTTTTTTTTTTCGGAATCTCACTACATCTTTTATTTGTCTCTCTCTGATACAACTTGGGGGGGGGGGGGGGGCGGCACTGGTGCAATTACTGTATGTGTTTCTTTAATTTGGTGGATAAATCAATTCTATCCTTCATTAGCATGATTAAAAGTATCAATACATAAATCTCCAAAGTTGCGTTTCTCAGTATTTTTATACAAAGATATTTTAATATTTTTCTCACTTTTTCAGGCTGATGATTCAAGGTTAAAACACTAGAGTTATGTTTGGTTTCAAGGAAAAAGTAGGGAAAGGCAAGGGTTTTCTTTCCCTTCCTCTCCATACCTTTTCCTTCAAACCAAACATAACCTAGAGGAAAAATGAGTATGGTGACAATTCCATTGCAAGGAGCATTTGATACATCTCAGTTGGGGTTCTAATTAATTGCCAATAAGTCGATTGGTTTGGATGTGTGGGGTTTTGTGCAAAAACAGACACGGCGATGGTCATCATGTCGACTGAGAATTTCTTAGTTACATTGCGAGGAAGATGAATTTCTTAAAAATGCTACATTTGGTAATATGTGTTATTGAAATTATTGAAATTAGGAGATGGGGATGGACAAATTTCCATCTCCATTAGTGGACATGGGGTGGGAACGGGGAAAGCACTCCCCTCCACGAATGATTGGAGATAAGGAAATTTCCATCCCTTTTGGTGGAGATGGAGCAGGGATGGGGAGAGCGGAATGGGTGAACATATTCTCATGTATTTGAATATTCTTGGATCTATTTTGATATTATTGTAATTTTAACTATTTATTTAAAAAATAAAATGAAATAAAGAAAAAATAAAATGAATTTGACAACATAAAAAATGGTGAGGAGTGGGGATCCCTATAGAGACGCTATGAGGATGGGATGGGGAAAACCAAGTCCCCCTATGTGGGGACGGGGATGAAAAATTTTGTGGGGGACGGGAATAGGGAATGGTTCCTCGTCGCTTCCTTGCCCCATTGCTATTTCTATTCAAAACCCTAAAATTTTCTTTTATCTTGAATAAGGAATCTAACAGAAGGAAAATGCATGTTGAATTTTATGAAGCATGGCCAAGCACTGTTTCTCGTGGATAAAAGAAGATTGTATGCCTATTGAGATGACAAATCAGTAAGATGGATTTGTTAGACAGTGAATTAGATATTATAATACTTATGTTTCTGTTTTTGTTTTTGATGCAACCAAATCAGCCACCAATCAGAAGTTGTCAAGTGGCAAAATGCTGAGGGCAAAGTGGTATTAATTGACCTTACATCACCTTAGAAAGCCAAGCCAACCTAAGAGCAGCCAACTTGGTCTAGCCAATTGATCTTGGCTGAACTGATCTGACCAAGCTCACCTAGGCTTGACCAACATGTCCGAACCAAGATAGCTAAGCTCACCTAAGTCTAGTTGATCTCACGAAGCTAACCTAATCTGACTAGGCTGACTTGATATGAACTAATGTTGGAAAATAATAAAAAAGGCAGAATGAAATTTATTGGTAATCTCTTTCCAAATTGAGAACTTATAGAACTGTAGTGTTGCAGAATTATGAATTTGAGAAATTATAGAGAGAATGAGGGATGAGTCGTGCCACTTGGTCATTCTCCTTAAAATTGCATTTGGCTTCTATAGTGCAATCGAGTGATTGCAAATTGGTCGCCAAGATAAAATAACCCATAGGCCATTGATAGGTGTGCACTCGCTTACCAGACCTCGACGAACCATTAAGAATGATGCTAAAAAAATTGACAGTTGACAGAGAGAACAAACTGTGTTATGTGCACTAATGTGTGTTTTTGGGTTGACAAACACTCCTTTTATAGAGTGTTCTCAGTCACCCAAAGGGACACAAAAGTGTCATTTCAGAGAGAAGAAAAAGTTTAAAAAATAAACTTTGAAATTCAAAAGTGAAACTGTTTAAACTGGTCAAAACCAAAACAATTCAGTGTAACGCACATATACATGTACACGTACACATGCCCTCGCCCTCGCCTTGGCTCAGTTCGGCTCGACATCCACATGAAAAGCACCCTCAACCCCCGTCATATGTATGTGAACATTTATAATGCTTTCCTCCTATGAGTCATTATCAATAGAGAACAAGTCTATAGATATACTCAAACTCAACTCCTTTTCCAAGTAATGTGGGACAATGAATTTTCCGATGCATTTAAAGATGGGAAGAGAAAAAGACAAAACCCAAAAAATACAAGTGAGGGAGGAGAGATTCATAAAATTTTGAATCTCTCTCCAACAACTCATGACACATGCATGTGATTAACCAAGGAAGCAACACATAGACATCCATTGGAACATCAATGTTACCTCATTCAAAGCAGGCACACATTGCCTACCACACATAGTGTGTCAATTTAGGGTGTGACAAGTGGATTAAACTTTAACCACGTGTGAGTGACATGCCGTTTCTTAGATGAATCTCCTCTCTTATAAATAAGTGAGACCCCCATTTTTTTCAATATACTATACTAGATAGGTGAGCCTTTCTTGACAGTTGGCGTGCCTCACTTGATTTTACCTCATCTCATATTATGTCTTGCTGATTTCTTCAAGTCATTTTCTCTACTTTAGTATGACTTACTTGACCATCGAAAGCCTACACCTGATATCACCTCGAGGTCTCTCGCATTCTCTTTTGATTGGAAGTGCTTTACAACAATTGAGGTATTGAACCAAAGTGACACCTTATCAAGTGAAGTCTCCAAAAAATTTTCAATTTTATCATTGTTGCAAATTTTATGAGAAATTGAACAAAAATCTCATTTCACCCAAGCGTAATAATACAATTTCGTCTCTTGTCACGTTAACAAATGTCACCCTTGTTGTAAATTTTTGTTAGTGTCTATGTCTTTGTGTTTGTTGTCCATCTTGTTTTCTCTCTTATTTTTGTATTTCTTGATTTCGTGGTGTTAGAACAATTTTGTATAATCTAATAATTAAAAAAATTATTTATATTGACCAAACCTTGTTCACTTGTATTGAAACAAATGAAAAAAAATAACCAGTAACCACAATTCTCTGATACCTCTTTTCTTTACAGTTTGATACCTCTTTCGTACATTATCACATATAAAAAAATAAAAGTATACAATATGCATGTAAACCATATTATAAATTCAAACTGTAAAGAAAAGAGGTATCAGAGAATTTGGGGTGACTAACTTGGCGAGGTCGCTCCGATGCTCAAGTCAGTAATAGTATATGCGAGTTGAAAGTTTGAGAACAAGGGGAGATAGAATGCACTAAATTGCTATACTTCGGTCCTAGGGGTTGATGTCCTTATATAGTTGAGCTGCCGTGGTTCTCACGAAACAACTCCGGGGTCCTCGGTCCATATAAATGACATCCGTTTCCGTCTTAGAAGGAGAGTAACATACCAATCAATGAAGTTTAGCGTCATCATTTGATCCAGGCGGGGAGAGGATAAGGCCTGCCATTACACGGTGTGATCCCGAAAGATTTGTCCGCTTGAGAAGCTTCTAGAGTTGACTACGTGTCGCTTCGGTACTCGGGTGCCGAAGTGGCTTTGGTCCCGAGGTGATTCTACACCGAGGTACCCAAACACCCGGGCTCCCAAACGCTGACTAGGCTCCCATTGCTGAGTTGTCATCCTATTGGCAAGTCATGTCTACTTACTAGGTCGGGGCCAAATCACCCATCATCAATTGCCCGCCCTCCTCGTGCTAGTGGTCTTGACTTGGTGTGGGGAGTTCATGACAATCCCAAGTGTATTTGGCGCGATGTCTTGATGATTCGGATGACGGTTCTTCGGTTGGACGATTAAGACCGCCTGGCTCGACCAGAAATCAACCCAAATCGCGTATCGGGGACACGAACATCATGCTGTTTATAGGTTCTGCGGATGTTAAAATGCGCGATCAATCGATTTCAAACTCGGGTGGCGTGCAACCGGTTTTCATGGGAGCCGACGGATCATGCAGATCTTGGCCATTGACCCTCGGATATTATGGCTATAAATAGGGGCCGAAGGGTCCATTTTCCTTGCCACAAACTACGTGACTGAGATCCTTGAGATCACGTTCAAGTTTCCCAGCTTGGTGTCAACTATTCACATGTCCGAGGTCGCCTTGCTTTCTTCGGTCTTCTTTGGTGAGTTAGTCTTTTCTTGTTTTAGATTCTGTTGTCCATTCTTTTAGCATGTCTAGCCTTAGTTTAGATAGTCTCTTAGATGGGAGTGGCGAGTCTACTGGGGCCGAGGTGGGCACCTCGACACAGGCCGTAGAGTCTCATCCTCTGCTTGGTTGTCGACAGAAATGGACCAAGGATGTCGGTTCCCCATTGCACGAAGGGCTACGGTCTAGTTAGGTACTTCAGATCGGTGACAAGTTGATGGAGGATGATGGCACGCCTTTGATATCTGTCGCATTTCTTGACGAGCTCAAGTGCATCTGCTTTCAAAGTGGGCCAATAGTAGTCCTGCCTTAATGCCTTTTGGGCAAGCACTCTGCCCCCAAGTGTCCTCAGCAGAGTCCTTTGTGAATATCTAGTAGTTCCTGATCTACCTCTGAAAGTCACAAGCAACGTAGATAGGGGAGCATGAAGGATCTCCTTTACAGTTGCCCATTGATAAGGACATAGCGAGCTGACTGTCACTCTACCCTCCAAGTTGTATTGTGTTCTTTTGGTAGAGTCCCGTGGAGCAGATAGTCAACAAGCGGATCTTTATACCTTGGTTCCACTATCAACATAGGAGCGGCCTCTTTGCGCCCCCGAAAATGCTGGGGTGAGGCAGCTCTCGAACTTCAGTATCTGCCTGATGAAGCAAGAGTGGAAGATCGGTAGGATTTCTCTGACCTTGGCTAAGCAAGTTGCCATAATGTGGTCATGAGCTTCATAATCGTCATTAACCTGGTTGACCACTAGCTGCGAATCGCTGCATACTATGAGGTGCTTAACTCCCATCTCTTTCGCTAAGTTAAGCTTGGCGATTAATGCCTCGTACTTTGCCTCGCTATTCGACGCCTCAAATTTGAACCGGAGAGCTTACTCCAGCTTCACCTCGCTCGGGCCGCATGGTATTAGTCCAGCACTGCTTCCTAGCAGATTTGACGAGCCGTCTACGTGGAGGATCTAGGGCTCTTTGTCACAAGTTGGTCCAACCCTAGTTGGGACCGGTGCTGCACTGGTTGATGCCTTTGACGTGTTGGCAGGCTCAGTTAGTTCTGAGGCCGACGTGTTGAATGTACACTCTGCAACGTAATTCGCCAAGACTTGGGCTTTGATCGCTGGACGTGGCTTGAATCAGGTGTCGTATTTGCTCATCTTGATGGACCACTTCATCAATCTCCCTGATACCTTAGGCTTGAGTAAAATATGCCTCATAGGTCTGTTGGTGAGGACGATGATGGTGAGGGCTTGGAAGTGCGGGTGTAGTTTTTGAACTACTATCACTAATGCATACGTCAGTTTCTTGATGTCAGAGGTACCTAGTTTCTACATCCTACAAAACCTTACTTACATAGTAGATAGGTTGTTGGACCCGGAGTAGTACAGTTTTAGTTCGTCTCCTTCCTCAGGTTGGGTCAAAACCGGAGCGGTACTTAGGTACCTTTTGAGCTCATTAAATGCGAGTTGGCACTCTCCAGTTCGCTCAAAGTCCTCATTCTTTTTTATTGCTTTGAAGAAGGATAGGTACCGACCAACCGATTTAGACATAAACCGGTTTAGGATAGCTACCCGACCAGTTAGCCTTTGGACTTCCTTTATTTTTTGGAGTAGTCTCATATCTAAGAATTTATTCGGATTGGCTTCGATGCCACGTTGGTTCACTATGTAGCTAAGGAATTTGCTCGACGTGACTCCAAAGACACATTTGTTCGGGTTTAGCTTCATATTGTATTTCCTTAGGATTTGAAAAATAACATTTAAATCATCAAGTAAAGAATTAGAAAATAGGGTCTTCACAACCATGTCATCTACATAACATTCAATTTTATTGCCGATCAACGGCTCAAAAATTTTGTTTACAAGTCACTGGAAAGTTGCCCCAATGTTCTTTAAACCAAATGGCTTGACTTTATAATAGTACAACCCGAGTTCAGTTACAAAAATGGTGTTGTCTCGGTTAGCCGTGTCCATCCTAATCTGGTTATAGCCGGAGTAGGTGTCTAGGAAACTCAACAACTCGTGCCCCAAGGTCGCATCTACTATGCGGTCTATTCTAGGCAGGGGGAAGCAGTCCTTCGACCAGGCTCTATTCAGGTCAGTGTATTCGACGGACATGTGCCACTTGTCATTGGCTTTCTTCACTAGCACGGGGTTGGCGACCTAGCTTGGGTAATGGACCTCCTTGATGAAATTTGCGGCGAGGAGCTTCCCGACCTCCTCATCGACTACCTTCCACCACTTTGGGGAAATATTGTGTTTTCTTTGTCCAACTAGCCTGACTAAAGAGTCCACATTTAACTTATGAGTTATTATACTAGGGTCGATTCTAGGCATTTCTACCATGGACTAGGCAAAAACATCAAAATTACTGAGCAAGAAACTTACTAGATGTGTCCGGAGTGGTTCTCTTAGTAGCGCACCGATCTAGAGAGTCTTGGTTGGCTCGGTTTCAGAAACCGGTATGTAGACTGTCTCCTCCATTGGGACATCTTGCTCCTCGGCATAGTCCACTGGTTGCTCTAGCTAAACGTCTTTCGCTAGCTTTGACTTACTCTTTAGGGCAACCACATAACACTTTTGGGACTCGAGTTGATCGTCCCGTACGACCCCTACTCCGTAATCAGTTATGAATTTCATCACCAAGTAATAGGTTGACACTACCGCACATAGGACGTGTGTGATAAGCTGACCTATGATCACGTTGTAGGGGGACAGAGTCGTGACCACCAGGAATGTATGCTTGAACTGCACGATGTTCAACCACATGTTGCCTCCACTAGTATCGTGACCTGACCAATGGGTCGAACTTCCTCTCCGCTAAACCCTTCCAAGGGGGTATCTGCTGGCTTCAGGTCGCTCTGCTGTAGTTGTAGCTTGTCGAAGGATCCTTTGAAGAGGATATTGGCCGAATTGTCTAAGTCCACCAAGACCCTTTTCACTTCGAAGTTGTTGATCCTGAGCTTCACGACAAGGGCATCATTGTGAGGATACTGAATCTCGCACGCATCGTCCTCGGTGAAGTAGATGGATTCTTCTAACCGAGGTCACTTCAGTAGGTTTTTAGCTTCATGCTTCAGTTTGCAGACTGAGGCCTTCCCTGTTGCTGTTGTGCACCCGCTACGATGGACTCGCCAGTGATCATGCTGCTCATTCTGTTTGCTGGTTTCTAGGGCATCTCTCCTTTGATCTCCCTATCGGTCTCCCTACATTTTCTCCTCGCATAGGATGTAATTCTTCAAGTATCCGTGACGAATGAGCTCGTCATTCTCATCGCGGAGGTTCTTGCAATTTTCCATGCTATGACCATGGTCCTTGTGGAGGTGGTAATAGACATTTGGGTTCCTAGTCGTTGGATCTCCCCTTAGCCCAGGTGGCCACTTGACGATGGAGGAGTCCTTGATGGCCATTAGATTCTCTCCTCTCTTCACATTAAGGGGAGTTTAGCTGTTTCTTTCTATAGGGGGTCCTGGATTGCCGACCCGACCTGTGGCTTTGTGAGGGAGACTTACTCCTTGAACGCGGGGACTTGCTTCTTCTCTTGCTCAAGGACTTACTCTTCTTCCTTTTTTGCTTGTTGTTGCTTGTCCCTTCATCTTCTCTCCTCCTCTTCTCACCTGGCTGGTTTTCAGTCTTCCGATCGACTTCTTCTTCGGTGTTGATGAATTGATCGGCCAGCTTGAGGAACTCAATGATGGTCTTCAAATTGTTCGCCACCACATGCCACTTGAACTCCTTGTGAGTGATCCCTTTCTTCGTTGCGGTGAGGCGCATTGCTGGATCGAGTTTCGATATATGCAAACACGTTTCGTTGAAATGTTTGATGTTGCTTCGGATTGACTCTCCTTCCCTTTGCACCATGTTCAAAAGGCTCTCCTACGACTTCAGACACTTCTTACTGGTGATGAAGTGGGCCGTGAATAAATCGGTGAATTGCGCCCAACTTTTGATGGAGCCAGGCACGGGGTTCCTATACTAGGTCCAAACTATGCCTTTGAAGGTGGTGAAGAAAGACACGCACATACACGCTTCGTTGGTCCCGACGAGATGCATCTGAGACTAGAATGTGTCTACATGATCATTGGGGTCGAACGACCCGTCATACTTGTTCAATGGAAGGACCTTGAAGTCCTTCGGCATCAGAGCGGCTAGAAGCTCAGGTGACAGGGGGGATAGCCGGCTCAACAGAGCAGGTGCTGTTCTCATTGCCACCGAGCTCACCTCTTCTCTTGCTTTGCTCCGTTCAACTAGTTGGCAATGCTTTGCTGGTGGGCTGTTCTTGGTTGAGGAATGGCGAGTCTTGCGACGCCACCATTGTTGTTTCTTCACCGGCTCGGCATTGATGCTGTTAGCTTTGGTTTGGTCTGGTACCTCAATCCTAGTCTGCTCCCGCTCCTGAACACTATTGCAAGGTGCATCGGGGTTAAATGAAATAGTTATTTTTTAAGAAAAGGTTAATTAATATTTGAAGAATTGATATATTTTAAAAAGAGTGTTTAGCGGAGGGATTAAACTCTCCATTAGTTGTTACACTAAAGTGTACTCCTCTAACATGATAAAGGACAACTGGAATCATTTTATAGGATTAATAGAAAAGGGAGTAGAGGAAGTTAGTAGGAAATCCGGACTGCATGGAGTCTGCCCTTATAGAAGCCGGACTCTCACATAATAATTGTAGACGTGGAAGTGTGAAGGGAATTGCCAAAAAAACCTATTAGATAAGGTTTGGTTCCTTGTTTAAATGTCCCCCGTAAATGTAATAATCATCTTTGTTTTTTAATAGTTTTCCCAACTGATGGCTAGAGCCTATTACTGGTCCAACATTCATTCTTCTCTGTATTGACAATTTCAAATCACGGGCAGACTCGACATGATAATTTTTTTGATTGGACCATGATGTTACAGAAAGATGATATTGAAAAACCTATAACCAATCAACCAGGATTATCACAAGAGAGTAACCAATCATATGGATTTTCATCAAAATTCATGAGAACTTTGATTGCTCAAATCGTTTTCAATATTACAACTTTTTCCTTTATTTATTTACTTTTATTCTCATAATATCTCAGTATACAAAATACTATATTCTTTTGGCTCAATTTAAAAAGAGTACAAATATAAATATGTATAATATAAATATATATATAATAATAGAAAATATATGGTTTTTCACTATACATTTGTATCATACTCCTTTCAAATTGAGCTTTTCTAACTAATAGATAACGTCTACTTGCTTCCCACATCTATAGGGCTGTCAATGGATCAGTAAGAAATACTAAGAGCCTGGAACTGAACCAGACCCAGTAAGGTCAAATATATAATCTGAAGACAAGAATTGGGACAATCTTGTTCCTGTAATCAGAACCGAATCCGATAGGGTCATATATAATCTGAATATAAGAATTGGGACAATCCAGCTCCTGTAACCAGAATCATCCTAAAATTTAGAGCTCGTATCTCCCATCCACATCCCTACCTAGCTACCCACGTGACACTATAGCTTTGCAAGTTGACTTGGTCATGGCTCTCAAACTGTCGAATGCCATGATAAATTAATAAGTCTTTTGATTTATTTTGAGTAAAAACAAAAACATGGGTATGAATTGATGAACTGCGGTGAATGTGCCCAATTTAAAAACTCTCTCAATAGGAAAGGCTGTTGGCCCCCAACAGCCAAAGATGACTGTTTTCTTAGGCTGTATTTGGTTTGAAGCAAAAGATAGAAAAACCATACAAAATTTGTATAGGTTTTCCTTCATTTTTGTTTCTTATTTCCTAAAAAGATATTTAAGCTACATTTGTTTGGTTACAAGAGGCTCATCTTAAGCTACATGTATGGCGGGTGATCATTCTCTTTCCCCATCTCATTGTAGAGTGCTATCTCCTTGTGTAGGTTCTTAGGCTCCATTGGATAGTACTGTGCCAGCAGACGGGCGTGAATGTGGGCCATGCCTGCCTGGCTCGGAACCCTTCAAGGGTTAGGCCTAGTACAGGACGCGGTATGAGTCTAAGTGGGCCTATGCTGATCTGTCTGTCAGAGGTACGATTTAAAAAAAACATAAAAGTTAAAATAAATTAATAAAATAAATAATAAATTAAAAATCTTAATTAATTTTATTCTATAATAAATTTTGATGTATATAATTATTTATATATAAAATAATATCAGTTTGGACAATATCTATCGTATTAATAGGCAAGTGAAACGTGGAAAACACTTGTCCATGTAAACATATTTAGCTAGTTAAGTGAAAACGAACGAGAATACTAACATCCTTTAACTACCCTCTTGTTATGTAGCCCATTTTGAAAGCAATTTATACTTTTTTTATTTGGTAATAAACAAAGATATTTATACTCTGGCTCCATATTTTGAGTTTCTGTTTATTAGGAGTTCGGATTTTGATGGAGCGCGATCCGGCCGGTCTTAGCTGTCCGCGCCTTGCTCCTGAACGGGGTAGCAGGGAACCTGAAACGGAGGAGATGGGGAAGCTCCGGGGGGGAACCCGGTGTAGAGGCTCCTAAGATCAAGTTAGAATCCTTCAAAAGCAAGGTAATACCAGATAGCGCAAAGTTTGCATACATCGTTTGTCGGGGGGCAGGGGGCTCTTATAATCACTTCGTGCACTCGCCCCGAGGCCCTTGTCAGGTCGGGTATGATTACCCTTGTGCTTGTCAATTTGACCGTCGTCCTTTCTGTTGAGACGGAACCATCACTGCCTAACCGTCTTTCTAACTAGAGATGGCGGTGTCAGTGGCGGTGGCAGGTGGCCGTTCAGAGTGCTGCCGCCAAACGTCAGATCCCAAGTCAGTCAAGCGCGGCGCCCTCGGGCACGAACTTCCTTAGTGTCAGGCATGGATCGACTTGTTTGGCTTTGGTGTCCAGAAGGTGATGCGAAGTGCTGAGCGAGGCGAAGTCTTGAGCTCGGAGGTATCTATAGGGCAGGTCAGTTCGGCGAGGTGTATCCCGAACTGTTACAAGGTGGGTCAGTTCGACGAAGTGTATCCCGAACTGTTACAAGGTGGGTCAGTCCGGCGAAGTGTATCCCGAGCTGTTACAAAGTGGGTCAGTCCGACGAAGTGTATCCCGAACTGTTACAAGGTGGGTCAGTCCGGCGAAGTGTATCCCGAGCTGTTACAAAGTGGGTCAGTCCGGCGAAGTGTATCCCGAGCTGTTACAAAGTGGGGCAGTCCGGTGAAGTGTATCCCGAGCTGTTACAAAGTGGGTCAGTCCGGTGAAGTGTATCCCGAGCTGTTACAAAGTGGGTCAGTTCGGCGAAGTGTATCCCGAGCTGTTACAAAGTGGGTTAGTTCGGCGAAGTGTATCCCGAGCTGTTACAAAGTTGGCCAGTTTGGCGAGGCGTATCCCGAGCTGTTACAAAGGGTGAGTTCAGGCCCCCCGTAGGGAGTTCAATCCACTGGTGTCCCCTTGTTCCCGCCTAGGCTTGGCCCCTTTTGCCGAGCTGTTGTTTCTGCCACATGTCACGTAATAGAGAGGTCGGGCCAAATCTTCCTTCATCAATTGCCCCCCACTCCTTGCGCCGGGGGTCTTGCCATGGTGCGGGGAGTTTCATGAGGTAGCAGGTGGATTTGTCCCGCCCTTTGAATCTTCACTGCGCGAGTTGCTTTTGCTAGGGTTCCTTCGGCTTCCGAGAAGGCTGGAAACGTGCTTACTCAAGAATGCTGATGGTTGTGACAGCGCGCGTTTTAAATTTCAAACCAATTCGCGCCGCTGGGACGTGATAGTGGGTCATTTCAAAAAGGCGCGCCAATGTTGTACGTGCGCGGGCGACTATCAGGGAGACGTGCAGCGCGTCAGTTTCGAAAAGATGCGTGTCGAAGCGACGTCGGTTTCAAAAAGACGTGCACTGACGTTTCACTTTTTTCGGAAAGACGTGCGCTAATCACGTCTCAACCTTAAGGGTCGTGCGGTCAGTAAGAACGTGGGCCGTCGGATCGTCTTCGATCTGCACGGTCGATTCTTGGTTACTGTAGCTATAAATAGTGGGGGACCCCAGTCAGTTTGTCACTTCTGCGGTTTGTCTACTGAGCTCGCGTCCAAGTCTTTTCCAGCTCGTATCAAGGCTGGTTATATAGCCTTCACGGTTCTTTGGCTTTTTCTTCAAACTTTCCGGTGAGTACTTTCCTGAATCCATCTTTTTTCCCCAATGTCTAGCTTTGATAGCTCAGACGATTCTTCGAGTCGGGCCGATGTAGGTTCCACCAACCGAGCCGTGTCCCCCGACTGCCTCAATGATCCTGAGGTGGAGCTTGAGAACTATGAACCAGTAGGCCGAGTTGCTTCGGGCAGTTTGGCATCTACCTCCCACCGAGGTCGGATGCTAGACAGGTTTGGTTCTTCGACCATGACGCCTGAGGGGCTTCAATCCATACTTATGTCTTACAACCTTCCTAGGGGGTATACATATTTTATTCCTTCGGGTAGCTTTCCTTGGGAACACGGTCTTGACGAGATCGTGATTTTTCGAGAGCAGCTCGCTGCGGGGTTGCGACTTCCTTTCCATCCCCTTCTCGTCGAAGTCATAAACCACTTCGGTGTCACCATTGGCCAACTTCATCCGAACTCTATTTGGAACCTGGTGGGGACGGTTTCCCTTTTTTGCGAGCAAAACTTCCCCTTAGACTTAGAGATATTCTCCTCTATCTTGATGCTCAAAAGACAGGCGGGTTCTCTTCCTGGGGGGAGACGGGCATATTACCTTTCTCCTCGCTAGGGCTTTAAGCTTCTGCACGATCTTCCTAATAAGGTCCCGGCGTGGAAGTGGGACTACTTCGGCGTGCGAAGTGCACAAGGATGGCCCTTTCAGACCGGGTGGGGTGAGGCCACTCCTGATTTAGGCGTGACTCTCGATAAAGAGACGGTGAAGGGCCTCCGACAATGGGCATGGCAAGGTTTAAAGTGCCACCACTACTTAACGGAGGCCAAGCTTATTGCAGACGGCCTGAGTTCGGGTAGGTTTCTAGCTATGCAGTTTTCTTGCTTGCTCTGTTCTTTTCATTTTTTTTTCTAATGTCGAACTCGTTTCTGCAGGTGTGATGGACGCGGAGAGAACTCGTGGGGGGCGTTTGTTCCAAGGTATGAAGAGGAGGAAGCGGGTCGCCAAGCGAACTCGTACCGAGCTGCCCCTGGATGAGGAGCCCCAAGTTCCAGACCATTCGCCGGAGGATCCGCCCAGGGAGCCCGAAGTGACTCCACCGATGCACGAAACTGCCGGGGCGCCCTACGCTGAGACCACTCACACGGGCGCTCCTGCATACTCGAGTGCTCCTGCTCACTCCAGGTCTGCTCATACGCGGGCTGGGCCCTCGGGCTCGGGAGCTCAAGGGGAGTTCAGGAGCGTGTTGACGCCGAACTACGCTCTTCAGAAGAGTAGGGACGCTACTTTCCCTGAGGAGGTCGCGGCGTGGACCGATCTTCCCTTGAATCAGGTCGCTTGCCGCGCCGTAACACATGCCATGGTGGTAAGTTAGATTCCGTCTTCCTTTTTTATTCTGTTGCTTCTGCTGTTATTTGCTCACTTGTTTCTTTTGGTAGGTGAATTCTTCAATTCATGCCTTGGCGGCCCAAGTGGAGAGGAGCTCGCGACAGGCGCGAGCTACTGAGGCTGCCGCTCATGCTGCTGAAGAGGCTTTCTGTGCTGCAAAGGCAAATACCCGGGCTGCTGAGGCGGCTGCTTACGCTGTTGAAGAGGCTGCTCGCGTCGCGATGGCCAGGCAGGCGAGGTCTCAGCGTGATGCCGAGGCCATGGGGGTAGTTGTCAAGCATATGGCGGACTTGAAGTTGGATTTGCAGCATCAAGTCGAATATCTTCAGGAGGACATCAGGGAGAGAAAACAGATTTTTTCCCAAGGCATTGAAGACACCAAGAAGAAGGCAGTTGAGGACTACATTGCCTCTCCGCGTTTTGACGATTTGATGGTGGATTCTTATAGGAGGGGGTTCAAGTTGAGCCGGTGGATGATCCAGAATACGTACCCCGACCTCGATGTAAGTGCCATATCCACTTCGCGTATAACTCAGGAGATGGCTAATGCTGCCGATGGCGAGCCGGACTCTGAAGGAGAGGCAGGGCCTTCAGGTGTTGTTGAAGTGCCTTCTGATGGTGAAGAAGTGGCTCTGGGCATGTAATTTTTTTTTTTTATGGGCAATGTACTGTTTCTTGCAATGGAATATATGTCTTTTTTCCCCAAGTGTTCTTCCCCGAACTGATTCTTTGTCGATGCCACTTTGTCCGGGTTATTATACTTCCGCGGTCTGTTCTATCGCGAACTGGTTTTTTGCCGAGCTGATAATATGCTCGACTTCTTTGCTTGTTTACGCCGAGGTTCCTCTTGGCTTGCATCGTGGCACATAGGACCTGATTTCGTCCACTTCGCTTGGTGGTTTATAGGTAGTATCGCCTTAAGTTCACGATGTTCCATGCTCGTGGTACTCGTTTGTCTTCCAAGGTTTCGAGTTCGTATGCCCCCACGAGCGCTCTTTTTACTTTATAGGGCCCTTCCCAGTTAGGTCCAAGCTTGCCCACGCCGGGTTCGGGCACCATAATCTTACGAAGGACCAGGTTGCCGACTCGGAAGCTTCGTTGCTTTACTCTGCTATTGTAGTAGCGAGCTACCTGCTGCTGGTATGCCGCTGTTCAGATGTGCGTGAGGTCCCTTACCTCGTCCAGTAGGTCAAGGTTGGTACGTAACTCGTCTTCGTTCGTCCGATCGCCGTATGTTTCTAATCGCAATGTTGGTATTTCGATTTCCGCTGGGATCATTGCTTCAGTGCCGTAGGTGAGGTTGAAGGGGGTTTCTCCCGTGGCGGTTTTTTTGGTAGTTTGGTCAGTCCACGCAGGATGGCTCTATTCATTACTTCTGTCTGACCGTTTGCCTGCGGGTGCGCAACTGACGTGAAGTTTTGCCGAATCCCCATGTTCTGGCACCACTCTTGGAACTTGATATCCTCGAACTGCTTGCCGTTGTCAGAGACTAGTACCCGAGGTAACCCGAATCGACATACTATGTTCTTCTAAAAGAAGTTCTGTATGTTTCGAGCCGTAACAGTTGCCAGAGGTTCGGCTTCTATCCACTTCGTAAAGTAATCTACTGCAACAACTAGGAATTTTCTTCCACCTGTTGCTGGTGGGAATGGCCCCAGGAGGTCGATGCCCCATTTTGCAAAGGGCCACGGGCTGGCGAGGTATTTGAGGTCGGAGGCAGGTTGATGGTGGATATTGGCGTGCTTCTGACACTTGTCGCATTTTCTGACGAGCTCGACAGCTTCTACCTTCATCGTTGGCCAGTAGTATCCTTGTCGAAGTGCTTTTTGGGCGAGTGCTCTGCCCCCCAAGTGTCCGCCGCACAGGCCTTCATGAGTATCGCGGAGTACGAACTCGGCTTCGGCAGGTCGCAGGCAACGCAAGTAGGGGAGCGTGTAGGACCGTCGGTATAACCGTTCGTCTATTATGACGTATTTGGCTGCCTGGCGCTGCACCCTCTTGGCCGCATTGCGTTCTGTAGGGAGGGTTCCGTCTATCAAGAAGCTTTCGAGTGGGTCGATCCAGCTCGGCTTTGCCCCCAAGATGGGAGCGACCTCCTCTGTCCCCCCGAGAATACTAGGCCGAGGTAAGTCCTCTATGTAAACAGTTCTCATGTTGTTGTGACTTGTACTGGCTAACCGGGACAGGGTGTCGGCCTCAGTGTTCTCTGACCTCGGGATTTGCCTGATGAAAGGGCTTCTTTTACTTTGGCTAAGTATGTGATCATGGAGAGCTCGTGTGCTTCGTACTCGCCTGTAACTTGGTTGACCACGAGCTGAGAATCGCTGCAGATGACCAAGTGTTTTGCCTTTACCTTTCGCGCTAGGTCCTGCCCGGCGATCATTGCTTCGTACTCTGCCTCGTTGTTGGATGCCGCGAACTCAAAGCATAGTGCGTATTCTAATTTTGTGCCGCCCGGGCTGCACAAGACTATTCCAGCTCCGCTGCCTTGCCGGTTTGAGGAACCATCCACGTGAAGGACCCAGGGCTCCTCATCCCAGTTCGCGTTTCGTCTGACCAGGAGAGATGCCACACTGGCTGCTACTTCACGGGGTTCGGACTCTATGGGTTCGGGATCTTCGGGTTCGCCCGAACTGGGGACCTCGGGCTCAACCTGTGGGGCTTCGTGGCTGAAAGTGCACTCGGCAATAAAATCTGCCAAAGCTTGGGCCTTAATAGCGGTTCTTGGTTTGTACTGGAGGTCGTACTCGTTGGGTTCGATGGCCCATTTCGTCAGTCGACCGGAAACCTCGGGTTTGAGTAAAATTTGTCTTAGAGGTTTTTTAGTTAGGACGATGACGGTGTGAGCCTGGAAGTATGGGCGGAGTTTCCGAGCTGCTGTCACTAGGGCGTATGCTAGTTTTTCTATCTGTGGGTACCTTGCCTCTACTCCCTGCAAAATTTTACTAACATAATAGATGGGTCGCTGGACCCGGTCTGTTTCTTTTATTAGTATCGAACTGACCACCTCGTCGCTTGCCGAGAGGTACAGTTCTAAGACCTCGCCCACCTCGGGCCGGGCTAAGGTTGGCACGCTAGCGAGGTAACCTTTTAGCTCGTCGAACGTGAGCTGGCAGTCCTGGGTCCAATCGAACCCTTTGCCTTTGATTGCTTTGAAGAAAGGTAGGTAGCGGTCTGCTGATTTGGACATGAAGCGGCTTAGAGTGGCTATGCGGCCGTTTAGCCTCTGAACTTCTTTTACTTTCTGAGGTGGTCTCATATCTAGAACGGCTTTTATTTTGTCTGGGTTGGCCTCAATACCGCGCCGATTGACAATGTATCCTAGGAATTTTCCTGAGGTGACGGCGAAGACACATTTGTTGGGGTTCAATTTCATGCTAAACTGACGCAGGATTTGGAAGATAGAGTCTAAGTCTTGTATTAATTCTTGTGAAAACTGAGTCTTGACGACCATGTCGTCTACATAGCACTCTATATTTGTGCCAATTAGGGGCCGAAATAGCCTATTTACAAATCTTTGGAAAGTCGCCCCGGCGTTTTTTAGTCCGAAGGGCATGACCTTGTAGCAATACAGGCCGAACTCGGTTATGAAGCTGGTTTTTTCCTCATCGGATGGGTCCATCCTGACTTGGTTGTAGCCCGAGTAGGCATCCAAGAACTGGGGAGGGGGAAGCAATCTTTCGGGCAAGCTCGGTTCAGGTCGGTGTAGTCGACGCACATGCGCCACTTGCCGCTTGCCTTTTTTACCAACACCGGGTTGGCCACCCAGCTCGGGTAATGGACTTCCCTTATGAAGTTTGCTGCGAGGAGCTTCTCGACCTCCTCGTCGACCGCCCTCCAGCGTTCTGGGGCTAAGTTGCGTTTGTTCTGTCTAACGGGTCTGACTACAGGATCAGTATTAAGTTTGTGAGTTATCAGTCCGGGGCTAATGCCGGGCATGTCGGCCGCGGACCAGGCAAAAATATCTAAATTTTGAAGTAAAAAACTCACCAGTTCGGTTCGTAGGGGATCCTCGATGGAAGCTCCGATCTGAAGTGTGCGAGCTGGGTCCGTAGCCGAAGTCGGGATTGCGACCGTTTCCTCCGTGGGCGAAGCTCGTTCCTCACCTTGCTCCGCAGGCCGCTCCAGTTCGAGATCGTCGGCCGCCTTGGTTTTTCCCTTCAGGGCAGCAACATAGCACTTGCGGGACTCGAGCTGGTCGCCCCGTGCTACCCCTACACCGGAGTCCGTAGGGAACTTCATGGCCAAATAGTAGGTGGAGACCGCCGCCCGTAGGATATGCGTGATCGGCCGCCCTATTATGGCATTGTATGGGGAGGGGGTCGCGACTACCAGGAAATCATGGTTGAATCTGACTGCACAAGGCCATGTGCCGACTTCCACAGGGACGGTTATTTTTCCGAGGGGCCTGACTTCCTCTCCGCTGAAACCCACCAGGGGAGTGTTCGTGGGCTTCAGCTCGCTCCTCTGTAACTGTAGCTGGTCAAATGCTGATTTGAAGAGGATGTCCGCTGAGCTGCCCGAATCTACGAGTACGCGCCTGACCTCGAAGTCGCTGATCCTTAGTTTAATGACAAGCGCGTCATCATGGGGGTAGTGGACCCCTCGTGCGTCGTCCTCCGTGAAGAAGATTGGTTCTTCGGTCTTTGGTCTCTTTGGGGGGTTCCGTTCTTCGAGGGCCGCTTCGCAAACTGAAGTCCGGGCTGCTGCCGAGGTACACCCCGCTACCACCGAACCTCCCGCTATTACATGGATGGTTCCCCGAACTGGCCTCTCTTCCGGAGGCTGCTTCTGCAACGGTTCGGCAGGTCTGTTGCTATACTCGGGGGCATCTTTTTCGTGCTCCCCTTGCCGACCTGCCTTATTGTTATTATTGTTGTGCTATACAAAGTTTCTCAAGTATCCGCAACGGATGAGCCCCTCTATCTCATCCCGGAGGTTATTACACTGCTCGGTACTATGACCATGGTCTCTATGGAAACTACAATACAAATTCTTATTTCTCTCATTCGGATTTCGCTTTAGGCGAGGTGGCCACTTAACATACGGGGTGTCTTTGATCGTCATTAAGATCTCCGTCCGCCTCGTGTTTAATGGCGTGTAGTCCGTTCGAACTGCTAGGGGAGCCCAGAATGACTGGTTCGGCTTCGGCTCCCGGGTCGGGTTTTTTCTGTCCACCAGGTTGGAGAGCTCGCCTTCTCTCTTTCTTTTCTCGTTCTCGCCTTTGGTTCGTTGGTTGATTTCTTCCTCTGTTCTCATGAACTTATCCGCGAGCTTAAGGAACTCGGCCACGGTTGCGGGCTGGTTGGCCACCATGTGCCATTTAAATTCTTTGTGTGTCACCCCTCTTTTGGCCACCGCGAGCTGCACTGCGAGGTCCAATCGCGGTATCTGCAAGCATGCTTCGTTGAATCGCTTGATGTAGCCTCGGATGGATTCTCCTTCTCTTTGGACTACTCCGAAGATGCTTTCCTCTGTTCTGGGGCACCGTTGGCTGGTGACGAAGTGTGCGGTGAAGACTTGCACGAATTGGGCCCAGCACTTTATCGACCCGGGGGCCAGGTTCCTGTACCAAGTGCGGGCTACCCCCCTGAGGGTGGTGGTAAAGGCCACACACATGCACGATTCACTGGCCCTGGCGAGGTGCATTTGGGACTGAAAAGCGTCAACGTGGTCGTGGGGGTCGAAGGGCCCGTCGTACTTGTCCAGAGGTGGGAGCTTGAAGTCTCTGGGTAAGGGGACCGCCAGGAGTTCTGATGCGAGGGGGGAAGGAACCGAGAGAATCGGGGCAGCCCCTACCTCATCCAAGCTCGTGTCTTTGTGTCTGAATTCCGACAAGGCACGAGTGGCGGTTCGGCGACTTCGCCGGCGCCTTCCCTGCTGAGCGGGCCTTGTACTGGCGCTGCTGGCCTCCGTGTTACCGAGCTCGATGGGCCCGGAATGCTGGTAGTCTGCCGCCAGGGCGCCGAATCGGTTTTCGGTGAGTGGGAGCTCGGGCTTGGAGCGCCGGGGTGCCGACCTCGCGGGCGAGGTTCCTGACCCGCCTGCGGGTTGCGAGGCGGGGATGACATTTTTCTCTCTTCGGCTTGGGGACAAGGCCTGGCTGTTAGGGGGGTTTTGGGGCCGGGAGGCCTTCGCCTGGTGGGGGCG